>NC_079503.1:49444734-50069734 GCF_030052815.1 Hevea brasiliensis | reverse complement strand
TACATATATAGAATTTCCATGGCGGCCAAAATGTAAATCTCCATTAAAACATCAAACTTCAAAAATTCTTCCATAAATCAATTACCCACAACCTTTGTTACACTTTTAATAAAACAAGAATTGAAAACACTCACTTACCACTTTTGAAGTTCTTGAAAATCTCACCAAAACTTAACTTTCTTGCTCCTAGTATGCTGCCCAAGGTATGGTGGTCAAGTTTAATGAAGGGAGCTTAAGGTTTTTATGGCTAAATCATGGTGCATGGAGGTGTTTTCACTTTGGCCATGGGAGCTTTCATGGGAGAGCTTCGGCTGGTGCAAATTTTGGAGGTTGAAGATGACTTATGCTGTCCCATTTGTGATATTTTAATGTCCACTAACTTCACTTAGTGGAGCACTAAGTTTGGTTAAGATTAATTAATCCAAACTTTCACATTCCCACTTTTTACCTCATTTCTTTTTCTCTTTAAATTATGTACCACCATTTTAATTTTTCATGATATTTTCAAAGTGTAATATCATTTATTTTTAATGGATATTTAGGTTAAAAGACAACTCAGGATGTCAAATGACCACAATGCCCCTATTCGTGTTGCATTCCCGATTTTTTGGTAACACCGATTTTTATCGTTTTCTCGATTTCTCATTTTTCTTTGTACTAATTAATTAATTTTTCTTTGATATATCTAATGACATTTATAATTCAATAGATGTTTATTTAAGTCTTAAAAATATTTTCCAGGATTCCTTGTGATCCAGGGCTAGTCAACGGTCCACGCCGTAACTTCCTAGTGCGGTCACCCATTGCTATGATTTTCGGCTCGTTTAACTTGGTTACATTTCATTGCTATTATTTTTTCTTTTTTTTTCTTATATTTTCTTTTCTTGTATTATATTATTTTATGTCTCCTCACCCATATCTTAGTATAGTTCTAGGCATCCTAGCTGTCCGAACAGACACTGTCATCGGACTAGTAGAATGCACTACCGAGCATAGGGGTATTACAATTCTCCACCCCTTAAAATAAATTTCATCTCAAAATTTTACCTGGCATCAGTTTCTGAACAGCTGTGGGTGATGTCTTCTCATGTCCTCTTCTAAGGAGAAACTTTAAGGAATACCTTATTACCCACTGCATATTCAATATCTCTTCTCTTTAGATCAACATAGGACTTCTAACGGTCTGATGCAGCCTTGAGTCAATCTCTGATCAATCTGATCTTTTCCTCTGTCTACTGAACAATTTCTAGCCCAATCATCTTCCTTTCACCTACTTCATCTCGACATAGGGGAATTCTGCACTTTCTACCATATAAAGCTTCATATGAAGGCATCCCAATACTTGATTGGTAGTTGTTGTTATAAGCAAACTCAATCAAAGGCAAGTGTATATCCCAACTACCTTCAAACTCAATCGCACAAGCTCGTAGCATATCCTACAATATCTGAATTACCCTCTCAGACTGGCCATCTGTCTGTGGGTGGAATGCCATGCTAAAGTTCAATCTAGTTCCTAGGGCTCTCTGAAGACTACCCCAGAATCTAGAAGTGAACCTAGGATCTCTGTCTGATACAATCGATACTGGCACTCCATGCAATTTTACAATCTCATTTATGTACAATCTGGCCAATCTCTCTAACTATAGTCCATTCGGACTGGCAAAAAGTGAGCAGACTTGGTTAGTCTATCAACTATGACCCATACTGCATCATGACTATTCTGTGTCCTCGGAAGTCTCATCACAAAATCCATAGTTATCCGTTCCCTTACAATGTTTCATAGGGTGCCGTTTATATGCTAGCTTAACACTTATTATTGTATACAAATTCTGTTAGTGGGAGGTATCTGTCCCATCTCCCCTCAGATTCAAGGACACAAGTTCTCAGTAAATTCTCTAGGGCTTATTACATTTTACAGGTTATTCTTATCATTTCATTTCATTATTTACAGAAACTCAATGAGTTTTAGAATTTACCTGAATTACTTGTTTCGACTATCCATCCGTCTGAGGATGATAAGTCATACTGATATCTCTAAACTTATAGCAATTACTGTGTTATAGGTAGTTCACATTATTGTAACCGAGTTACTGACTCTAGCTACCTTACAAGTGTAGTCTTTCAACAGGCTAGTTCTGAAGTTTTAAATTTCTGAATAAAATTTTCACATTTATTTCCTGTAATAGTACTCTATTTGGGCATAACTGTATCAATTTATAGATTACTTATAAATATTCTTATTTTATTGTACCACGAGGAAGCACATAGCTCTACACAATAATCCCGTGTCGGTACTGTAATCTGCAGCTTACAATACAAACATCGAGAACATTACATAGTCACTACGTTATAACCTCATGGACTAAGTTTTCTAACATCTTATCTTTCTTGAATCCACTAATATCCTAAACTGATTCTAAATACAATATCCCTTGACAATTACTAACAGTAACATCTTTGCCCTCATCTAGAGCAATTCTATTACTGTAACTTACTTTTAGGTCCTCTTTCCTTACATTAAGTAGGCTCGCCAATTAGCTTTATAATTTATGGTGTGTTAGAAAATACTTTTAGCTAATAATTCTTCCAAAATGAATGCCAATCATACTTGTTATTATAGTTTTTATCCTAAAGGACTAGTCACTAATACATCAAAATTCATTCCCATGTAAAGGAATGGTAACAGAACATATAGTTCTAACACTAGCACACAACTAAGTAGTGCTAGGATCAAATAATAACTAATTGTTTCTTTCAAAAATTAAGAACTTACCAGCAGCTACATTCGAAGTTTCTGTTCTTTCTACTTGGCGCATAGTGGATGCTTTGATTGGTGTGCTACTATATTCAGGTTGATTCACTGTGTTATGATTGTGAGGAGTACCAACTCTATTTCTATCTCGACTCTGACTGACTGTCTGTGAACTTCGGAGAGTAGATTGAGGTGCTCTAGTACAATCTCTAATAAAGTGTCTAAACTTTCCACAATTGTAGCAGGTTCCAGAGGCCTTATGACAAATACCTCCATGTAGCTTACCGCAAACATGGCAGAAACGGGCAGAATAGGAACTTCTGGTTATTTGATGACTAGATCTTGGTGTTCTTTGCCTTGATGATCTGCCTCTGTCATATCCCTGAGCTCGGGGTTCCTCAAATTCTTTTCTCTTCCCCAAATTACTGCTCGAGCTCTGACCCATATGTTTTTCCCTCTTCTCCATTTCACACTGCCTTTGTGGGGGTTGGGTTTGTGCTTGAGCTTAAGCTGACAGAGTATCAGTCATTTGTTGAAAGAAAGTGACCATTTGCTAGGCCATTTGTGCAGTAATTTGTACCGGTAAAATTGGCACAGTCGGGCCTTCGACACTTTGTGGAGCTGAGGCCTTAACTTGTACTTCTGCCGTCACAGACTGTTCTATTGTCTCATTTTTCTCTTCCATATCTTTGCATAGGATTTTCTATTCCTGTACAGCCAAAACAAGGAGATTTCTCTCCATTAGTTCATATTTATGATGTAAATGTACTAGATGTATCAAAAATTTGAGCAGTTGTAGTTACCGGCAAAAAGATTTCAAATTCACAGTTTGAAATTTACCTTAAATCCATTGCTCTGATACCACAAAACATGTCACACCTTACTCCCCCGTAAGATGTAACATGATCCTGTAGTACACCTAATGAATTACCGTACTTCGCCTACCGATAACCCATTAGATATACTACAAGGGATTTTAAAATAATTTTCGTTTTTATTTAAATCATCGATTAAAATCTGGTGTCATAAAATTTTTTCAAAATTTCGGCAAAGTGCCGGCTGTGTTTTGAGAAAACAGTTCTTCAAACCTGAAAAGGAAAACATTCCCAATATTTTTTCTCAAATACAACTCCAATAACTTCATTTCAACTCACAATTCAAATCTCAATAATCAAATCAATTCACTTTCAAACCAATCTCATCATAAAGAAAATTTCATTGATTACAAGACTCAACATTAATATTACAAAACTATTCAGGTAAATGAAATCTCAAATTTTCATTTACAATAATTTACATTTAATTACATACCAAAATATTTTACAAGAGTTTTTATACAACTGCTCAAATAATTTACATACATATTATCACATACATACATCAAAACCTATGTACATGGGTATACCTATGATATACCTGGAGCTGATCTGAATGTGTCTTCAATGAAGCTTACTCAATTGCTCTATGCTCTTTTCACCTGTGACAGCATACAAAGCTATCGCTGAGTGGTGAACTCAGTGATGCACAACTATAATTTAAAACATAGTAAAATATACCTTAACAAAAATTACAGCAATTAATTTGGAAATCTGGATACTCATCAAGTTCTAAAACTCAAAATATTCATTGCCAATAATATAAATCATTTGTATAAAATGACTTTGATCACGAAATTCAATTTATCAAATCATAACTAACCATTTAAGGTAATTCCAACAAAATCAATTATACATAAATCATAATTGAAATCACAATTCTTTACTATTCAAAAACATTATTTATCTCGAAACCATTCTTTATCTCACTAACTATGTAAGACTAATCTGAAAGGGCCATCTTCGGGGTGATTCTAACTCCCTATGGTCGAGGAGATCAAATCAGATTCTAACTCCCTATGGTCGGGGAGGTCGAATCATCGTGCACAGTACACACCACAATAATGAATCTTCCGAAAGGGCCATAACATAAAAAAAAAAAAAAAAAACTTAGATCTAACCTCTAATAAGAGGAGAATCTAAGTCTGTGCACGTACCATGGTAATCAAAACACAACTAACTCCATTGTCTTCTCAACAAATGAGAGAGATGGGTAATAACCTAGTCAAGCATCTATAGTGAGATATAAAACAATATCACAATCCTTTTAGTGAGCATAAATCACAATACAATTCGATTCAAAGTCAATTTCAATATCCAATAATTTTTATGCTCATCACAATTCAAATCATAAATTTGCATTTTTCCATGCAAATTGCCCATCACAATTCAAAACATGTTCTATCACAATTTTCCAAAACATAATTTATTCAATTCACAATAATACTTAATACTTATGGAAATACCATTTCACAAAGCTAAATTCATACATACTATAACAATTTCAATAATCATTGAATTAAATCCAATGCTTGTTAAACATAATACATAAGAAAAATATGTCATTTAATCATATGAAATATTCAGAACATAATCAATTAAAAAGTAGTTGTGCACAAACCTCTGATAAATGCCTCTTGGCTCTGACTCAGTGTTCCTTATGCTTTCCAATATCCTTATCAATTGAAACACACAATTTAAAGTGTTTTAGTACTCAATGAATTTGTTTCCAACCATAAAATCCAATATCTAAATTTTCTTGGTACTAGTCCCTTTAATTTATTTCATTAGTCAACTTATAATCTTGACCCTTGATGCACTCTAAGTGAGTCAATTCCAATGTTACCAATATGTCACATTTTAGAGCCCTTTAGTGTTGGTATATGTTACCAAATTCATTTTCAAGTGTATTGCATTTTATTGCAATTTACCGGATTTCGGTATACTAATTTTACCTAGTCGGATGACCTAGTTTCCTCGATTTTTGAGTTTCAGTCCAAACCACAAACTTGTAGGTCTATGTCTTATTGCATGCGGGGCAAAATTTCAAGTCATTCTGAGTTATGTAGGCCAAGTTATGGTCAATTTACCAATGCTGGACATAATGCACCAAAATGGTAACTTTAGGTCATTTTTAGGTCACTTTTGGTTCCGCCAGTTTTGGTACCTGAGCTTGTGCAAGCTATTTGTCTTGGTTCTGGCCATTTCTGGGCTTTAGTGTCTCATAATAATTGTAGATATATGTCTAAACTATTCATGGTAAAAATTTCAGGTCATTTGGACCTGTTTTGAGTGAGTTATGGCCAAAACACTAACTACTACCCAAATGGTCAATTTTCAGGCTTTCAAGTCACTAATCTAGATTTTGTCATTTTTCAAGTCACCTTCTAGGCAGAATTTTGGTGAGCTTCCTCTATGAAAGTTGGCACATTTTGTGCCTAGTTTCACCTCCAATTGGTCTCATACCAATTGGACTCACACACTTAAGGTTCTAAGCTAAAACATACACTGCCCTACTATACACTCCTCATCACTTACCAATTACATATTCAACACTTACTAATTTACTTCCTTCATGCCAATTCTGGTTTGTACCTTACCAATAACACCTTTAACAACACATTTTTGGTCATTTTGGACAGCTTGTAACCATTCTCAATATGCACACTATAATACAGAATTTTCCAAAGTTCATTTATATCAATTAACCACATGACATACCTCATTTACATGTCCCAATTCAAACCATTATACACATATCCATGCTACCATCAATAACAACATCTTAGACAACCATAAACAAGTAAAAACAAGCTACATATATAGAATTTCCATGGCTACCAAAATGTACATCTCCATTAAAACATCAAACTTCAAAAATTCTTCCATAAATCAATTACCCACAACCTTAGTTACACTTTTAATGAAACAAGAATTGAAAATACTCACTTACCACTCTTGAAGTTTTTCAAAACCTCACCAAAACTTAACTTTCTTGCTCCTAGTATGCTGCTCAAGGTATGGTGGCCAAGTTTAATGAAGGGAGCTTAAGGTTTTTATGGCTAAATCATGGTGCATGGAGGTGTTTTTACTTTTTCCATAGGAGCTTTCATGGGAGGGCTTTGGCTGGTGCAAATTCTGGAGGTTGAAGATGACTTATGCTGTCCCATTTGTGATATTTTAATATCCACTAACATCACTTAGTGGAGCACTAAGTGTGGTTAAGATTAATTAATCCAAAGTTTCACAATTCCCACTTTTTACCTCATTTCTTTTTTTATTTAAATTATGTACCACCATTTTAATTTTCCATGACATTTTCAAAGTATAATATCATTTATTTTTAATGGACATTTAGGTCAAAAGACAACTCGGGATGTCAAATGACCACAATGCCCCTATTCATGTTGCATTCCCGATTTTTTGATAACATCGATTTTTATCGTTTTCTCGATTTCTCGTTTTTCTTTGTACTAATTAATTAATTTTTCTTTGATATTTCTAATAATATTTATACTTCAATAGATGTTTATTTAAGTCTTAAAAATATTTCCAGGGTTCCTCGTGATCCAGAGCTAGTCAACGGTCTACGCCGCAACTTCCTAGTGCGGTCACCCATCGCTATGGTTTTCGGCTCGTTTAACTTGGTTACATTTCATTACTATTATTTTTCTTTTATTTTTCTTGTATTTTCTTTTCTTGTATTTTATTATTTTATGTCTCCTCACCCATATCTAAGTGTAGTTCTAGGCATCCTAGCTGTCCGGACAAACACTATCACCGGAATAGTAGAACGCACTACCGAACATAGTGGTGTTACAAAGCTCGATAAATCTGAAGCAGCTGGTCCATCATTGAGGCCTGCATCTGAGTCAGCTGAGAGGCTAGAGGCCAGAGTACCTGCCAGAGCCTATGCCATAAGAGCTCGGGAGGAGCAAGATGCCTTGGATGTCATCAGGGGTACGTTCTTCCTCTACAACACATCTGTGCATGCATTGGTGGATCCAGGATCCACTCATTCATACATCTGCATCAAACTACCCATAGAGAGGGGAGTTTCAGTAGAGGAGAGTGATCAAGACATTCGGGTCACAAATCCACTAGGCCACAGTGTGGTAGTAAATAAGGTGTATAAAGGTTGCCCTTTGAGGGTTCAAGGGTATGAATTCTCGACAGACCTAATTGAATTGCCCTTCCATGAGTTTGACGTGATTTTGGGAATGGACTAGTTGTCACGTCATCAGGCAATAGTTGATTGCAAATTGAAGAGAATTTCTCTGAAAACTTGTAAGGGTAATGAGATTACTGTTGTGGGTGAAAGGACATATTTCTTGTCTAATATTATATCAGCCACAGTTGCAAGAAGACTGATGAGAAAAGGCTGTGAAGCTTACCTAGCACACGTGGTTGATACTAGGCAGGCTAAGCCAAATCTGTGTGATATACCCATAATAAGAGACCTCCCAGATGTATTTCCTGAAAAATTGCCTGGTTTACCACCAGAAAGGGAAGTCGAATTTGCTATTGAAGTAATGCCCGGTACAGCACCAATTTCTATTGCCCCTTATAGGATGGCACCCACTAAATTGAGGGAGTTGAAAATTCAATTGCAGGAGTTACTTGATAAGGGGTTCATATGCCCCAGTGTGTCACCATGGGGAGCTCCAGTGCTATTTGTGAAGAAGAAGAATGGAACATTGAGATTGTGTATTGATTACTGGTAGTTGAACAAAGTAACTATGAAAAATAAATATTCATTGCCCAGAATTGACGATCTGTTTGATCAATTGAAGGGAGCCGGTGTATTTTCAAAAATTAATCTTAGATTAGGGTATCATCAATTAAGGATAAAGGATGCATATGTGTCAAAAACTGCATTCAGAACCCGGTATGGACATTATGAATTCCTAGTGATGCTGTTTGGGTTAACAAATGCACCAGCAGCATTTATAGACCTTATGAATCATATCTTTCATCCATATTTAGATTGGTTTTTAGTGGTCTTTATTGATGATATTCTAGTGTATTCCAAGACCAGGGAAGAACGTGATGAACATTTGAGAATTATTCTGCAAACCCTGCGAGAAAAGAAGCTGTATGCTAAGTTGTCCAAGTGTGACTTCTGGATGAGTGAAATCTCTTTCCTTGGACACATAGTATCAGCTAAGGGGATTAGAGTGGATCCCAAAAAGATAGAAGCAATGATGGAATGGAAGTCTCCCAGAAATACAACTAAGGTTAGAAGTTTCTTAGGGCTAACTGGTTATTACAGAAGATTTGTGAAGGGGTTCTCTCTTATAACTGCTCCAATGACCAAGTTGTTACACAAGAATGTGAAATTTGGCTGGAATGATAAGTGCTAAGCCAGTTTTGAGAGGCTGAAGGCTATGTTGATAGAATCACCAATGTTAACACAGCCAGTGTTGGGAAAAGACTTTGTGGTCTACAGTGATGCCTCGCATAATGGGTTAAGGTGTGTATTAATGTAAGAGGGGAAAGTGGTTGCTTATGCTTCCAGGTAGTTAAGGCCACATGAACAAAAATACCCTACTCATGACTTGGAGTTAGCAGCAATTATCTTCGCATTGAAGATATGGAGGCATTATTTATATGGTGAAAAATGCTACATATATATAGACCACAAAAGTCTGAAATACTTGTCAACCCAGAAGGAGCTCAATCTTAGGCAGAGGCGATGGATTGAGTTCCTAAAGGACTATGATTGTGTGATAGATTACCATCCTGGGAAGGCAAATGTAGTTGCTGATGCCTTGAGCAGAAAGTCCATCACAGCTTTAAGATCACTAAATGCCCATCTGTCCTTAGCTCAAGATAGAGCTATTTTGGCTGAATTACCAGTAAGGCCAAACCTACTACAGCTGATACAAGATGGGCAGCAGGCAGATGAAAAATTAATGGCTATTGTGGGTAAAATTCCAAAGGGAAAGGAAACTGATTATGATGTGAAAGCAGATGGGTGTCTGTACTATAGAGGAAGAGTGTGTGTACCAGATAATGGGAAACTGAAGACTAGTAGTTTGAAATAAGCACACACTAGTGTTTATGCTATGCACCCAAGAAGCACAAAAATGTATAATGATTTGAAGCCTCATTATTGGTGGCCTGGTATGAAGAAGGATATAGCTAACTATGTGACTAAGTGTTTGACATGTCAGCAAGTTAAAGCAGAACATCAAGTTCCATCAGGATTGCTACAGCCTATAAGCATACCTGAATGGAAATGGGATCGGGTCACTATGGATTTTGCTAGTGGTCTACCTCTCACCCAAAAGAAGCATGATGCAGTATGGGTGATAGTGGATAGATTGATGAAGTCAGCACATTTTCTGCCAGTTAGGACAGACTACTCACTAGAGAAGCTAGCAGAATTGTATATCAGTGAGATAGTTAGACTTCATGGGATCCCACTTTCCATCATATCTGATCGAGACCTAAGGTTTACATCGAGATTCTGGAAAAAGTTGCAAGAAGCCTTGGGCACACAACTTCGCTTTAGCACGGCTTTTCATCCTCAGACGGATGGACAGTTGGAAGGAGTAATCTAGGTAAACCAAAAAACTAATTGAATTTTCACAATTAATAAATTGGAATGATAGTAACATGTGAATTATGTGATAGATCTTAGAGGATATGCTGAGGAGTTGTGTCATTGAGTTTGAGGGGAGTTGGGATAGATACCTCCCACTGGCAGAATTTGCATATAACAATAGCTACTAATCTAGCATTCAAATAGCCCCATATCATTATATGGGAGGAAGTGTATAACCCCCATATGTTGGACTGAATTAGGCGAAGATAAGCTGGTAGGACCAGACCTGGTGAAACAGACTGAGGAGAAAGTGAAAATAATTAAAGCAAATTTGAAGGTTGCCTCAGATAGACAGAAATCCTATGCTGACCTGAAGAGAAAAGAAATAGAATATGTGGTTGGCGACAAATTGTTCCACAAGGTGTCACCATGGAAGAAGGTACTAAGGTTTGGAAGAAAAGGTAAGTTAAGCCCTAGGTTCATTGGCCCATATGAAGTCATTGAACATGTGGGACTAGTAGCCTACAGGCTAGCTTTACTACCAGAGCTGGACAAGATCTACAATGTGTTTCATGTGTCTATGCTAAGAAGATACCGCTCAGATCTTTCACATGTCATCTCCATGGAAGAAATTGAAGTACAACCGGACTTGACATATGAAGAAGAACCAACACGGATCCTGGCTCGGGAAGTGAAAGAGTTAAGGAATAAGCAAATTCCACTGATGAAAGTGTTTTGGAAGCACCACAACACCAAGGAGGCAACTTGGGAAAGTGAAGAGATGATGAGGCAACAGTTCCCTCAACTGTTTGCATTAGATAAATTTCGAGGATGAAATTTAAATTAGAGGAGAAGAGTTGTAACACCCTCCCTGTAGCAATTCTGTACATTCTACTGTTCTGATGACCGATGTCAATCTAGACAGTTAGAATGTCTGGAAAAATATTTTAACTAAAGTGAGGAACCATAATTAACTCAAATATCAGTAAGAAAAATTTAGGAAAAATTTTAGAAATAAAATACAACCAAGTTAAATGAACCGGTGCCCTAGCGATGGGTAACCTAGTGGGAAGTTGCAGTTCTCACAACTAGGAACCCTAGACCCGAGGGAAAATTCATAAAATAATTTTTGGGACTCCAGAGAAGGGTCATTGAGATTCCTATGGCATTAGAATTCCAAGAAAATGCTTAGGAAAATTTTTCAATTGGTACAGAAAATTTTAGTCGGTTAAGCCAAACAGAGGGCATTTTGGTCATTTCGTCTTTAGAGATGATTTTTTACCAAATTTTCCATTTATTTAAATAAATTATATGACATAAAATATGAACAAATATTGATGAAAAATTATTTAAAAATGAATAGGAAAGAAAAGAAAAGAAAATGAAAGAAATTTAGCTTTATTACATAAGCATTATGTAAGCATGAAGTCATTAAAATGTTTGGCCAATTAGAACTTAAGAAATACAATTATATACACTAAAAATAAAGGAAAGAAGTCAAAAGTTCTGGAACAACCATCTGCTCTCCCTCTCTTCTTCCTTGCCGCACCATAGCCTCACTATGGTCAAGCTTTACAAAGCTTGATTTTCTTAATTCTCACCCATTAAAGCCTAAGTTTCCCAATACAAAAACTTGTTCTTTCATCTTAGTGAATCTTTTGGGAGCAAAAAGAAGTGAAAAAGAAGAACCCTAGCAAGTTTGAATTTCACTCCATTAGAGGTTAGTGGCTTAACTTGCTTTTCTCTTTCAATTCATGTTGGAGGAGTATGATTGAGTTTAAATTACAAAGAAATTTAATAAATAACATGTGTATGCCCATCCCACATTTTCGGCAGCCTTGGATTTAGTAAGGTTTTGATGATTTCTTGGGACTAAAATGGTAGTATGGCTGCCCTTAGTATTAGTCTCTGAAGTAGAGTAATGACATGCAAGTTAAAATGCATGGTTTGAGATAGTTGAGCTAGGGTTTGGACCCAAATTGAGACTTTGTTCATGTATTTGGTGAAAGAGATTTTTAATGGTCAATTATTAACCATTTGGCTGTGTGTGAATTAGAAATGAAGTGGTTTGTGTAGTGGGAATTGAAGTTAGTGAGGCTGCCCTTGGTGACCTACAGGACAGGGAATGAGTCTACCACATTTGGGCAGCAATAACTGGAGTTGTAGAGGTTCAATTGGCACAAGGCCAATTGGACATGAAACTGGACACATAATGGCACAACTTTGGTGAAGAAACTATGCCCATAAAACCAAACAAAGTTAGCCTAAAGATTGCCCTAATCCGAGTGACCTGCATTCTACTTGGGCAAAATGACCAAATGAACAGTGTTTATTCATTTGGTCATAACTCAGTATAGAAAAGTCCAATTGACCTGAAATTTTACCAACAAATATCTGAGACATAGACCTACAACTTTCATGAAGAAACATAACCCAAATTTTGACCATAACATGTTCAAAAGGTGACCTGCAGTCACTGCCCCAAACACTATAGATTTGGTTAGTCCAAAAAAATCTGGGAAGTTGGCAATCCGGCCAGTTATGGTGTTTAGGCCATAACTTGAGCTATAAAACTCTAATTGGAGTGATTTAAAAAAATAAATGTAACTAGACAAAATAAGGAACAACTTTCATGTTGACAACTTTGCCAAATTCTCATTACAAAAATGACTAATATGGAACAGTAAATATAAAGCTTGAAATTTGAAAATTTTGAACAATTAACATTAAGCTTGGAAATGGTGTTGGCAACTAATAACAACAATTTTAAAATGCAAAATGTGGTATGTTGGGAATATTATAACCAATGTACCTATTGTCTATGCAAAAGTCAATATTTTTGTTGACTAATGAAATGAATAGTAACACCTAAACTTAAATTTCAAGAATTGTACAATTTAATAATGTAATATGCCTTAGTACACCTAGCAAGATTGGTTTGGATAGGTTGGCATACTAATAGGGTTCTGTTAGCAATACTGCATATGGCTTCATGTCATTCTGTGTTTTATAGCCTCATGTGCCATTCTGTGACATAATAGCCTTTGGCTATGTTGATTAAGTTGTTATACTCGGGTTTTTATCCCTGATAATTATTACAGCTTATTAGCTATTCTGTTGCACACCGGGAGACACAATGTGACCAGTGGTGTGATGGTCTGAGGTTTTTTTAGTACTCAGTACTAGTTTACCTGTATATCCAGTTCAGTCGACTAATAGGGTTTACTCGAGCAATGATAATGAATCTGACAAAATTTTAATCAAATGTTCGAAATTAAGTCTACCTAAAATGTGAACATACATTGTAACACCCCTCACCCGTCTACAGTATAGCCGAGCAAGGCATGCTAGACGGCGTGCCGGAGCACCTAGTCTGTGATTATTTCATTTCTTGAACTCAATTTGATTTTCAGAAGTCTTTTATGTAATATTCATATCATGCTGATACTATTGTCATACTTTGATAAAATCAGTGTTTCAAGACTGGTAATAAAAATTTGGCAAGGTGCCGTCTATATTTAGGACAAACTGTCCTTCCAAACTTGTTGAAAATAGTTTAATATGATGATATCAAAATCTCAAATATTTCACAGTCTCTATTTCTCAGTAAAGTCAATGGACTTTTACAGTCATTAAACAGTTCCATAATACAATCCATAACAATTTAAATATATACAGAAAATCTCCATGTTATTTAATATGTACAAAATATTACAACTTCAGAGCTTTCATAACATTACAAAATACAAGGCCAAATTTCAAATATACAATAAAAGTACAAAATACAAGATATCCTAAGTCCTACCATGTATGCAATGCAGTGCAGATGACTCTGGACTCCTGTGCAAATCTGATGTCTCACCCAGTCGTAGGTCTGCTGGGCTCTCCAGCTGTGTCTCCAATACCTACGCGTTACAAAAGCAACGCGCTAAGCAATTTTGCTTAGTAGTGCCAAATATAAAGAAATATACACTAAAATAAAGTAAATAAAGTGTTTACGAATTTTTGGTGATGCTGTATGTCAGTAGACTGGATTTAGGTATTTGAATTTAATAGTACTTGAATTACTGCCCGTGTAGCCTATATACTGACCAGACTGGATAAACAGATATACTGGCACTGCGTACCTAGTACCTCGGGCCATCACACCATCGGTCACAAAGTGTCTCCCAGTGTGCAAATAGCATGGCTAAAAAGCCATATAATCAATCTGGTGATAAGCCATGAATAAATACACAATCCGTATAGCCGTAGGCTATTAAAGTCACAGTGTGGCATAATAAGCCGTAAAAACACAGTATGGCATGAAGCCATTTACAGAACAGCTGTCAGAATCCTATTGGCATGCCAACCTATCCATACGAGTCAACTAGGAAAACTAGGGCACATTATCAATTAATTGTTTAATTCTTCAATATTTGGAGTTTACTAACTATTATATAATTCACAAGTCAATGCATATGTTGACCTTTTTAGGTAATATGGATAAGTTGTTTCTAGCATCAATATGTCACAATTTATATCTCAATATGCTGCCAATATAGTGCAATTTACAATTTTTACAAGTTAGCATTCATTGCCAAAATGCTTCAACCATCATTGTATGTAAGATGTCAAATTCTTAATTTTTGTGTGCTAGATTGGTCTTGCTTAAAGTCCTATTTGTCTTGGTTTTTAGCTTCTGGTCAAAGAAGCAAAATTGTAGCTCTATGTCTTATTGCACGCGGGGCAAAATTTCAGGTCATTCTGAGTTGTATAGACTAAGATATGGTCAATTTACTAAAGCTGGACAGATTGCACCTTTAGTGCAAAATTTGGTCAATTTTAGGTCACTTTTGGTTCGGCAGTTTTTGTACCCGAATTTGTGCAAGCCATTTGACTTGGTTCTGGCCATTTCTGGGCTTTGGTGTCTTCATAAGAATTGTATATCTATGTCTAAACTAACCATGGTAAAAATTTCAGGTCAATTGGACCTGTTTTGAGTGAGTTATGGTCATCCAAAGGACTACTGTTCATATGGTCAAAAATCTGGGTTGCAAGGTTGCTAATTCATATTTGGTCATTTTTAAGGTCAGTTTCTAGGCAGAATTTTGGCAATATTTCTACATGAAATTTGGCCTATTTGATGTCTAGTTTCACCCTCCATTGCCCTCATACCAATTGGGTTCACAGTTTGGCACTTATGGCCTAATTTAGGTACTGCCTTCAACACACAACCTGCACAAAGCACATACATTTCCAATTTGATATTCCTTCTTCTCCTCATTACTTCAATATTCAATCAATAACATTTCCATATATATATATTGTACACAATTCCAGTAACAATTTTGGGTAGAATATTCAAGTGCTCAATGCACACAATTCACCATTAAGTTCAATATTCACTTCCACCAAAATTCAACATATCTCAATGTCAATATTACACATACACTTCAACATAATCATACTTCAATATCACTTACACTTGCTGCCCACAATTTAACATTAGCATATTTCATTAATAACTACATTTTCACACACAAATTCATGCTATTAGGGGCTTCCAAACATGGCAGTTTGCTCAAGGCATCAAGGTTCCATTTCACACCCTTAATTCAAACACTACATGCACATACTTAGATACAAACTTACTACAAATTTCATTTGAATTAATCAACCTTCATTTCCATTCATTAGAAGTAAAAATAACTCAAGCTCAACAAAGGTTCATAGCTGCCAAAAATGGACAAGTCCATTTTACACTATTTCTTTCATTTCTCTTCACCAAAATACTCACCTCAACCTAAACACAAGGTTTACTAAAGCAAGGGAGATGTTTTGGACACTTACCACTTTTGAAGCTTATCAAAACTTTACCAAATCTTGTTTTTCTTGTTGCCAATATCTTCCCCAAGGTAATTAGGCAAGCTTTAATGGAGGAATCAAGAGGAAAGGCTGGCTTGATCAATGGTGCATGGTGATGGAGGGAGTTTGGCCATGGTGGACTTCCATGGAGGTTTTGGGAGGATCAATTCGGCTGGTCATTTGGGAGGAAGAAGATGGACTGAATTTCAGTCCAAAATGACTTAATTAAGTGTCCCAAGACTTGAGTTAGTGGAGCACTCACTTTAACTTAATGTTTAATTATTCCAATTTTCCTAATTTGCACATTTATCTCATTTCCTTCACTATTTACATAATGTATCACCATTTAATTTTTCATGACATTTATAAAGTGTAATATCATTTATTTTTAATGGAGATTGAGGTCAAAAGGCAACACTAGGTGTCAAATGATCAAAATACCCTACTTCGGGTTATATTCTTGATTTTTCGGTAACACCGATTTTTGTCTGTTTTTCAATTTTTTTTAATTTTTATTTGTACTAATTTACTAATTTTTCTTTAATATTTCTAGTGTCAATTACATTTCAATAAACCTTTATTTATGTCTCAAAATTAGATTCAAAGGGTTCTCCGCGGTCCTGGGGTCGGTAACAGCCTTCCCAGTGCAGTCACCCATTGCTGCGGTGCCTGTTCGTTTAACTTAGCTTCATTTTCTCTCTTTTGTTTTTCTTTGATTTTTCTTGTATTTTCTTTTTATTTATTTCATCATTATATGTTTGTTCACTATCACCGAAGTGTAGTTCCAAACATCCTAACTTTTCTGGATTGTTATTTGGCCACTGGAGGAATAGAATGTACAGAATACGTACAGTGGGGACGTTACAACTCTTCCCCTCTAAATTAAAATTTCGTCCTCGAAATTTGCCTGATGTGAAGAGCTGAGGGAACTGTTGCCTCATTGTCTCCTCACTCTCCCATGTTGCCTCTTCCGTGTTGTGGTGTCTCCATAAGATTTTTACTAGTGGAATTGTCTTGTTTCTGAGCTCTTTTACCTCTCGTGCCAAGATTTTAATTGGTTCTTCTTCATATGTCAGTCAGGTTGTACCGCAATTTCTTCTGCTGAGATGACATGTGAAGGATCTGATCTGTATCTTCTGAGCATCGAGACATGGAACACATTATGTATCTTGTCCAACTCAGGTGGTAAGGCTAATCGGTAGGCTACTGGTCCTACACGTTCAATAACTTCATATGGGCCAATGAACCTAGGGCTTAATTTTCCCTTTTTCCTGAATCTCAACACTTTCTTCCACGGTGATACTTTGAGAAATACCTTTTTGCCAACTTCATACTCAATGTCTTTTCTCCTCAAGTCAGCATAAGATTTCTGTCGATCTGAGGCAACTTTCAAATTGGCCTTTATCAGTTTCACCTTTTCCTATGTCTGTTTTATCAGGTCTGGCCCCTCTAGCTTATCTTCACCCAATTCAGTCCAACATACAGGTGTTCTACATTTTCTCCCATACAATGCTTCATAGGGTGCCATTTGTATGCTAGCTTGATAGCTCTTATTATATGCAAATTCTGCCAGTGGAAGGTATCTATCCCAACTTACCTCAAACTCGATAACACAACTTCTCAGCATATCCTCGAGAACCTATCACACATATTCAATTATTACTATCATTATTATCAGTTTATTGTTTGCAATAACTCAATGAGTTTCAAAATTTACTTGGATTATTCTTTCTGACTATCCATCCGTCTGAGGATGAAAAGCCGTACTGAAATGGAGTTGTGTGCCCAAGGATTTTTGTAATTTCTTCCAAAATCTAGATGCAAACCTCGGGTCTCTATCAGATATAATGGAAAGTGGAATTCCATATAGTCTAACTATCTCACTGATGTACAATTCTACTAGCTTTTCCAGTGAGTAGTCAGTTCTGACTGGTAGAAAATGTGCTGATTTGGTTAACCTATCCACAATCACCCATACTGCATCATGCTTCTTCTGAGTGAGAGGTAGACCACTGACAAAGTCCATAGTGACTGAATCCCATTTCCATTCAAGTATGTTTATGGGCTGTAACAAACCTAATGGAACTTGATGTTCTGCTTTGACTTGCTGACATGTCAAGCATCTAGTTACATAGTCAACTATGTCCTTCTTCATACCTGGCCACCAGTATCGGAGTTTTAGGTCATGGTACATTTTTGTGCTTCCTGGGTGCATAGCATACACACTGTTATGTTCTTCTTTCAGAATACTGGTTTTCAACTCTTTATCATCTGGTACACATACTCTTTCTTTATAGTACAGGCACCCATTTTCTTTCACTTCATATTCAGTTTCCTTCCCCTCAATGATTTTGCCCATAACAGCCATTAATTTCTCATCTGTCTTCTGCCCATCATGTATCTGTTGTAACAGATTTGGCTTCACTTGCAACTCAGCCAAAATAACTCCATAATGAGTTAAGGATAGTTGGGCATTCAAAGATCATAATGCTACAATAAATTTTCTACTTAAAGCATCAGCGACTACATTTTCCTTCCCAGAGTGGTAGTCAATCACACAATCATAATCTTTCAGCAATTCAATCCATCGCCTCTCTTTCAAATTAAGTTCCTTCTAGGCTAGTAGATACTTCAGATTCTTATGGTTTGTGTATATGTAGCATTTTTCTCCATACAAGTAATGCCTCCATATCTTCAATGTGAAGATAATTGCTGCTAACTCTAAATCATGAGTAGGATAATTCTTTCATGTGGCCTTAACTGCCTGGAAGCATATGCGACCACTTTCCCTTCTTGCATGAGTACACACCCTAACCCATTGTGTGAGGCATCACTGTAGACTACAAAGTCTTTTCCAGACATTGGCTGTGTTAACACTGGTGCCTCTGCAACATAGCCTTCAGCCTCTTAAAACTGGCTTTACTCTTGTCATTCCAGTCAAATTTCATATTCTTGTGTAGTAATTTGGTCATTAGAGCAGTTATTAGGGAAAATCTTTTTACAAATCTTCTATAATATCCAGCTAACCCCAAGAAACTTCTGATCTCAGTTGTATTTCTGGGAGGCTTCCATTCCATCACTGCTTTAATCTTCTTGGGATCCACTCTAATACCTTCAGCTGATACTACATATCCAAGGAATGCAATCTCATTCAACCAGAACTCACACTTGGACAATTTAGCATACAATTTCTTCTCTTTTTGAGTCTGCAGAACAATTCTCAAATGCTCATCATGTTATGCTTTATCCTTGGAATACACCAGGATGTTATTAATGAAGAACACTACGAACCAATCTAAGTATGGATGGAAGATACGGGTCATATGGTCCATGAATGCTGCTGGAGCGTTTGTTAACCCAAATGGCATCACCAGGAATTCATAATGCCCATACCGGGTTCTAAATGCAGTCTTAGGCACATCTGCATCCTTAACCCTTAGCTGATGATACCCTGATCTGATATCAATCTTAGAAAACATACCGGCTCCCTTCAACTGATCAAACAGATCGTCAATTCTAGACAACGAATACTTGTTCTTCACTGTTACTCTGTTTAACTGCCGGTAGTCAACACATAACCTCAGTGTCCCATCTTTCTTCTTTACAAACAGTACCGGAGCTCCCTAAGGTGACACACTGGGGTGTATGAACCCCTTGTCTAGTAATTCTTGCAGCTGGATTTTTAACTCTTTCAATTCAACAGGTGCCATCCTATATGGAGCAATTGAAATGGGAGCTGTACCTGGCATAATAACAATAGCAAATTCAACTTCCCTTTCTGGTGGTAACCTAGGCAATTCCTTAGGAAATACCTCAGAGAAATCCCTTACTGTGGGTATGTTAGACAAGTTAAGTTTACCCTGCCTAGTGTCAACCACGAGTGCCAGATAGGCTTCACACCTTTTTCTCAACCATCTCCTTGCAACTGTAGCTTAGATGACATTGGATAAGAAACCTGTCCTTTCACCCACTACTATTATTTCTTTGTTCTCAGCAGTTTTCAAAGAGATTCTTTTCAATTTACAATCTACTATTGCCTGATGATGGGATAACCAGTCTATTCCCAAAATCACATCAAACTCATGGAAAGGCAGTTCAATTAAGTCTGCGAAGAACTCTTTCCCTTGAATCTTCAATGGACAGCCCTTATACACCTTGTTTACTACCACACTGTGGCCCAGCGAATTTGTGACCAGGATATCTTGGTCACTTTCCTCTACTGATATTCCCTTTTCTACGGGTAGCTTGATACAAATATATGAATGAGTAGATCCAGGATCCACTAATGCATGCACAGAAGTATTATAAAGGAGGAACGTACCCTTGATGACATATGGAGCATCCTGTCCTCCTGTGCCCATATAGCATAGGCTCTAGCTGGTCTTCGCATACGCTTCTCTCCACATTCTCGATACATGGTTTACGTGGAAGTATCGTCGCCACTTACCCGCCTTCTACCCTTGAGCCGGAGGGGCAGCCTATCGATTGATCTTGGAGTGGATGTAGCAGTTCTGTGAGGACAATCTCAGACTAGGTGGTCTGTAGATCCACACCATAAACAAGCACCTATCATCCTCCAACATTCACCCTTATGCCATTTTTGGCAATGTGGGCAAGCAATAGATACTGTTGGGGCTGGTCTCCTGTACCCTGTCCCTGGAGAGCTAGCCATTGAAGGGGTGGACTGACCTCTCCTTGGTGCAAACTAAGATTTGGGCCTCTGTGACTGACCCTGACTTAGTGCTCTACTGAAACTCTGAGTAGGCGAACCTCTGAATTTCTTACTAGGGGCAGAAGATGTACCAGTCTGACCTTGACCTCTTTTCTGCTGTCTATCCCTTCTGTTCTGCTCATTCATTCAAACTTTTTCAACCTTCAGTGCAGCTTCCACTAATTTGGCAAACTCTATAATCCCCAAGGCTGTAATCATTACTTTAATGTTATCATTGAGTCCTTTCTCAAATCTCTTGCATCTCTCTGCCTCATTAGGGACTATTTCCCACCCATAGCGGCTCAGTCTGACAAATTCTCTTTCATATTCAGCCACTGTCAGCTGTCTCTGGCGTAGGATAATAAACTCCCTTCTCTTCTCTTCCAGGTATACACTGCCCACATACTTCTTTCTGAACTCAGTGAGAAAGAAATCTCAAGTTATCTATTCTGGTGGTACCTCACTAGTTACTGTATCCCACCACTGGTATGCATCATCTTGCAGTAGTGATACAGCAGCTTCCAAATTCTACTCTGGAGTACAATGAAGTTGTTTCAAGACTCTTCCAGTTCTGTCCAACTAGTTTTCAGCTGTGACAGAATCATCTTTCCTTTTTCCTAGAAAGTCCACTGCTCCAAACTTCCTGAGTCTCTCCATATGAGATTTTTGATGTGGAGGTGGTGGTGATGGCATAACTCCTGCCATCTGTTTAAAGAACTCAGCTATTTGCTGAAATGTGGCTGGTGCACCTGCTACTGGTGGAGCAGGTTCCCTCCTATCTCCTGGTTCAGTCATAGATGGAGCATGACTTTCCACTTCCACATTGACCGCTCTCTGCGATGTGGAGTCCATATTCTGATCAAATTCTGCATTAGAGTCATCTTAACACTTACAATATAATGTATGATATGCAAACTATCTAGGTCCAGAAACGCCTAAACCGTGCTCTGATACCACTAAATATAACACCCCTCATCCGTCTACAGTATAGCCGAGCAAAGCGTGCTACACGGCGTGCTGGAACACCTAGTCTGTGATTATTTCATTTCTTGAACTCAATTTGATTTTAAGAAGTCTTTTATGTAATATTCATATCATGCTAATACTATTGTCATACTTTGATAAAATCAGTGTTTCAAGACTAGTAATAAAAATTTGGCAAGGTGCCATCTATTTTTAGGACAAACTGTCCTTCCAAACCTGTTAAAAACAGTTTAATATGATGATATCAAAATCTCAAATATTTCACAGTCTCTATTTCTCAATAAAGTCAATAGACTTTAACAGTCATTAAACAGTTCCATAATACAGTCCATAATAATTTAAATATATACAGAAAATCTCCATGTTATTTAATATGTACAAAATATTACAACTTCAGAGCTTTCATAACATTACAAAATACAGGGCCGAATTTCAAATATACAACAAAAGTACAAAATACAAGATATTCTAAGTCCTACCATGTATGCAATGCAGTGCAGATGACTCTGGACTCCTGTGCAGATCTGATGTCTCACCCGATTGTAGGTCTGCTAGGCTCCCCAGCTGTGTCTCCAATACCTACGCGTTATAAAAGCAACGCGCTAAGTAATTTTGCTTAGTGGTGCCAAGTATAAAGAAATATACACTAAAATAAAGTCAATAAAGTGTTTACGAATTTTTGGTGGTGCTGTATGTCAGTAGACTGGATTTAGGTGTTTGAATTTAATAGTACTTGAATTACTGCCCGTGTAGCCTATATATTGACCAGACTGGATAAACGGATATAGTAGCACTGGGTACCTAGTACCTCGAGCCATCACACCATCGGTCACAAAGTGTCTCCTGGTGTGCAAATAGCGTGGCTAAAAAGCCATAGAGTCAATCTGGCGATAGGCCATGAATAAATACACATGTATAGCCGTAGGCTATTAAAGTCACAGTGCGGCATAATAAGCCGTAAAAACACAGTATGGCATGAAGCCATTTACATAACAGCTGTCAGAATCCTATTGGCATGCCAACCTATCCATACTAGTCAACTAGGCAAACTAGGGCACATTATAAATTAATTGTTTAATTCTTCAATCTTTGGAGTTTACTAACTATTATATAATTCACAAGTCAATGCATATGTTGACCTTTTTAGGTAATATGGATAAGTTGTTTCTAGCATCAATATGTCACAATTTAAATCTCAATATTCTGCCAATAGAGTGCAATTTACAATTTTTACAAGTTGGCATTCATTGCCAAAATGCTTCAAGCATCATTGTATGTAAGATGTCAAATTCTTAATTTTTGTGTGCTAGATTGGTCTTGCTTAAAGTCCTATTTCTCTTGGTTTTTAGCTTCTGGTCAAAGAATCAAAATTGTAGCTCAATGTCTTATTGCACGCGGGGCAAAATTTCAGGTCATTCTGAGTTGTATAGACCAAGATATGGTCAATTTACTAAAGCTGGATAGATTGCACCTTTAGTGCAAAATTTGGACAATTTTAGGTCACTTTTGGTTCGGCAGTTTTTGTACCCGAATTTGTGCAAGCCATTTGACTTGGTTCTGGCCATTTCTAGGCTTTGGTTTCTTCATAAGAATTGTATATCTATGTCTAAACTAACCATGGTAAAAATTTCAGGTCAATTTGACCTGTTTTGAGTGAGTTATGGTCATCCAAAGGACTACTGTTCATATGATCAAAAATCTGGGTTGCAAGGTTGCTAATTCATATTTGGTCATTTTTAAAGTCAGTTTCTAGGCAGAATTTTGGCAATATTTCTACATGAAAGTTGGCCTATTTGGTGTCTAGTTTCACTCCCCATTGGCCTCATACCAATTGGGTTCATAATTTGGCACTTATGGCCTAATTTAGGTACTGCCTTCAACACACAACCTGCACAAAGCACATACACTTCCAATTTGATATTCCTTCTCCTCCTCATTACTTCCATATTCAATCAATAACACTTCCATATATATATTGTACACAATTCCAGCAACAATTTTGGGTAGAATATTCTAGTGCTCAATGCACACAATTCACTATTAAGTTCAACATTCACTTTCACCAAAATTCAACATATCTCAATGTCAATATTACACATACACTTCAACATAATTATACTTCAATATCACTTACACTTGCTGCCCACAATTTAACATTAGCATATTTCATTAATAACTACATATTCACACACAAATTCATGCTATTAGGGGCTGCCAAATATGGCAGTTTTCTCAAGGCATCAAGCTTCCATTTCACACCCTTAATTCAAACACTACATGCACATATTAGATACAAACTTACTATAACTTTCATTTGAATTAATCAACCTTCATTTCCATTCATTAGAAGTAAAAATAACTCAAGCTCAACAAAGGTTCATGGCTACCAAAAATGAACAAGTCCATTTCTCACTATTTCTTTCATTTCTCTTCACCAAAACACTCACCTCAACCTAAACACAAGGTTTACTAAAGCAAGGGAGAGGTTTTGCGCACTTACCACTTTTGAAGCTTATCAAAACTTCACCAAATCTTGTTTTTCTTGTTGCCACTATCTTCCCCAAGGCAAGTAGGCAAACTTTAATGAAGGAATCAAGAGGAAAGGATGCTTTGATCAATGGTGCATAGTGATGGAGGGAGTTTGGCCACGGTGGACTTCCATGGAGGTTTTGGGAGGATCAATTCGGCTGGTCATTTGGGAGGAAGAAGATGGACTGAATTTCTGTCCAAAATGACTTAATTAAGTGTCCCAAGACTTGAGTTAGTGGAGCACTCACTTTAACTTAATGTTTAATTATTCCAATTTTCCTAATTTGCACATTTATCTCATTTCCTTCACTATTTACATAATGTATCACCATTTAATTTTTCATGAAATTTATAAAGTGTAATATCATTTATTTTTAATGGAGATTGAGGTCAAAAGGCAACACTAGGTGTTAAATGACCAAAATATCCCACTTCGGGTTATATTCCCGATTTTTCGATAACACCGATTTTTGTTTGTTTTTCATTTTTTTTTTTCGTTTTTCTTTGTACTAATTTACTAATTTTTCTTTGATATTTCTAGTGTCAATTACATTTCAATAAGCCTTTATTTATGTCTCAAAATTAGATTAAGAGGGTTCCCCGCGGTCCTGGGGTCGGTAACGGCCTTCCTAGTGCGGTCACCGATCGCTGCGGTGCCGGCTCGTTTAACTTAGCTTCATTTTCTCTCTTTTATTTTTCTTTTATTTTTCTTGTATTTTCTTTTTATTTATTTCATCATTATATGTCTGTTCACTATCACCGAAGTGTAGTTCCAAACATCCTAACTTGCCTGGATTGTTATTTGGCTACTGGAGGAATAGAACGTACAGAATACGTACAGTGGGGATGTTACATACATTCTGAATATTTATATTATTTTAGTTATTTTATTTTATATTGTCACCACTAAGCAGAATTGCTTAGCGCGTCGCTTTTGCCACACGCAGGTACTGGAGACGTAGCTGGGCAGTTCAGCAAACCTCATACTAGGTGAGCTTTCAGATCTGCACACAGAGTTCAGAGTCACCTCACATTTGCAGTGCATTTGGTCGGACATTATGCCACTTTTGGTATTTCGGTATTTTGTATTTTGTAAACTTTTGTAATGTATATTATAAACTCATGTAATTATGCTTTTGATGTAATTATTTATGAATTATGTTCAGTAATAAATTTAAGTATCTTTTATTGTATTGAGTATGATATGAAGTGAATTAAATTTTGAGATATTGAAGTCAATTGAGAAATTGTGGAAAATATGTTGGTGGTTGACTGAGATTGAAATTATGATTATATTGGAATTTTTTTAACAAATTCAGAAGAACTGTTTTTCTAAATTACAGCCGGCACTCTGCTGGATTTTCTATAAAAATTACAAAAAAATTTAGATTTATCAAAAATTATAAATAAATGAATTAAAAGGGATAAATTGAAATGGAAATATGAATTGGTGCTCTGGCACACTGAGTGGCATATCTTGCTCAGCTATACCGTAGATGGGTAAGGGGTGTCACAAAACTCCAATTGGGATGAGAAAAACTGTTTTGGAAATCTAAGAGACATGGCTCCAACTTTGATTTAGAAACTTGCCTCAAATTTAAAGTGTAAGAACCCTAAAATGGGAGTCAAAACTACTAACCTGAACCTGGAATCCTGTAGACACAGGATACCTGAGTTCAGGCAAGTTAATTAGCTGTAACTAATTCTACAAAACTTGAAAAATCATAATTCAAAATTCAAAGTGATCATGAGACATAGGGTAACAACTTCTATGAAGGACATTAGGCCTAAAAGTGGCTGTAACATGTCCAAATAATTAGGGAAATATTGACTCCAGAATCTGCCTGGTTCTGGAATTAGAGTGAGTTAGGGAATCAGTTTTGGTAATTTGACCATAACTTGAGTACTAGAATTCTAAATGACATGATTCAAAAAGGAAAGCAAAGATAAGACATATTATAACAACTTCCATGAAGGAAGTGTGGCCAAAAAGTAGCCCCATCTTAACAAATTTGCTAGATGAATTTAGGACACCAAATCTGGACCTTGAGAAAGGTTCATAAAATGACTTGGCATATAACATGGAATGCACTAAAATAATTTGTTAAACATATGAATAACATGAATAGGCATGTAGTGGCATGAAAATGCTATGGAAACACAATTAGTACATACTATGAAATTATAAATACTTAATAATTCTATTTTGCCCAAAGTACACCTAGACTTATATATATAGCATGGATCGATTGGTATACCAATTAGGGACTACAGATTGTAGTACTGCCCATATGAATGATCATTGACAGACAACATATATCTGAGATGATTGTTCTACTGGCTTTATGCTTGCCTGTTGGCCACAGTGCCTATTATCATTACTGGCTTTATACCTGCCCGCTGGCCTAGTGCCTGACATGACCGTGATATACTTGATAGAAATATGGATGTCTAACTAGTATACTCCCCTGTAACTAGTCTTTATAGACTGTCATAGGTTACTTGAGCATAGATATGTGTAATACACTTTAAATTTAAACAAGTACATGAAGAGAGTGCTAATATGGGTATAATAAGATTGAATATATAATATATGAATAAAAAGATCCCGATAAATTATTTGCTCCCAAAGTTTAAAAAATATGTAATTACTTCAAAAATTTAGTAAAATTTTATATGGAATAATTATTTTAATTATTAGTTTTTTTTTCAATTGTTGCACCTCTAAGCAGAAATGCTTAGCGCAATGGATTGTTTCCTCGCGTAGGTACAGGAGACCACCATCAGCAGCAGCAGTAGTAGTAGAGTACAGATAGAGAGTGATCAGATCTACTAGAGTGTCAGTCACCTCATCAGTCATTTTGGTAGGGCTCATGTATATATATATGTGTTAGATATTGCATTTTGATTATTGTACATAAGTAAATGCTATAAATTGTTTTGGGACATGTAATTAAATTTTTGGATTGTATTTAATTTGTACATTATTGTATGTAAATATTATAAAAATGAAGTGAAATTTGTTTCTTGAAAAATTGATGTAAGCAATGAGAAATGATGTGATGAATGGATATATGAAATGGATATAAATTGTTTTTACCATGTAAATAAGAAAACCCGCCATGCACTAATAAAATAGAGGAGACTCTGTTTGGGTCTCCACAAAAATGAAATGGGATAAAAAAAAATTTCTACACATAAGATAATATAATTAAATAGACATTAAATTAATATTGTATATGACAAGACAGAATAGGGTGCTCCAGCACTAAATGTAGCACACCTTACTCGACTACACTGTAGATGGGTGAAGGGTGTTACAGGCTTTATGCCATTCTGTTATATATGTCCTTTATGACATTTTGATGTATATGATTCTATACATATGGCAGATGATTCTATACTTTCTAATGTATTCAACTTAAATGATCTAATGAACTCATAAACCATACGAATATACATTTGGGATTTATATTTCCATCATCAATGAAAAGAATATGCTTTGAGCATGAATAGAACATGAGTGAAATAATGGAATAATGTGAATGCTTAAGAATAGTAATTGCCCTTGTATGCCTAGACATCAGTGTTAGATTGTATAGATTAGCATGCTAAGAAGGGACTAGTTAGCAGTATTGCCTATGGCTTTATGCCATTATGTTATATATGGCCTTTATGCCATTCTAATGTATATGATTTTATACATATGGCTTTATTCTCGTTTATGACTTTTAAGTCATTCTGTTGATATTATGGCTTCCAGCCATTCTGCATACATGATTGACATTATGTGTCCCATGGTATGATAGCTCGAGGCACCGCGGTGTCCAGTGCTCAGAAAATCTCGTATCCAGTCCAGTCAGTCTGTCATAGGTTGCTTGTGCAGTGAAATAAATTGAAAAACTTGAAAAATTCAATAAATGAGTAGAGAGATTCGAATAGAACCAAATTCTTCCAAAATTTTATTTAATGTGAAATGACTTAAAGATCATTGAAAATGTAACTTTTACATGATAATACGCACATGAATCATTTATTTTATTTATTTAAAGTATTTTATTTTATTGTTGCACCACTAAGCAATGTGCTTAGCGTGTGAATTTTTCATCGCGTAGGTACTGGAGATAAGGATAAAGCCTAGTAGACATCAAACTAGGATTATTTGGATTGGATTTGCAGATAGTGTCCAGTGTCATTTCCTCATTGTAGTGCATTTTGGTAGGGTCCGCATGCACCATGTTAGTGTATTTTGTCTTTGTTCATTGTAATTAATTCTGAAGTTGTGATGTAAATTATAAATTTATGTAATTAATTTGTACATGATGTAAATTAATAAATTTGATCATTTTATATATAATATGAGTTGGAAATTTTGATGTGAGCCAATATAAGGCATTTATTAAAATTATGATGAAAATGATTGTGTGATTTGAATTTGAGAATGATGGTGAGATTATAAATTGGAATTTGAAAACTGATATGAAATTCGTAAATAGGTGGATAGTGTAACTCACTAAATATCCATAAAAATTTTGATTTTAAAATATAATTGGGATTTAAATTAATAATGAATTAAATAAGATATGATAAGGTGCTCCAGCACAGAATGTAGCATTCTTTGCTTGGCTACATTATAGATCGGGTAAGGAGTGTTACATTAGTGGTATCAGAGCACGATTTACGTGGTATTAGACCTAGATAGAGTGCATAGCATGCATTACATCTAATAAGAGTCGAGGTAATACTAATGTAGATCTGTTTCTTTGTTTGTTTTAGGTTAAGGTATGGATCCAGAGTCCCAGAGAGTCATAGGGGAAGAGGTGGAGAGTCATGCTCCGCCTATGGCTGATGTTGGAGGTAGGGGAGGCCTTGCACCACTAGTGCCTGAAGAGCCTGCACAGCCTCAACATGCCTTATTTTAGTAGATGACTGAGTTCTTCAGGTAGATGACTGGGGCAATTCCACAAGTTTAACCTCAGCCACTACAGAAATCTCATTTGGAGAAGCTCTAGAAATATGGGGCAGTGGACTTTAAGGGGAACATGGAAGATGATCCGTCTGCAGCTAAGTATTAGCTAGAAAGGATAGAAAGAGTCCTTCAGTAGCTCCACTGCATACCAGAGCAGAGTGTGAAATGTGCAGTGTGACACCCCTTACCCGTCTACAGTGTAGCCAAGCAAAGACATGTCACACTCGGTGTCGGAGCACCGTATCTTATCTTACTTTATTCTTTTAATAATTTGTTCTCGTTATATTTTAATATCAATTATTTTTGTGACACCCCTCACTCGTCTACAGTGTAGCGGAGTAAGGCATGCCACATAGTACGTTGGAGCGTCTTAACTTATCCCGTTATTTTCTTGGTTATCACATAAAATTTTATTTAAATTCATATCTAATTATTTTATTGGAGAAACTGACGGAGTTTCCCCTCATTTTTTGATAATTTGGCGATTTCCCACCTGTGTGAAACAATTACAACTATAAATACATTAATAAGTTTCCTCATTCAGAACATCAATAAGTTTCACTCATATAAATACATAAGAAATTCAAATCATTTTCATACATACACAATTCAAATATGAAATGTGAAACTGTATTAATTTACATCATGTGCACATTTAATGTACAAAAATACATAATTTACATTACATATCCAAAATTTAATTACAATGATAAAAAATAAAATGCAAGCTAGTGGACACTACTAAAATATGCACTACTGAGGAAGTAACACTCGGGACCCAAATGTTGATCAAAACTTCTAATCTCCCAGTCTATAGTCTATTGGGTTCTCTGGCCAAATCTTCAGTACCTACGCGTTGCAAACAGCGACGCGCTAAGCATAAAGCTTAGTGGTGCCAATAATACAAGAAAATATAATATACAAATAAAAGTAAAAAAAAAATTCCTAGTTATTATGCTTATAAGAAATAAATAATTACTAAATTATTGTTTAGTCGAAGGCTAATTACATCTTATGATATTAACTCTTCCTAACATTTTATTAATCGTTCTCTTGATGATTTTGAGCCTCTTTTTATTGAAATCATTCTTGTTCTTTATCTTGATATTTAATTTTCTTACTTCCTTTAATAATTAATTCAATTACATTTATACTTTTCCATGCCTAAGTAACCTATACAAATTAACCGGACCAGATAAACGGGTAAACCAGCACTAGGTACCCAGTACCTCGGGCTGTCACACCATCGGTCATAATGTGTCTCCCGATGTGCAGACAGAATAGCTAATAAGCCATAAAAGCAATAAGACATAAAGTCAAGTATAATATCATAATCAGTATAGCCATAGCTATCATATCACAGAATGGCATGAAGCTATATGCAGTACTACTATCAGAACCCTATTGGCATGCCAACCTATCCAAACCAATCTCACTAGGTCTACTAGGGCATATTACAAAGCCCTTAATTGAATATTTGTGTTTAACATGTAAGGTTACCATTTATTTTACTATTCGAGTCAAAATATTGACTTTCTCATATATAATAGTTACATGAGTTTTAATCACATGAAATTACCACATTTTGGCTCCCAAAAGTGTTGGCATTAGTTGCCAATCAATACTTCAAACCAATAGGAATTAAATCAAAAATTTCAGTTTTGGGTGCTAGAGTTTACTGTTCCATTAGGCAATTCTACAGTAAGAATTTGGGCAAATGTTCTGAATAAAAATTGTTCTTTATTGTGTCTTCTTTAATTTTCTTTTTGAATCACTCCATTTAGAGTTTTCTAGCTCAAGTTATGGCCGTTTTACCATAACTGGTCAAATGGACTTTTACCCAGAATTTCTGGGCAATTCTTGTTCTGCCTGATTTGTTAGCTCAACTTTGGTTAGTAATTTCATTTGGTTAAGTTCAGAAATGGAGTTTGTGTTCTACATGAAAGTTATTCTAAATTGTCTAAGCTTTTCATTGATATAAATTTCAGGTTACTTCGACCTTACTACACTGAGTTATGACCAAATGAATGAACACTGTTCATTTGGTCATTTTGCCTAGGCAGATTGTGTGTTACCTGGATTTGGTCAATTTTTAGGTTAGTCTATTGTGGTTTTCTGGCCAGAGTTCCTTCATCAAAGTTGTGCCATTATGTATCTAATTTCATGTCCAATTGGCCTTGCACCAATTGAACCTACACAACTCCAGTTATAGCTGCCCAAATCTACTGGACTCACACCTAGTCCTACAGGTCACACTAGGCAGCATACCTAACTTCAATTCCCATGGAACAAATCACTTCACTTCCTAATCACACATAGCCAAATGGTTACTAATTGACCATTAGACCTTTCTTTCACTGATACATGAGCAAAATCTCAATTTGTGCCCAAACCCTAACTCCAACAATTCCAATTCTTCAAACACATACAATCAAGAGTTTAATTTATCAAATTCATGTTCATTTGCATCCATCTATAACTATAATTCAATGTAATCATTGAAATCTTAATATGCCCTAAGGCTGCCAATTATTGAAAGGGCACAATCATGCAAGATTTGTTTAATTTTTCTCAAATTTACACTCAATTCATACTCCCAATGATGCATACACACAATTTAAAGGGTTTAATTGACACTAACCTTGTTGTGTGCCTACCCAAGCTTGACAAACTCCTTTTTTTCTTCACTTCTTTTTGCTGCCCAAGTATTGCTCTAGTGGTAGGGATAATTTTTTTATAAAGGGAGGATGGGATTTTGAGGTGATGTTGTGGGTGGAATCAAGCTCAATGAAACTTTCGTGGAGGTTTTTCTTTTCTCTCTCTCTCTCTCTCTCTCTAAAATCGGCAGCCAAGGTTGAAAATGGCTGTTTGATTTTTCAATTTTGATCTTCTTTTATTCATTTTTAAATAGTATATGATGGTGTGTCAAAATTTGATTGGGTGGAAATATTTTAATTGCATAAGCGTGATGTCAAAATCAAATTTTCTTCCATTGTCTTTTTTTTTCTTTTCTACTCATTTTCAATTAAATTTTTAGCAATATTTATTCATATTTTATATCATATAAATTATTTATTTAACTGAAAAAGTTGGCCAAAAATATCTCTGAAGACGAAATGACCAAAATGCCCTCCGTTTGGCTTATTGAGCCGAAATCATCTATACCGTTCTAAAAATTTTTTTAAGCATTTTCTTGGCATTCTAATGCAATCAAAACCTCAATGACTCTTCTCTGGAGTCCCAAAAATTATTTTATAAATTTTCTCTTGGGTTTAGGGCTCCTAGCTACAAAGACCGCAACTTCCCATTGGATTATCCATCGCTAGGGCACTGGCTCATTTAACTTGGTTGTATTTTATTTCTAAAATTTTTTCTAAATTTTTCTTACCATTATTTGAGTTATTTATGACTCCTCACTCTAGTCTGGATATAGTTTCAGGCATTTTGGCTGTCCGGATAGTAACACCCCTATGTTCGGTAGTGCGTTCTACTGTTCCGATGACAGTGTCTGTCCGAACAGCTAGGATGCTTAGAATTATATTTAAATATTAGTGTGGAGATATAAGATTGTGAAATATAATAGAGGAAAATACAAGAAAAAAATAAAAAGGAAAAATAAAAGAGAAAATAGAACTAAGCTAAACGGACAAAACCGTACCGATGGGTAACCGCACCGGGAAGTTGCGACGTGGGCCGTTGACTAACCTTAGACCACGGGGAACCCTAGAAAATATTTTTGGGACTTAAATAAACATATATTGAAAAATAAATGGTATTAGAAATGTAAAAAAAAAATAAATAATTAGTACAAAGAAAAACAAAAAATCGAGAAACCGATAAAAATCGGTGTTACCGAAAAAGCCGAAAAGCAACACGAATAGGGGCATTGTGGTCAATTGACACCCCAATTTGCCTTTTGACCTAAATGTACATTAAAAATAAATAATATTAAACTTTGAAAATATCATGAAAATTAAAATGGTGGTCCGTAATTTAAATAGTAAAAGAAAAGAGGTTAAATGTGGGAATTGTGAAAACTTTTATTAAACAAATATTAAACTTACCTTAGTGCTCCACTAACACCACCAAAGTGGACTTTTTTAATCAGATTTGGGCAGAAGATTCCATCTTCTTCAACCTTGAGCCAACCAGCTGAATGTACCTTGAGAGAAACCTCCATGGCAGAGTGAGAGGAAGCTCTATGCAACCCATTTTGAGCCATCCTTTCCCCTAAGTCCTTTCTTTAAAGTTAATCCTCACCTTGCACTGAAGATTTTGGTAAAAATTTTAAGGAGGTTTGGTGAGGTTTTGGTTAAGCTTTAAAAGTGATAAGTGAGTATTCTCCATTCTTGTTTCATTAAACTTTGAGTGGATGTTGTGGTGAGTGGTTTTGTGAAAGAAGTTTTGAAGTTTGATGATTTAATGGTGGTACACCATTTCGGCAGCCATGGGAACTCAGCATATTTAGTTTGTTTTTACTTGTTAATGGTAGTTTAAGATGTTGATGTAAGGCAAAGGAAAGTATTTCCACTACCAGAAGGATGGCCACTGGAATAGGAACTGCCCAGAGTATAGGAAGTAGTAGCAGCTTGTAGTAACGAGATATTAGACTCTGGGTTGGCAATGGCTCAACTATTGAAGCCTTAGCCATAGGATCTAAATCTTTATATATGTGTGGACATGTTTTGCATTTAAATAAAGTTTTGCATGTACCTAATGCTTTTAAGAACATCATTTCTATATCTAGTTTGACTAGAGATAGTTATGAATTTTAGTTCATAAATGATGTTTGCAATATTTATTTTGGAAATAAATATGTTGGTTCGGGTTATATGCATGATGGACTTTATTATTTAGATAATAATGTTAAATACAAATCTAATGCAAGCAATCTAAAAGAATGCAATGCGATGATGAAAATCAACTCAAGTTCAAAATATATTTGGCACTTAAGGTTAGGTCATGTTGAAGAAAATAAGATTGCAAAGCTAGGGAAAATGAGGATTTTATCCTCATTGGGTTTTGGACCTACTCCAACTTGTGAATCCTGTCTTCAAGGCAAAATGACTAGATCACCCTTTGTTAGACAAGGACTAAGAGCTGAAAAATATTTTGGATCTAATACATAGTGATGTATATGGTCAATTTAGAGAAATGGCTAGAGGCAATTTTCATTATTTTATTACCTTTACTGATGATAAATCAAGGTTTGGGTATTTGTATATGATGAAATATAAACATGAATCCTTTGAAAAGTTCAAAGAATTTAAATCTGAAGTAGAAAATCAAACAGGAAAAAGTATTAAAGCTCTTCGATCAGATCGTGGAGGTGAATACTTGAGTACTGAATTTTATGAATACTTAAAAGAGCATGGCATTGTTTCCCAGCTGACTCCTCCAGGAACACCACAGCTGAATGGTGTATCTGAAAGTAGAAATCGCACCCTATTGGATATGGTAAGTAGTATGATGAGTTATACTAATATGCCAATCCCCTTTTGGGGATTTGCATTAGAATCAGCTTTGCACATTCTAAATAGGATTCCATCAAAATTAGTATCTTCCACACCTTATAAGATATGGCATGGAAGAAAACTAAGTCTTAAGCATGTTAAGATTTGGGGTTGTCCAGCTTATATCAAAAAGCTAAACACTGATAAATTGGAAACCAGATCAGAAAAAGGGTCGATTTGTTGGATATCCAAAAGATAGTTTTGGGTATTATTTTTATTTGCCTACATCACAAAAGGTTGTGATAAGTATAGATACCACATTTCTTGAATAACAGTTTATTCAAGAAGAAGGCAAAGGAAGGCAAATAGAGTTAGAATTAGAGAATTCTAACCAACCAACAAATCAGATGGATATAGATCCATCTAGTCAACCTATACCTATTGATGAAATATCTACAGCTATTCCTCATAGATCAACCAAGATATTTCACCCACCAGTGAGATATGGTTTCCTTCATGAAGATGAACAAGAGTTGTCTACTCATGAAGAAGTAGATCATGGAGATAATCCACTTACCTATGAAGAAGCTATATCAGATATAGACTCTTCAAAATGGATTGATGCTATGAAATCCGAGATTGATTCCATGTATAAGAATCAAGTTTGGGATCTTGTTGACCCACCAGAAGGTATTGTACCTATAAGGAACAAATGGGTTTTTAAGAAGAAAATTGGTTCTGATGGAAAGATAGAGACCTACAAAGCAAGACTAGTAGCGAAACTAGTAGCAAAAGGGTTTCACCAAAGGCAAGGAATCGACTATGAGGAGATTTTCTCACCTGTTGCCATGCTTAAATCAATTAAGATTCTGTTAGCAATAGCTGTATACTATAATTATGAGATTTGGCAAATGGATGTCAAAACAACTTTTCTCAATGGATGCATTGAAGAAAACATTTTCATGGAACAACCTAGGGGTTTTGAATCCCAAGATGGTTCCAAAGTGTGCAAGCTAAAGCAATCCATTTATGGGTTAAAAACAAGCTTCAAGGAGTTGGAACATCCATTTTGATAAAGCCATTGAGTCATTTGGTTTTATCAAAAATGAGAATGAGCCATGTGTATATAAGAAGGTTAGTGATAGTGCTATCACTTTCCTTGTCTTATATGTGGATAATATTATGTTGATAGGTAATGACACAGGTATGTTGACAACTGTAAAGGTATAGTTGTCAAATACATTCTCCACGAAAGGCTTAGGGGAGGCAACCTAAGTTCTTGGGATTCGCATCTATAGAGATAAAGCAAAAAGAATAATTAGTTTATCCCAAAGTCTATACTTGGAAAAGGTGTTAAAGAGGTTTAACATGCTTAATTCCAAGAGAAGATTGTTACCAGTGAGACATGGTATCAACCTTTCTAAAGAGATATCTCCAAAGACACCTGAAGAAAGAGTTAAATTGGCTAAGATTCCATACGCTTCGGCTATTGGAAGTTTGATGTATGCAATGTTGTGCACTAGGCTGGATATCGCATATGTTGTTAGTTTGACTAGCAGGTTTCAATCCAATCCAGGTTTGGAACACTAGATAGCTGTCAAGAATATCCTAAAGTACTTGAGAAGAATTAGGGATTTATTCATGATTTGTAGAGGTGGTGACTTGCAATTGGATGGTTATACTGATTTTGATTTCCAATCAAATATCGATGATAGAAAGTCTACCTCTAGGTTTATGTTCATTTGTAATGGAAGTGTAGTTAGTTGGAAGAGTTCCAACAAAGTATGACTGCTGATTCCACTACAAAGGCCGAGTACAATGCTACATTAGATGCTGCAAATGAGGCTGTTTGGATAAGGAACCCTGGTCTCACCAGAAATCCAAACACATAGAAAGGGGCTACCACCTTATCAGAGAGATAGTTGGGCAAGGCGATGTAGCCATGCAGAAAATAGCATCAGCTGAAAATCTAGCTGATCCATTCACTAAGCCTATGTCACGAGCTCAGTTAGACCGACATCTTGAGAAGATAGGTCTAAGATATTATAATGAATGGCTCTAGTGCTAGTGGGAGATTGTTAGTAGTATGCCCTAGAGCAGATCAATTAGTATGTATCTTGTACCTGTTTTATTAATAAAAGGCATTTTTACTTTTCCATTTATATAATATATTTATGTGTAATAGAAAAGGTCCATTGATATTTTGTTAGAAATTTTATTCTTAAGTTGTTAAGAATATGAGTGACATTATATCTAGCACAAAGTGTCATAAATTAGTTCACAATCGAGGATACTTCACACAGGACATGACTTATCCAGAAAGATTATATTCATGTTTATTCCCAATGTATTTACATGAGATATAAATAAGATGAAATAGTAAGTCTCATGCCATATAACAAACATGATAGGCACTTATGCATGATAAGTAGGCCGAACCAGTGACATTTAAGACAAGCACATGGATTTTACTCTTGTCAATGCATTGTCATAAATCATATCAGTGCAAATAATCTTTAGACCTGAGATAGCACAGTTATCTTGTATATAAGTGTTTTGAGTATGATACTGCTTTCATACTTATATTGTGTATGGGTATATGGGCATGTGTTGGCTTCTACTAGTTATATATGGAGGTAGGTGTTGATCAAGATGGAATCCATTACCCTAAGCAAATAGGGATAAAATCCTACATTCATTTAATTATTCTTGATGTTTTAAGTTCCTGGCCAGGACAGATAGATTTAATCAGAAAAGAGTTTTTGATGAGAAAATTTTTGTAATCAAATACTGAAATTAAAAGAGAACATAATATTCAAAGCAAATGGGGTTTGACATAAAACCATGACTCCAGCTCGAATTGGGATTTTGTGACAGAGAGATTCTAGTGCATGGTAACATATGATAAAAGGTTCATTTAAGGTATTCCTTATTACTGATTTGGTGGCCATGGCATGCTATGCTAGGTGTTGACCATGGTCTATAAGGTGCATAAAATGATTTAGAGAAATCATTTATGGTAAGAAAAAGTTCTGATGATATTAAGAGTTAATATCATATCTCATTGCCAATTGGTGATGAGCCTAGTGAGTCACACACATACACAAGTAATCACCAAGTTTAAATGTGATTTAATTAATTAGTTAAAGAGTTTAATTGATTAATTAAATAGGTTTTGTTTGCAATTAGATTGCAAAGTCCCAAGCATAGCTTGAAACCAAATCTAGGTTGTTAGATGTATAGTATAAGTTAAATTTATATTTAAAGTGTTTAAATATGAATTTAATTATGAGAAATTAATTAATAGAGATTAATTAATTAATTTATATTTGATATAAATTGATTAGAAGAAGAGAAATAATTATTTTGGGTTAAAAACTCAAAATTAAGGCACAAGGGCATTTTGGTCATTTCACAGGGTAACATGTGGCACCATGAGATGGTGACACATGGCACTACACATAAGCTTGCCATTTGTCTTTTAATCATGTAAGATGGTCAAAGAGAATTGCTAACATTCTCTTGAATTAAATCTGCTAGAAATCATTTCTAATGTCCTATATATATCTATAACATCTCTAAAGGCAAAACCTTAATTTCTAATTGATTGGAAAGGCTTGAGAAGCTGTTCAAGGGGCTGTCATTGGTGATCATGGTGTGGACAAGCTAGAGGGACAACATCTGGTGTCCTAGGTGCATCCCAAATGTACCAAACACAACAACAGTGTCACACCTTACCCCTCTGTAAGGCATAACATGATCCCGTAGAACACTTAATGAACTACCGAACTTCACCTATCGATAACTCATTAAGTACCCTACAAGGGATTTTAAAACAATTTTCTTACATTTTGGAAGTGGTGAGTATTTTAGTGAGAATTAAAAACCATTTATTCAAAGTTTAAAGACTAGTAAAAATTTTTGTCCATTTCAATTTTACAGCAAATTTTATAAAAATTTTGACAGAGTTCCGTTTGTAATTGGAGAAAACAGTTCTTCAAATACCTGAGAAAAACACTTTCAAAAATTTTCCACAACTCCCATCCTCCAATAAATCTCAATCAACTCAATTCAAATCACTTCAAAGTAATTCCACAATCCAAATCAAAATTTATCATCTCAAAATATTTAATAACTCCATTCACAAGGCATAAAATATGAAATTCACATGTACAATTATTAATTTACAAAAGGAAATCCAAAAATAATATGATTACAATTTATTTACAACTGCTCAACTTACATTGATACATACAACATTTCTATATTTACATCAAAATTATCTACAAGGGTATAAAATAATACCCGTACAAAATGATTGATGTGGTCCACAATTCGATAGCAACTCACTCTGCTGCTTTCTCCTTGCTCTTATCTGCGACAGCAAAATAAGCTATCGCTAAATATAAAAATACTCAGTGGTGCACAATAAAAATTTAAAATGTAATACATAAATCATTCATTGATGAAATACAATTTGAATACTTCTCAATCACATTTCACAAATATCAAAGCTCATAATAACACAATTTAGTCAAATAATTCATTAAACACAGTGTTGCCAAAATCATACACAACTTAAGCCATGACACAAAATTTCCGATCAATGCCGTGTTGTACACCACGACAAAGCAATCTACAACCCCATTAATCGAAATCAATGAGGGAGGTGGCTAGCTAGCTAATGAGTACTCATCCGATCTCAACCTCAACTGGTAAGCCAGAGAGGGAGGAAAATAAATGATCTCAACCCCATAAATGGAGGAGGAATAATGTGATACTGTCATGCTAAGTGTGAACATAAAATCAATTCAAAACAATTTATTCAAATAATTTACTGGAAATCTGGTAAATTTTCAAAGTCATATTCACAATCATAAATGGCAACACAATTCGTAATTAACTCAAGAAAAATCAAATTTACAAAAATCATATATTTAAACAAAAATTACTGTGCACAGACCTGACGTGAGTCGCCTCTAGGCCTTGACTCAGTCTCTCAGAGCTTCCAAGTTTTGTTCAGCTGAAACACACAATTTCACAGTGTTTCAGTACCATAACTTAGCATAAATCCAAAAATAAATTTCACTTCATTTTTACCTAGCTTTAATGTGCTAATTTCGACATTTTTGAAGTTTTTGTGTTTCGGGTTACTATTCACTATACTACTCAAGTCAAATTGTTGACTTTTTAAGGCTTAATAGGTATGGGAACTCCAACTTCACCCACATACCACATTTTGGTCATTAAATTTATTGGTTTTGGTCATTTTCTCAAAGCTTAAGTCCTTTTGGCAAAATTGTCACATTTTCAGTTTTGGTGCTCCAAGTTGTATTGTTCCATTGGTAATTTTACTGCTGAAATTTGGTAAAACTTCCTTCATAGAAAATATTCCTTATTGTCTTAATATTATTCTCATTTTTGAATCACCCCAATTGGAGTTTTGTAGCTTAAGTTATGGCCATTTGAATCAGGGCTGCCGGATTGGGACAACCCAGATTTTCTGGGCAATTTTGGTGCTGGCAGATTTGGGTCACCAACTTGGGGTGGCCAAATGGCTTGGTTGCTTGCAGAATTTGGACTTGTGTTCTTCATGAAAGTTTTAGGTCTATATCTCATCTAACCACTGGTAAAATTTCAGGTCAATTTGACCTGCCTAGCTCGATTTATGACCAAATGAATAAACACTATTCATTTGGTCAGTTTGTACAGTGGCAGTGCACTTATCCAACTTTGGTCAATTTGTTTTACTAGGTTTTGGTCACTTTATGGGCATGGTTCCTGAATGAAAATTGTGTCATTTTATGTCTATTTTCATCCCCAATTGGTGCCATATCAATTGGACTTGTAAAATTTCATTTTCGGTCCTTCAAAGTTGACTTGGTCATGCTGCCAGCAGCATGACCATATACCCTCCGAATTTAACTTCAACTCCAACCATTCCAACACAACTCATTTGGTCACAAATGATCATTTTTCACTTCACAATAGGTCAAAAATATGATTTACTCATTTCTCACATTTTTGGTTCACAACCCTAATATTCAAAACCCTAACTCATTCCTCTCATGCATTTAATCACAATTAGTGCTCTTAATCCTAACCATTCAACTAAATAACATTTTTAAACTCATTCAAATCCATCAAACCATACAAAATCATACTCCCCTTCAACCAGGCCGAAATTTCAGTTTGGTCCTCCCCCCATATTTTTATTTTATTTTATTAGTTTCTAAGCTCATTTCAACAACTAATTATGCATTTAAAATGGAAAATAACAAGTTAACATACTAACCTCTCTTAAAACTTCAAATCTCTATCTTTTGCCCTTCTTTCTTCTTGTAATCTTCTTCTTAAGTTGTAATAACAAGCTTTAGTAAGGTTTTTAGGGGAGTTATGAAGATTGAGTGAAGGAATTTAAGCTTAAGTGTAAGCTTAAATGAAGAGTTTTCATTGAGGAATTTGGGAGAAGGTGGGGCGGCAAAGAGAGGAAGAAGAAAGAGCTTTCTAATTTTTTTTTTCTTTTCTTTTCTTTTATAAATTTTGACTTATGGAAGACCATAAAAATCTAATTTAATAATTCAATTAATTAATTTTTTTATGGCATCATGCATGAGGTCATGCATGATGTCATCACCTTTTTACTTTTTCATTTTCCTCTTTTTTTTTTCTATTAGTTCTTTAATTAAATTCTCGATTCCGAAATTTTCTTTTCTCCTATTTTATTTGACAGTTAGGTCAGGAGTCAGCTCTCGAGGTCAATTGACCAAATTGCCCCTCACCGGTTCATCCCGGTTTGCAAATAATTCCATATTTCTTCCGGCTCCCTGACCTAATTATTTGACTGGCTTAATAGTTCTTTTTTTGTGATTTTCTCTTTTCCACTGTGTTCATAAGGGTCCTAAGGACCGCAGCGTCACATTTTACGGTTCAAAATTTGAGTTTAAAATGACTTCGCAGTCGTTCCCAAGGAGGTCACCCATCGCTGTGACTCTCGGCTCGTTTAACTTCTTATGTTCTATTTTTCTTATTTATACTTAACTAATTGAACATTACTAATTATTTGTGTTTATGGTTTCCCTAGTTGTCTTAAGTATGGTTCTAATCCCCTTAATTGTCCGGACCGACACCGGTCACCGGAACAGTGAAATATATCAGGCTATACAAATAGGGGTGTTACAATTCTCCCTCCCTTAAATAAATTTCGTCTCGAAATTTTACCTGGTATTAATCTCTGAACAGCTGTGGGTGTTGTCTCCTCATGTCCTCCTCTCGTTCCCAAGTAGCTTCTTGGCCCGAACGATGGTTCCACAGCACTTTTACCAATGGTATCTGCTTGTTTCGTAGCTGCTTCACTTCATAAGCCAGAATCTTTATGGGTTCTTCTTCATATGTGAGGTTTGGATTCACTTCAATTTCTTCTACTTGTAGTACATGAGATGGGTCTGATCGATACCTCCTCATAGACACATGGAAGACATTATGTATCTTCTCCAACTCTGGAGGTAGTGCCAACCGATATGCTAAAGGACCCACTCTTTCCAGAACCTCATATGGCCCGATAAAACGAGGACTTAGTTTCCCCTTTCTGCCAAATCTCATAATCCTCTTCCAAGGAGAAACCTTAAGGAAAACTTTCTCACCCGCTGCATACTCAATATCCCTTCTTTTCAAATCAATATAGGATTTCTAATGGTCTGATGCAGCTTTAAGTCGATCTTTGATCACCCTAATTTTCTCTTCAGTCTGTTGAACAATTTTCGGTCCAATCAGTTTTCTTTCACCCACGTCATCCCAACACAACGGGGTTCTACATTTTCTGCCATACAAAGCTTCATATGGAGGCATCCCAATGCTTGATTGGTAGCTGTTGTTGTAAGCAAACTCAATCAAAGGCAAGTGTGTATCCCAATTACCCTCAAACTTAATCACACAAGCCCGTAGCATGCCTTCCAAGATCTAAATTACTCTCTCAGACTGGCCATCTGTCTGTGGGTGGAATGCAGTACTGAAGTTCAATCTAGTTCCTAGGGCTGTCTGAAGACTACCCCAGAATCTAGAAGTGAACCTAGGATCTCTGTCTGATACAATGGATACTGGCACTCCATGAAGTCTCACAATCTCATCGATGTACAACCTGGCCAATCTGTTTAAACTGTAGTCCATTCGGACTGGGCAGAAAATGAGCAGACTTAGTCAGTCTGTCAACAATGACCCATACTGCATCATGACTCTTCTGTGTCTTTGGAAGTCCCATTACAAAATCCATAGTTATTCTTTCCCATTTCCATTTTGGCACTGGTAGTGGATGTAACAACCCAGTGGGTACTTGATGCTCTACCTTTACTTGCTGACAAGTTAGGCATTTGGAAACAAACTCTGCCACATCTCTTTTTAAACCCATCCACCAGTAATGCTCCTTTAGCCCTCTATACATTTTTGCGCCACCAGGGTGCATGGCAAAAGGAGACTCGTGTGCTTCCTTCAAAATGATCTGCCTCAAATCAACATTATTAGGAACACACATTCTGCCCTGGTGTAGCAGTAAACCATCATTTCTGATTGAGAACTCTGGTTTCTTGCCCTGCTGAACTTCTTCTAATAATTTCTGATACCTTTCATCATTCTGAGCAGCCATTTTGATCTGATCAATTAATACTGGCTGTACATGCCATGCAACTGCTGTCTGCCCCTCATCATTAATCTATAAACTAGCATGTAATGATCTCAACTCATGTACCAAAGACAAAGGAGTAACCCATAGACTTGCCATAGTCTTGCAACTTAAGGCGTCATCCACAACATTAGCTTTCCCTGGCTGATAGTCTATCAGACAATCATAGTCTTTTATCAACTCTAACCATCTACTCTGTCTCAAATTCAACTCTTTCTGGGTGCCCAAATACTTCAAACTCTTATGATCTGTGTAGATGTAACACTTCTCCCCATACAAATAATGTCTCCAGATCTTAAGAGCAAACACAATAGCTGCAAGCTCCAAATCATATGTTGGATAATTCCTCTCATGTGGTTTTAGCTGGCGTGATGCATAGGCAATAACATTTCGATCTTGCATCAACATACAACCTAACCCATTATGAGAAGCATCGCTGTAAATTGTATATTCTTTACCCAGTGTAGGTAAAGTCAGGACTGGAGCCTCAGTCAAACATCTTTTCAATTCATCAAAACTTTGCTGGCATTTGTCCATCCACTGAAATTTCACATCCTTTCTAAGTAGCTTGGTCAATGGAGATGCCAACATGGAGAATCCCTTCACAAATCGACGGTAGTATCCAGCTAACCCCAGAAAACTGCGAATCTCTGTGACATTTCTGGGTGGCTTCCAATTAAGGACAGCTTCAATCTTGCTAGGATCTACCTTAATACCCTCTACTGATACTATGTGCCCCAAAAAGGATATCTCCTTCAGCCAAAATTCACATTTCGACAATTTGGCGTATAGCTGTTTCTCCCTCAAAGTTTGTAGTACAATCCGCAGATGTCTATCATGCTCTTCTGCATTCCTTGAATAGACCAATATATCATCAATAAATACCACAACAAACTGGTCGAGGTATGGTCTGAAGATAGTGTTCATCAGATCCATAAAAGCAGCCGGAGCGTTAGTTAACCCAAATGGCATGACCAAGAACTCATAATGGCCATAGCGGGTTCTGAAGGCAGTTTTAGGTATACTCTGCTCTTGTACTTTCAACTGATAATAGCCTGATCTCAGGTCAATTTTGGAGAATACAGCTGCACCTCTCAACTAATCAAATAAGTCATCAATACGGGGCAATGGGTATCTGTTCTTTATTGCCACCTTATTCAACTGCCGATAGTCAATGCATAACCGGAGAGTGCCATCCTTCTTCTTAACAAACAATACTGGCGCTCCCCAAGGTGACACACTAGGGCGGATAAAGCCCTTATCAAGTAGCTCTTGCAACTGCACTTTCAATTCTTTTAGTTCTGCAGGTGCCATTTTGTATGGTGTTATGGAGATTGGGTCCACACCAGGCATAACATCAATTTCAAACTGCACTTCTCTTTCTGGAGGTAATCCTGGAAATTCATCAGGAAATACATCCGGATAGTCACATCTGATGGAATTTCCTCGATCTTTGGACTCCCCACTTGGGTGTCTATCACATGTGCCAGGTACGCCTCACACCCTTTCTTAATCATTTTTTTGGCCAGTGCAGCTGAAATGATGTTTGAAGGTAATAACTGTCTCTCCCCATGTATTACTACAGCACCATACTGAGGAAGACCAAAAGTGACTATCTTCAGTCTACAGTCAATCATCGCATGATGCCTGGCTAACCAATCCATGCCCAAGATAATGTCATAATCTCTGAAGGGCATTTCAATTAAATCAGATAGAAAAGTATGTCCTTGGATCACCAAAGGACAGTACCTATATAGCCTATTTACCCTGACCTCCTGGCCTAATAAACTAGTTACTAGCACATCATAGTCCATTAGTACACACTGAATAGCAGTAAAACACATCACACTAGCACTAACATACGAATGTGTGGAGCCAGGATTAAATAACACATGCACATCTTGGTCAAGGATGGAAAAATTACCAGCTACTACATCTGATGTTTCAGCTTCCTCCCTTTGACGCATGGTATACACTCTGACTGGTGCGCCACTGAGTACTGGCTAGTTAACAGTGCTTTGACTTCCAGGGGTGTTACTCGGACCCCTACCTCTGCCTCTACCTCTTGTAGCTGACTGTGACCCTCTAGGTGCAGAGACTTGGGCTGATCCTTCAGATGTAGCAAAAGATCCAGACCAGCGCGGACTAGTGCAATCCTTAGCGAAATGTTCTCTCCCTCCACAGTTAAAACATGCACCGGTGGCTTTGAAACAAACACCACCATGAGTTCTACCACAAGTTTCACACAGCCGTACTGATAGAGCTCCTCGGGGTGCCTACTGGGTCTGCTGACCAGACCGGGGTGGTGGTTGGTAAGAAAATCTTCCTCTACCAGATCTACGGGAGCTGGATCCCCCAAACTGTTTCCTCTTTCTAGAGCCACTCTCAGATGCTTGTCCCATAGTTTTTCAGTCTTCTCTTTTTCTTGTGTACCCTTCTTCACTGCCCCTTCTGATTCTATCCTTTCTAATTCCAGGGCCTGTGAGATCAATTTAGCAAAATTCTGATGTCAAAAACCCACGACTTGCATTCTCAAATTTGGCCTTAATCCAAACTCAAACCTCTTACATCTGTCTCTGGGGGTGGAGACTAAGCTTCCAGCATAGTGGCTTAGCCTTGAGAAGTCTCTCTCATATTCTGCTATGGTTTTTTCCCCTTGTTTCAAACTCAAGAATTCTTGTAATTTCATATCTACATATGCATCAGGAACCCATTTCTGCCTGAATTTCCTCAGGAAGTTTGTCCATGTCAGTATAGGTGGCTCAACCAGGCTGTGGGGGATGGTCTTCCACCATTCATATACATCCCCTTATAACAAGGAAACAGAATACTCGAACTTCATCTCTTCCATACACTGCAGTTTTCTAAAAACTCGTTCCATTCTTTCCAACTACTGTTCTGCCTCCAGTGGATCCACAGTGCCTTTAAACTCGGTGGCCCCAAATTTCATTAATTTTTCATATTGCCGAGCTGAGGGCTGTGGTTGTGCTACAGGTACTGGCATTTGAGCTTGGGGTGGCACATTACCCGCCATTTGCTAGAGGAATGTAGCCATCTGCTGTACAAATTGAGCAGGGAACTGCGGTGTTGGAGCAAGAGCTGGAGTGGCTGACCCACTCACGTTCTGGAGTGTTGGGGCTTCCCCTTGAACCTCAGCCTCAACAGATTGTTCTTCGGAATGATCTCCTCCTTCCATTCCATTTTTCCAAATTTTCTACTTCCTGAGATCAAGCACAAGGAGGTTGACCTCCGTTAGTGCATATTCATGATGTAAATATGTCATATGTATCAATTAAAGACACTTGAGCAGTTGTACTTATCAAAGAAATATTCATACACATAGTCAAAATTTATTGAAAAACCATGCTCTGATACCACTAAAACATGTCACACCTTACCCCTCTGTAAGGCATAACATGATCCCATAGAACACTTAATGAACTACCGAACTTCACCTACAGATAACTCATTAAGTACCCTACAAGGGATTTTAAAACAATTTTCTTACATTTTGGAAGTGGTGAGCATTTTAGTGAGAATTAAAAACCATTTATTCAAAGCTTAAAGACTAGTAAAAATTTTTGTCCATTTCAATTTTGCCGCAAATTTTATAAAAATTTTGACAGAGTTCCGTTTGTAATCGGAGAAAACAGTTCTTCAAATACCTGAGAAAAACACTTCCAAAAATTTTTCACAACTCCCATCCTTCAATAAATCTCAATCAACTCAATTCAAATCACTTCAAAGTAATTCTACAATCCAAATCAAAATTTATCATCTCAAAATATTTAACAACTCCATTCACAAAGCATAAAATATGAAATTCACATGTACAATTATTAATTTACAGAAGGAAATCCAAAAATAATATGATTACAATTTATTTACAACTGCTTAACTTACATTGATACATACAACATTTCTATATTTACATCAAAATTATCTACAAGGGTATAAAATAATTCCCGTACAAAATGATCGATGTGGTCCACAATTCGATAGCAGCTCACTCTGCTGCTTTCTCCTTGCTCTAATCTGCGACAGCAAAATAAGCTATCGTTGAGTATAAAAATACTCAGTGGTGCACAATAAAAATTTAAAATGCAATACATAAATCATTCATTGATGAAACACAATTTGAATACTTCTCAATCATATTTCACAAATATCAAAGCTCATAATAACACAATTTAGTCAAATAATTCATTAAACACAGTGTTGCCAAAATCATACACAACTTAAGCCATGACACAAAATTTCCGATCAATGCCGTGTTGTACACCACGACAAAGCAATCTACAACCCCATTAATCGAAATCAATGAGGGAGGTGGCTAGCTAGCTAATGAGTACTCATCCGATCTCAACCTTAACTGGCAAGCCAGAGAGGGAGGAAAATAAACGATCTCAACCCCATAAATGGAGGAGGAATAATGTGATACTGTCATGCTAAGTGTGAACATAAAATCAATTCAAAACAATTTATTCAAATAATTTACTGGAAATCTGGTAAATTTTCAAAGTCATATTCACAATCATAAATGGCAACACAATTCGTAATTAACTCAAGAAAAATCAAATTTACAAGAATCATATATTTAAACAAAAATTACTGTGCACAGGCCTGACGTGAGTCGCCTCTAGACCTTGACTCAGTCTCTCAGAGCTTCCAAGTCTTGTTCAGCTGAAACACACAATTTCACAGTGTTTCAGTACCATAACTTAGCATAAATCCAAAAATAAATTTCACTTCATTTTTACCTAGCTTTAATGTGCTAATTTCGATGTTTTCGAAGTTTTTGTGTTTCGAGTTACTATTCACTACACTATTCAAGTCAAATTATTGACTTTTTAAGGCTTAATAGGTATGGGAACTCCAACTTTACCCACATACCATATTTTGGTCATTAAATTTGTTGGCTTTGGTCATTTTCTCAAAGCTTAAGTCCTTTTGGCAAAATTGTCACATTTTCAGTTTTGGTGCTCCAAGTTGCACTGTTCCATTGGTAATTTTACTGTTAGAATTTGGCAAAACTTCCTTCATAGAAAATATTCCTTATTGTCTTAAGTTTATTCTCATTTTTTAATCACCCCAATTTGAGTTTTTTAGCTCAAGTTATGGCTATTTGAATCAGGGCTGCCGGATTGGAAATAACCCAGATTTTCTGGGCAATTTTGGTGCTGGCAGATTTGGGTCACCAACTTGGGGTGGCCAAATGGCTTGGTTGCTGGCAGAATTTGGACTTGTGTTCTTCATGAAAGTTTTAGTTCTATATCTCATCTAACCACTGGTAAAGTTTCAGGTCAATTTGACCTACCTAGCTCGAGTTATGACCAAATGAATAAACACTGTTCATTTGTTCAATTTGTACAGTGGCAGACTGCACTTATCCAACTTTGGTCAATTTGTTCACTAGGTTTTGGTCACTTTTTGGGCATAGTTCCTAAATGAAAATTGTGTAATTTTATGTCTATTTTCATCCGCAATTGGTGTCATATCAATTGGACTTGTAAAATTTCATTTTTGGTCCTTCAAAGTTGACTTGGTCATGCTGCCAGCAGCATGACCATATACCCTCCGAATTTAACTTCAACTCCAACCATTCCAACACAACTCATTTGGTCACAAATGACCATTTTTCACTTCGCAATAGGTCAAAGATATCATTTACTCATTTCTCACATTTTTGGTTCACAACCCTAATATTCAAAACCCTAACTCATCCCTCTCATGCATTTAATCACAATTAGTGCTCTTAATCCTAACCATTCAACTAAATAAGGTTTTTAAACTCATTCAAATCCATCAAACCATACAAAATCATACTCCCCTTCAATCAGGCCAAAATTTCAGTTTGGTCCTCCCCTCATATTTTTATTTCATTTTATTAGTTTCTAAGCTCATTTCAATAACTAATTATGCATTTAAAATGGAAAATAACAAGTTAACATACTAACCTCTCTTAAAACTTCAAATCTCTATCTTTTGCCCTTCTTTCTTCTTGTAATCTTCTTCTTAAGTTGCAATAACAAGCTTTAGTAAGGTTTTTAGGGGAGTTATGAAGATTGAGTGAAGGAATTTAAGCTTAAGTGTAAGCTTAAATGAAGAGTTTTCATGGAGGAATTTGGGAGAAGGTGGGGCGGCAAGGAGAGGAAGAAGAAAGAGCTTTATAATTTTTTTTTTTCTTTTCTTTTCTTTTATAAATTTTGGCTTATGGAAGACCATAAAAATCTAATTTAATAATTCAATTAATTATTTTTTTTATGGCATCATGCATGAGGTCATGCATGATGTCATCACCTTTTCACTTTTTCATTTTCCTCTTTTTTTTATTTTTTTATTAGTTCTTTAATTTAATTCTCGATTCTGAAATTTTCTTTCCTCCGATTTTATTTGATATTTAGGTCAGGAGTCAGCTTTCGGGGTTAATTGACCAAATTACCCCTCACCGGTTCATCGCGGTTTGCAAATAATTCCATATTTCTTCCGGCTCCCTGACCTAATTATTTGACTGACTTAACAGTTCTTTTTCGTGATTTTCTCTTTTCCACTGTGTTCATAAGGGTCCTAAGGACCGCAGCGTCACATTTTACAGTTCAAAATTTGAGTTTAAAACGACTTCGCAGTTGTTCCCGAGGAGGTCACCCATCGCTGTGACTCTCGGCTCGTTTAACTTCTTATGTTCTGTTTTTCTTATTTATACTTAACTAATTGAACATTACTAATTATTTGTGCTTATGGTTTCCCTAGTTGTCTTAAGTATGGTTCTAATCCCCTTAATTGTCCGGACCGACACCGGTCACCGGAACAGTGAAATATACCAGGCTATATAAATAGGGGTGTTACATACAGTGCATCAAAAGGTTAGTGTACATATTCTTGATTTAATCTAGGTTTCTAATGAATTAATCTGTTAATTTTAAAATCTAAAATGGCAAATATAAATCAAACATATTAAAAGTATTTTAATATGCTATTTAATATTGAAATCAATTAGGTAAATAATGAATCTTGCATGATGCATGAGACCCTAGAAGAAAATTTTTGAATTCAATGTTCTAAATGAATGTTTTTCATGCTTTCGCTCCTTCACCTTTATTCAAGAATTTTCCAACCTTGTAAAACTTCAAGATTTCCCCTTCCTTTTGCTGCCTATATACTTCCTAAGGTGTAAGGATCAACTTTAGTGAACGAATTTGTAAGAATCATGGCATGAAAAGGGAGGATTAAAGCTTGCATGGAAGAACATTCATGGAGGAAGGATGAAGTACCCATTCGGCCATGGGAGAGTATAACACCCCGAACCTCCGAGTTATGAATAGTGCCATTTTTCGTCCGTAACTAGTACTATTTAAAGACACCTTGAGGACCAAAAATAAATAGAAAATTAATCGAGATAGACACAATAAAAATTCAAGTGACCCAAAAATATAAGGATTCACCGGGTATATTGAAAAAGAGGGATTATGACCCGATAAGGGGTATTTTGGTCAATTCACCTCAAGAGTTGACTTTTGACCGAAATATCAATTAAATTAAATGAAATTAATGAATTGAATTATGGGGTACAAATTGAAGAAAAATTCAAGTAAAAATATGTAAAGGAAAATTTAAGAAATGAAAACTTAAACTTTCATTTATTATGACAAAATTAAAATGAAGGACTTATGGGCTTTTGATAATTAAATTTAATTATTTAATTAAAAGGAAAAATTAAGTGTAAATGTAAAAAAAAAAAAAGGAATAAAAATTTAAGTTTAATTATCCTTATGACAATTAAAATTTATAATTTTAATAAACTAATTTTGGGGTTAAATATATATATATATATATATATATATATATATATATATATATATATATATATATATATATATATATGTATGTATGTATGTATATAAGAAGACAAATGTCTTCTTCATTTTTATTTTTTCATAAGGTGCCACCACCTACTCCTTTCTCTTCCTCTCTCTCTCTTTTTCTCTTCTTCTTCCACTTCTTCCCCTCATTGATTTCCCCTCCTAAGTTTTAATTCTCTTAAATTCCCTTCATAAATCCCATAACCAACTAAAAGAAAAGATCAAAGAGAACTTTGATTGAGGCATTGGAGCAAGTAAAGCAAAAGAAATTGGAAGAAAAATTGAAGTTGGAAAGAAATCACTTGAGGTAAGTTTCTTTTCATGTTAGATTAGTTGTATAAGCCTTGAATGATGTTAACTTATGATGACATTTCATGAGAAATTGAAAAGAAACATGCATGGAACCTAAACTAGGGTTTTGGCCAACTTAGGGAAAATTAGGATTTTGATGTATTTTAGTTAAATTGATGATATATCTAAGTTAAATTGAGGTAGTATGCATGATTGGGAGTAGTAAGATTTCATGGGATTGCATAAATTGAATTATGGAAGATTAGGGTTCATGGGAAAATTGGGTTTTAGTGCTAGAGAGTGAAATTAGTATGTGTAGTATTAAATTATGATCATTTGAGGTTTATTTAGTTTGAATTGACATTAGCTTGATGAATGGAAGTAACGAAATGGTAGGATTAGGAAAAATTGCAAACTTTGGTGTTTGAAAATTGTGGGTTTTGTTTTAGGAAGTGCTATTAATGTGTCAATGCTAAATTATAGTCATTTTGTGTAACACCCTCCCGGTAACAACTCCGTACATTCTACTGTTCCGGTGACCAGTGTCGGTCCGGACAGCTAGAACGTCCGGAAAAATATTTAAATTAAAGTCAAGAATCATAATTAACTCAAATATTAATAAGAAAAAAATTTAGTAAAAATGTTAGAAATAAAATACAACCAAGTTAAACGAGCCGGTGCCCTAGCGAGGGGTAAACCAGAGGGAAGTTGCGGTTCTCGCAACGAGGAGCCCCAGACCCGGGGAAAAAATTAGAAAATAATTTTTGGGACTCCAAAGAAGGGTTATTGAGGTTCCCATGGCATTAGAATGCCAAGAAAATACCTAGAAAAATTTTTCAATCGGTACAGACAATTTTGACCCGTTAAGCCAAACAGAGGGCATTTTGGTTATTTCGCCTTAAGAGGTGATTTTTGGCCGACTTGTCCAATTGAGTAAATAATTAATATGAAATAAAATATGAATAAACATTACTAAAAATTAAATTGAAATTGAGTAGTGATGAAAAAAAAAGAAAAATCAAAGAAAAGCTTATTTATGACATCATTGTGATGTCATTTAAAACTCACCAACCAATCACAAGCTAATAAACTTTCTTAAATACTTAAAAGAGACAAAATTAAGACCAAAATAATTAAATTGCAGCTGCCTTCTTCCTCTCCAATTCCAGCCGAAATCTCTCTCTCTCTCAACCTCCATTAAACCTCACTTCCCAAGCTCCCTTTCTCCTTTGTTTCCACCACTAAACCCTAAACCCCTTCATTAAAACTTAATCACACCTCTTGGGGAAGTGTTTGGCAGCCTAGAAAGTGAAGGAAAGTGAAGTTTTAAGTGGGGAAAAATCTGCCCTATTCAAGGTTAGTGCATATATATACTTAAATCTCCTTTATTCCATGTTAAAGCCTTAAAGTGAGCAAGAATTTGTAACTTAAATGAATGAAATTTATGTTTATGCATGCCTTGAATTTCGGCAGCCCTAATGAGGGAACAATAATGGAGTGTCTTGATGATTTTAATGGACTTAGAATGAATTGGAGATTATGTTTAAGCTATATATCTACATAGATAATGATTTAGTGTGCTTAACCAAGGTGCATGGGTAAATTGGAATGGAAACTAGGGTTTTGAGGGTGAAAAATTGACTTGGCTTAGGAAATTGTTAGAGCACATTTTAATGGTCAATTAGTGACCATTTTAGGTAAGTTGACCATCAAATGGACTGAAAAATAGTATTGCAAAGTGAAGTTGCAGGCTGCCCTAGGACAGCAGCAGAAGGACTGAAAATTCAGTCCACTTGCACTGCCATAACTTTGGTTGTGTTGGTCCAATTGGTGTTTGGCCAATTGGACATGAAACTAGGCTTATAATGGCACATTTTTGCTGAAGAAACCATGCCCAAAAGACCAAAGCAAGAGGACCAAAACTTGGCCCCAATCCGGACACTCTGCAACAGCCCCTGTAGAATTGACCAAATGAGCAGTAACTGTTCATTTGGCCATAACTCACTGTAGATTTGGTCAATTGACCTGAAATTTTTACAGCAACAAGTTAAGACATAGACAAACAACTTTCATGAAGGAACTTACCCCAAATTATGGCCAGAACCTAACCCAAATGGCAGTGGAAGTCACTGTTCATGTTACTATAGATATGGTAATTTCTGCAGAATGCAAATCCGGCCAGCTGTGGTTTTTGGACCATATCTGGAGTTAAAAAACTCCAAATGGAGTGATTCAAAAACGGAAATTCAACTAGACAAAATAAGGAACAACTTTCATGTTTGCCATTTCTTCAAATTCTCACTGCAACAGTGTCCAATGGAACAGTGAAGTTGGGTCTCAAAAACTAAAATTTTCTGCCCTCTTGGTTTTAAGTTAGAAATGGTAATGGTGACCAATTCTAACAAGTTTTAAATGTAAAATGTGGTATGTTAGGAGTGCCAAAGTCAATGTACATATTTTCTATCCAAAAGTCAACATTTTTGTTGACCAAAGAGGTGAATAGTGACACCAAAACTTGAAATGCACAAATTGAAGAATTTAAAAGTTTCAAATGCCCTAGTATACCTAACATGATTGGTTTGGATAGTTTGGCATGCCAATAGGGTTCAATTAGCAAGATCGCATATGGCAATATGCCATTCTGATTTCATGGCTTTTAGCCATTCTGACTTTGCATTGAGATTTGGCCTTGTGCCTGAGATTATTTACAGCTTGGTAGCTGTTCTGTTGCACACCGGGAGATGCATATGTGACCGATGGTGTGACGGCCCGAGGTACTAGATACCCAGTGCCAGTTTACCCGTTATCCAGCCCAGTCGTCTAGTGTAGGTTACTTGGGGCAACCAAATGAATAAAAGTGGACAAAGTAAATAATATACAAATACCAAGCAAATGAAACATATACATTCACTACACATTTAATTTCTTGCTATTTTCTTTTATTATATTATTGCACCACTAAGCATTATTGCTTAGCGCGTTGCTTTTGCCACGCGTAGGTACTGGAGATACAGATCGTGAGCCCAGTAGACCGCAGACTGGGTGAGTCCATCCTGCAGTTCTGCACAGTGTCCGTGTCACCTCATCACCTGCAGTGCATTGGTAGGACATTAGATGTCATTTTGTCATTTTGTAATTAAATATTTGTTTTCTCATATGTATTTGGGATTTATGTAATGTATTTTGAGGTTCATGTAAATAATAAAGATTTATGGTTATGTATGGAAATAATTTGAGTATTTAATTGTTGTTTATATATGAGAACCCTGAGAAATGGATGTTTGAGAAATGAAAAGGTTGTTGAGACCTGAAATTGAAAAATTGTTGAGATCTTGATATTGAGCTTTGTGATGATATTGGAGTTGAGAATGAATGAATTTGTTCATTGGAAGTGTTTTTAACAGGTTCCGAAGAACTGTTTTCTCCATTTTTAGCCGGTACTCTGCCGGATTTTCTTTAAAATTTACGGAACCTCAAATAAATTATGATTTTAATAAATGACTTAAATGAGTTATATTTTACAAGTTATATTCAAAAGCATGATATAAATTAATTAAGGAATATTAGAGTGTGCCGGTACACCGTGTGGCATTACTTACTCGGGTATCTTGTACGGGTAAGGGTGTCACATTTAGTGGTATCAGAGCACGGTTTAGGCGTTTCTGGGCCTAGATTGAGTCCATACCATGCATTGCATTTGTAAGAGTCGAGGTGACACTAACGCAGATCTGTTTATCTTTCTTATTTTGAATAGGATATGGATCCTTCATCTCAGAGAGCCGTTGAGGAGGAAGTGGAGAGTCATGCTCCACCTGCGGCGGTGAGGCCTGGGGCATGAGAGAATGCGCTCCGCCACTCAAGCGAGCACTGCTCGGCCTCCACGAGCCATGTTCCAACAAATGGCCGACTTCTTGGACAAATGGCCGAGGTAATGCCAGCAGGACCACCAACACCACCACCACCTCCACAGCATAAATCACACCAGGAAAGGCTAAGGACGTTGTGAGCTGTGGACTTCTATGGCAAGAGAGAAGATGACTCTGTTGCGGTAGAATTGGTTGAGCAGGCAGTGAGTACTAAAACAACTTCACTGCACTCCAGAGCAAAACCTGGAAGCTGCCATCTCTTTACTGCAAGATGATGCATATGAGTGGTAGGACACCGTGTCCAGTGAAGTGCAGATAGAAGCTATAACTTGGGACTTCTTTCTTTCAGAATTTAAGAAAAAATATGTGGGTACTGTATATCTGGAAGAGAGAAGAAGAGTTTATTAACCTGAGGTAGAGACAGCTGTCAGTGGCCGAATATGAGAAGGAGTTTGTTCGATTAAGCCGTTATGGAAGGGAGATAGTCCCTAATGAAGCTGAAAGGTGCAAGAGATTTGAAGAGGGACTAAATGACAACATCAAGATCCAACTCACTGCCTTGGGAATCACAGAATTTACCAAGTTAGTGGAAGCTGCAATAAAGGTGGAAAAAGTAAGAATCAGTGAGCAGACTAGAAGAGAGGGGACCGGGTCAGTCTAGTTCAGCCCCTGCATTTGGGAAGAAGTTCAAGGGTCCTCCTGCACAGAGTTCGGGTCAACCACAGGGTCAGGGTCAGCCTCAGGGGCCCAGGCCACAGTTCACCCCTAGGAGAGGTCAGTCCACACCATCAGTGGGCAGCTCTCCAAGGATGGGGTTTAGGGGACCAGCCCCAACATCTTCTGCATGTCCGCATTGCCTGAAATGGCACAAGGGGGAATGTTGGAGAGTAACTGGTGCCTGCTTGAGGTGTGGGTCAACAGAGCATCAGTTGAAGAAGCCCACGCAGAACCATTACATTTGCTCCAACACAAGCGAGCATGCACCTACTCTCGCACCACCAAGGGTAGAAGGTCCGTAAATCCGGCCGTGGGACCATCTTAGAGGCTGCATCGAGCTAGCGAGAGGCCGGATAATGGACCACCGCCGAGAAATTATGCCTTGAGAGCTCGGGAGGAGCAAGATGCCGGGCGTCATCGAGTGCGTTCTCCTCTACACTACACTGTGCATGCATTGGTGGATCCAGGATCCACTCATTCCTACATTTGCATCAACCTACCCGTAGAAAGGGGATATTGGTAGGGAGAGTGACCAAGACATTCTGGTCACTAATCCATTGGGCCACGCAGATGTGATAGTGAACAAAGTATACAAGGGTTGCCGTTGAGGATTCAGGTATGAATTCTTGGCGCACTGATTGAGTTGCCTTTCCATGAGTTTGACGTGATTTTGGGAATGGACTGGTTGTCACGTCATAAGGCAATAGTTGATTGCAAATTGAAGAGAATTTCTCTAAAAACTTCAGAGGGTAATGAGATCACAGTTGTGGGGGAAAGGACAAATTTCTTGTCCAATGTCATCTCAGCCACAGTTGCAAGAAGAATGATGAGAAAAGGCTGTGAAGCCTACCTAGCACATGTGGTGGATACTAGGCAGGCTAAGCCAAACCTGAGTGACATACCCACAGTGAGAGACTTCCCAGAGGTATTTCCTGAAGAGTTGCCTGGTTTGCCACCAGAAAGGGAAGTTGAATTTGCTATTGAGACACTGCCGGGTACAGCACCCATTTCCATTGCTCCTTATAGGATGGCACCCACTGAATTGAGGGAGTTGAAAACTCAGTTGCAAGAGTTGCTTGATAAGGGGTTCATACGCCCCAGTGTGTCACCATGGGGAGCTCCAGTGCTGTTTGTGAAAAAGAAGGATGGGACTTTGAGACTATGCATCGATTACCGGCAGTTGAATAAAGTGACTGTGAAGAACAAATATCCGTTGCCTAGAATTGATGATCTGTTTGATCAGTTGAAGGGAGCAGGAGTGTTTTCCAAGATTGATCTCAGATCAGGATATCATCAGTTGAGGGTGAAGGATGCAGATGTGCCAAAGACTGCATTCAGGACCCGATATGGGCATTATGAGTTCCTAGTGATGCCCTTTGGCTTAACAAATGCACCAGCGGCATTCATGGACCTTATGAACCGTATCTTCCATCCACACTTAGATCGGTTCGTAGTGGTCTTTATTGATGATATTTTGGTGTATTCCAAGACCAGGGAAGAACATGATGAGCATTTGAGGATTGTTCTGCAAACCCTGAGAGAAAAGAAGTCATGCTAAGTTGTCCAAGTGTGACTTTTGGCTGAATGAGATTGCATTCCTTGGACACATAGTGTCAGCTGATGGGATTAGGGTGGATCCCAAGAAAATAGAAGCAGTGATGGAATGGAAGCCTCCCAGGAATACAACTGAGGTCAGAAGCTTCTTGGGGCTAGCTGGGTATTACAGAAGATTTGTGAAGGGATTTTCCCTAATAGCTGCTCCAATGACCAAGTTGTTACACAAGAATGTCAGATTTGACTGGAATGACAAGTGTCATACCAATTTTGAGAAGTTGAAGGCTATGTTGACAGAGGCACCAGTGTTAACACAGCCAGTGTCAGGAAAGGGCTTCGTGGTCTACAGTGATGCCTCACATAATGGGTTAGGGTGTGTATTGATGCAAAAGGAGAAAGTGATCGCCTATGCTTCCAGGCAGCTAAGGCCACATGAACAGAACTACCCTACCCATGATCTAGAGCTAGCGGCAATTATCTTCGCACTGAAGATATAGAGGCACTACTTGTATGGTGAAAAGTGCTACATGTATACAGACCATAAAAGCCTGAAATACTTGCCAACCCAGAAGGAGCTCAACCTTAGACAGAGGCGATGGATTGAGTTCCTGAAGGATTATGATTGTGTAATCGACTACCATCCTGGGAAGGCAAATGTAGTTGCTGATGCTTTGAGCAGAAAATCCATCACAGCTTTGAGATCATTGAATGCCCGTCTATCTTTGATTCGAGATGGAGCTATTTTGGCTGAGTTGCAAGTGAGGCCAAACCTGCTACAGCAGATTTTAGATGGGCAAAAAGTAGATAAAAAGTTACTGGCTATTATGAGCAAACTCCCAGAGGGAAAAGCAGCTGACTATGAGGTGAAAGCAGATGGGTGTCTGCACTACAAAGGAAGACTGTGTGTACCAGATAATGGGGAATTAAAAGCCAGTATTCTAAAAGAGGCACACACCAGTGTATATGCTATGCACCCAGGAAGTACAAAGATGTATCATGATCTGAAGCTCCAATATTGGTGGCCTGTTATGAAGAAGGACATAGCTGACTATGTGACTAAATGCTTGGCATGTCAGCAAGTCAAAGCAGAACATCAAGTTCCATCAGGTTTGCTACAGCCTATACGCATACCTGAATGGAAATGGGATCGGGTCACCATGGATTTTGTAAGTGGGCTACCTCTCACCCGGAAGAAACATGATGCAGCATGGGTGATAGTTGATAGATTGACAAAGTCAGCACACTTTCTCGCGATTAGACCGACTACTCACCGGAGAAGTTAGCGAATTGTATATCGCTGAGATAGTTAGATCGCATGGAATTCCACTTTCCATCATATCCGATCGAGACCCAAGGTTTACATCGAGATTCGGAAGAAGTTGCATGAATCCTTGGGTACACAACTCCATTTCAAAGATGCCTTTCCATCCTCGACGGATGGGCAATGAAAGAGTAATCCAGGTAAATAATTGAAACCAATGAAATTGATACAAATATTGAATTGAAATGATAACAATAACGTGAAATACTTGTCAGGTCCTTGAGGATATGCTGAGGAGTTGTGTCATTGAGTTTGAGGGAAATTGGGATAGATACCTCCCACTGGCAGAATTTGCATACAACAATAGCTACCAAGCTAGTATCCAAATGGCCCCATATGAAGCACTGTATGGGAGAAAATGTAGAACTCCAGTGTGCTGGACTGAATTGGGTGAAGATAAACTGGTAGGGCCAGACCTGGTGAAACAGACTGAGGAGAAGGTAAAGATAATCAAAGCCAATCTGAAAGTTGCCTCGCATGCATGTAAATCTTATGCCGACCTGAAGAGAAAAGAAATAGAATATGTGGTTGGCGACAAGGTGTTCCTCAAGGTGTCACCATGGAAGAAAGTATTGAGGTTTGGAAGGAAAGGTAAGTTAAGCCCTAGGTTCATTGGCCCATATGAAGTCATTGAACGTGTGGGTCCAGTGGCCTATAGGCTAGCTTTACCACCGTGAGTGGACAAGATCCACAATGTGTTCCACGTATCCATGCTCGTAAGATACCGCTGGACCTTCACATGTCATCTCCAGAGAAGAAATTGAAATACAACCGGATTTGACATATGAAGAAGAACCTCTACGAGTCTTAGCTCGGGAAGTAAAAGAGTTGAGGAACAAGCAGATTCCACTGGTGAAAGTGCTTTGGAGGCACCACAACACCGAGGAGGCAACTTGGGAAAGTGAAGAAACGATAAGGCAACAGTTCCCTCAACTGTTTGCATCAGGTAAATTTCGAGGACGAAATTTAAATTAGAGGGGAAGAGTTGTAACACCCTCCCGGTAACAACTCCGTACATTCTACTGTTCTGGTGACCGGTGTCGGTCCGAACAGCTAGAACGTCCGAAAAAATATTTAAATTAAAGTCAAGAATCATAATTAACTCAAATATTAATAAGAAAAAAATTTAGTAAAAATGTTAGAAATAAAATACAACCAAGTTAAACGAGCCGGTGCCCTAGCGAGGGGTAAACCAGAGGGAAGTTGCGGTTCTCGCAACGAGGAGCCCTAGACCTGGGGGAAAAATTAGAAAATAATTTTTGGGACTCCAGAGAAGGGTTATTGAGGTTCCCATGGCATTAGAATGCCAAGAAAATACCTAGAAAAATTATTCAATCGGTACAGACAATTTTGACCCGTTAAGCCAAACGGAGGGCATTTTGGTCATTTCGCCTTCAGAGGTGATTTTTGGCCAACTTGTCCAGTTGAGTAAATAATTAATATGACATAAAATATGAATAAACATTACTAAAAATTAAATTGAAATTGAGTAGTGATGAAAAGAAAAGAAAAATCAAAGAAAAGCTTATTTATGACATCATTGTGATGTCATTTAAAACTCACCAACCAATCACAAGCTAATAAACTTTCTTAAATACTTAAAAGAGACAAAATTAAGACCAAAATAATTAAATTGCAGCTGCCTTCTTCCTCTCCAATTCCAGCCGAAATCTCTCTCTCTCTCAACCTCCATTAAACCTCACTTCCCAAGCTCCCTTTCTCCTTTGTTTCCACCACTAAACCCTAAACCCCTTCATTAAAACTTAATCACACCTCTTGGGGAAGTGTTTGGCAGCCTAGAAAGTGAAGGAAAGTGAAGTTTTAAGTGGGGAAAAATCTGCCCTATTCAAGGTTAGTGCATATATATACTTAAATCTCCTTTATTCCATGTTAAAGCCTTAAAGTGAGCAAGAATTTGTAACTTAAATGAATGAAATTTATGTTTATGCATGCCTTGAATTTCGGCAGCCCTAATGAGGGAACAATAATGGAGTGTCTTGATGATTTTAATGGACTTAGAATGAATTGGAGATTATGTTTAAGCTATATATCTACATAGATAATGATTTAGTGTGCTTAACCAAGGTGCATGGGTAAATTGGAATGGAAACTAGGGTTTTGAGGGTGAAAAATTGACTTGGCTTAGGAAATTGTTAGAGCACATTTTAATGGTCAATTAGTGACCATTTTAGGTAAGTTGACCATCAAATGGACTGAAAAATAGGATTGCAAAGTGAAGTTGCAGGCTGCCCTAGGACAGCAGCAGAAGGACTGAAAATTCAGTCCACTTGCACTGCCATAACTTTGGCTGTGTTGGTCCAATTGGTGTTTGGCCAATTGGACATGAAACTAGGCTTATAATGGCACATTTTTGCTGAAGAAACCATGCCCAAAAGACCAAAGCAAGAGGACCAAAACTTGGCCCCAATCCGGACACTCTGCAACAGCCCCTGCAGAATTGATCAAATGAGCAGTAACTGTTCATTTGGCCATAACTCACTGTAGATTTGGTAAATTGACCTGAAATTTTTACAGAAAAAATTTAAGACATAGACAAACAACTTTTATGAAGGAACCTACCCCAAATTATGGCCAGAACCTAACCCAAATGGCAGTGGCAGTCACTGTTCATGTTACTGTAGATATGGTAATTTCTGCAAAATGCAAATCCGGCCAGCTGTGGTTTTTGGACCATATCTGGAGCTACAAAACTCCAAATGGAGTGATTCAAAAAAGGAAATTCAACTAGACAAAATAAGGAACAACTTTCATGTTTGCCATTTCTTCAAATTCTCACTGCAACAGTGTCCAATGGAACAGTGAAGTTGGGTCTCAAAAACTGAAATTTTCTGCCCTCTTGGTTTTAAGTTAGAAATGGTAATGGTGACCAATTCTAACAAGTTTTAAATGTAAAATGTGGTATGTTGGGAGTGCCAAAGTCAATGTACATATTTTCTATCCAAAAGTCAACATTTTTGTTGACCAAAGAGGTGAATAGTGACACCAAAACTTGAAATGCACAAATTGAAGAATTTAAAAGTTTCAAATGCCCTAGTATACCTAACATGATTGGTTTGGATAGTTTGGCATGCCAATAGGGTTCAGTTAGCAGTACTGCATATGGAAATATGCCATTCTGTGATTTCATGGCTTTTAGCCATTCTGACTTTGCATTGAGATTTGGCCTTGTGCCTGAGATTATTTACAGCTTGGTAGCTGTTCTGTTGCACATCGGGAGATGCATATGTGACCGATGGTGTGACGGCCCGAGGTACTAGATACCCAGTGCCAGTTTACCCGTTATCTAGCCCAGTCGTCTAGTGTAGGTTACTTGGGGCAACCAAATGAATAAAAGTGGACAAAGTAAATAATATACAAATACCAAGCAAATGAAACATATACATTCACTACACATTTAATTTCTTGCTATTTTCTTTTATTATATTATTGCACCACTAAGCATTATTGCTTAGCGCGTTGTTTTTGCCACGCGTAGGTACTGGAGATACAGATCGTGAGCCCAGTAGACCGCACACTGGGTGAGTCCATCCTACAGTTCTGCACAGTGTCCGTGTCACCTCATCACCTGCAGTGCATTGGTAGGACATTAGATGTCATTTTGTCATTTTGTAATTAAATATTTGTTTTCTCATATGTATTTGGGATTTATGTAATGTATTTTGAGGTTCATGTAAATAATAAAGATTTATGGTTATGTATGGAAATAATTTGAGTATTTAATTGTTGTTTATATATGAGAACCCTGAGAAATGGATGTTTGAGAAATGAAAAGGTTGTTGAGACCTGAAATTGAAAAAAATGTTGAGATCTTGATATTGAGCTTTGTGATGATATTGGAGTTGAGAATGAATGAATTTGTTCATTGGAAGTGTTTTTAACAGGTTCCGAAGAACTGTTTTCTCCATTTTTAACCGGTACTCTGCCGGATTTTCTTTAAAATTTACGGAACCTCAAATAAATTATGATTTTAATAAATAACTTAAATGAGTTATATTTTACAAGTTATATTCAAAAGCATGATATAAATTAATTAAGGAATATTAGAGTGTGCCGGTACACCGTGTGGCATTACTTACTCGAGTATATTGTACACGGGTAAGGGGTGTCACATTTTGGGTGAATTAAATGTGAATTGAGGTTGGTTAGAGGGAACAATTTAAGAAATGAAAAATTGAAGTTAGGGTAGAATTTTGCACACTGAATTCAGTGTGTTTGGAAGCCCATAACTTGAGCTACACAACTCCAATTAGTGTGAAACCATTGGAAATGAAACTTAAGACATAGGGCTAGAATTTTCATGAAGATATCCTACCTCGAAAATGACCTTAAGCTACCCGAAATGAGCCTTGAAATGGGAGATAAAATTCTAGAACCTGCAAAATTTGACCATATGAACAGTAAATTTTGCATGGCCATAACTCTCTCTAGAAAACTCTGATTTAGGCGATTCTTGAATCGATGGAAACCTAAGACATAGTAGAACATTTCAAATGAAGAACTTGAGGCCAAATTATGGACTTAACCCAATCAAATTGCTGAGCAAATTTGAATTACCGAAACTACAGAAATCTAGAAATCTGTAGATTTACCATATAAACAGTAAATTTTGCATGGCCATAACTCTCCCTAGAAAACTCTAATTTAGGCAATTCTTAAACCGATGGAATACTAAGACATATTAGAACATTTTGTATGAAGAACATTAGATCAAATTATGGACTTAACTTGATCAAATTGCTGAACTAATTTGGATCGATAAATCTATTAGAACTGAATCTGCAGGATGAACAGTGACGTGAACAGTAACCGTGTTTTGGTCATAACTTGCTACACAGCTCCGAATTAGGTGATTCAAAAAGAAAATAAAATTAAGACCTAAATGAACATTTTCATGAAGAACACCTCACCAAATTATGATCGAAACTAGGTAAAAATTGGGTTCAAAGATTGGGGCACCAAGTTGTCCCAAAACCAAAATATTCTAAAATTTTCAAAGCTAACTTGGGATGCATTAGACATGCATGTAATGAGTTCTTGGCAGCAATTGAGATTGGTATTAAGGTATTCTATTTGTGTATTTTCAATAGAAAAAGAAATTGAAACGGACAAGGAGAAGTAGGTAACAAGGAAGGAGAATTATTGAAGGTTTGTGCACAACTAACCTTTTCTTCATTTTTAAACTTGTAAATTGCTTGAAATGTGTTAAATTGAATGAGTTTGAACAAGTTTACTTTGACTAAAATATGGTTTTTCTCTTGTATTTAAGAAATTTGGGTATTGCCACCTTTATATGGATATTGTGATGAATTTAAATGTGTTTATTGGTTTATAAATGTGATTGTTGAGTGGAAAAATTTTGGAAACTGCCTTAAAACCATAGTTAGCATGACAATCCCTTTCAGAACTACCCAGTAGTAACGGCTACTTGGGGTTGATAATTGATATCGATTATGTCTCCCATTAATAATGATTAGTGGGATAAGACTACATGAGTACTGATTAGCTAGCTAGCCCTTCCCTCATTAATAACAGTTAGTGAGGTTGAGATTACTTTATCGTGGTGTACAACACGGCACTGATCATGAAATTTTATGTCATGGCCTAAGCTGTGTGTTGATGTTGGCAACACTAATGCTTTGTGAATTATGATTTATGAAGTGTGATTTCTCATTAGAAATATTATTCCAATAAATGGCCTTTATGGACTTAGAACTATTGTGAAGTTTTCATGCGTAAGAAAAATGTGATTTATTATGCTTTGACAAATTTTGTTTTACCTTAAGTTTTAAAGTTATTAGTTGTGCACCACTGAGTGATATACTCAGCGATAGCTTCTTTATGCTGTCGCAGGTAAGGGAAAAGAGAAGGCTGCCAAGTGAGAGACTTGAAAGCAGTATTTTGGTATTGTTTGTGGATATTTACGTTAGGTATACCCTTGTGATTCCTTTGGATGTATTTTATACCTATATGTATGGATGTATGGACATTGAGCAATTTGTATTTAAAAGCATTGCATTACTATCACATTTTGAGTTTGTAACTATTTTGCATTTTAGTTTGAGATGTATGAAAATGTAACTTTTGCAATATTTAGTCTATCATTATTTCCAATGAATGTTTAAATGGAATTTTAACTATTCTCATGCAATTTTCTGTAAAAGAATTGATAAGATAAAAAGCTATGGTTTGTTTTAAAATCCTTTATAGCATAACTAATAGGTTATCGGTAGGTGGAGTTCGGTAATTCATTAGGTATGCTATGGGAACATGTCGTGCCTTACAAGGGATAAGGTGTGACATGTTTTAGTGGTATCAGAGTTTTGGTTTTTATACAAGTTTTGAAATTGCATGTTTGAAATTTTTGATAAGTACAACTACTCAACTGTTATTAATTGATACATATAGTGCATTACATCATAAATATGGACTAATGGAGGGAAATCTCCTATTTTTGGTTGTCCAGGGAGTAAAATTCTTTGTGATTCAGTATGGAAGAGGGGGATCACACAGTAGAGTAATCAGTAGCACCTAAGGTACAGGGGAAGCCCCAGCTCCTCAGAATGCTAATGGATCGACTGCACCTGTCCCACCCGTGCAGTTTCCTACTCAGTTCGCTCAGCAGATGGCTGCACTATTTCAACAAATGGCTGGCAATATACCAGTCCAAGCTCCTGTGCAAGCACCTCCAGTGCAACCACCATCCGCAGCCAGACAATATGACAAGTTAATGAAGTATGGGGCAACAGAGTTCAAGGGTACAATGGACCCATTGGAAGCTGAGCAATGGTTAGAGTGGATGGAGAGAGTATTCAAGAAACTGCACTGCACCGATGATTTGAAGTTCGAATACTCGGTCTCTCTACTGCATGGAGATGCATATGAGTGGTGGAAGACCATTCCTCACAGTTTGGTTGAGCCCCTTGTGTTGACATGGGATGACTTTCTCAGAGAATTTAGACAGAAGTATGTTCCCGACACATATGTAGATATGAAGCTATAGGATTTTCTCAGTTTGAAGCAAGGGAGTAGGACTGTAACCGAGTATGAGAGAGACTTTTCCTGCCTCAGCCACTATGCTGGAAGCCTACTCACTACCAGTAGAGACAGATGCAAACGGTTTGAGGCCGATTTGAGGCCTAGTTTGAGATTGCAAGTGGTTGGGTTTCGACATGACAATTTCTCTGGATTGATATCACAGGCCCTTGAATTGGAAAGGATAAAACTGGAAGGGGCATCTGAGAAGGTAACCATTGAAAAAGAGAAGAGAAGTAAGCCTACAGGTCAGAGTCCAAGTAACAATCCGGGTAAGAGGAAGAGTTTTGGAGGATGAAGTAACAGAGGATCTAGTAAGAGAAGATTCTCAGGGAAGAGGCCACTTAGATCCGGACAGCAGACATCTAGGGGTTCCTTTCTTACTCGTACCTGTGTAACCTGAGGCATGAATCATGGAGGAGTGTGTTATAAGGCTATAGGAGCCTGTTACAACTATAGTGGAAGTGGGCATTTTGCTAGAGATTGCACTAGTGCTCGTAGGTCTGGGCCGCCTACCACCACTGAGGGATCTGTTCAAGGTTCTGCTTCCAGAGGACAACAAACAGCTAGTAGAGGCCGAGGAAGGGGTAGAGGTAACACTTCTGGTAGCCAGGGCACAGCGAGCCAACCAGAGCAGAGTGGTGCATCAGCCAGAGTGTACACCATGCGCTAGAGGGATGAAGCTGAGACATCAGATGTTGTGGCTAGTACTTTCTCCATCTTTCGTAAAGATGTATATGTGTTGTTTGACCTTAGTTCTACACATTCTTATGCTAGTGCCAGTATTGCATGTTCTGTTGCCATTCCTTACTTGAAAATGGATTATGATGTGCTAGTGACTAGTCCCTTAGGGCAAGAGGTTAGGGTGAACAAATTGTATGAGGATTGTCCTTTGGTGATCCAAGGACATACATTCCTGTCACACTTAATTGACATGCCCTTCCAAGATTATGATATCATCTTGGGCATGGATTGGTTAGCCAGGCATCACGCTATGATCGACTGTAGACTGAAGACAGTCATTTTTTGTCTTCCCGAGTATGCAGACGTAGTGATACACGGGGAGAGGTAGTTATTGCCATCCAACATCATTTCAGCTGCACTTGCTAGAAAGATGATTAGAAAGAGATGTGAAGCTTATCTAGCTCATGTGATAGATGTTAGTAGTATGCCCTAGAGCATATCATTTAGTATGTATCTTGTACATATTTTTATTAATAAAAGGCATTTCCACTTTTCCGTTTGCATAATATATTTAAGTGTAATAGAAAAGGTCCATTGATATTTTGTTAGAAATATTATTCTTAAGTTGTTAAGAATATGGTAACAATATTTCTAGCACAAAGTATCATAAATAGGTTCTCAATCGAGGATACTTCATAATAAGGACATGACTTATCCAGAAAGATTGTATTCATGTTTGTTCTCAAGTTATTTATATGAGATATAAATAAGATGGAATGGTAAGTCTCATGCCATATAACAAACATGATAGGCACTTATAAATGATAAGAGGCCGAACCAATGACACTTATGACAAGCACATGGAGTTTACTCTTGTCAATGTTTTGTCATAAATCATATCAGTGCATATAATCTTTAGACCTAAGATAGCACAGTTATCTTGCATATAGGTAGTTTGAGTTTGATACTGCTTTCATACTTGTACTGTGTATGGGTATATGGGCATCTGTTGGCTCCTACTAGTTATATATGGAGGTAGGTGTTGATCAAGATGGAATCTGTTCCTCTAAGTAAATAGAGATAAAATCCTATGTTCATTTAATTATTCTTGATGTTTCAAGTTCCTGGCCAGGACAGATAGATTTATTCAGAAAAGAGTTTCTGATGAGAAAATCTTTTTAATCAAGAACTGGAATTAAAAGAGAACATAATATTCATAGCAAATGGAGTTTGACATAAACCATGACTCCAGCTTGAGTTGGGATTTTGTAACAGAGAGATTTTAGTGCATGGTAACATATGATTATAGTTTCATTTAAGGTAAACCTTATTACTAATTGGGTGGCCATGGCATGCTATGCTAGGTGTTAACCATGATCTATGAGGTTCATAAAATGATTTAGAGAAATCATTTATGGTAAGAAAGAGTTCTGATGATATTAAGAGTTGATATCATGTCTCATTGCCAATTAGTGATGAGCCTAGTAAGTCACACACATACACAAGTTATCAACTATTTAAATATGATTTAATTAATTAATTAAAGAGTTTAATTGATTAATTAAATAGGTTTGGTTTGCAATTAAATTACAAAGTCCCTAGCATGACTTGAAACCAAATCTAGATTATTGGATGTATAGTATAAGTTAAATTTATATTTAAAGTGTTTAAATATGAATTTAATTAATGAGAAATTAATTAATAGAGATTAATTAATTAATTTATATTTGATATAAATTGATTAGAAGAAGAAAAATAATTATTTTGGGTTAAGAACTCAAAATTAAGACACAGGGGCATTTTGGTCATTTCATTACAGACATGTGGCACCATGAGATGGTGACACATGGGATTACACATAAGCTTGCCAAATGTTTTTTAATCATGTAAGATGATTAAAATCAAGATTAAATATAGGTTTGACACTTGGCACAATGTGATTGGGTCACTTAAACCTAGAGCTAATCAAAGAGTGACATGTGGCAAGGGTTTAATGTGTTAAACTAGCTATTTAAGTGTTGTTATGAAAAGAAAAGCAACCAGCAGCCACTCCTCTCTTTTGTCACACCACTTTGAGGCTTTTCATCTATTCTTCTTCATCTCTCATCAATTCAAAGAGATTAGCCATCAATCTCTTGAATTAAGAACACTAGAAATTGTTTCTAGTGTCCTGTTTTTATCTCTAATCTCTTAAAAGGCAGAACTTGAATTTCTAATTAATAGAAAAAGCTTTAGAAGCTGTTCAAGGGCTGCCATAGGTGTTCTTGGTGTGGACAAGCTAGAAGGACAACATCTGGTGTCCTGAAGACGAATCTCAAAGGCGCAGACACGCTGCAGTGCATCAAGAGGTTAGTGTAATCGTTCTTGATTTAATCTAGGGTTCTAAAATTAATCTGATTAATTTTAAAATCTTAAATGGAAAATACAGATCCAAAAACATATTAAAAGAGTTTTAATATGTTGTTTATCATTGAAATCAAATAGATAAAAATAAATCTTGCATGATGCATGTGACCCTAGGTGAAAATTTTTGAATTCAATGGTATAAACTTGTGTTTTTCACGTTTCCGTTCCTTCAATTGGTATCAGAGCCACTATATTTGCCATTTAGATTGTTGATTATATGATTTAATTATGTGATTTGATCATGAGATGATTGATCCATTGCTGGTTGGATCAAGAGGTGTGGCGGCATGCTTGATGAACTCCAACATGGTGTGCATGGCTTGGAAAGATCTTGGTGCGCATGGTTGTTATTAAATTCTACAATTGTTGCATGATGAAAGGTTCATCATATGACTAATTAAAATGTTTAATTAGGATTTTTAATCACACAATTAAATTATAATTCAAATCAGAATTTTAAAAATTGTTTGAATGTTATTCAAATCTGAATTTTAAAAGTTGTTTGAATGTGATTCAAATCTGAATTTTTAAAGTTATTTGAATCATATTTAAATCTGATTTTTTAAAATTGATTGAATAAAATTCAGATCTGATTTTTTTAAAAAAAATGTTTGAATGTGATTCAAATCTGTTTTTGTAAAAAATGTTTGAATGTGATTCAAATCTGAATTTTTAAAATTGTTTGAATGTGATTCAAATCTGAATTTTTAAATTTGTTTGAATGAGATTCAAATCTGAATTTTTAAATTTATTTGAATCATATTCAAATCTGGATTTTTAAGTTGAATATGAGATATTCAATTTAATTTAAGTATGTATGTTTTATTTAATTGTTAAATAGTGATATGCATGATGGATGATCATGGACTATAAAAGACCAATGTGATTGGATTTATTTCTTTTATGTTTCTTTAGGATTGTAAATTAATTAATTTATTTTAATTTATTTTGGGCATGTATTATTAATTTTGTAATAATTTTTGGGTTGTAATTTCATTTATTTAAGTTCTTATAAATTCGCCTTGGTATGCCAAGGATTACTATGTAATATTGGATTGCAAGAAGTTCAAGGAGGTCAAGAGCATTGGTGGGACCAGTGGGAGGAATTCAAGATCAGTGTTAATTATGTACTCCTTCAGCAACTCTTGTAAAATGAATGAATGAATGAAATACACCTAGGAATGCCCTGATTCAATTCTTGGTGGCTCAAAATTGAATCCCTTAGAAAGTCCATGATCATACCATATTTATTGCTTATCCATGAATGCATGAGATGTATGGGAATGTATGCTATTATATGATTTATGCATGCTAATTGGATAATGTGCAAAGTGAGACCTTAATAGTAATTAGAATGACCATAAAATCTTCCAAACAAATGATTAAGTTGGAAATGCTATAATTAAAGTAATTATAACATAGGCCCTCCATTGGGGCAATTATTTTAAGAAATTTTAAATAGTTGCATAAGATGCAATTAATTTAAGAGATTTTCTTAAGAATAATTGTTAAGCATGAGATGTTGTAAATATGTAAATGGTTTAGTGGCCAATATTGGATGTACCTGAGGACATTAAAATCATTTGCATAATTACTGGCTCAATGGGATCAACTTAACTAATGAAAGATAAGTCAATATTGGATGTACCTGAGATTTTGAGCATTAGGGGCTAGGTAAAGGATTGAACCTTACATGAGATGTGATGGGCAAGGAGTTGCTCACTTATAGTTTATTGTAATTCCAATAAAGGATGTACCTGAGGATGATCAATAGAATTATAAGAAATCAATCACCCACTAGAAATCCATCCAACTAGGATTTTCGTTTTCTACTTTGGAAGTGTAGGATTTGCTAAGTTAGTGGGAGGACCAATTTGATTAAAAGACCATAATTATTTTGGTTAATTACATGATACATTTACTAATTAATTTGGTTATTTTCTGCAGTTAATTTTCTGATAAAAATGAGCACAAAACAACCACCACCATCTAATATCCTTGCAAGCATACTTGATCACAATAGGTTGACAGGACCTAATCTGTCTGATTGGCTAAGAAATTTGAAACTTGTCCTGAACCTTGAACATATAGGATATATTCTAGATTCAAATGTTCCTGGTCCCTTACCTCGAGAGGCCACACAAGAGGAACATGAAACTTTGGACAAGTGGAAGGAGCATGATATGAGAGCTAAGTGTTACATGCTTGCTTCCATGAGTAATGAGTTACAGAAGCAACATGAGAACATGCAGAGTGCGAGTGAGATCCTCCTTCAACTGCAAGAGTTGTATGGTGAACACAGCAGGAATGCTAGGTATGAGATATCTAGACAGCTATTTTGTATGAGGATGTCTGAGGGACAGAATGTTGGGGATCATGTCCATAAGATGATTCGGCTGATTGAGTAGTTGGAACATCTTGACTTCAACATGGATTTCCAACTACAGACGGATTTGATCCTTAGTCCCTTCCTGAGTCTTTTGGTAATTTTGTGATAAATTTCCATATGACTAAACAGGAATGCACCTTAGCTGGTTTACTCAACATGCTGGTTATTGCCCAAAAGAATATGCCAGGCAATAAAGGAAAAGAGGTAGCTTTGGTTGCATCTTCTTCTGCTGGAAAGTCCAACAAGAAGAAGGGCAATAAGAAAAAGAAACCTCAGATTCCTGGTCCTTCCAAGAAAATAGCTAAACAGAAAAGGAAGACTAAAGCTGATGGAGGCAAAGGAAAGTGTTTCCACTGCCAAAAGGATGGGCACTGGAAAAGGAACGCCTGCAGTATCTTGCTTCTCTGAAGGACAAGAAGGATACACCTTCGGAAGGTATGTCCATATCTTATTATTTAGATTCTGATGATACTCATAGTTCATCTACAGCTTGGGTTTTAGATACTGGTGCCAGTTCTCACATTTCTAATGATATGTAGGAATTAGTAAATAGTAGCAGCTTGCGTTCTCAAGATATTAGAATCCGGATTGGCAATGGCTCAACTGTTGAAGCTTTAGCCATAGGATCTAAATCTTTTTACATGTTTGGACATGTTTTGTGTTTGGATAATATTTTATATGTACCTGATGCTTTTAAGAACATCATTTCTATATCTAGTTTGACTAGAAATGGCTATGAATTTCAATTCACAGATGATGTTTGCAATATTTATTTTGGAAATAAATATGTTGGTTCGGGTTATATGAATGATGGTCTTTATTATTTGGATAATAATGACAAACACAAATTGAATGCAAGTGATCTAAAAAAATGCAATGCCACGGTGAAAACCAACTCAAGTTCAAAATATATTTGGCACTTAAGGTTATGTCATGTTGCAGAAGATAGGATTGCAAAACTGGAGAAAATGGGGATTCTATCCTCATTGGGCTCTGAGCCTACTCCAACTTGTGAATTTTGCCTTCAGGGCAAAATAACTATATCACCCTTTGTTGGACAAGGGCTAAGAGCTGAAAATATTTTGGAGCTAATACATAGTGATGTATGTGGTCCATTTAAAAAAATGGCTAGAGGGGGTTTTCATTATTTTATTATCTTTACTGATGATAAATCAAGGTTTGGGTATTTGTATTTGATGAAATACAAACATGAATCTTTTGAAAAGTTTAAGGAATTTAAATTTGAAGTAGAAAATCAAACAGGAAAGAGTATTAAAGCACTTCGATCAGATCGTAGAGGTGAATATTTGAGTACTGAATTTGATGAATACTTGAGAAAGCATGGCATTGTTTCTCAGCTGACTCCTCCAGGAACGCCACAGCTGAATGGTGTATCTGAAAGGAGAAATCATACCCTATTGGATATGATACGTAGTATGATGAGCTATACTGATATGCCAATCTTCTTTTAGGGGATTTGCATTAGAATCAGCTTTGTATATTCTGAATAGGATTCCATCAAAATCAGTTTCTTCCACACCTTATGAGATATGGCATGGACGAAAACCAAGTCTTAAACATGTTAAGATTTGGGGTTGTCCAGCTTATATCAAAAAGCTGAACACTGATAAATTGGAGACCAGACAGAAAAAGGTCGATTTGTTGGATATCCAAAAGATAGTTTTGGATATTATTTTTGTTTGCCTACTTCACAAAAGGTTGTAATAAGTAGAGATGCCACATTTCTTGAACAACAGTTTGTTCAAGAAGGAGGCAAAGGATGGCAAATAAAGTTAGAATTGGAGAATTCTGATCAACCAACAGATCAAATGGATATAGATCCATCAAGTCAACCTATACCCGTTGATGAAACATTTACAGCTGTTCCTCGTTGAACAACCAGAGTATCTCACCCACCAGTGAGATACGGTTTTATTCATGAAGAAGAACAAGAGTTGTTTACTCATGAAGAAGTAGATCATGGAGATGATCCACTTACCTATGAAGAAGCTATTTCAGATATAGACTCTTCAAAATGGATTGATGCTATGAAATCCGAAATTGATTCCATGTATAAGAATCAAGTTTGGGATCTTGTTGACCCACCTGAAGGTATTGTACCTATAGGGAACAAATGGGTTTTCAAGAAGAAAATTGGTTCTGATGGAATGGTAAAGACCTATAAGGCAAGACTAATAGCGAAAGGGTTTCGCCAAAGGCAAGGAATCGACTATGAGGAGACTTTCTCGCCTGTTGCCATGCTTAAATCAATTAGGATTTTATTAGCAATAGCTGCATACGATGATTATGAGATTTGGCAGATGGATGTCAAAACAGCTTTTCTCAATGGATACATTGAAGAAAACATTTTCATGGAACAACCTAGGGGTTTTGAATCCCAAGATGGTTCCAAGGTATGCAAGCTAAAGTAATCCATTTATGGGTTGAAACAAGCTTCGAGGAGTTGGAACATCCGTTTTGATGAAACCATTAAATCCTTTGGTTTTATCAAAAATGAGGATGAGCCATGTGTATATAAGAAGGTTAGTGACAGTGCTATCACTTTCCTTGTCTTATATGTGGATGACATACTATTGATGGGTAATGACACAGGTATGTTGACGACTATAAAGGTATGGTTGTCAAATACATTCTCCATGAAAGACTTAGGAGAGGCAACCTATATTCTTGGGATTCGCATCTATAGAGATAGAGCGAAAAGAATAATTAGTTTATCCCAAAGTCTATACTTGGAAAAGGTGTTAAAGAGGTTTAACATGCTTGATTCTAAGAGAGGATTGTTACCAGTGAGACATGGTATCCACCTTTCTAAGAGATATCTCCAAAGACACCTGAAGAAAGAGATAAGATGGCCAGGATATGCTTCGGCTATTGGAAGTTTAATGTTTGCAATGTTGTGTACTAGGCCGGATATTGCATATGCTATTAGTTTGACTAGCAGGTATCAATCCAATCCAGGTTTGGAATACTGGATAGCTGTCAAGAATATCCTTAAGTACTTGAGAAGAACTAAGGATTTATTCTTGATTTATGGAGATGGAGAATTGCAATTGGATGGTTATACTGATTCTGATATCCAATTAGATATCGATGATAGAAAGTCTACCTCTGGATATGTGTTCATTTGTAATGGGGGTGCAGTCAGTTGGAAGAGTTTCAAACAGAGCATGACTGTAGATTCCACTACAGAGGCTGAGTATATTCTTTGCATCGATGTCGCAAAGGAAGTCGTTTGGATAAAGAAGTTCGTGATGTAACTTACGTGAGTTCCTTCCATTGAGTCAGCAGTTCCACTACACTGTGACAATAATGGAGCAGTCATACAGGCTAAGGAACCAAGGTCTCACCAGAAATCCAAACACATAGAAAGGCGCTACCACATTATCAGAGAAATAGTTAGGCGAGGTGATATAGCCATGCAGAAAATAGCATCAGCTGAAAATCCAACTGATCCATTCACTAAGCCTATGTCACAGACTCAGTTAGACCGACATCTTGAGAAGATAGGTCTAAGATATTGTAATGAATGGCTCTAGTGCTAGTGGGAGATTGTTAGTAGTATGCCCTAGAGCATATCATTTAGTATGTATCTTGTACATATTTTTATTAATAAAAGGCATTTCCACTTTTCCGTTTACATAATATATTTATGTGTAATAGAAAAGGTCCATTGATATTTTGTTAGAAATATTATTCTTAAGTTGTTAAGAATATGAGTAACAATATTTCTAGCACAAAGTATTGTAAATAGGTTCACAATCGAGGATACTTCATAATAAGGACATGACTTATCCAGAAAGATTGTATTCATGTTTGTTCTCAAGTTATTTATATGAGATATAAATAAGATGGAATGGTGAGTCTCATGCCATATAACAAACATGATAGGCACTTATAAATGATAAGTAGGCCGAACCAGTGACACTTATGACAAGCACATGGAGTTTACTCTTGTCAATGTTTTGTCATAAATCATATCAGTGCATATAATCTGTAGACCTGAGATAGCACAGTTATCTTGTATATAGGTAGTTTGAGTTTGATACTGCTTTCATACTTGTACTGTGTATGGGTATATGGGCATCTGTTGGCTCCTACTAGTTATATATGGAGGTAGGTATTGATCAAGATGGAATCTGTTCCTCTAAGTAAATAGAGATAAAATCCTATGTTCATTTAATTATTCTTGATGTTTCAAGCTCCTGGCCAGGACAGATAGATTTATTCAGAAAAGAGTTTCTGATGAGAAAATATTTTAAATCAAGAACTGGAATTAAAAGAGAACATAATATTCATAGCAAATCGAGTTTGACATAAACCATGACTCCAGCTTGAGTTGGGATTTTGTAACAGAGAGATTTTAGTGCATGGTAACATATGATTATAGGTTCATTTAAGGTAAACCTTATTACTAATTGGGTAGCCATGGCATGCTATGCTAGGTGTTAACCATGGTCTATGAGGTTCATAAAATGATTTAGAGAAATCATTTATGGTAAGAAAGAGTTCTGATGATATTAAGAGTTGATATCATGTCTCATTGCCAATTAGTGATGAGCCTAGTAAGTCATACACATACACAAGTTATCATCTATTTAAATATGATTTAATTAATTAATTAAAGAGTTTAATTGATTAATTAAATAGGTTTGGTTTGCAATTAAATTGCAAAGTCTCTAGCATGACTTGAAACCAAATGTAACACCCTCCCCGTAGCAACTCGTAGACATTACATTCTCTGGATCGGTGTCGGTCAGCTAGAACGTTCGGAAAAATATTTAAACTAAAGTCGGGAATCATAATTAACTCAAATATTAATAAGAAAAATTTAGAAAAAATTTTAGAAATAAAATACAACCAAGTCGAATGAGCCGGTGCCCAAGCGATGGGTAACCAGAGGGAAGTTGCGGTTCTCGCAACGAGGAGCCCTAGACCCGGGGGAAAAATTATAAAATAATTTTTGGGACTCCAGAGAAGGGTCATTGAGGTTCCTATGGCATTAGAATGCCAAGAAAATATTTAGAAAAATTTTTCAATTGGTACAGACAATTTTGACCCGTTAAGCCAAACGGAGGGCATTTTGGTCATTTCGCCTTCAGAGGCGATTTTTGGCCGACTTGTCCAGTTGAGTAAATAATTATTATGATCTAAAATATGAATAAATATTGTTAAAAATTAAATTGAAAATGAGTAGAAAAGAAAAGAAAAGAAAATGAAATAAAAGTCATATTTATGACATGAGCATGATGCAATTAAAATATTTTCACCCAACCAAATTTTGACACATCATTATAAACTACTTAAACATGAATAAAAGGAGATAAAAATTGGAAAAAGTGGACAGCCATCTTCATCTTTGGGCTGCAGAAACGTTGAGAGAGAGAGAGAGAAGAAAAAAACTCCATGAAAGCTCTTGTTCAAAGCTTGATTTTCCCTAAGCTCTCCACCCCAAAACCCTAAACTTGCTTCACAAAAAATTATCCCTAAACCTTGAGAAAGCATAAGGCAGCAGAAATTTGAGGAAATTTTGAAGTTGGGCAAGTCCAAGTTAGGTCACAAGTGAGGTTAGTGCTTATTTATGCAAGTATTCCTTTTATTTCATGTTAGGAACTTGAAATTGATATGAAATGGTAAATTAAATGGACTAAATTCATGTGTATGTATACCATGAATTTTTGGCAGCCCTAAGGAAGGAATGAATTAGATTGTTTTGATGGACTTAGAGTGAACTAGAGAGTATGTTTTAAGGTATATATATATATATGTAAGGAATGAAAGTGATTAATTAAGGTATGTTGTGAACATTTATAGTGGGAATTAGGGTTTTGAGGAGTGAAATGTTGATTTGGCTTATGAAATTGTTAAATAACATTCTAATGGTCAATTAGTGACCATTTGAGGTAAGTTAATCATAAATTGAAGTGTACTAGAGTGTTACAAACCAAAGTGGTAGGCTGCCTAGTGACAGCAGCAGGGAGGCTGTGAGTCCAGCCCACTTAGACAGCCATAACTTTGGCTGTGTACGTCCAATTGGTGTTTGGCCAATTGGACATGAAACTAGACTTATAATGGCACATTTTTACTGAAGAAACCATGTCCAAAAGATCAAAGCAAGAGGACCAAAACTTGGCCCCAATACGGATACCCTGCAAACAGCCCCTGTAGAATGACCAAATGAACAGTAACTGTTCATTTGGCCATAACTCACTGTAGATTTGGTCAATTGATCTGAAATTTTTACAGAAACAAGTTAAGACATAGACAAACAACTTTCATGAAGAAACCTACCCCAAATTATGACCAGAACCTAACCCAAATGGGAGTCACAGTCACTGTTCAAACCTACAACTCTGCAGATTTTCATTTGAGCAGTAATGTTTGGAGGACTATAAATCTCTCTAGAAAACTCGGATTTAGGCGATTCTTGAACCGATGAAAACCTAAGGCATAGTATAACATTTCATATGAAGAAAGTTAGACCAAATTATGAACTTAACTTGGTCAAATTACTGACCAAAGTTGGACCAAAATCTGCCAAAACCCAAAATTTCAGCAGGAACAGTGCACGTGAACAGTAAACTTATTTTGGCCATAACTTGAGCTACAAAACTCCAAATGGAGTGATTCAAAAAAAGAAATTCAATTAGACAAAATAAGGAACATTTTCTATGAAGGAAGTTTTGTCAAATTCCAACAGTAGATCGACCAATAGAATAGTGCAACTTCGGAGCACCAAAACCGAAAATTGGCAATTTTGCCAAAATGACCTAAGCTTTGAGAAAGTGACCAAAACCAACAAGTTTTAAATGCAAAATGTGGTACATTGGGAGTGTTAAAACCAATGCACCTATGATCTATGCAAAAGTCAACTTTTTGTTGACTATTGAAGTGAATAGTGACATAAAAACTTGAAATTCAAAAATTGAAGAATTCAAAAGTATCAAATGCCCTAGTAGGCCTAATGTGATTGGTTTGGATAGGTTGGCATGCCAATAGGGTTCTGATAGCAGTACTGCGTATGATGTATGGCTTCATTGCCATTCTGTGATGTGATAGCCTATGGCTATACTGATTATGATGTTTTACTTGGCTTTATACCTTATTGCTTATATGGCTTATTAGCCATTCTGTTTGCACACCGGGAGACACATTGTGACCGATGGTGTGATGGCCCGAGGTACCTGGTACCCAGTGCTAGTTTACCCGTTTATCCAGTCCGGTCAATTTGTATAGGTTACTTGGGCATGGAAAAGTATAACTGTGATTGAACTGATTATTAAAGAAAATACGAAAATTAAGTATCAGGAATGATTACAAAAATACAAAGAAGCTCAATATCATGAAGAAAATAATTAACGAAATGCATGAAGAAGTTAATATCATGAAACATGATTAGCCCTCGACTAAACAATAAGTTATTAATTATTCATTTCTTATGAACACAATAGCAAGGAAATTATTATTTTTATTTGCATATTGTATTTTCTTGTATTATTGGCACCACTAAGCTTTATGCTTAGCGCGTCGCTTTTGCAACGCGTAGGTAATCAAGATTTGGACAGAGGGGCCCAGAGACCACAGATTCGGTAAGGCGGTTCACGCTCTGCATAGTGTCCGTGTCACCTCACAAACTCTGATGCATTGGTAGGACACTAGGTCCCATTTTGTATTTTGAGGTTTTTGTAAATTTTGTAATTAAACTCTTATTTTATCATGTGTATTTGAAACAAATGTAATATAATTTTGTATTAATGTAAGTACTTATAAATTGTGATTATAAATCACATGTGAGAATTTATTTATGATTTGAGTCTAATGATGATGTGAAATGAATGAATGACAAATAGAGAAATTGTTAAGAAAATTGTGTTTGTGAAAGGAAAAGTGAATACATAACTATGGCTTGTACATGATTATCACATGAGATGAATGATTGAGAAATGAATGGTGAAAAATGTTGAGATTTTGATAAATGGAGTTGAGATGATGGAATATGATTATTAGAAGTGTTTTTCACAGGTTCCGAAGAACTGTTTTCTCCATTTTTAGCCAGTACTCTGCTGGATTTTCTTTAAAATTTTCGGAACCTCAAATAAATTACAATTTCAATAAATGAATTATATTTCGCAAGTTATTTTCAAAACTATGATAAAAATGAATTAAGATAAAATAGAGTGCTCCGGCACACCGAGTGGCATTGCTTGCTCGGCTACACTGTAGTCGGGTAAGGGGTGTCACACCAAATCTAGATTATTGGATGTATAATATAAGTTAAATTTATATTTAAAGTGTTTAAATATGAATTTAATTAATGAGAAATTAATTAATAGAGATTAATTAATTAATTTATATTTGATATAAATTGATTAGAAGAAGAAAAATAATTATTTTGGGTTAAGAACTCAAAATTAAGACACATGGGCATTTTGGTCATTTCACAGTGTGACACGTGGCACCATGAGATGATGACACATGGGATTGCACAAAAGCTTGCCAAATGTTTTTTAATCATGTAAGATGATTAAAATCAAGATTAAATATAGGTTTGACACTTGGCACAATGTGATTGGGTCACTTAAACCTAGAGCTAATCAAAGGGTGACATGTGACAAGAGTTTAATGTGTTAAACTAGCTATTTAAGTGTTGTTATGAAAAGAAAAGCAACCAGCAGCCACTCCTCTCCTTTGTCACACCACTTTGAGGCTTTTCATCTATTCTTCTTCATCTCTCATCATTTCAAAGAGATTGGCCATTAATCTCTTGAATTAAGAACACTAGAAATTGTTTCTAGTGTCCTGTTTACATCTCTAATCTCTTAAAAGGCAGAACTTGAATTTCTAATTAATAGAAAAAGCTTTAGAAGCTTTTCAAGGGCTGCCATAGGTGTTCTTGGTGTGGACAAGCTAGAGGGACAACATCTAGTGTCCTGAAGATGAATCTCAAAGGCGCAGACACGCTGTAGTGCATCAAGAGGTTAGTGTAATCGTTCTTGATTTAATATAGGGTTCTAAAATTAATCTGATTAATTTTAAAATCTTAAATAGAAAATATAGATCCAAAAACATATTAAAAGAGTTTTAATATGTTGTTTATCATTGAAATCAAATAGATAAAAATAAATCTTACATGATGCATATGACCCTAGGTGAAAATTTTTGAATTCAATGGTATAAACTTGTGTTTTTCACGCTTTCGTTCCTTCAATAGATACTTAGGTGGGGAGTCCAGATCTTAAAGATATTCCTATGGTATGGGGTTTTCCAGATGTCTTTCTGGAAGAATTACCAGGATTGCCTCGGGAAAGAGATGTGCAGTTTGAAATTGAGACTATGCCTGGTGTGGAGCTAATCTCCATCACTCCTTATAGGATGGCACCTACTGAGTTGAAAGAGTTGAAGGTGAAATTGTAGGAATTGTTAGATAAGAGTTTCATCCACCCTAGCGTGTCACCTTGGGGAGCACTAGTATTATTTGTGAAGAAGAAGGATGGTACTCTTAGCCTATGCATAGACTACAGATGGTTGAATAAGGTGACCATAAAGAATAGATATCCTCTGCCACGGATCGATGATTTGTTTGATCAGTTGAAGGATGCAACTGTATTCTCCAAAATTGACTTGAGATCGGGCTACTACCAGTTGAGGGTGCAGGAGCAAAGTATTCCTAAAACTGCCTTTAGAACTCGGTATGGCCACTATTAGTTCTTGGTAATGCCATTCGGATTGACTAATGGTCCAACTACTTTTATGGGCCTGATGAACACTATCTTCAGGCCATATTTGGACCAGTTTGTTATGGTGCTCATTGATGATATTTTGGTGTACTCAAAGAATGCAGAGGAACACGACAAGCACTTGAGGATAGTATTGCAGACTTTGAGGGAGAAGCGGTTGCATGCCAAACTATCAAAATGTGAGTTTTGGCTAAAGGAGATTACATTTTTGGGGCATATTGTATCTGCAGAAGGTATCCAGATGGATCCTAGCAAAGTAGAAGCCATTCTTAATTGGAAGCCACCTATAATGTCACGAAAGTTCGGAGTTTCCTTGGTTTAGCTGGGTATTACCAAAGGTTTGTGAAAGGATTCTCCATGCTAGCATCTCCACTGACCAAGCGACTTAGGAAGGATGTAAAATTTCAGTGGACTGATCGGTGCCAGGAAAGTTTTGATGAGTTAAAGAGGCGTTTAATTGAAGCTCCAATCTTAACCTTGCCTACTTTGGGTAAGGAGTATATCATATATAGTGATGCTTCTCATAACAGATTAGGCTATGTGTTGATGCAAGATAGAAATGTCATTGCCTATGCTTCACGCTAGCTTAAACCGCATGAGAGGAATTATCCCACGCATGACTTGGAGCTGGCAGCCATTGTCTTTGCCTTGAAGATCTAGAGACATTACTTGTATGGGGAGAGATGTTATATATACACAGATCATAAAAGTTTGAAGTACTTGGGCACACAAAAAGAGTTAAATTTGAGGCAGATGAGATGGTTAGAGCTAATAAAAGATTATGATTATTTGATAGATTATCAGCCTGGAAAAGCTAATGTTGTAGCTGATGCTTTAAGTCGCAAGACTATGGCTAGTTTTAGGGTTTCTCCATTATCCATGGCGTATGAGTTAAGGGCATTGCATACTAATTTGGAGATTAATAAAGATGGGCAGATGGTAGCAACTTGGCAAGTGAAGCCAATGCTGGTAGAACAAATTAAAACAGTTGCACAGAAAGATGATAAGCATGTCAAGTTAATGGAAGAGGCTCGGGATGGCAAGAAACCAAAATTATCAGTAAATGATGAGGGCTTGTTGTTATATAAGGGCAGAATGTGCATTCTTGAGAATGTTGAACAGAGGCAGACCATTTTAAAGGAAGCACATGATTCACCTTTTGCAATGCACCCTGGTGGAACCAAAATGTATAGAAGTGTGAAAGAGCACTATTGGTGGAGAGGAATGAAGAAAGATATTATATAATATGTTGCCAAATGCCTAACTTGTCAGCAAGTAAAGACAGAACACTAAGTGCCTGCAGGGTTGCTACAGCCATTGCCAATTCCCGAGTGGAAATGGGAAAGAATTACTATGGATTTCGTAACAGGACTTTCACGTACACAAAAGAATCATGATGCAGTTTGGGTTATTGTTGATAGATTGACCAAGTCTAAATACTTTTTGCCAATGAGGATGGATTATTGCCTAGAAAGATTGTCCAAACTGTACATTGATAATGTGGTGAGGTTACATGGAGTGCTAGTGTCTATTATGTCGGACAGAGACCCAAGGTTCACTTCTAGATTTTGGGGTAGTCTCCAAAAAGCCCTAGGAACTAGATTGAACTTCAGTACAGCATTCCATCGACGGCCAATCTGAAAGGATCATTCAGATTTTGGAGGATATGCTTCGAGCTTGTGTGATTGAGTTTGAAGGGAGTTGGGACACACACTTGCCTTTAATTGAATTTGCCTACAACAACAGTTATTAGTTAAGCATCGAGATGACTCCATACGAAACACTTTATGAAAAAAAGTGTAGAACTCCCTTATGTTGGGATGAAGTGAGCGAGAGGAAGTTGATTGGCCCAGAATTAGTGCAGCAAACGGAAGAGAAGGTTAAGCTCATTAGAGACAGACTCAAAGTTGCAACGGATAGACAAAAGTCCTACATTGACTTAAAGAGAAGATATATTCAGTACAGTGTGGGTGACAAGGTGTTCCTGAAAGTTTCCCCATGGAAGAGGATCATGAGGTTTGGTAGAAAGGGGAAACTAAGTCCTCGCTTCATTAGGCCGTATGAGGTTCTGGAAAGAGTGGGTCCATTGGCATATAAACTTGCATTGCCTCCAGAGTTGGAAAAGACTCACAATGTCTTCCATGTCTCCATGTTGAAGAGGTACAGATCAGACCCCTCTCACATTTTGCCAGTAGAGGAGATCGAAGTGAATCCAGACCTGACATATGATGAAGAGCCCATAATGATCTTAGCATATGAGGTAAAACAGCTGAGGAACAAGCAAATCCCTCTGGTGAAAATACTGTGGAACCATCATTCAGGCTAGGAGGCTACATGGGAGCGTAAGGAGGACATGAGAAGGCAGCACCCACAGCTATTCAGAGAATGAAACCGGGTAAATTTCAAGAACAAATTTTATTTTTAAAAGGAGAGAATTATAAAACCCCGAACCTTCGAGTTATGAATAGTACCATTTTTTGTCATTGACTAGTACTATTTAAAGACACCTTGAGGACTAAAAATAAATAGAAAATTAATTGAGATAGACACAATAAAAATTCAAGTTACACAAAAATATAAGGATTCACCGGGTATATTAAAAAAGAGAGATTATGACCCGATAATGGGCATTTTGATCAATTCACCTCAAGAGTTGACTTTTGACTGAAATATCAATTAAATTAAATAAAATTAATGAATTGAATTATGGAATAAAAATTGAAGAAAAATTCAAGTAAAAGTATGTAAGGGAAAATTTAAGAAATAAAAACTTAAACTTTCATTTCTATTATGACAAAATTAAAATGAAGGACTTATGCGCTTTTGATAATTAAATTTAATTATTTAATTAAAAGGAAAAATTAAGTGTAAATGTTAAAAAAAAGGGGGGGGGGGAATAAAAATTTAAGTTTAATTATCCTTATGACACAATTAAAATTTATAATTTTAATAAACTAATTTTGGGGTTATATATATATATATATATATATAAGAAGACAAATGTCTTCTTTATTTTTATTTTTTCATAAGGTGCCATCACCCACTCCTCTCTCTTCCCCTCTCTCTCTTTTTCTCTTCTTCTTCCAGTTCTTCCCCTCATTGATTTCCCCTCCCAAGTTTTAATTCCCTTAAATTCCCTTCATAAATCCCATAACCCAACAAAAGAAAAGATCAAAGAGAACTTTTATTGAGGCATTGGAGCAAGTAGAGCAAAAGAAATTGGAAGAAAAATTGAAGTTGGAAAGAAATCACTTGAGGTAAGTTCCTTTTCATGTTAGATTAGTTGTATAAGCCTTGAATGAAGTTAACTTATGATGAAATTTCATGAGAAATTGAAAGGAAACATGCATGGAACCTAAACTAGGGTTTTGGCCAACTTAGAAAAAATTAGGGTTTTGATGTATTTTAGTTAAATTGATGATAAATCTAAGTTAAATTGAGGTAGTATGCATGATTGGGAATAGTGAGATTTCATGGGATTGCATAAATTGAATTATGGAAGATTAGTGTAACACCCTCCCGGTAACCACTCCGTACATCCTACTGTTCCGGTGACCGGTGTCGGTCCGGACAGCTAGAACATCCGGAAAAATATTTAAACTAAAGTCAGGAACCAAAATTAACTCAAATATTAATAAGAAAAATTTAGTAAAAATTTTAGAAATAAAATACAACCAAGTCAAACGAGCCGGTGCCAAGCAGGGGTAATGGAGGGAAGTTGCGGTTCTCGCAACGAGGAGCCCTAGACCTGGGGGAAAAATTATAAAATAATTTTTGGGACTCCAGAGAAGGGTTATTAAGGTTTCCATGGCATTAGAATGCCAAGAAAATACCTAGAAAAATTTTTCAATCGATACAGACAATTTTGACCCGTTAAGCCAAACGGAGGGCATTTTGGTCATTTCACCTTCAGAGGTGATTTTTGGCCGACTTGTCCAGTTAAGTAAATAATTATTATGACCCAAAATATGAATAAATATTGCTAAAAATTAAATTGAAATGTGGTAGAAAAGAAAAGGAAAGAAAAATGAAATAAAAAGCCAATTTTGACATAATGTGATGTCATTAACATACCCCCAACCAATCAAAATTTGACAAGCCTTCTTAAACCACTTAAAAGAGTCAAAATGAAGACCAAAATCACTAAAATTTCCAGCAGCCCTCACCTTCACAAATGCTCACCCGTAGCTCTCAAATCCCATAGCCAAACTTCCATTGATTTTCAACCAAAGCTCACTTTCTCTCTTCTTTTCACCATAAACCCTAAACCCCTTTCATTAAAAGTTGTCCACTCATCTTAGGGAAGTGTTTGGCAGCCTAGAAAGTGAAGGAAAGTGAAGTTTTGAGTGGGGAAAAATCTGCCCTAATCAAGGTTAGTGCATATATGAAGTTTAAAACTCATTAGTTCCATGATCTATGCTTGTAATGAATGAAAAATTGTGAAATAATGAAACAAATCCATGTGTAGCTCTACCAAAGAATTTAGGCAGCCCTATGGGAGATTGAGGTTGATTGTTTGATAAGCTTAGAATGGTTGGAAATCATGGTTATAATATTAATATGCATGGAGACTTAAGTAAGTATGTTAATCAAAGTGTATGAGTAATGAGTTTGGACATTAGGGTTTGTGTAGGTGAAATTGTGACTTAGCTTAGGAAATGATTAGGGAACTTTTTAATGGTCAATTAATGACCATTTTAGATAGGTTGACCCTAATTAGAACTGAAAAATTGGATGGCAAACTCAAGGTGAAAACTGCCCTATGGACAGCAGCATAGGGACTGAAATTTCAGTCCCTTTGCACTGCCATAACTTGGGCAGTGGTAGTCCAATTGGTGTTTGGCCATTTGGACATGAAACTAGGCTTATAATGGCACATTTTTGCTGAAGAAAGCATGCCCAAAAGACCAAAGCAAAAGGGTCAAAACCTAGCCACAATCCGGAACCCTGAAACTGAATTCTGCAGAATTTGCCAAATGAACAGTAACTGTTCATTTGGCCATAAGTCACTGTAGATTTGGTCAATTGGTCTGAAATTTTTACAGCAACAAGTTAAGACATAGACAAACAACTTTCATGAAGGAACCTACCCCAAATTATGGCCAGAACCCATTCAACCAAGTGACTCAAGTCACTGTTCATGCACTGTAGATATGGTAAAATTCTGCAGACTGCATATCCGGGCAGCTTGGGTTTTTGAGCCATATCTGGAGCTACAAAACTCCAAATGGAGTGATTCAAAAAAGTAAATTCAACTAGACAAAATAAGGAACAACTTTCATGTTTTACATTTCTTCAAATTCCAACAGTAACAGTGTCCAATGGAACAGTGAAGTTAGGGCACCAAAACTGAAATTTTCTGCTAGTGTGGGTTACACTTTGAAATTGCAAAAACACTTAATGCCAACAAGTTTTAAACACCAAATGTGGTATGTTGGGAGTGCCAAAGTTGATGTACACATTTTTATGCTAAAAGTCAACATTTTTGTTGACCAATGATGAATAGTAACACAAAAAAGTTGAAATTCACAAATTGACGGTTAAGAGTTTCAAATGCCCTAGTATACCTAACAAGATTGGTTTGGATAGTTTGGCATGCCAATAGGGTTCAGCAAGATCGCACATGGCAAAAATGCCATTCTGTGATTTCATGGCTTTTAGCCATTCGACTTTGCATTGAGACTTGGCCTTGTGCTCGATATCATTTACTGCTTGTTAGCCGCTGCACACCGAGATGCATATGTGACCGATGGTGTGACGGCCCGAGGTACTAGGTACCCAAAGGCGCTTACCCGTTATCCATCCGATGCCTAGTGTAGGTTACTTGGGGCAACCAAATGAATAAAAGTGAACAAAGTTAATGAATTAATGAATATACCAAGATCAAACAAAGAAAGCATACACATTGTATACACATTTATTTTCTTGCTATTTTCTTCTATTATATTATTGCACCACTAAGCATTATTGCTTAGCGTTGCTTTTGCCACGCGTAGGTACCGGAGACCCCGATCGTGAGCCCAGAGACCACAGATCGGGTGAGGCCATCCGACGCTTCGCTCGGTGTCCGTGTCACCTCACTACTGCAGCATCGGTAGGGCACTAGATGCCATTTTGTCATCTTGTAATTAACTTTTTATTTTCTCATATGTATTTAGGATTTATGTAATGTATTTTGAGGTTCATGTAAATAATAAAGATTTATGGTTATGTATGGTATTAATTTGAGTATTTAATGGTTGTTTATATATGAGAACCCTGAGAAAGGGATGTTTTGAAAACTGGAAAGGTTGTTGAGACCTGAAATTGACAAATTACCGAGATATTGATATTGAGTTTTATTGATGATATTGGAGTTTGAGATGATGAAATAAAAATATTGGAAGTGTTTTTAACAGGTTCCGAAGAACGGTTTTCTCCATTTTTAGCCGGTACTCCGCCGGATTTTCTTAAAAATTTTCGGAACCTCAAATGAAATAATACTTTTGATAAATGGTTAAAATAAATCATATTTCATAAATTAATTTCAAAAGCATGACACAAATTAAGTAAGGTATATTAGAGTGTGCCAGTACACCGTGTGGCATTACTTATTCGGGTATACTGTACACGAGTAAGGGGTGTCACATTTAGTGGTATCAGAGCACGGTTTAGGCGTTTCTGGGCCTAGATTGAGTCCATACCATGCATTGCATTTGTAAGAGTCGAGGTGACACTAACGCAGATCTGTTTATCTTTCTTATTTTGAATAGGATATGGATCCTTCCTCTCAGAGAGCCGTTGAGGAGGAAGTGGAGAGTCATGCTCCACCTGCAGCAGCTGAGACTGGGGGCATGAGAGAATCTGCTCCACCAGCTGAGCTCGCCACTCCACAGCCATGTTCCAACTAATGGCCGACTTCTTTAGGCAGATGGCTGGGGTAATGCCAGCACCACCACCACCACCACCAGCTCCACAGCAGAAATCACACCGGGAAAGGTTAAGGAAGTTTGGAGCTGTGGACTTCTATGGCAAGAGAGAAGATGACTCATGCGGTAGAATTGGTTGAACAGAACGAGCAGAGTACTAAAACAACTTCACTGCACTCCAGAGCAAAACCTGGAAGCTGCCATCTCTTTACTGCAAGACGATGCTTATGAGTGGTGGGACACTGTGTCCAGTGAAGTGCAAAGTCAGAATTTGGGATTTCTTTCTCTCTCACACACCCTACCCTCCAGAAGGCATAACATGATCCCGTAGTATACCTAATGAATTACCAACTTCGTCATCGATAACCCATTAAATACACTACAAGGGATTTTAAAAAAACTTTTCTTACTTCTTTTACAATGGTGAGCACTATTTACAGTGTTAAAGACTTTGGTGAATCAAAATGAAATAACTAACTCATTTGATTTATTTAGAATTTCAGAAAATTTTTTGCAAAGTGCCCTCTGTATTTTGGATAAAACAGCTTCTTGAAAACTCAGTAAAAGCACTTCTATAATTTTCCAAATCTCAACTTCAATACATTTCTCAACACAACAATTCATCAACTCAATTCCATAGAAATTTTTCAAAGTCTGAGATAAGGAAATATAATACAACTTTTACAATCCAAAACACTCATAATTAATTTACAACTTCAAGTACAATTTAATTTACAACTGCTCAAAACCAAATACAATATGTACATACAGTGTCATACATTACAGTATAAAAAGCAAAAGCGGTATACTCAATATACCAGGTAATCCCTCGCTGGATGTATATGCAGCCTAGTCTCACGCCTGCCTATCTCTCTACCGCATAAAGAATAAAGCTATCGCTGAGACAATGTCTCAGTGGTGCACAACATTAACCAAATCCAATTTAAATCACAATTCATAAGTCATGTAAATAGTGGATACTTAAAATCATAATTAAATTCAAGACAATAATTGTCAACAAGAATTTAAACTCCATTTCTCAATATCACAATAATTTTCCATAAGTCGATCAGTTTGAATTCAAAAGACAGATATGTCAATGAGAGTTTAAATCCATTTCACAATCTCACAATACACATCAATAAATCACACACGCCTTAATCATGATCCATAATTCAATTCATCCCAAAAGCCGATGGCTAATGAGGTATTCAATTCATCCCAAAAGTCGATGACTAATGAGGAATAACATGGCTAGCTAGCAAAAATATGAGTACTCATTCTATTCGTCCTCAACAGCACACACCTCAACACTTCACCAGAGAGGGAATTCAATTCATCCCACTAGACAAGCTAGAGAGGAATACAATCAATATACATGATAGCCGTGGTTTCAAACCATTTACTGTGCTTTTCAATCAATAAGTATCCATCAATGTCGTTCAAATAGTTTTTCACGCTTTCAAACCATTCACAATATTTTTCAATCAATAAGTGTCCATCAAATACATTTCCACAATTTAAAACAATGATATACAAATAGTCAATATTTATTTCCATTGAAAATAATTCAAAAGAAACAGTTGTTGTGCACAAACACAATTTAAAACAATAATATACAAATATTCAATATTTATTTCAATTGAAAAATTCAAAAGCAATAGCCACAGTGCACAAACCTCGATATTTGTCTCTGGTCTTGACTCAGATTTCTTTCCCTTTGCTGAGTCCTTGTTAATCGAGAAACACAATTTGAAGTGTTTGATCAAATTAAACTGTCTCTATCGATGGGGTTTGGTAAATAATGCAATCAACTCAATTATTCGCTTAATCACCTAATATACCGACTCGATGCTTTTAGGTAAATTAGGTTTTAGTGTCATTAATATGTCACACTCGATAGGGTTTTAGGTTTGGTATGTTTTACCAAAGTCATTTCTCGCTTAGTGCATTTTAATGCAAATTGTCGATTCCGAACACCGTTTGACCTAACCGGACGATCTAGTTCCCTCGGTTTTCGGGTCTCGGTCGAAACTACAAACTTGTAGATCTAGGTCTTATTGCACGCGGTACAAAATCTCAGGTCAATCCGAGTTAAGTAGACCAAGTTATGGTCATTACACTATTGCTGGTCAAGTGGTACCATTTTAGGTCAATTTTAGGTCAAATTGGTCAATTCTGGTTCGGCCAGTTTTTGGACCCGAACTTGTGCAAGTTGTTTGACTTGCTTATGGCCATTTCTGGGCTTTGGTGTCTTCATAAGACTTGTAGGTATGGGTCTTAACTATTCTTGGTCAAAATTTCAGGTCAATTGGACCTGGTTTGAGTGAGTTATGGCCTAAACACTCACTGCTGCCCAATTGGTCATTTTTCAGGTTCTAATTGCACCTAATCCGAATTGGTCATTTTTTTAGGTCACCTTGCAAGCAGAATTTTGGCATGGTTTCTCAATGAAAGTTGGCACATTTTGTGCCTAGTTTCACCTCAAATTGGTCTCATACCAATTGAGGTTACACATTCAAGGTTATAGGCTAAAATATACACTGCCCTCAATATGCAATTCACACCCCAACTTCAAACACATTATTTACCTTGCAAGGTTTACTTCCATACCCTATCAAACTGTTTTGGCACATTACCAAAAACATTTTCTACATTACATAAGCATTATTTTGGGCAGATTCCAATCACCCTCAACACACCAAATAGCATTCACAATTACAATTTCTAATTACCATTACAAACACACCTAAACATTACAAACCTTACATACACTTTACAACATTAATTTACATACATATCATCAATCCTTTTAGGTCAATATTCTGCCCACACTTCCTTCAATATACACCATCACTCAAGTATCCACAAGCTGCCACAAACTATTCTTCAACATTACATTGCCGTACCAATATACAATTTCCCATCCAAGTGCATAAATCACCATATAAACATAAAGTAAATCACTAGGTTACTAAATCACCATGATCAACATTATTTCTCATCAATTATATGCATATTAAATCATCAAAAACGTGACCCCATGGCTGTCCAAAATGGAAACAACAATAACCCTTCAAACTCAAAATTTTCCTTCACCAAACTAACACCCATAACATAAACATGAACTTTAACAAAGGATTTCTCAAAAATGCAAACTTACCTTTATTTGTAACTTGCTAAACCTTCACCAAACTTCCCAAAATTGGTATCAATATCTTCCTTGTGATGTGTAGACAAATTTTAGTGAAGAACACTAAGTGATTTGAGTTGGAATGAAGGGAGTTAAGAGAGCTTAAGTGAAATGGCCATGGATGTTTTCTCTCACCATCAATTCGGCATATTTGATGGAATGGAGAAGATGAACTATCTGGTGGGTTTAGTGGACTTACACCTGCCATACTTAATGTTTAATTAATCCTATAGTGGTCCACTAAGAAGAATTAAATCATATATTAAGTTAACTTTCCCATAATCCACATTTAACCCATGATTTCCACTATTTATTTTAGGTACCACCAAATTAATTTTTCATTTCATTTTCTAAGTGTAATACTATTTATTTTTAATGGACATTTAGGTCAAAAGACACTTCGGGATGTCAAATGACCATAATGCCCCTGTTCGGGTGGCTTTCCGATTTTTCTGAATAACACCGTATTTTGTCTGCTTTTTCGATTTCTCACTTTTCTTTGTACTAATTATTTAATTTTTCTTTAATCTTTCTAATGAGATTTATACTTCAATAAGGGTCTATTTATGTCCAAAAATGTTTTCCGTGGTTCCCATGATCCGAGGTTAGTCAACGGTCCATGCCGTGACTTCCCTGATCACCCATCACTAGGTTTCGGCTACCACTTACTCGGTTACATTTCTTTGCTATGATTTTTCCTTTGTTTTTCTTTTCTTGTATTTCATTATTTTATGTCTCCTCACTCATATTGAGGTACGGTTCTAGGCATCCTAGCTGTCCGGACAACACTGGTCACCAGAGCAGTAGAACGCACTACCGAACTTAGGGGTGTTACAATTCTCCCCCCCTTAAATAAATTTCGTCTCAAAATTTTACCTGGCATTAGTCTCTGAACAGCTGTGGGTGTTGTCTCCTCATATCCTCTTCACGTTCCCAAGTTGCTTCTGGCTGAATGATGGTTCCACAAAGACTTTAACCAGTGTATCTGTTTGTTCCTCACCGCTTCACCTCATATGCCGAATTTTTATGGGTTCTTCCTCATATGAGAGGTGGATTTACTTCAATCTCTTCAATGTTAGTACATGAGATGGGTCCGACTGCCTCCTTAACATGGACACATGGAAGACACGTGTATCCTTACTAGCTCTGGAGGTAATGCCAACCGGTATGCTAAAGGACCCACTCTTTCCGTAACTTCATATGGTCCGATGAAACGAGGACTTAGTTTCCCTTTACGCCAAATCTCATAATCCTCTTCCAAGGAGAAACTTTGAGGAATACCTTATCACCCATGCATACTCAATATCTCTTCTCTTCATATCAACATAGGACTTACGGCGGTCCGATGCACCTTGAGTCTATCTCTCGATCAATCGATCTTTTCCTCTGTCTGTGGACAATTTACGGTCCAATCATCTTCCTTTCACCTACTTCATCCCAACATAAGGGAGTTCTACACTTTACGCCATACAAAGCTTCATATGGAGGCATCCCTATGCTTGATTGGTAGTCGTTGTTATAAGCAAACTCAATCAAAGGCAAGTGTGTATCCCAACTACCTTCAAATTCAATCACACAAGCCCGTAGCATATCCTCCAATATCTGAATAACCCTCTCGGGTGGCCATCCATGCATGGGTGGAATCTTTGTCTTTGAAGTTCAATCTAGTTCCTAGGGCTCTCAAGACTACCCGAATCGAGAAGTGAACCTAGGATCTCTGTCAGACACAATTGATACTGGCACTCCATGCAATTTTACAATCTCATATACATACAATCTGGCCAACCTTTCCAGGCTATAGTCCATCCGAACTGGCAAAAAGTGAGCAGACTTGGTCAATCTGTCAACTATAACCCATACTGCATCATGACTACTCTGTGTCCTTGGAAGTCCTGTAACAAAATCCATAGTTATTCGTTCCCATTTCCACTGCATCGACAAAGGATGTAATAAACCACCTGGAACTTGATGTTCGCCTTTACTTGTCGACAAGTTAGGCATTTGAAAAGCAATTCAGCTATATCTCTTTTCATGCCCATCCACCAGTAATGCTCTTTCAGCCCTCTGTACATTTTAGTTCCACCAGGGTGCATAGCAAATGGAGACTCATGTGCTTCCTTCAAAATGGTTTGTCTCAATTCCACATCACTAGGAATGCACACTCTGCCCTGATGTAGCAATAAACCATCATCTCTCACGGAGAATTCGGGTTTCTTGCCTGCTTGAACTTCTTTCGTGACTTCGATATTTTCATCACTCTGTGCAGCCATTACGATCGATCAATCAACACTTGTACATGCCATGCAACTCTTATCATCCTCATCATCAACCTCTAAACCGGCATGTTTGCTTTCAATTCATATACCATGGACAAAGGAGAAACTCGAGACTTGCCATAGTCTTGCGACTTAAGGCGTCGACCACCACATTTGCTTTCCACGGTGATAGTCTATTAAGCAATCATAATCTTTAATGAGTTCTAACCATCTCCTCTGCCTCAAATTCAATTCCTTCTGGGTGCCTAAGTACTTCAAGCTCTTGTGATCTGTGTAAATGTAGCATTTCTCCCCATACAAATAGTGTCTCGGATCTTGAGCAAAAACAATATTGCTAACTCGGATCATGTGTTGGGTAGTTCCTCTCATGCGGTTTCAGCTGGCGTGATGCATAAGCAAAGACATTCCGATCTTGCATCAATACACAGCCTAACCCATTGTGAGAAGCATCACTATAAGCTGTGTATTCTTTAGCCGGAGTAGGTAAAGTGAGAACTGAGCTTGATTAAGCACCTCTTCAACTCATCAAAACTTTGCTGGCATTTATCGGTCCACCGAAATTTCACATCCTTCCAAGCGGCTTGGTGGTGGAGAAGATAACATAGAAAACCCCTTCACAAACCGACGGTAATATCCGGCTAAACCTAAGCTGCGAATTTACGTGATGTTCTGGCGGTTTCCAATTAAGGATAGCTTCTACCTTCTGGAATCTACCTTGATCCCTTGGTGACACAACATGTCCCAAAAGGAGATTTCCTTCACCAAAATTCACATTTCGACAATTTGGCGTACTGTTTCTCCCTTAAAGTCTGCAGTACAATCATGAGATGTCTATCATTCTCCTCTGCACTCCTCGAGTATATCAAAATTTCATCAATAAACACCACCACAAATTGATCAAGATATGGTCTGAAGATAGTGTTCATCAGATCCATAAAAGCAGCTGGAGCATTTGTTAACCCGAATGGCATTACTAGAAACTCATAGTGGCCATACCGAGTTCTGAAAGCAGTTTTTGGGATACTCTGCTCTTGCACCTTCAACTAATGATAACCAGATCACAAATCAATTTTGGAGAATACTGCTGCACCCTTCAACTGATCGAACAGATCATCAATGCGAGGCAATGGATATCTGTTCTTTATTGTCACCCTATTCAACTGCCTGTAGTCTATACATGTTGAAGGAGAGTACCATCCTTCTTCTTAACAAACAACACTGGTGCTCCCCAAGGTGACACACTAGGGCGGATGAAGCCCTTTTCAAGTAATTCTTGTAACTGTATCTTCAACTCCTTCAACTCTGCTGGTGCCATTCTGTATGGCGTTATGGAGATTGGATCCACACCAGGCAGAACATTAATTTCAAACTGCACTTCTCTTTCCGGAGGTAATCCTGGCAATTCATCAGGAAACACGTCTGGAAAGTCATGTACTGTAGGGATGTCCTTCAATGCTGGACTCCCCACTTGGGTGTCTACCACATGTGCCAAGTATGCTTCACACCCTTTTCTGATCATTTTTCTGGCTAGTGCAGCCGAAATGATGTTGGATGGCAATAGCTGCCTCTCCCCATGTATCACCACATCACTGTACTGAGGGAGACCAAAAGTGACTGTCTTCAGTCTACAGTCAATCATGGCATGATGCCTAGCTAACCAATCCATGCCCAAGATGATATCATAATCTCTGAAGGGCATTTCAATGAGATCAGACAGGAAAGTGTGCCCTTGGATCACCAAAGGACAATCTCTATACATTTTATTAACCCTGACCTCCTGTCCTAGCGGACTTGTTACTAGCACCTCAAAGTCCATTTTTGTACATGGAACAGCAATGCAATCAATGATGCTAGCACTCACATAAGAATGGGTAGAACCGGATCAAATAGCACAAATACATTCAGTTAAAAGTTGAGAAGGTACCACAACATCGGATGTCTCGCCTCTTCTCTCTGTCTCATGGCATAGACTACATCGAGCAACCTCTTGTTCTCGATGCTTTATCTTGTGCCTTGGTCACTCTTGGGTTACCTCTACCCCGCCTCTACCTCTGTTAGGTGGTTGTGAGCTTCGGTGACAGGCTCAGGCCCGACCCTTCTGCAGTAGTATGAGGTGGTCCAACTCTGCGACTGCGGTGCGATCCTTGGCAAAGTGTCGGTGCCTCCACGGTTATAACAGCTCCAATAGCCTTGTAGATTCCACCATGATTCTTTCCACAAGTTTCACATTGGCGGGAGGGTAGGAACTTACGGTACTCTGTGACCGGATAGGGGAGGTCTCATCTGAATGTCTTCCCCTACAGATTTCTTGCCACCTCTGCCATGTCCCCATAGTTCTTCCTCTTTCCAAGTATGACCACCGGAACTCGATCTCCGATTTTCCCTCTTTCTCTGTCTTCTCGACCTCTTCTTCTCGGGAGCAGTCTCAAACTCAACTCTTTCCAACTCTAGGGCTTGAGAAACAAGTTCGAGAGAAGTTAGTGTGTTTGAAGCCGAGCACTTGTACTCGATCTGGGCTTCAAGCCGATTTCAAACCTCTTGCATCTCTCCTGCTGGTAGAGAGTAGACTCACCGCATAATGGCTAAGGCGGGAAAATTCTCTTTCATACTCACCACGATCGCCCCTCTGTTTCAAACTTAAGAATTCTTGTAGCTTCGGTCTACATAAGCATCGAGGATGTATTTACATGCAATTCCCGAGGAAGTCATTCCAGTCAAGATCTGCAGTTCTACGGTGTGGGAATGGTTTTCCACCAGTCATAAGCATCCCCTTGTAGTACGGATACTGAGTATTCAAGTCTGAGCTCCTCTGTACAATGAAGTTTCTTGAACACCCTATCCATCCTCTCTAACCACTGTTCAGCTTCTATAGGATCTACTGTCCCCTTAAACTCTGTAGCCCCATACTTCATCAATTTATCATACTGCCTCGTAGGAGACTGTGGTTGTACCACTGGTGTCTGTATTGGGACTTGAGTAGGCGCATTACCAGCCATTTGTTGGAATATTGCAGCCATCTGCTGAGCGAAGCGAGGAACTGCAGATGCTGCGGTGGTCTTCTTGAACCACTGACATTTTGTACAGCTGGGGCATCCCCTTGCACCTCAGCCTCAATAGACTGATCGACTGAACGATCACCCTCTTCCATATTCAATGCGAGGATCTTAGCTTTCCTGAACAATAACACAAGAATATTCACTCTCGTTAGTGCATATTTATACTGTAATGTACTGTATGTATCAAACAATGATATTGAGCAGTTGTACTATGCAAAAAGAACATTCAAATAACAGGTGAAAACGGAATTTAAAAACTTTGCTCTGATACCACTAAACCATGTCACACCCTACCCCTCTGTAAGGCATAACATGATCCCGTAGTATACCTAATGAATTACCAACTCCGTCTACTGATAACCCATTAAATACACTACAAGGGATTTTAAAAAAAAACTTTTCTTACTTCTTTTACAATGGTGAGCACTATTTACAGGTGTTAAAGACTTTGGTGAACTGAAATGAAATAACTAACTCATTTGATTTATTTAGAATTTCTGTAAAATTTTTTTTGCAAAGTGCCCTCTGTATTTTGGATAAAACAGTTCTTCAGAAAACCTGTAAAAGCACTTCTATAATTTTCCAAATCTCAACTTCAATACATTTCTCAACACAACAATTCATCAACTCAATTCCATAGAAATTTTTCAAAGTCTGAGATAAGGAAATATAATAAAACTTTTACAATCCAAAACACTCATAATTAATTTACAACTTCAAGTACAATTTAATTTACAACTGCTCAAAACCAAATACAATATGTACATACAGTGTCATACATTACAGTACAAAAAGCAAAAGCGGTATACTCAATATACTGTAATCCTCATTTGGATGTATATGCGGCCTAGTCTGTATACTGTCTATCTCTCTACTGCGACAACAATAAAAGCTATCATTTGAGACAATGTCTCGATGGTGCACAACATTAACCAAATCCAATTTAAATCACAATTCATAAGTCATGTAAATAGTGGATACTTAAAATCATAATTAAATTCAAGACAATAATTGTCAACAAGAATTTAAACTCCATTTCTCAATATCACAATAATTTTCCATAAGTCGATCAGTTTGAATTCAAAAGAAGTATATGTCAATGAGAGTTTAAATCCATTACACAATCTCACAATACACATCAATAAATCACACCTGACTTAATCATGATCCATAATTCAATTCATCCCAAAAGCCGATGGCTAATGAGGTATTCAATTCATCCCAAAAGTCGATGACTAATGAGGAATAACATGGCTAGCTAGCAAAAATATGAGTACTCATTCTATTCGTCCTCAACAGGCACACACCTCAACACTTCAGCCAGAGAGGGAATTCAATTCATCCCACTAGACAAGCTAGAGAGGAATACAATCAATATACATGATAGTTGTGGTTTCAAACCATTTCTAATGCTTTTCAATCAATAAGTATCCATCAATGTCGTTCAAATAGTTTTTCACAGTTTCAAACCATTCACAATATTTTTCAATCAATAAGTGTCCATCAAACACATTTCCACAATTTAAAACAATGATATACAAATAGTCAATATTTATTTCCATTGAAAATAATTCAAAAGAAACAGTTGTTGTGCACAAACACAATTTAAAACAATAATATACAAATATTCAATATTTATTTCAATTGAAAAATTCAAAAGCAATAGCCGTTGTGCACAAACCTCTGATATTTGTCTCCTGGTCTTGACTCAGTATTTCTTTCCCTTTTGCTGAGTCCTTGTTAACTGAGAAACACAATTTGAAGTGTTTCAGTACCAAATTAAACTGTCTCTATCGATGGGGTTTGGTAAATAATGCACTGAACTCAATTATTCGCTTAATCACCTAATATACCGACCCTCGATGCGTTTTAGGTAAATTAGGTTTTAGTGTCATTAATATGTCACACTCGATAGGGTTTTAGGTTTAGTATGTTTTACCAAAGTCATTTCCTCGCTTAGTGCATTTTAATGCAAATTGCTGGATTCCGGAACACTGGTTTGACCTAACCGGACGATCTAGTTCCCTCGGTTTTCGGGTCTCGGTCGAAACTACAAACTTGTAGATCTAGGTCTTATTGCACGCGGTGCAAAATCTCAGGTCAATCCGAGTTAAGTAGACCAAGTTATGGTCATTACACTATTGCTGGTCAAGTGGTACCATTTTAGGTCAATTTTAGGTCAAATTGGTCAATTCTGGTTCGGCCAGTTTTTGGACCCGAACTTGTGCAAGTTGTTTGACTTGCTTATGGTCATTTCTGGGCTTTGGTGTCTTCATAAGACTTGTAGGTATGGGTCTTAACTATTCTTGGTCAAAATTTCAGGTCAATTGGACCTGGTTTGAGTGAGTTATGGCCTAAACACTCACTGCTGCCCAATTGGTCATTTTTCAGGTCCTAATTGCACCTAATCCGAATTGGTCATTTTTTAGGTCACCTTGCAAGCAGAATTTTGGCATGGTTTCTCAATGAAAGTTGGCACATTTTGTGCCTAGTTTCACCTCAAATTGGTCTCATACCAATTGAGGTTACACATTCAAGGTTATAGGCTAAAATATACACTGCCCTCAATATGCAATTCACACCCCAACTTCAAACACATTATTTACCTTGCAAGGTTTACTTCCATACCCTATCAAACTGTTTTGGCACATTACCAAAAACATTTTCTACATTACATAAGCATTATTTTGGGCAGATTCCAATCACCCTCAACACACCAAATAGCATTCACAATTACAATTTCTAATTACCATTACAAACACACCTAAACATTACAAACCTTACATACACTTTACAACATTAATTTACATACATATCATCAATCCTTTTAGGTCAATATTCTGCCCACACTTCCTTCAATATACACCATCACTCAAGTATCCACAAGCTGCCACAAACCATTCTTCAACATTACATTGCCGTACCAATATACAATTTCCCATCCAAGTGCATAAATCACCATATAAACATAAAGTAAATCACTAGGTTACTAAATCACCATGATCAACATTATTTCTCATCAATTATATGCATATTAAATCATCAAAAACGTGACCCCATGGCTGTCCAAAATGGAAACAACAATAACCCTTCAAACTCAAAATTTTCCTTCACCAAACTAACACCCATAACATAAACATGAACTTTAACAAAGGATTTCTCAAAAATGCAAACTTACCTTTATTTGTAACTTGCTAAACCTTCACCAAACTTCCCAAAATTGGTATCAATATCTTCCTTGTGATGTGTAGACAAATTTTAGTGAAGAACACTAAGTGATTTGAGTTGGAATGAAGGGAGTTAAGAGAGCTTAAGTGAAATGGCCATGGATGTTTTCTCTCACCATCAATTCGGCATATTTGATGGAATGGAGAAGATGAACTATCTGGTGGGTTTAGTGGACTTACACCTGCCATACTTAATGTTTAATTAATCCTATAGTGGTCCACTAAGAAGAATTAAATCATATATTAAGTTAACTTTCCCATAATCCACATTTAACCCATGATTTCCACTATTTATTTTAGGTACCACCAAATTAATTTTTCATTTCATTTTCTAAGTGTAATACTATTTATTTTTAATGGACATTTAGGTCAAAAGACACTTGGGATGTCAAATGACCATAATGCCCCTGCTCGGGTGGCTTTCCGATTTTTGGTAACAATCGTATTTTGTCTGTTTTCGATTTCTCACTTTTCTTTGTACTAATTATTTAATTTTTCTTTAATCTTTCTAATGAGATTTATACTTCAATAAGGGTCTATTTATGTCCAAAAATGTTTTCAGGGGTTCCATGATCCGAGGGTTAGTCAACGGTCCATGCCGTGACTTCCCGGTGCGGTCACCCATCACTAGGTTTCCCGGCTCACTTACTCGGTTACATTTCTTTGCTATGATTTTTCCTTTGTTTTTCTTTTCTTGTATTTCATTATTTTATGTCTCCTCACTCATATTGAGGTACGGTTCTAGGCATCCTAGCTGTCCGGACAACACTGGTCACCGGAGCAGTAGAACGCACTACCGAACTTAGGGGTGTTACACTCTCGGAATTCAAGAAGAAGTATGTGGGTACTGTATACCTAGAAGAGAGAAGAAGGGAATTTATTAACCTGAGGCAGAGACAGTTGTCAGTGGCTGAATATGAGAAGGAATTCGTCCGATTAAGCCGCTACGGAAGGGAGATAGTCCCAAATGAAGCTGAAAGATGCAAGAGATTTGAAGAGGGACTAAATGACAATATTAAGATCCAGCTCACTGCCTTGGGAATCACAGAATTTACCAAGTTAGTGGAAGCTGCAATAAAGGTGGAAAAAGTAAGAATTAGTGAGTGGACTAGAAGGGAGAGACAGCAGAAGAGGGGACCGGGTCAGTCTAGTTCAGCTCCTGCATCAGGGAAGAAGTTCAAGGGTCCTCCTGCACAGAGTTCGGGTCGACCACGGGGCGAGTGGTCTCGAGGCCTGGGCCACGATTCACCCCTAGGAGAGGTCGGTCCACACCATCGGTGGGCAGCTCTCGAGGATGGGGTTGAGGACCAGCCGGCATCTTCTGCATGTCCACACCGTCGAGAAATGGCATAAAGGGAGTGTTGGAGAATGGCGGTGCTTGCTTGAGGTGTGGGTCAACAGAGCATCGGTTGAGAAACCGCCCACGCAGAACCATTACATTTGCTCCAACACAAGCGCATGGACTGCTCTGCACCACCAAGGGGTAGAAGGTGCAGTAAATCTGAAGTTGTGGGACCATCTCGAGAGGCTGCATGCGAGCGGCGAGAGAGGCGGATAACGGACCACTGCGAGAAATTATGCCTTGAGAGCTCGGGAGGAGCAAGATGCCGGGCGTCATCGAGTGCGTTCTTCCTCTACACTACACTGTGCATGCATTGGTGGATCCAGGATCCACTCATTCATACATCTGCATCAATCTACCCGTAGAAAGGGGATCTTGGTAGGGAAAGTGACCAAGACATTCTGGTCACTAATCCATTGGGTCACAGTGTGGTAGTGAACAAGGTATACAAGGGTTGCCCGTTAAGGATTCAGGGGTATGAATTCTTAGCAGACCTGATTGAGTTACCCTTCCATGAGTTTGACGTGATTTTGGGAATGGACTGGTTGTCACGTCATCGGGCAATAGTTGATTGCAAATTGAAGAGGATTTCTCTAAAAACTTCAGAGGGTAATGAGATCACGGTTGTGGGGAAAGGATGATTTCTTGTCCAATGTCATCTCAGCCACTGTTGCAAGAAGAATGATGAGAAAAGGCTGTGAAGCCTACCTAGCACATGTGGTGGATACTAGGCAGGCTAAGCCAAACCTGAGTGACATACCCACAGTGAGAGACTTCCCAGAGGTATTTCCTGAAGAGTTACCTGGTTTGCCACCAGAAAGGGAAGTCGAATTTGCTATTGAGACAACTGCAGATCTGACACCCATTTCCATTGCTCCTTATAGGATGGCACCCATCGAATTGAGGAGTTGAAAACTTCGGTTGCAAGAGTTGCTTGATAAGGGGTTCATACGCCGATGTGTCACCATGGGGAGCTCCAGTGCTGTTTGTAAAGAAGAAGGATGGGACTTTGAGGCTATGTATTGATTACCGACAGTTGAATAAAGTGACTGTGAAGAACAAGTATCCGTTGCCTAGAATTGATGATCTGTTTGATCAGTTGAAGGGAGCAGGAGTATTTTCTAAGATTGATCTCAGATCAGGGTATCATCAGTTGAGGGTGAAGGATGTAGATGTGCCCAAGACTGCATTCAGGACCCGATACGGGCATTATGAGTTTATAGTGATGCCCTTTGGCCTAACAAATGCACCAGCAGCATTCATGGACCTTATGAACCGTATCTTTCATCCACACTTAGATCGGTTCGTAGTGGTCTTTATTGATGATATTTTGGTGTATTCCAAGACTAGGGAAGAACATGATGAGCATTTGAGGATTGTTCTGCAAACCCTGAAAGAAAAGGAGTTGTATGCTAAGTTGTCCAAGTGTGACTTTTGGCTGAGTGAAATTGCATTCCTTGGACACATAGTGTCAGCTGATGGGATTAGGGTGGATCCCAAGAAAATAGAAGCAGTGATGGAATGGAAGCCTCCCAGAAATACAACTGAGGTCAGAAGCTTCTTGGGGCTAGCTGGGTATTACAGAAGATTTGTGAAGGGATTTTCCCTAATAGCTGCTCCAATGACCAAGTTGTTACACAAGAATGTCAGATTTGACTGGAATGACAAGTGTCAGACCAGTTTTGAGAAATTGAAGGCTATGTTGACAGAGGCACCAGTGTTAACACAGCCAGTGTCAGGGAAGGACTTTGTGGTCTATAGTGATGCCTCACATAATGGGTTAGGGTGTGTATTAATGCAAGAGGAAGGTGGTCGCCTATGCCTCCAGCGATTGAGGCCACCTGACAGTAACTACCCTACCCATGATCTAGAGCTTACAACAATTATCTTCGCTTGAAGATATGGAGGCATTACTTGTATGGTGAAAAGTGCTACATTTACACAGACCACAAGAGCACGAAATATTTGCCAACCCGGAAGGAGCTCAACCTTAGAGCGAGGCGATGGATTGAGTTCTGAAGGACTATATTTATGTAATTGATTACCATCACGGGAAGGCAAATGTAGTTCTTGATGCTTTGAGCAGAAATCCATGACGACCTTGAGATCATTGAATGCCCGTCTATCTTTGGTTCGTGATGGAGCTATCTTGGTGAGTTGCAAGTGAGGCCAAACACACTGCAGATTTTAGATAGGCAAAAGCGGATGAAAAGTTAATGGCTATTATGAGCAAGATCCTGTGGGAAGCGATTGACTATGGGGTGAAAGCGGATGGGTGTCAGTATTACAAAGGAAGGCGTGTGTACGGATGATGGGGAATTGAAGACGATATTCTAAAAGAGGCACACACGGTGTATATGCTATGCACCCAGGAAGTACAAAGATGTATCATGATCTGAAACTCCAGTATTGGTGGCCTGGCATGAAGAGAGATATCGGTGACTATGTGACTAAATGCTTGACATGTCAGCAAGTCAAGGCAGAACATCAAGTTCCATCGGGTTTGCTACAGCCTATACGCATACCTGAATGGAAATGGGATCGGGTCACCATGGATTTTGTAAGTGGTCTGCCTCTCACCCAGAGGAAACATGATGCAGCATGGGTAATAGTGGATAGATTGACAAAGTCAGCACACTTTCTGCCAGTTAGGACTGACTACTCACTAGAGAGGTTAGCAGAATTGTATATCAGTGAGATAGTTAGACTGCATGGAATCCCACTTTCCATCATATCTGATCGAGACCCAAGGTTTACATCGAGATTTTGGAAGAAATTGCATGAATCCTTGGGTACACAACTCCATTTCAGCACAGCTTTCCATCCTCAGACGGATGGGCAATCAGAAAGAGTAATCCAGGTAAACAATTGAAACCCATGAAATTGATACAAATATTGAACTGAAATGATAACAATAACGTGAAATACTTGTCAGGTCCTTGAGGATATGCTGAGGAGTTGTGTCATTGAGTTTGAGGGAAGTTGGGATAGATACCTCCCACTGGCAGAATTTGCATACAACAATAGCTACCAAGCTAGTATTCAAATGGCCGTATGAAGCCTTCGTATGGGAGAAAATGTAGAACTCAGTGTCTTTGGGTGAATTGGGCGAAGACAAGCGGTAGGGCGGACACAGTGAAGCAGGCTGAGGAGAAGGTGAAATCAATCAAAGCCAACTTAAAGATTGCCTCAGACAGACATAAATCTTATGCCGACCTGAAGAGAAAAGAAATAGAATATGTGGTTGGCGATAAAGTGTTCCTCAAGGTGTCACCGTGGAAAAAGGTATTGAGGTTTGGAAGAAAAGGTAAGTTGAGCCCTAGGTTCATTGGCCCATATGAAGTCATTGAACGTGTGGGTCCAGTGGCCTATAGGCTAGCTTTACCACCAGAGCTGGACAAGATCCACAATGTGTTCCATGTATCCATGCTCAGAAGATACCGCTCAGACCCTTCACATGTCATCTCCAGAGAAGAAATTGAAATACAACCGGATTTGACATATGAAGAAGAACCTCTACGAATCTTGGCTCGGGAAGTGAAAGAGTTGAGGAACAAGCGATTCCATCGTGAAAGTGCTTTGGAGGCACCTCAACACCGAGGAGGCAACTTGGGAAAGTGAAGAAACGATGAGGCAACAGTTCCCTCAGCTGTTTGCATCAGGTAAATTTCGAGGACGAAATTTAAATTAGAGGGGAAGAGTTGTAACACCCTCCCGGTAACCACTCCGTACATCCTACTGTTCCGGTGACCGGTGTCGGTCCGGACAGCTAGAACGTCCGGAAAAATATTTAAACTAAAGTCAGGAACCAAAATTAACTCAAATATTAATAAGAAAAATTTAGTAAAAATTTTAGAAATAAAATACAACCAAGTCAAACGAGCCAATGGTGCCCAGCGAGGGTAACTTAGGAGGAAGTTGCGGTTCTATAACGAGGAGCCCTAGACCTGGGGGAAAAATTATAAAATAATTTTTGGGACTCCAGAGAAGGGTTATTAAGGTTTCCATGGCATTAGAATGCCAAGAAAATACCTAGAAAAATTTTTCAATCGGTACAGACAATTTTGACCCGTTAAGCCAAACGGAGGGCATTTTGGTCATTTCGCCTTCAGAGGTGATTTTTGGCCGACTTGTCCAGTTAAGTAAATAATTATTATGACCCAAAATATGAATAAATATTGCTAAAAATTAAATTGAAATGTGGTAGAAAAGAAAAGGAAAGAAAAATGAAATAATAAGCCAATTTTGACATAATGTGATGTCATTAACATACCACAACAAATCAAATTTTGACAAGCCTTCTTAAACCACTTAAAAGAGTCAAAATGAAGACCAAAATCACTAAAATTTCCAGCAGCCCTCACCTTCACAAATGCTCACCCGTAGCTCTCAAATCCCATAGCCAAACTTCCATTGATTTTCAACCAAAGCTCACTTTCTCTCTTCTTTTCACCATAAACCCTAAACCCCTTTCATTAAAAGTTGTCCACTCATCTTAGGGAAGTGTTTGGCAGCCTAGAAAGTGAAGGAAAGTGAAGTTTTGAGTGGGGAAAAATCTGCCCTAATCAAGGTTAGTGCATATATGAAGTTTAAAACTCATTAGTTCCATGATCTATGCTTGTAATGAATGAAAAATTGTGAAATAATGAAACAAATCCATGTGTAGCTCTACCAAAGAATTTAGGCAGCCCTATGGGAGATTGAGGTTGATTGTTTGATAAGCTTAGAATGGTTGAAAATCATGGTTATAATATTAATATGCATGGAGACTTAAGTAAGTATGTTAATCAAAGTGTATGAGTAATGAGTTTGGACATTAGGGTTTGTGTAGGTGAAATTGTGACTTAGCTTAGGAAATGGTTAGGAAACTTTTTAATGGTCAATTAATGACCATTTTAGGTAGGTTGACCCTAATTAGAACTGAAAAATTGGATGGCAAACTCAAGGTGAAAACTGCCCTATGGATAGCAGCATAGGGACTGAAATTTCAGTCCCTTTGCACTGCCATAACTTGGGCAGTGGTAGTCCAATTGGTGTTTGGCCATTTGGACATGAAACTAGGCTTATAATGGCACATTTTTGCTGAAGAAAGCATGCCTAAAAGACCAAAGCAAAAGGGTCAAAACCCAGCCACAATCCGGAACCCTGAAACTGAATTCTGCAGAATTTGCCAAATGAACAGTAACTGTTCATTTGGCCATAAGTCACTGTAGATTTGGTCAATTGGTCTGAAATTTTTACAGCAACAAGTTAAGACATAGACAAACAACTTTCATGAAGGAACCTACCCCAAATTATGGCCAGAACCCATTCAACCAAGTGACTCAAGTCACTGTTCATGCACTGTAGATATGGTAAAATTCTGCAGACTGCATATCCGGGCAGCTTGGGTTTTTGAGCCATATCTGGAGCTACAAAACTCCAAATGGAGTGATTCAAAAAAGGAAATTCAACTAGACAAAATAAGGAACAACTTTCATGTTTTACATTTCTTCAAATTCCAACAGTAACAGTGTCCAATGGAACAGTGAAGTTAGGGCACCAAAACTGAAATTTTCTGCTAGTGTGGGTTACACTTTGAAATTGCAAAAACACTTAATGCCAACAAGTTTTAAACACCAAATGTGGTATGTTGGGAGTGCCAAAGTTGATGTACACATTTTTATGCTAAAAGTCAACATTTTTGTTGACCAATGATGAATAGTAACACAAAAAAGTTGAAATTCACAAATTGACGAAGTTAAGAGTTTCAAATGCCCTAGTATACCTAACAAGATTGGTTTGGATAGTTTGGCATGCCAATAGGGTTCAGTTAGCAGTACTGCACATGGCAAAAATGCCATTCTGTGATTTCATGGCTTTTAGCCATTCTGACTTTGCATTGAGACTTGGCCTTGTGCTCGATATCATTCTGACTTGTTAGTTGTTACTGCACACCGGGAGATGCATATGTGACCGATGGTGTGACGGCCGAGTACTAGGTACCCGGTGCGGTTACCCATTATCGATCCGATCGTCTAGTGTAGGTTACTTGGGGCAACAAAATGAATAAAAGTGAACAAAGTTAATGAATTAATGAATATACCAAGATCAAACAAAGAAAGCATACACATTGTATACACATTTATTTTCTTGCTATTTTCTTCTATTATATTATTGCACCACTAAGCATTATTGCTTAGCGCGTTGCTTTTGCCACGCGTAGAGTACCGAGACCCGATCGTGAGCCCAGTAGACCACAGTGGGTGAGGCCATCCGATTACGCTTTCGATGTTCGTGTCACCTCACTACCTGCAGTGCATCGGTAGGGCACTAGATGCCATTTTGTCATCTTGTAATTAACTTTTTATTTTCTCATATGTATTTAGGATTTATGTAATGTATTTTGAGGTTCATGTAAATAATAAAGATTTATGGTTATGTATGGTATTAATTTGAGTATTTAATGGTTGTTTATATATGAGAACCCTGAGAAAGGGATGTTTTGAAAACTGGAAAGGTTGTTGAGACCTGAAATTGACAAATTACCGAGATATTGATATTGAGTTTTATTGATGATATTGGAGTTTGAGATGATGAAATAAAAATATTGGAAGTGTTTTTAACAGGTTCCGAAGAACGGTTTTCTCCATTTTTAGCCGGTACTCCGCCGGATTTTCTTAAAAATTTTCGGAACCTCAAATGAAATAATACTTTTGATAAATGGTTAAAATAAATCATATTTCATAAATTAATTTCAAAAGCATGACACAAATTAAGTAAGGTATATTAGAGTGTGCCAGTACACCGTGTGGCATTACTTATTCGGGTATACTGTACACGAGTAAGGGGTGTCACAATTAGGGTTCATGGGAAAATTGGGTTTTGGTGCTAGAGAGTAAAATTAGTGTGTGTAGTGTTAAATTATGATCATTTGAGGTTTATTTAGTTTGAATTGACATTGGCTTGATGAATGGAATTAACGAAATGGTAGGATTAAGGAAAATTACAAACTTTGGTGTTTGAAAATTATGGGTTTTGTGTTAGAAAGTGCCATTAATGTGTCAATGCTAAATTATAGTCATTTTGAGTGAATTAAATGTGAATTGAGGTTGGTTAGAGGGAACAATTGAAGAAATGAAAAATTGAACTTAGGGCAGAATTTTGCACACTTAATTCAGTGTGTTTGGAAGCCCATAACTTGAGCTACATAACTCCAATTGGTGTGAAACCAATTGAAAATGAAACTTAAGACATAGGGCTAGAATTTTTATGAATATACCCTGCCCCGAAAATGACCTTAAGCTACTCGCAATGAGCCTTGAAATGGAAGATAAAATTCTAGAACCTGCAGAATTTAACCGTATGAACAGTAAATTTTGCATGGCCATAACTCTCTCTAGAAAACTCTGATTTAGGCAATTCTTGAATCGATGGAAACCTAAGACATAGTAGAACATTTCAAATGCAGAACTTGAGGCCAAATTATGTACTTAGCCCAATCAAATTGCTGAGCAAAATTGAATCACCAAATCTGTAGAAATCTAAAAATCTGCAGATTTACCATATGAATAGTGAACTTTGCACGGCCATAACTCTCTCTAGAAAACTCCAATTTAAGTGATTCTTGAACCGATGGAAACATATGACATAGTAGAACATTTCGTATGAAGGACATTAGACCAAATTTCTCACACCTTACTCCTCGTAAGATGTAACATGTTCCCGTAGTACACCTAATGAATTATCGTACTTCACCTACCGGTAACCCATTAAATATACTACAAGGCATTTTAAAACTATTTTCTTACATTTTGGAAATGGTGAGAATTTTGGTAGGAAATAAAAACATTTATTCAAAGTTTAAAACTAATAAAAAATTTTGTCCATTTTTATTTTTTCGCAAATTTTATAAAAATTTCGGCAGAGTGCCGTCTGTATTTTGAGAAAACAGTTCTTCAAAACCTGAAAATAGAAACACTCCCAATATATTTCTCAATCACAACTCCATTTGCAACCACCAAACTTCAAATCAACAGCAATAGCAACACTTCAGTTAAAAATCCAAATTTCAAATCAAGAATTAATAGCTCAAAATATTTCATAACTCATGCACATTACATTTTAAATCATTAATTTACAGTCATAAGTTAATTTACAGATGTAAAATCTCAAAAATAATATTATTACAATTTTATCTGTACAACTGCTCAAATTACAGAGATACATATGCATACTATCATATTTACATCAAACTAAACTACCAGGGTATAGACAAATACCCGTACAAAAATTCTTCAATGGTGCTCTTCTCTAACTGTAACAGCTTGCTCTGCTGCTAAGTCCTTCTCTCTATCTGCGACAACAAGTTAAAGCTATCGCTGAGTATATAAATACTCAGTGGTGCACAATAAAGCATAAAATGCATAATATAAAATATTTATGAACAAATCATCATTCAAAAATTTCATAATCGCATTTCACAATTTTTTTCTCAAATCACATTTATAACAAATCATAATTTTCAAAGCTTAATATAATACAACTTGATCAAACAATTTAATAGACATAGTGTTGCCAAACAATAACACATCTTATGCCATGACACAAAATTTCCGAACATGTCGTGTGTACATCATGACAAGGCATACTCACCCCACTAATCGAAATCAATGAGGGAGGTGGCTAGCTAGCTAATGAGTACTCATCCAAACTCACCCCTCAGACTGGAAAGCCAGAGAGGGAGGAAAATGATCAAATATCAAACTCACCCCACAAGTGGAGGAGAAACATATTAGTATTGCCATGCCAAGTGTGAAGTAAAAACAATTTAAATCAAGTTATTCAAATATTTTATACAATTCACAAATCATATTTCATTCTAAACTTTTCATTTACAAGGCAGGCAACACACTATTTTTCAAATAAGATTTTCAATGCCATAACTAAATTCAAAACCATATTGTTCAAATATTTCATACAAATCAATAATTAATTTTCTTTCCAAATTTCCATTGTAGAATGGGCAACACAACATTCTCGAAATTCATAATGAACAAACACATTCACAATGTATAACAAATCAATTTCTATTATGAAAACTATAATTTAAAATTTTTGTGCACAAACCTGACGTGAGTCGCCTCTAGGCCTTGACTCAGTCCCTTATACCTTCAAGTCTTTTTCAGCTAAAACACAATATTTATAGTCTTTCAGTATCTTATTTCACAGTAAATCCAATAATTAATTCATAAATACTTAATTCTAGCCCAAATATACTTAAACTAACATTCTTGAAAATTTTCATTTTAGAGTTACTATTCATGGTACTATTCAAGTCAATTTGTTGACTTTCTAAGGCTTAATAGGTATGGGAATTCTAACTTCACCCACATACCACATTTTGGTCACTAAATTTGTTGGTTTTGGTTGTTTATTCTAATTCTAGGTCTTTTAGGAAAATTTGCAAATTTTCAGTTTTGGTGTCTAAGGTTGCACTATTCCATTAATCATCTTGCTGTTAGAATTTGGTAAACCTTTCTTCATAGAAACTGTTCCCTATTGTCTTAACTAAATTCTCCTTTTTGAATTACTCCAATTGGAGTTTTGTAGCTCAAGTTATAGCCATTTGAACCATGGCTGCCGAATTGGACTTAACCCAGTTTTCTGGGCAAATTTTGGTTCTGGCAGTTTTATGTCACCAACTTGGGGTGGCCAAATGACTTGGTAAATGGCATAATTTGTGTTTGTGTTTTTCATGAAAGTTTTAGTTCTATATCTCATCTAACCACTGGTAAAATTTCAGGTCATTTTGACCTGCCTAGCTCAAGTTATGACCAAATGAACTAACACTGTTCATTTGGTCAGTTTGTACAGGTACAGACTGTGATTTTCCAAGTTTGGTCAATTTGTTCACTAGGTTTTGGTCACTTTTTGGGCATGCTTCCTAAATGAAAATTGTGTCATTTAGTGTCTAGTTTCATTCCCAATTGGTCTCATACCAATTGGACTTGTAAAATTTCATTTTTGGTCAGTAGCATGACCATACTCAATCTGAATTTGGCCTTAACTCCAACCATTCCAATATACTTCATTTGGTCACCATTGACCATTTCTCACTTCAAAATAGGTCCAAGACATCATTTACAAGTTTCTCACTTTTTTGGTCTCTAAACCCTAATGTCCAAAACCCTAATTTACAATTTCCTTGCATTTAGCTAATTCAAGCCTTTAATCACAACCATTTAACTACTTAAAGTTCATATCACCATCTAAGTTAATCAAATCATGCAATAACATCCCCATATACATGCTGGCCGAAAATCATTCATTGTCCCTCAACAAATTTTTATTTCATTTTAAGCATATTTCTAAGTTAACTAAGTTATAAACACAAGTAATAAACTCATTTGTAACTTAAATCACTAACCTTTGTGTAGCAACTTCTAACTCCCCTTTTCTCCAATTTTCTTTCTTCTTTTCTTCTTTTTTTGATGACCACTCTTCTTCTCAAGTGATTAAATCAAGTTTTTATGAAGTAATTATGGGAGAAGTTAAGGTTTAGTAAGGATTTCAAAGCTTGAGTGCAAGCTTTAATAGAGGAAAATTCATGGAGATGAGAGGGAGAGTGAGGCGGCACAAGGTGAAAAAGAAGACTAAATGATTTTTTTTTTCTTTTCCTTTCTTTTATTTATTTTGTCTTATGGAAGACCCAAAAAAAATCAATATAATTAATTTATTAATTATAGGATTTATGGCATCATGCATGATGTCATGTATGATGTCATCTTCCTACACCTTTTTCATTTTCTTTCTTTTTTTATTTTTTTTATTTTTCTATTAGTTCTTTAATTTAATTCCCGACTCTCAAATTTTCTTTTCTCCAATTTTATTTGACAGTTAGATCAGGAGTCAGCTCTCGGGGTCAATTGACCAAATTGCCCCTCGTCGGTTTAACCCGGTTTGCAAATAATTCAATATTTCTTTTGGATCTCTGACCTAATTATTTGACTGGCTTAACAATTCTTTTTCGTGATTTTCTCTTATCCACTGTGTTTATAGTGGTCCTAAGGACCGCGGTGTCATATTTTACGGTTTGAAATTTGAGTTTAAGTCGACTTCGTAGTCGTTCCCGAGGTCACCCATCGCCGTGACTCTCAGCTCGTTTAACTTCTTATGTTCTATTTTTCTTATTTACACTTAAATAATTGAAAATTATTAATTATTTGTGTTTATGGCTTATCTAGTTGTCTTAAGTGTGGTTCCAATCCCCTTAATTGTTCGGACCAACTCCGATCACCGGAACAGTGAAATATACCAGGCTATGCAAATAGGGGTGTTACAATTCTCCCCCCCTTAAAATAATTTCGTCCTCGATATTTTACCTGGTATCAGTCTCTGAACAATTGTGGGTGTTGTCTCCTCATGTCCTATTCACGCTCCTAAGTAGCTTCCTGGCCTGAATGATGGTTCCTTAGTACTTTAACCAATAATATTTACTCATCGATTGCTCACCTCGTGTGCCAAATTTCTTATGAGCTCCTGTCATAAGTTAGATTCAAATTCATTTAAATTTTAGAGTTAAGCAAATTTGTGTGCTAGTAGATCCGCTTTTCTAGGACCTCGTGTGATCCTATGGGTGAGAACTTAGTTTTACTCTTTTCTTATCAAATCTCTTAATCATTTGATATAACCTTCAGTTTAGTTTAGAATATTTTAGTCTTTTCTTACTGTTTTTTTAACAATTATTTTCTTTTGTAGTCTTTTCTTTCTTGGCCATAGGTCCACAACCATTATCTTACCATCTCCATTTATGACCAAGGTCTATGTGCCATTTTACACTATCTTGTTTGCTTTGGTTTAACTTATTTCTTTCTTGATACAATAGTTCGGAATATCGTTACTCATCTTAAGTAAATTGCTTGCCTTGGTGGCAATTCCTCATCTAGTATTTTTCTCATTTCTTACTGTTCTATTTATTTTTATCTATCGATACTCTATAGCTTATTTTTCACTGATGTGTAGTCATTATTTTCTTTTGTACTGAACTATAACCTTTCAATATTCTAACTTTAGAGTTTTAAATCCCAGGTTAGGATTTTTAAACTCCTTTCCAATAAGAAAACTTTATCTTATTATAACTATACCAAAACAGATATCGTTTGCAACTATTCTTATCCTTGTATACTATTGGGTAGTACGTAGCTCTACACAATAAATCCCAAGTCAGTACTATAATCTGCATCTTACAGCACAAACATCAAGAATATTGCATAGTTACTACGATACATCCCAATAGATAAAACTTCCCTATATCTTATTTCTTTTAAATTCACTAATATCTTGGACTTATTTTGATTATGGTACCCACTAACATCTATCAGCAGTAATATCCATACCCTCATCTAAGGTAGCTATATTACTATAACTTACTTTTAGGTTTTCTTTCCTTACATAATTAGGCTTACTAATTAACTTTACAAATTCTTGTGTGCTAGCAAATACTTTTCACTGACAAACTCTTCCAAAATTAATTTTAAAAAGACTAGTCACTAACATATCAAAGTTGATTTTTTTTTTTTTTTTTTTGCATATCTCAGTTAAGAATTGAGAAAATACCAGCAACCATACCAGAAGTCTCATTCTCGTCCCTTTATCGCATAGTGTATACTCTCACTGGAGCATCACCTTGTCCTGGTTGATTCACAGTACTCTGACTTCCAGGTGTACTACCCCTACCTCTACCAACTGTTGGTAAACTCTTCGGGGTAGAAACTTGAGCTGATCCTTTTGATGTGGTAAATGATCCATAACGGCGTGGACTTACACAATCCTTAGTAAAATGACTAGTCTCTCCACAATTGAAATATGCTCCTATAGTTCTATAACATACTCCACTATATAGTTTACCACAAGTCTCACAAAGTCGATCCGACAGCGTTTTTCTGCGTGTCTGTTGAGTTTGCTGATCGGATTGGGATGATTTCTATCTAGAAGATATACCTCTACCCGATTTACGCGAGCCAGATCCTCCAAAATATTTTCTTTTCCTAGAGCCACTCTCAGTAGCTTGACCAGTAACCTTTTTAGTTTTCTCTTTCTCTTGTGTACTCTTTTTCACTACCCATTCTAATTCCATCCTTTCCAATTCCAGGGCTTGTGAAATCAATTCAGAAAAATTCTAGTGTCGAAACCCTACTACTTGCATTCTCAAGCTAGGCCTCAACCCAGCCTCAAACCTCTTACACCGGTCTCTGGGGGTGGAGACTAAGCTTCCAGCATAATGGCTTAGCCTTGAAAAGTCCCGCTCATACTCTGCTACAGTTCTATCCCCTTGCTTCAACGTTAAAAACTCTTGCAGCTTCATGTCTATATAAGTATCAGGGACCCACTTTTGCCGAAATTCCCTTAAAAAGTCTGCCCATGTGAGGACTGGTGGCTCTACCAGACTGTAGGGGATGGTCTTCCACCACTCATATGCATCCCCTTGGAGAAGAGATACTGAATATTCGAACTTCAACTCTTCATCACACTGTAGTTTTCTGAAAACCCATTCCATCCTCTCTAACCACTGTTCTGCTTCTAGTGGATCCACTATTCCTTTGAATTTTGTAGCCCCAAATTTCATTAATTTCTCATATTGCCGAGCCAGAGGCTATGGTTGTACTACAGGTGCTTGTGTCTGAGCTTGTGGTGGCACATTTCCCGCCATTTGTTGAAAGAACGCAGCCATCTGCTGTGCAAACTGAGCAGGGAACTGCGGTGCTTGAGGAGGAGCTGCAGTGGCTGACCCACTCATATTCTGGAGTGCTGGGGCTTCTCCTCGGGCCTCAACCTCGACAGATTGCTCTACGGAATGATCTCCCTCCTCCATTCCGTTTTCCAAAAATTTTCTACTCTCGGATAACAAACATAAGGAGGTTGACCTCCGTTAGTGCATATTCATGATGTAAATATGTCATAAATATCAAACATTTGAGCAGTTATATTTACCGACAAAATATTTCAAATTCACAGTTCAAAATTTATGTTAAAACCTTGCTCTAATACCACTAAACATGTCACACCTTACTCCTCGTAAGATGTAACATGTTCCCGTAGTACACCTAATGAATTACCGTACTTCGCCTACCGGTAACCCATTAAATATACTATAAGGGATTTTAATAACATTTTCTTACATTTTGGAAATGGTGAGAATTTTGGTAGGAAATAAAAACATTTATTCAAAGTTTAAAACTAGTAAAAATTTTTGTCCATTTTTATTTTTTCGCAAATTTTATAAAAATTTCGGCAGAGTGCCATCTGTATTTTGAGAAAACAATTCTTCAAAACCTGAAAATAGAAACACTCCCAATATATTTCTCAATCACAACTCCATTTGCAACAACCAAACTTCAAATCAACAACAATAGCAACACTTCAATTAAAAATCCAAATTTCAAATCAAGAATTAATATCTCAAAACATTTTATAACTCATGCACATTACATTTTAAATCATTAATTTACAGTCATAAGTTAATTTACAGATGCAAAATCTCAAAAATAATATTATTACAATTTTATCTGTACAACTGCTCAAATTACAGAGATACATATGCATACTATCATATTTACATCAAACTAAACTATCAGGGTATAGACAAATACCCGTACAAAAATTCTTCAATGGTACTCTTCTCTAACTGTAGCAGCTCGCTCTGCTGCTAAGTCCTTCTCTCTATCTGCGACAGCAAGTTAAAGCTATCGCTGAGATATAAATACTCAGTGATGCACAATAAAGCATAAAATGCATAATATAAAACATTTATGAATAAATCATCATTCAAAAATTTCATAATCTCATTTCACAATTTTTTTCTCAAATCACATTTATAACAAATCATAATTTTCAAAGCTTAATATAATACAACTTGATCAAATAATTTAATAAACATAGTATTGCCAAACAATAACACATCTTATGCCATGACACAAAATTTCCGAACATGTCATGTGTACATCACGACAAGGCATACTCACCCCACTAATCAAAATCAATGAGGGAGGTGGCTAGCTAGCTAATGAGTACTCATCCAAACTCGCCCCTCAGACTGGAAAGCCAGAGAGGGAGGAAAATGATCAAATATCAAACTCACCCCACAAGTGGAGGAGGAACATATTAGTATTGCCATGCCAAGTGTGAAGTAAAAACAATTTAAATCAAGTTATTCAAATATTTTATACAATTCACAAATCATATTTCATTCTAAACTTTTCATTTACAAGGTAGGCAACACACTATTTTTCAAATAAGATTTTCAAAGCCATAACTAAATTCAAAACCATATTGTTTAAATATTTCATACAAATCAATAATTAATTTTCCTTCCAAATTTCCATTATAGAATAGGCAACACAACATTCTCGAAATTCATAATGAACAAACACATTCACAATGTATAACAAATCAATTTCCATTGTGAAAACTATAATTTAAAATTTTTATGCACAAACCTAACGTGAGTCGCCTCTAAGCCTTGACTCAGTCCCTTATACCTTCCGGGTCTTTTTCAGTTGAAACACAACATTTATAGTGTTTCATTATCTTATTTCACAGTAAATCCAATAATTAATTCATAAATACTTAGTTCTAGCCCAAATATGCTTAAACTAACATTCTTGGAAATTTTCATTTTAGAGTTACTATTCATGGTACTATTCAAGTCAATTTGTTGACTTTTTAAGGCTAAATAGGTATGGGAATTCCAACTTCACCCACATACCATATTTTGGTCACTAAATTTGTTGGTTTTGATTGTTTATTCTAATTCTAAGTCTTTTAGGCAAATTTGCAAATTTTTAGTTTTGCTGTCTAAGGTTGCACTGTTCCATTGGTCATCTTGCTGTTGAAATTTGGCAAAACTTTCTTCATAGAAAATGTTCCCTATTGTCTTAACTAAATTCTCCTTTTTGAATCACTCCAATTGGAGTTTTGTAGCTCAAGTTATAGCTATTTGAACCATGGTTGCCGAATTGGACTTAACCCAGTTTTCTGGGCAAATTTTGGTTCTGGCAGTTTTAGGTCACCAAATTAGAGTGGCCAAATGACTTGGTAAATGGCATAATTTGTGTTTGTGTTCTTCATGAAAGTTTTAGGTCTATATCTCAACTAACCACTGGTAAAATTTCAGGTCATTTTGACCTACCTAGCTTAATTTATGACCAAATGAACGAACACTGTTCATTTGGTCAATTTGTACAGGGACAGACTGTGATTTTCCAAGTTTAGTCAATTTGTTCACTAGGTTTTGGTCACTTTTTGGGCATGCTTCCTAAATGAAAATTGTGTCATTTAGTGTCTAGTTTCATTCCCAATTGGTCTCATACCAATTGGACTTGTAAAATTTCATTTTTGGTCCATCAAAAGTAACTTGGTCATGCTGCCAACAGCATGACCATACTCAATCCGAATTTGGCCTTAACTCCAACCATTCCAACACACTTAATTTGGTCACCATTGACCATTTCTCACTTCAAAATAGGTCCAAGACATCATTTACAAGTTTCTCACATTTTTGGTCTTGAAACCCTAATGTCTAAGACCCTAATTCACAATTTCCTTGCATTTAGTTAATTCAAGCCTTTAATCACAACCATTTAACTACTTAAAGTTCATATCACCATCTAAGTTAATCAAATCATGCAATAACTACCCCATATACATGCTGGCCGAAAATCATTCATTGTCCCTCAACAAATTTTTTTTTCATTTTAAGCATATTTCTAAGTTAACTAAGTTATAAACACAAGTAATAAACTCATTTGTAACTTAAATCACTAACCTTTGTGTAGCAACTTCTAACTCCCCTTTTCTCCAATTTTCTTTCTTCTTTTCTTCTTTTTTTGATGACCAATCTTCTTCTCAAGTGATTAAATCAAGTTTTTATGAAGCAATTATGGGAGAAGTTGAGGTTTAGTAAGGATTTCAAAGCTTGAGTGCAAGCTTTAATGGAGGAAAATTCATGGAGATGAGAGGGAGAGTGAGGCGGCACAAGGTGAAGAAGAAGACTAAATTATTTTTTTTTTCTTTTCCTTTCTTTTATTTATTTTGTCTTATGGAAGACCCAAAAAAAATCAATTTAATTAATTTATTAATTATAGGATTTATGGCATCATGCATGATGTCATGCATGATGTCATCTTCCTACACCTTTTTCATTTTCTTTCTTTTTTTATTTTTTTTTTATTTTTCTATTAGTTCTTTAATTTAATTTATGACTCCCAAATTTTCTTTTCTCCGATTTTATTTGACAGTTAGATCAGGAGTCAGCTCTCGGGGTCAATTGACCAAATTGCCCCTCGCTGGTTTAACCCGGTTTGCAAATAATTCAATATTTCTTTCGGATCCTTGACCTAATTATTTGACTGGCTTAACAATTCTTTTTCGTGATTTTCTCTTATCCACTGTGTTTATAGTGGTCCTAAGGACCGCGGTGTCACATTTTACGGTTCGAAATTTGAGTTTAAGTCAACTTCGCAGTCGTTCTCGAGAAGGTCACCCATCGCTGTGACTCTTGGCTCGTTTAACTTCTTATGTTCTATTTTTTTTTATTTATACTTAACTAATTGACAATTACTAATTATTTGTGTTTATGGCTTATCTAATTGTCTTAAGTGTGGCTCCAATCCCCTTAATTGTCCGGACCAACTCCGGTCACTGGAATAGTGAAATATACCAGGCTATGCAAATAGGGGTGTTACATGAAGTGTTTCAGAACTCAGTTAAATGGTCTCTAATAATAAGGTTCAATAATTAATTTATTTAATACTATTGCTTTCTTTAGTCAACTTATAATGTTGACCTTTAATGCACTCTAGGGGAATAAATTTTAATTTTACCAATATGTCACATTTTATAGTCCTTTAGTGTTGATACTTGTTACCAAATTCATTTTCAAGTGTATTGCATTTTATTGCAATTTATCTTATTTCAGTATGCTATTTTGACCTAACTGGATGACCTAGTTTCCTCAGTTTTCGGGTTCTGATCCGAATTACAAACTTGTAGGTCTATGTCTTAGTGAACTTTTGTCACAAATTTTAGGTCATTTGGAGTTTATTAGACCAAGTTATGGTCATTTTACTATTGGTGGACAGATTGCACTAAAATGGCAAACTTAGATCATTTTAATGTCATTTCCGATTCTGGCAGTTTTTATACCTGAACTTGTGCAAGCATTTTGACTTGCTTATGGTCATTTCTGGGTTTTGGTGTCTTCATAAGAGTTGTAGCTCTATGTCTAAGCTATCCATGGTATAAATTTTAGGTCATTTGGACCTCTTTTGAGTGAGTTATGGCCAAAACACTAGCTATTGTCCAAATGGTCAATTTTCAGGTTTGCAAAGTCACTAATCCGGATTTAGTCAATTCTCATGTCACTTTTTGGACAGAATTTAGGTAGGCTTTCTCCATGAAAGTTGGCACATTTTGTGTCTAGTTTCACCTCTAATTGGCATCATACTAATTGGAGGCACACAATTCTATTTATAGCCTAAAACATATACTGCCCTTAACACATTTTAAAAGCATCAATCCAAATACACATTCAACAAATGCATCTTTACTTCCCAAACCATTCTGCACTTGTACCATACCATACTTATTCAATAGTTTATATTCTAGCAACTCTTGGCAGAATACTATGAGCTTACATACACCAAATACAACTCATAATTTACAATATCCAATTCTAAACAATTTTCCACATAATACTCCTAACCAATACATATAATTTACACTACCAAATTACATACATTATCACCACTATTTCATATACATATGCTGCCATTTTTTTGTACCATAATTCAACCACTTTTCATGAACTTAAACATTACCAATCTTCACTATGAGGCTGCCAAAGTAAAACACATACATCAAGCTTTCCATTTTAACTTTTCAAACTTACAAATCAAACTTTATACATGGAAATCAACTCAAATACATTTAAATACTTAATTCAACATCTCAAACTACCACTTACATGTAGAAACAAGTTAAACATATTGAACTACCATGGCTTTCGAAATGTAATATCATCCTAACTCACCAAACTTCAACTTTTCTTCCATAAATCAACTCACCACAATACCCACACAAGCTTTAATGAAGAAAAGATGAAGAAATGGACATGTACCCCAAGTGGAACTTGTCAAACCTCTGCAAATCTCTCTCTTCTTGCTCCCAAACTGCTGCCCAAGGTGTATACTCCAACTTTAATGAAGAGCTCTAGTGGAAACAATGGCTAAATGAGGAGTGCATGGAAGTTTGAAAGGTGGGCGGCCATGGATGACAATTTGAGAGCTTGGTTCTGCTTGGAGAAAAGGTAGAAGATGAAGATGGAGTTAGTGGAAGAAATTTGTCCTAAATGGCTTACATATGTGTCATATAACATGAGTTAGTGGAGTACTAACTATTATTTAAGAGTTAATAATCTCAAGTTTCACAATTCCCACATTTTACCTCATTTCTTTTACTTTTTCTATAATGTATCATAATTTTAATTTTCATGGTATTTTCAAAGCTTAATATTATTTATTTTTAATGGAAATTTAGGTCAAAAGGCAATTCTAGGTGTCAAATGACCAAAATACCCTTATTCGGGTTGTATTCCTGATTTTTCGGTAACACCGATTTTTGCCATTTTCTCGATTTCTCATTTTTTTCTTGTACTAATTAATTAATTTTTCTTTGATATTTTCTATGTCATTTATACTTTAATAGATGTTTATTTAAGTCTTAAAAATATTTCCCAGAGTTCCCCATGGTCTAGGGCTAGTCAACAGTCCTTGCCGCAACTTCCTGATGTAGTCACCCATCGCTATGGTTTTTGGCTCGTTTAACTTAGTTACATTTCATTGCTCTTGTTTTTCCTTTATTTTTCTTGCATTTTTTTTCTAGTGTATTTCATTATTTTATATCTCATCGCTAATATTTAAGTATAATTCTAGGTATTCTAGCTGTCCGGATAGACACTGATCATCGGAACAGTAGAACGCACTACCGAACATAGGGGTATTACAATTCTCCCCCCCTTAAAATAAATTTCGTCTTAAAATTTTACCTAGCATCGGTCTCTGAACAGCTATGGGTGCTGTCTCCTCATGTCCTCTTCACATTCCCAAGTAGCTTCCTGACTTGAATGATGGTTCCACAACACTTTAACCAAGGGTATCTGCTTATTCCTTAGCTGCTTTACCTCATATGCCAGAATCTCTATAGGTTCTTCTTCATATGAAAGTTCTGGATTTACCTCAATCTCTTCAACTGATAGAACATAAGATGGGTCAAATCTGTACCTCCTTAACATGGACACATGGAAGACACTGTGTATCCTTTCTAGCTCTGGAGGTAATGCCAACCGATATGCCAAAGGACTCACTCTTTCTAGAACCTCATCTGGTCCGATAAAGCAAGGACCCCTTTCTGTTAAATCTCATAATCCTCTTCCAAGGAGAAACTTTGAGGAATACCTTATCACCTACTGCATATTCAATATCTCTTCTTTTCAAATCAATATAGGACTTCTGACGGTCTGATGTAGCCTTGAGTTGATCTCTGATCAATCTAATCTTTTTCTCTGTCTGCTGAATAATTTCTGGCCCAATCAACTTTCTTTCACCTACTTCATTCCAATATAGGAGAGTTTTGCACTTTCTGCCATACAAAGCTTCATATGGAGGCTTCCCAATGCTTGATTGGTAGCTGTTGTTATAAGCAAACTCAATCAAAGGCAAGTCTGTATCCCAACTACCTTCAAACTCAATCACACAAGCTCGTAGCATATCCTCTAAAATCTGAATTACCCTCTCAGACTGGCCATCTATCTGTGGGTGGAATGCCGTGCTGAAGTTCAATCTAGTTCCTAGGGCTCTTTGAAGACTACTCCAAAATCTAGAAGTGAGCCTAGGATCTCTGTCTGATACAATCGATACTGGCACTCCATGCAGCCTTACAATCTCATCTATGCACAATCTGGCCAATCTTTCTAAGCTATAGTCCATCCAGACTGGCAGAAAGTGAGCAGACTTGGTCAGTCTGTCAACTATAACCCATACTGCATTATGACTATTCTGTGTCCTCGGAAGTCCCATCACAAAATCCATAATTATCTGTTCTCATTTCCACTTTGGTACTGGCAATAGATGTAACAAACCAGCTGGAACTTGATGTTCTGCCTTCACTTATTGATAAGTTAGGCATTTGGAGATAAAATCAGCTACATCCCTCTTCATACCCATCCACCAGTAATGCTCTTTCAGCCCTCTGTACATTTTCGTTCCACCAGGGTGCATAGCAAAAGGAGACTCATGTGCTTCCTTCATAGTGGTCTGTCTCAATTCCACATCATTAGGAACACACATTCTGCCCTGATGTAGTAGTAAACCATCATCTCTCACAGAGAATTCAGGTTTCTTGTCCTGCTAGACTTCTTTCAATAGCTTATGATATTTTTCATCATTCTAAGCAGCCACTCTGATCTGATCAATCAACACTGGCTGTACATGCCATGCAACTACTGTCTGTCCCTCATCATCAATCTCTAAACTGGCATTTTGTGCTTTTAACTCATCTACCATGGACAAAGGAGAAACTCTGAGACTTGTCATAGTCTTGCGACTTAAGGCGTCAGCCACCACATTTGCTTTCCCTGGCTGATAGTCTATTAAGCAATCATAGTTTTTAATTAGTTCTAACCATCTCCTCTACCTCAAATTCAATTCCTTCTGGGTGCCCAAGTACTTCAAGCTCTTGTGATCTGTGTAAATGTAGCATTTCTCCCCATACAAGTAGTGTCTCCAGATCTTCAGAGCAAAAATAATAGCTGTTAGCTCCAAGTCATGTGTCGGATAGTTCCTCTCATGCAGTTTCAGTTGGCGTGATACATAAGCAATGACATTCTGATCTTGCATCAATACACAGCCTAACCCATTGTGAGAAGTATCACTATAAACTGTGTATTCTTTACCCAGTGTAGGTAAAGTAAGGACTGGAGCTTCATTCAAACACCTCTTCAACTCATCAAAACTCTATCGGCATTTATCTGTCCACTGAAATTTTATATCTTTCCGAAGCAGCTTGGTCAGTAGAGAAGCTAAAATAGAAAACCCTTTCACAAATCGATGGTAATATCCAGCTAAACCCAGAAAATTGTGAATTTCTGTGATATTCCTAGGTGGCTTTCAATTAAGGATAGCTTCTACCTTGCTGGAATCTACCTTGATCCCTTCAGCTGACACAACATGTCCGAAGAAAGAGATTTCTTTCAGCTAAAATTCACATTTCGATAATTTGGCGTATAGCTGTTTCTCGCTCAAAGTCTGCAGCATAATCCGCAGATGTCTATTATTCTCCTCTGTATCCTTCGAATATATCAAAATATCATCAATAAACACCACCATAAATTGGTCAAGATATAATCTGAAGATAGTATTCATCATATCCATAAAAGCAGCTGGAGCATTAGTTAACTCAAATGGCATTACCAGAAACTCATAGTGTCCATATCGAGTTCTGAAAGTAGTTTTTAGAATACTTTGCTCTTGCACTTTCAACTAATGATAACCAGATCGCAAATCAATTTTGGAAAACACAGCTGCACCCTTTAACTGATCAAACAGATCATCAATGCGAGGTAATGGATATCTGTTCTTTATTGTCACCTTATTCAACTGCCGATAGTCAATACATAAGCAGAAATGCCATCTTTCTTCTTAATAAATAATACTGGCACTCCCCAAGGTGACACACTAGGGTGGATGAAGCCCTTTTCAAGTAGTTCTTGCAACTGTACCTTTAACTCCTTCAATTCTGCTGGTGCCATTCTGTATAGTGTTATGGAGATTGGATCCACACCAGGCATAACATTAATCTCAAACTACACTTCTCTTTCTGGAGGTAATCCTGGCAATTCATTAGAAAACACATCTAGAAAGTCATATACTATAGTGATGTCCCTCAATGCTGGGCTCCCCACTTGGGTGTCTACCACATGTGCTAAGTATGCTTCAGAACCCTTTCTTATCATTTTTCTAGCTAGTGCAGCCGAAATGATGTTTGATGGCAATAGCTGCCTCTCCCCATGTATTACCACATCAGTATACTGAGGGTGACCAAAAGTCACTATCTTCAGTCTACAGTCAATCATGGCGTGATGCCTGGCTAACCAATCCATGCCCAAAATGATATCATAATCTCTGAAGGGCATTTCAAAGAGATCAGACAGAAAAGTATGTCCTTGGATCACCAAAGGACAATCCCTATACATTTTATTGACCCTGACCTCTTGTCCTAGCGGACTTGTTACTAGCACCTCAAAGTTCATTTTTGTACATGGAACAGCAATGCAATCAATGATGTTAGCACTCACATAGGAGTGGGTAGAACCCGGATCAAATAACACAAACACATCTTGATTAAAAGTTGAGAAGGTACCAGCCACAATATCAGATGTCTCAGCCTCTTCTCTCTGTCTCATTGCGTAGACTCTGACTGAAGCATTGCCTTGCTCTGACTGATTCACTATGTCTTGGCTACCTACTGGACTACCTCTACCCCTGCCTCTACCTCTGCTAGGTGGTTGTGAACCTCTGGTGGCAGGATTCTGAATTGACCCTTCTACAGTAGTAGGAGGTGGCCCAACTCTACGGACACTAGTGCAGTCTTTAGCAAAGTGTCCTATGCCTCCGCAGTTATAACAGGCTCCTGTGGCCTTGTAGCATACCCCACCATGATTTCTACCACAAATTTCACATTAGCTGGGAGGGCAGGAACTTCTGGTAGTCTGCTGACCAGATGGAGGAGGTCTCTGTCCTGAAAATCTTCCCCTATTAGACTTTTTACCACCTCTGTTGTGTCCCCCAAAGTTCTTTCTCTTCCCAGTAGGACCACTGGAACTCTGATCTACTAACTTCCCCTCTTTTTCTTTTTCTGTCTTCTCTGTTTTCTTTTTCTCTGGGGCCACTTCTGACTCAATTCTCTCTAATTCAAGTGCTTGAGAAATAAGCTCAGAGAAGTTAGTATGTTTGAATCCGACCACTTATAATCTGAGACTGAGCTTCAAGCCGGTTTCAAACCTTTTGCATCTTTCCCTGCTGGTAGAAAGGAGACTCCAGCATAGTGGCTCAGGCAGGAAAACTCCCTTTCATATTTTGCCACTGATCTACTTCCCTGTTTTAGACTTAAGAACTTTTGTAGCTTCTGGTCTATATAGGCATCTAGGACATATTTTTGTCTGAACTCTCGAAGAAAGTCATCCCATGTTAGCACTGGAGGTTCCACCAAACTATGAGGAATGGTTTTCCACCAGTCATATGCATCTCCCTGTAGTAGTGACACTGAATACTCAAATATGAGCTCCTCTGTACAGTGTAGTTTCTTGAACACCCTATCCATTCTCTCCAACCATTGTTCTGCCTCTAGTGGATCTACTGTCCCCTTGAACTCAGTAGCCCCATATTTAATCAGCTTGTCATACTGCTTAGCTGAAGGCTGTGGTTGAACCACTGGTGTCTGTAGTGGGACTTGAGTAGGCATGTTACCAACCATCTGTTGGAAAATTGCAGCCATCTCCTAAGCAAACTGAGTAGGGAACTGCGGTCCTGAGGGGACTGGTGCGGCGGATCCACTCACATTGTGAAGGGTTGGGGCTTCCCCTTGTACCTCAACCTCTATTGATTGATTGACTGAATGATCCCCTTCTTCCATAGTCAATTAGAGGATATTACACCTCCTGAACAAATAACACAAGGAGATTTCCTCCCGTTAGTGCATATTTATAATGTAATGTACTGTATGTATCAAACCATGACATTGAGTAGTTGTACTATGAAGAAAGAATATTCAAATTACAGGTTAAAACAAAATTTAAAGACTAGCTCTGATGCCACTAAAACATGTCACACCCTACCCCCCCCGTAAGGCATAACATGATCCCATAGTATACCTAATGAATTACTAAACTTCGTCTACTAATAACCTATTAAATACACTACAAGGGATTTTAAATATTTTCTTATTTATTTTTATAGTGGTGAGCACTTTTGACAGGTGTTAAAAAATTTTTTTTTAACTGAAGTGAAACCAAATAACAAATATGAGATCAGTAATTTCTATAAAAATTTTGGCAGAGTGCCATCTATATTTTGAATAAAACAGTTCTTCAAAAACCTGTAAAAACACTTCCAATATATTTATTCAATCCCAACTTCAGTATGGTTCAACACAAATTAATTTCTCAACATTTGTCAAACTCAATTCAACATCAATTTTCCAGTGTTTCCAAAAGCTGAGATAAGAGAAATATGTCACAATATTTTTACAGGCCAAAATAATTTACAATTTTACTTTATAACTGCTCAAGACCAGTACAATATATACATAAAGTGCACATACATTATAACAAAAATTACAAAAATATGGTATACTCAATATACCCGGCGAAATCTCAAAATGTAGAACAAACAAATTTACTACTCACGCTCGTCTGTCTGCCTACTCGATAAAGAATGAAAAAGCTATCGCTGAGCCAATGTCTCAGTGGTACACAACATTAAGAAAATACAATTTAAAACCATAAACCATAAATCATATGAACTGTGGATACTTAAAATCATAGTTGAATTCAAAAGACAGTGAATGTCATAAAGAATTAAACTCCATTTCACAATATCACAATAAATATTAATAAATCACACACACAGCTTAATCATGTTTCCAAAGTCCAATTTGTCCCAAAAGCCGATGGCTAGTGAGGAATAACATAGCTAGCTAGCAATTATATGAGTACTCATCCTATTCGTCCTCAACTGACACACACCTCAACACTTCAGTCAGAGAGGGAATTAAAAACCAATTCGTCCCACTAGACAAGCTAGCGAGGAATTCAATCAATATACATGAAAGCTATGGTTTCAAACCATTTGTAATATTTTTCAAACAATAAGTATCCATCAAATATCATTCAAACAAATTTTTTACAATTTAAGCAATAACATACAAATTGTCATAATTTATTTCAATTAAAAATTCAAAAGAAATAACTATTGTGCACAAACCTCTAATAAATGCCTATTAGCCCTGACTCAGTGGTTCCTTCTCCTTCTCTGAGTCTTTGCTAACTAAAACACACAATTTGAAGTATTTCAGAACTCAGTTAAATTGTCTCTAACAATAAGGTTTAATAATTAATTTATTTAATACTATTGCTTTCTTTAGTCAACCTATAATGTTAACCTTTGATGCACTCTAGGGGAATAAATTTTAATGTTAACAATATGTCACATTTTATAATCCTTTAGTGTTGATACATGTTACCAAATTCATTTTCAAGTGTATTGTATTTTATTGCAATTTATCGGATTTCGGTATGATATTTTGACCTAACCGAATGACCTAGTTTCCTCGATTTTCAAGTTCTAGCCTGAATTACAAACTTGTAGGTCTATGTCTTAGTGAACTTTTATCATAAATTTTAGGTCATTTGGAGTTTACTAGACCAAGTTATGGTCATTTTACTATTGCTGGACAGATTGCGCTAAAATGGCAAACTTAGGTCATTTTTAGGTCATTTTCGATTCTGGCAGTTTTTATACCCGAAATTGTGCAAGCATTTTAACTTGCTTATGGTCTTTTCTGGGTTTTGGTGTCTTCGTAAGAGTTGTAGCTCTATGTCTAAGCTATCCATGGTATAAATTTCAGGTCATTTGGACCTGTTTTGAGTGAGTTATGGCCAAAACACAGACTGCTGTCCAAATGGTCAATTTTCTGGTTTGCAAAGTCACTAATCCGGATTTGGTCAATTCTCATGTCACTTTTTAGATAGAATTTGTGACGCCCCTTACCCATCTACAGTATAGCCAAGTAAGTATGTCACACAGTGTACCGGAACACCCTATTTTATTTCAATCATTTTTATCCTTCCTAATTTATTTCTTTCATAATTATGAAGAATAATTCGTGAAATATCATTCATCGAAGTCATTTATTAAAATCATAAATTTATTTGAAGTTCCGCAAATTTTATAGAAAATCCAGCAGAGTACCGGCTAAAAATGGAGAAAACAGTTCTTCGGAACCTGAGAAAAACACTTCCAAAATTCTCAATCAATCCCAAACTCCATTTCATCAACAAAATCTTAATATTTCTCAAATATACTCCCAATTCTCATTCATTCATTTCATAGGGTATACATGTACAAATCATAAATAAATATTCACTTTTTCATTCATAAACATAATTTCCACTATTTACATTGATAACAAAATACATTAGATGAGTCTCAATTTCACATGAGAAAATAAAAGTTAATTACAAAATATCAAAATAAAACCTAGTGTCCTACCAATGCACTGATGATGGTGAGGTGACAAGGACACTATGTAGAGCTGCAGAACGTCTCACCCAGTCTGTGGTCTACTGGGCTCTAGGTCGGTCTCTCCAAAACCTACGCGTGGCAAAAAGCAACGCTCTAAGCAATAATGCTTAGTGGTGCCAATAATAAAATAAAAAGAAATAACAAAAAATAAATATGCGGTACATGTTCTGAAGTTTTATGCAGACAATTTTTCGATCATTATTGGTAATATTATTTATTTTGTACTTGTTATATTCATAATTTCATTAAATTTATTCACTTTCATTTTTGGTTGCCCAATTAACCTATACTGGGTGACTGGACTGGATAAATGGGTAAACTGGCACTGGGTATCTAGTACCTCAGGCCATCACACCATCGGTCACATATGCATCTCCCAGTGTGCAACAGAATAGCAAATAAGCTGTAATAATATTAGTCACAAGGCCAAGTATCAACACAATGTCAGAATGGCTAAAAGCCATAAAACCACAGAATGACATAATGCCATGTGTAGTACTGCTAACTGAACCCTATTGGCATGCTAACCTATCCAAACCAATCTTGCTAGGTTTATTAGGGCATGTTACACTTTTAAATTGTACAATTCTTGAAATTTAAGTTTAGGTGTTACTATTTATTTCATTAGTCAACTAAAATGTTGACTTTTGCATAGACAATAGGTACATTGGTTCTAATACTCCCAACATACCACATTTTTCATTTTAAAATTGTTAGTATTGGTTGCCAATACCATTTCTAAGCTTAGTGTTAGTCAAAATTTTCAGATTTCAATCCTAATATTTACTATTCCATTGGTCATTTATACAGTAGGAATTTGTCAAAATTGTCTTCATGAAAGTTGTTCCTTATTTTTTCTAGTTACATTTCTTTTTTTGAATCACTCCATTTGGAGTTTTGTAACTTAAGTTATGGCCTAAACACCATAACTGGCTGGATTGGACAGAATCCAAAATTCTGGGCAAAACTGGTTCTGCCAGATTTGGTAACCTAAGTTTGGTTGGCAATTTGACTAGGTTATGTTCAGAATTTGGATTTATGTTCTCCATGAAAGTTGTAGGTATATGTCTCAACTTTCTAATGGTAAAATTTCAGGTCAATTGGACCTTTCTATACTGAGTTATGACTAAATGAATAAACACTGTTCGTTTGGTCATTTTGCCCAGGCAGAATGCAAGTCACCCGGATTAGGGCAATTTTTAGGTCAACTTGGTTTGGTTTTCGGGGCAGAGTTTCTTCACCAAAGTGGCCATTATGTATCTAGTTTCATGTCCAATTAGCCTTGCACCAATTGAACCTGCACAATCCAAGTTATAGCTACCCAAACCTGCTGGACTCACATCCAGACCTGCAGGGCACTCAAGGCAACCTATCCTTTCCAACATTCAATGACTCAATTCACTTCATATTAAGTTTAAAACTTACCAAATGGTCACTAATTGACCATTAAAATGTTCCTACACCATTATAGGAGCAAAACTCCAATTTGCTCAAAACCCTAAATTCTCAATTTCTTTACTCTTCCATTAACTTACAATTCAATGTGCTAAATGTTAAGTTCATATCAAGGGCAGCTTATATGCTCATTTAATCCAAAGAAATCATCAAAACTCTAATAAATCCATGGCTGCCAAAAATATAAAGTGAGTACATCAAAGGTTTTCATTTGAATTTCTTATAAATTTCAAATTGAATCAACTTTCTAATAATGAATTTAAAGAGAGAGAAAGATATTGGACACTAACCTTATTAAAGCTCCCACTTGAGCTTGTTAATCTTCAAGATTTCTCCCTCTAATGGCTGCCTAAAGGTGATTTAGGATGTGAGGATAAATTTTAGTGAAGTAAGGATGGGGTTTTATGGTGTAAAGGATGAGGTTTTAGTAAGAAAAAGAGAAAGCTTTAATGGAGATAGTGAGGGAAAAAGAGGCTGCCGGAAATTGAAGGAGATGAGCAAAATGTTCTTTCATTTATTTTGTCTCATTTTGTGATATTTATTCCTTTTAATTGGTTTGGTTAATTCCCATTGGTTAGGGTTTAATTTCATTCATTTATGACATCATGTTGATGTCATAAATGTGAGTTTTATTTTATTTCCATTTCTTTTCTTTTCTACCCATTTTCAATTCAATTTTTAGCAATATTTATTCATATTTTATGACATATAAATTATTTACTTAACTGGACAAGTCGGCCAAAAATCATTTCTGAAGCCCTCTGTTTGGCTTAACAGACTAAAATTGTCTATACCGATTGAAAAATTTTTCTAAGCATTTTCTTGGCATTTTAATGCCATAGAAACCTCAATGACCCTTCTCTGGAGTCCCAAAAATTATTTTATAAATTTTCCCCTGGGTCTAGGGCTCCTAGTTGTGAGAACCGCAACTTCCCAATAGGTTACCCATCGCTAGGGCACCGGCTCATTTAACTTGGTTGTATTTTATTTCTAAAATTTTTCCTAAATTTTTCTTATTAATGTTTGAGTTAATTATGGTTTCTCACTTTAGTTTAAATATTTTTCCGGACGTTCTTGCTATTTGGACTGACACTGGTCACCAGAACAGTAGAATGTACAGAGTTGCTACAGGGAGGGTATTACAACTCTTCCCCTCTAATTTAAATTTCATCCTCGAAATTTACCTGATGCAAACAGTTGAGGGAACTGTTGCCTCATCGTCTCTTCACTTTCCCATGTTGCCTTCTCGGTGTTGTGGTCCCTCCAAAGCACTTTTACTAGTGGAATCTGCTTATTCCTCAACTCTTTTACTTCCCGAGCCAGGATCCATATGGGTTCTTCTTCATATGTCAAATCCGGTTGTACTTCAATTTCTTCCATGGAGATGACATGTGAAGGATCTGAGCGGTATCTTCTTAGCATAGATACGTAGAACACATTATGGATCTTGTCCAGCTCTGGTGGTAAAGCTAGCCTGTAGGCTACTGGTCCCATACGTTCAATGACTTTATATGGGCCAATGAACCTAGGGTTCAACTTACCTTTTCTTCCAAACCTCGGTACCTTCTTCCACGGTGACACCATGAGGAATACGTTGTCGCTAACTGCATATTCTATTTCTTTTCTCTTCAGGTTGGCATAAGATTTTTCTCTGTCTGAAGCAACCTTCAGATTGGCTTTGATTAGCTTTACCTTCTCCTCAGTCTGTTTTACCAAGTCTGGCCCTACCAGTTTGTCTTCACCCAATTCAGTCTAGCACACTAGAGTTCTACATTTCCTCCCATACAGTGCTTCATACGGGGCCATTTGGATGCTAGCTTGGTAGCTATTGTTGTATGCAAATTCTGCCAGTGGGAGGTATCTATCCCAACTTCCCTCAAACTCAATGACACAACTCCTCAGCATATCCTCATGGACCTGACATATATTTCATGTTATTATTATCATTTAAGTTCAATATTTGTGTTAGTTTAATTGGTTTCAATTGTTTACCTGGATTACTCTTTCTGATTGCCCATCCGTCTGAGGATGGAAAGCTATGCTGAACTGGAGTTGTGTACCCAATGATTCATGCAATTTCTTCCAAAATCTCGATGTAAACATTGGATCTCAATCAGATATAATGGAAAGTGGAATTCCATGCAGTCTAACTATCTCACTGATATACAATTCTGCTAACTTCTCCAATGAGTAGTCAGTCCTTACTGGCAGAAAGTGTACTGACTTCGTCAATCTATCTACTATCACCCATACTGCATCATGCTTCTTCTAGGTGAGAGGTAGACCACTTACAAAATCCATGGTGACCCGATCCCATTTCCATTCAGGTATGCATATAGGTTTTAGCAAACCCATGAAACTTGATGTTCTGCCTTAACTTGCTGACATGTCAAGCATTTAGTCACATAGTCAGCTATGTCCTTCTTCATACTAGGCCACTAATAATGAAGCTTCAGGTCATGATACATTTTTGTACTTCCTAGATGCATAGCATAAACACTGGTGTGTGCCTCTTTCAGAATACTGGCTTTCAATTCCCCATCATCTGGTACACATAATCTTCCTTTGTAGTACAGACACCCATCTGCTTTTACCTCATAGTCAATTGCTTTCACTTCTGAGATTTTGCTCATAATAGGTATTAACTTTTCATATGCCTTCTGCCCATCTAAAATCTGCTGTAGTAGGTTTGGCCTCACTTGCAACTCAGCAAAAACAGCTCCATCTCGAGCCAAGGATAGACGAGCATTCAATGATCTCAAAGCTGTGATGGATTTTATGCTCAAAGCATCAGCAACTACATTTGCTTTCCCAGGATGGTGGTTAATCACATAATCATAGTCCTTCAAAAACTCAATCCATTGCCTCTGTCTAAGGTTGAGCTCCTTCTGGGTTAGCAAGTATTTTAGGCTTTTGTGGTCTGTGTAAATGTAACACTTTTCACCATACAAGTAGTGCCTCCATATCTTCAGTGCGAAGATAATTGCTGTAAGTTCTAGATCATAGGTAGGGTAATTCTATTCATATGGCCTTAGTTGCCTGGAAGCATAGGCTACCACCTTCCCCTCTTGCATCAATACACACCCTAACCTATTGTAAGAGGCATCGTTGTAGACCACAAAGTCCTTTCCCGCCACTGGCTATGTTAACACTGGTGCCTTAATCAACATAGCCTTCAACTTCTCAAAACTGGTCTGACACTTGTCATTCCAGTCAAATCTGACATTCTTGTGTAACAACTTGGTCATTGGAGCAGCTATTAATGAAAATCCCTTCACAAATCTTCTGTAATATCCAGCTAGCCCCAAGAAACTTCTGACCTCAGTTGTATTTCTGGGAGGCTTCCATTCCATCAGTGCTTCTATCTTCTTGGGATCCACTCTAATCCCATCAGCTGACACTATGTGTCTAAGGAATGCAATCTCATTCAACCAGAAGTCACACTTGGACAACTTAGCATACAGCTTCTTTTCTCTCAGGGTTTGTAGAACAATCCTCAAATGCTCATCATGTTCTTCCCTGGTCGTAAATGCAGTCTTTGGCACATCTGCATCCTTCACCCTCAACTGATGATATCCTAATATGAGATTAATTTTGGAAAATACTCCTGCTCCCTTTAATTGATCAAACAGATCATCAATTCTAGGCAATGGATATTTGTTCTTCACTGTTACTTTATTCAACTACCAGTAATCATTGCATAACCTCAAAGTCCCATCCTTCTTCTTCACAAACAGCACTGGAGCTCCCCATAGTGACACATTGGGGCATATGAACCCCTTATCCAGCAACTCCTGTAACTGGATGTCACACCTTACCCCTCTGTAAGGCATAACATGATCCAGTAGAATACATAATGAACTACCGAACTTCACCTACCGATAACTCATTAGGTACCCTACAAGGGATTTTAAAACAATTTTCTTATTTTTGACAAGTGGTGAGCATTTTCTAGTAAGTACTTAAAACATTTAGTTAAAATTAAAACTAGTTAATATTTTTGGTCCATTTTAGTTTTTCGCAAATTCTATAAAAATTTTGACAGAGTTTCCTCTGTATTTTGAGAAAACCGTTCTTCAAATACCTGTAAAAAGCACTTCTAAAAATTTTTCTCAACCACTACTTCAATTTCATACTCAATCCCAATCAATTTCTCAACACATTTATCAACTTTCAAATTTCAAATCCACTATCCAACGATCATCAAGATATTAGCAATCCATTTCATTCAAATTAAATAAAATAGTTGTACTCATATTTCATTAGAGACAAAATAATTTATATACATTTTTACAAACTTTACATCAAAAGAAATACAACTAAACTTTATTACAAATTTCATATAAATTTTTGTACAAGCTGCTCAAAACCCATTTACATGTCCATACATTTATGTGCAATATATACATCAAAAGAAATATTCTGATTAGGGTATAAATTATACCCGAAGACTTCAAGCTGATGACTCCTCACACCTCAGCAGCTCAGTCTGCTGCTCCTCTAGTCTCTGTATCTGCGATAGCAATAGAAGCTATCGCTGAGTACTAGGACTCAGTGGTACACAACATACTAAAATAATTTTTATGCAAAATATGAATCACGTTTATTCCAAAAATTTGACCTAACATGAAAATTAAACACAAAACATGAATTATGAGGTTTTAATGCAAACCAAGTTCATTTCGAAGTATCAAAACACGTTTCATAAATCCCATAGTTAGATCATGCCATTCGAAACAAATAGAATCTCAATAGCCAGAGGCTAAAGAGAAATCACATCACAAGGCTAGCTAGCTCAAATATATGGATATCCATTCACATCCTCTTCTACTGGCACACCTCAACACTTCTCCAAAGAAGGAATCAAAATTTGAAACTAATTACCCCCACTAATCGTGTTAGTGAGGTGTTCAAATATATGGTCATGATACTGTGGTTTCAAAACTTATCTTAACAATTTGTTAAACATTGTTATTTCAAATATACACAATAACTTCCAACAATTTAAGTCAAAACATCATAACTAATGTCACAAATAAATTCTCAATAATTCAAAGCAAATGTAAAATACATATTCCATTCACTTTATCAACACATTTTAAAGCATAGTGATGTTCTGCACAAACCTCAAATGAGTCGCCTTTTGGCCTTAACTCGACTCCTCGGGTTCTGTCCCGGTATTCTTTTCCACTGAAACACACAATTTTATAGTGTTTCAGTATCATAATTTAACATAAATCCAAAAATAAATTTAACTTCACTTATACCTAGCTCTAACGTGCTAATTTAGACGTTCTTGAAATTTTTGTGTTTCGGGTTACTATTCACTACACTATTCAAGTCAAATTGTTGACTTTTTAAGGCTTAATAGGTATGGGAACTCCAACTTCACCCACATACCACATTTGGACATTAAACTTATTGGTTTTGGTCATTTTCTCAAAACTTAAGTCATTTTGGCAAAATTGCCAATTTTCGATTTTGGTGCTCCGAAATTGCACTGTTCCATTGGTCAATCTACTGTTGGAATTTGGCAAAACTTTCTTCATAGAAAATGTTCCTTATTGTCTTAAGTGTATTTTAATTTTTGGATCACCCCAATCGGAGTTTTTTAGCTCAAGTTATAGCCAAAATACAATTACTGTTCACGTGTACTATTCATGCTGAGATTTTGGTTCTGGCAGATTTTTGGTCCAACTTTGTTCAGTAATTTGATCAAGTTAAGTTCATAATTTGGTCTAACTTTCTTCATATGAAATGTTCTACTATGTCTTAGGTTTCCATTGGTTCAAGAATCACCTAAATCCGAGTTTCCTAGAGAAAGTTATAGCCCTTCAAACATTACTGCTCAAATGGAATTCTGCAGAATCGCAGGTACAGTAACTCAACTTTGCTCAATAATTTGAATGGGTTAATGGCATAATTTGGGGTGGTGTTCTTCATGAAAGTTTAGATCTATATCTTATCTAATTTCTGGTAAAATTTCAGGTCAATTTGACCTGTCTAGCTCGAATTATGACCAAATGAGCGATTCTTGTTCATTTGGTCGATTTAATGCGATGTGACTGCTCTCATTTCACTTTGGTCAATTGTTGCACTAAGTTTTGGTCAGTTTTTGGGCATAGTTCCTTAATGAAAATTGTGCCCTTTTTTGTCTATTTTCATCCCCAATTGGTGGCATATCAATTGGGCTTGTAGAATTCCCGTTTTGGTCCTTCAAAGTAGGTTTGGTCATCTTGCCGTGACATGACCATTTGACCTACGAATTTGGTTTTCATTCCAACAATTCCCACACATCTCTTTTGTTCATTATTGACCATTTTTCATCTCATAATAGACCAAAGTCATCATTTAAGCATTTCTCCAAATTTTGGTTCACAAACCCTAGCATTCAACCCTAATTTCACTAGTTTGTTGCCATTAACAAATTCAAAATTCCAAACTATCATCATTCAACTAATTAAGTCTTTTAAACTCATTTTAACTCATTTAATTCATGCAATTCATACTCCCTTTAACCAGGCCAAAATTTCAGCAATGGTCCTTCCCCATATTTGTTTCATTTAATCAAGTTCTAAGCTCACTTAAATACCTAAACATGCATTTGAAGTAAAAAATTGAAAGTTAGCACACTAACCTTTGCTTTGGATTCTAAATCTTCAATTTTCCTCTCCTTTTCTTCTTTCTTTCTTGTGTTTAAGTTGAGATTGCAAGGTCTAGTGAGGTATTTAAGGGAGTTATGTAGTTTGGGTGAAGGAATTTAAGCTTAGATGTAGGCTTAAATGAAGGATTTTCATGGAGGGTTTATGGGGGAAGGATGGGGCAGCAACCAAGGGAGAAGAAGACCTTTTTCTAAATTTTTTTTTCTTTTGTTTTCTTTATCTTTATCCCGTTTTGAAGACCAAAATTCCCAATTTAATAAAATAATTTAATTAATCTTTTATGACATCATTCATGATGTCATCACCTTTGACTTTTCTAACTTCTTTCTTCTTTTTTTTTCTATTAGTTCTTTAATTTAATTCTCGATTCCGAAATTTTCTTTTCTCCATTTTTATTTGATAGTTAGGTCAGGAGTCAGCTCTCGAGGTCAATTGACCAAATTGCCCCTCGCCGGTTCATCCCGGTTTGTAAATAATCCAATATTTCTTCCGGCTCCCTGACCTAATTATTTGGTAGCTTACATGATTCTTTTCGTGATTTTCTCTTTTCCACTTTGTGTTCATAAGGGTCCTAAGGACGCGGCGTCACTTTACGGTTCGAAATTTGAGTTTAAAACGACTTGTGATGCGTTCAGGAGGTCACTCATCATTGTGACTCTCGGCTCGTTTAACCTCTTATGTTCTGTTTTTCTTATTTATAGTTAACTAATTAAACATTACTAATTATTTGTGTTTATGGCTTCTCAAGTTGTCTTATGTGTGGCTCTAATCTCCTTAATTGTCCGGACCGACACCGGTCACCGGAACAATGAAATATACCAGGCTATACCAATAGGGGTGTTACACTGGATTTTCAGTTCTTTCAATTCTGTGGGTGCCATCCTATAAGGAGCAATAGAGATTGGTGCTGTACCGGCAGTATCTCAATAGCAAATTCGACTTCCTTTTCTGGTGGCAAGCCAGGCAATTCTTCAGGGAACACATCAGGGAAGTCTCTTACTATAGGTATGTCACACAAATCTGGCTTAGCCTGCCTAGTATATACCACATGTGCTAGGTAGGCTTCATAGCCTTTTCTCATCAGCTTTCTTGCCACTGTGGCTGAGATGACATTGGATAAGAAATATGTCCTTTCCCCCACAACTGTGATCTCATTACCCTCAGGAGTTTTCAAAGAAATTCTCTTCAATTTACAATCAATCATTGCCTGATGATGTGACAACCAGTCTATTCCCAAAATCACGTCAAACTCATGGAAAGGTAACTCAATCAGGTCTGCCAAGAATTCATACCCCTGAATCCTTAACGTGCAACCTTTGTACACTTTGTTCACCACTACACTATGGCTCAATGGATTAGTGACCAGGATGTCTTGGTCATTCTCCCCTACTAGTATCCCCCTTTCTACGGGTAGGTTGATGCAGATGTATGAATGAGTGGATCCTGGATCCACCAATGCATGCAGAGATGTATTGTAGAGGGAAAACATACCCTGATGACATCTAGGGCATCTTGCTCCTCTTGAGCTCTTATGACATTGGCTCTGGCAGGTGCTTTGCCCTCAGGCCTCTCTGTTGGCTCAGATGCAGGCCTCTGTGATGGTCCCACTGCCTCAGATTTACCAGATTTCCTATCCCTTTGTGGTGCAGGAGCAGGTCTGTCTGCTTGTGTTGGAGCAGCTGTAACATCCCTATTTGTATAGCCTGGTATATTTCACTATTCCAGTGACCGGAGTCGGTCTGGACAATTAAGGGGATTAGAACCACACTTAATACAACTAGATAAGCCATAAATACAAATAATTAGTAATTGTCAATTAGTTAAGTATAAATAAGAAAAACAAAACATAAGAAGTTAAACGAGCCGAGAGTCACAGTGATGGGCGACCTTCTCGGGAATGACTGCGAAGTCGATTTAAACTTAAATTTTGAACCATAAAATGTGATGCTGCAGTCCTTAGGACCATTACAAACATAGTGAAAAAGAGAAAATCATGAAAAAGAATTTTTAAGCCAGTCAAATAATTAGGTCAGGGAGCCGGAAGAAATATTGAATTATTTGCAAACCGGGTTGAACTGACGAGGGGCAATTTGGTCAATTGACCCCGAGAGCTGACTCCTAACCAAACTGTCAAATAAAATTGGAGAAAAGAAAATTTCAGAATCGAGAATTAAATTTAAGAACTAATGGAAAATAAAAAAAATAAAAAAAAAGAGGAAAGAAAAGAAAAAGGTTATTACATCATGGATGACATCAATTATGATGTCATAATTAAAATTATTTTTACCTACCAATTTTGACTAAGATAAACTCTATTAGTTAAGACAAAATAACATTAAAAAAAAAAAAGAAAACCCTCATCTTCCTCCCTCACCCAACTAGCCGAACTCACTCTCTCTCCCTTCTCCATGATTGTCCACCATTAAAGAGTTATTCAACCTTGAATAACTTGATGTTCTTTCACTAAATTTAACCCTAAACCCTAGAAAGCTTCTCAAGAACCCTAGATAAGAAGTATAGAAGAAAGAAGGAGGAAGAAAAATAGAAAATTAAAGTTTTGGGAATCCAAAGCAAAGGTTAGAGTTTTAACTCTCTATTTCCTAAATTTAATTCATGTGTAGTTAGTGAAATAGCTTATAAATTATGAGAAAATTGAAACAAATTAAAAGTGTGGACTATAAGTGAATTTCGGCCAGCATGTGTGTAGGGCTATTATTGCATGGTTTGATTGAATTAGAAGGGAATATAAACATTAAGGAGTTGAATGACTATGTTAAAGGCTTTGAATTAGCTAAATGCAAAGAATTAGTGAACTAGGGTTTTGGACATTTAGGGTTTAGAGACAAAAATGTGAGAAATTGGTAAATGATGTCTTTGACCTAGTTTGAGGTGAGAAATGGTCATTTGTGACCAAATGAAGTGTGTTAGAAGTGTTTGAACCAAAAGCAAATTCGGATTTAATGTGGTCATGCTGCTAGCAGCAGGACCAAGGTCCCTTTGAGGGACCAAAACTGAAAATTTACAAGTCCAATTGGTATGAGACCAATTGGGAATGAAAATAGACACAAAATGACACAATTTTTATTTAGGAATTATGCCCAAAAAGTGACCAGAACCTAGTGAACAAATTGACCAAATCCGGAAATTCTCAGTCTGCCCTGTACAAACTGACCAAATAAACAGTGTTTGTTCATTTGGCCATAACTTGAGCTAGGCAGGTCTAAATGACCTGAAATTTTACCAGTAGACAGATGAGATATAGACCTAAAACTTTCATGAGAACACAAACCCAAATTGTGCCATTAACCTAGTCATTTGGCCACTCAAATTTGGTGACCTAAAACTGCCAGAACCAACATTTGCCCAGAAATCCGGGTTCAGTCCAATCTGGCAGTTATGATTCAAATGGCTATAACTTGAGCTACAAAACTCCAATTGGAGTGATTCAAAAAGGAGAATAAACTTAAGACAATAGGGAACATTTTCTATGAATGAAGTTTTACCAAATTTTAACAGAAAAATAACCAATAGAACAGTGCAACTTAAGACACCAAAACTGAAAATTTGTAAATTTGCCTAAAAGACTTAGAATTTGAATAAACAACCAAAACCAACAAATTTAGTGACCAAAATGTGATATGTGGGTGAAGTTGGAATTCCCATACCTATTAAGCCTTAGAAAGTCAACAAATTGACTTGAATAGTATAGTGAATAGTATAGTGAATAGTAACCCCGAAACACAAAATTTAAAGAACATCAAGTTTAGCACATTAGAGCTAGGTAAAAGTGAATTTAAATTTATTTTTGGATTTATGCTAAGTTATGGTACTGAAACACTGTGAAACTGTGTGTTTCAATGGAAAAGAACATCGGGAAAGAACCCAAGGAATCGAGTCAAGGCCAAGAGGCGACTCACTTAAGGTTTGTGCGCAACGTATAATTTTTGTAAATTATCTTCTGCATATTGTTTTGAAGAATTTGAAATATTGAATTGTGACATTATTATGATGCTTTTGATTTAAATTGTTGAAATTTATTTGTGTATATTTAAAATGGCAATGTTAGTAAATTGTTAAGATAAGTTTTGAAACCACAGTGTCATGACCATATATTTGAACACCTCACTAGCATGACTAGTGGGGGTAATCAGTTTCGAATTTTGATTCCTTCTCGGGCTGAAGTGTTGAGGTGTGTACCAGTAGAAGAAGAAATTGAATGAATATCCATATATTTGAGCTAGCTAGCCTTGTGAAGTGACTTCTTCTTAGCCTCTAGCTATTGAGATTATATTTGTTTTGAATAGCATGATATAACTGTGGGTTTTATGAAATGTGTTTTGATACTTCGAAATAAAATTTGTTTAGATTAAAATCTCATAATTCATATTTTGTATTTAATTCTCATGTTAATTCCAATTATTGAATAAATGTGATTTAAATTCTGCATAAAGATTATTTTAGTATGTTGTGCACTACTGAGTCCTAGTACTCAGCGATGACTGTTATTGCTGTCCCAGATTTAGAGACTAGAGGAGCAGCAGAGTGAGCTGCTGAGGATTGTGGAGCGACTTACCTTGAAGTTATATCGGGTATAATTTATACCCTGACTGTAAATATTTATTTTGATGTATGTAATGCACGTAATTGTATGGACATATAAAATTGGTCTTGAGCAGCTTGTACAAAGTTTGTATAAAGTTTGTAATAAATTTTAGTTTGAATTTCTCTTAATGTAAATTTTGTAATGATGTATATAAATTGTTTTGTCTTTAAAAAATATGAATGAAACTATTTTATTTAATTTGAATGAAATTGATTGCTAGTATTTTAATGATTACTGAATTTTTGGAAATTGAGAAATGATGATTGTTAAATTTTGAAACTTGAGAAATTGGTTGAGATTGATTGTGAATTTGAAGAAGTTGTCGAGAAAAATTATTGGAAGTGTTTTTTTTTCAGGTATTGAAGAACTGTTTTCTCAAAATACAGACGACACTCTGCCGAAATTTTTATAAAATTTGCGAAGAAATAAAATGGGCCAAAAATTTTAACTGGTTTTCAACTTTAATTAAATGTTTTAATACCTATTAGAAAATGCTCACCACTTATTAAAATTACGAAAATTGTTTTAAAATCTCTTGTAGGGTACTTAATGAGTTATCAGTAGGTGAAGTGCGGTAGTTCATTAGGTATTCTACGGGATCATGGTATGCCTTACAGAGAGGTAAAGGTCCCTTAGGCAAATCCCACATCGATAAAGCACGGAGATGGTCTTGGGTTCAAAAAGTAATGATATATAAAATGAAGGAACTAATCACTAGAGGTGCCTTTTGGTGGAATGGACTAGAGAGTTGGAAGAACTCCAGGGTTAAGAGTGTTCGCTTGAGAGAAATCCTAGGATGGGTGACCTCCTGGGAAGTTCTCCATTCCACCTATGGGACAAAACCGTGAGGCTTATGGCCAAAGCGGACAATTCCTCTAGTGGTTGGAGCCCGATCATTACAATTGGTATCAGAGCCGCTCGCGTGTCCTCTTGGGCGATGGTGGGGTAAACCTCCGTGAGGATGCTGAGTCCCGAAAGGGGGGGAGAAAGGTCCCTTAGGCAAATCCCACATCGACAAAGCACGGAGATGGTCTTGGGTTCAAAAAGTAATGATATATAAAATGAAGGAACTAATCACTAGAGGCGCCTTTTGGTGGAATGGCCTGGAGAGTTAGAAGAACTCCAGGGTTAAACGTGTAACACCCCCGTTTGCATAGCCTGGTAGATTTTACTGTTCCGGTGACCAGTGTCGGTCTAGACAATTAAGGAGATTAGAGCCACACTTAAGACAACTTGAGAAGCCATAAACACAAATAATTAGTAATGTTTAATTAGTTAACTATAAATAAGAAAAACAGAACATAAGAAGTTAAACGAGCCGAGAGTCACAGCGATGAGTGACCTCCTCGGGAACGACTGCGAAGTCGTTTTAAACTCAAATTTCGAACCGTAAAAAGTGACGCTGCGGTCCTTAAAACCCTTATGGACACAGTGGAAAAGAGAAAATCACGAAAAAAAAAACTGTTAAGCCAGTCAAATAATTAGGTCAGGGAGCCGGAAGAAATATGGAATTATTTGCAAACCAGGATGAACCGGCGAGGGGCAATTTGGTCAATTGACCCCGGAGCTGACTCCTGACCTAACTGTCAAATAAAATCGGAGAAAAGAAAATTTCGGAATCGAGAATTAAATTAAAGAACTAATAGAAGAAAAAAAGATGGGAAAAGTCAAAGGTGATGACATCATGAATGATGTCATAAACAAATTAATTAAATTATTTCTTTAAAATGGATTTTTGGTCTTCAAAAAGGGATAAGGATAAAAAGAAAACAAAAGAAAAAAAAAATAGAATTGTCTTCTTCTTCCTTCCATCTTATCGCCCACCTTCTCCCTCTCATCTCTATGGAGGTCCACCATTAAAGCTTGCTTCAAGCTTTTAAACATCCATTTGATCTTACCTTACCCCAAATTCACCCATAAAAACTTGTTTTAGTCACTTGACAAGGAGATTGATCATCAAAGAAAAAAGGAAAGAGGAGAGAAACTAGAGAATTTAAATTCAAGTGAGGTAAGCACATTAATTTGTAAGTTTGAAATTTAGTAGTTGTGTTTATAGCTTGAATTACTTGTAATATGTTTAAAATGAAAAGAAATTAATTGTGGGAGGATTAAAGCAAAATTCATCCAGCTAGGGTTTTGATGTGTGTGCATGAATTTGATGGACTTAAAGGTATGTATGAGTTTGATAGAGTTAAAGAAGCATGTATATAGCCATTGAATTGGTTAAATGCATGAAATTGATGAGTTAGGGTTTTGAATGCAAGGGTTTGGAACCAAATTTTGGAGAAATGCATAAATGATGACTTTGGTCTATTTTGAGATGAAAAATGGTCAAAAATGACCAAAAGAGGTGTGTGGGAATTGTTGGAATGAAAACCAAATTCGTAGGTCCAATGGTCATGCTACTGGCAGCATGACCAAACCCACTTTGAAGGACCAAAACTCAAATTTTACAAGTCCAATTGATATGCCACAAATTGGGGATGAAAATAGACATAAAAGAGCACAATTTTCATTAAGGAACCATGCCCAAAAACTGACCAAAACTGGGTGAACAAATTGACCAAAGTGAAAAGAGAGCAGGCTGCCACTGCACCAAACTGACTAAATGAACAGTGTTCATTTGGTCATAACTCGAGCTAGGAAGGTCAAATTGACCTGAACTTTTACCAGCAATTAGATAAGGTATAGATCTAAAATTGTTATGAAGAACACTATCCCAAATTATGCCATTAACCCATTCAAATTATTGAGCAAAGTTGAGTTACCAAACGTGCAACTCTGCAGAATTTCTATTGAGCAGTAATGTTTGAAGGGTTATAACTCTCTCTACAAAACTTCGATTTAGGCGATTCTTGAACCGATGGAAACCTAAGACATAGTAGAACATTTCATATGAAGAAATTTAGACCAAATTATGAACTTAACTTAATCAAATTACTGACCAAATTTGGATCAAAATCTGCCAGAACCCAAAATCTCAAAGATGAGCGAAGACGTGAACAGTAATTTTATTTTGGCCATAACTTGAGCTACAAAACTCCAATTGAGGTGTTCCAAAAATGAGAATACACTTAAGACAATAAGAAACATTTTCTATGAAGGAAGTTTTGTCAAATTCCAACAGTAGATTGACCAATAGAATAGTGCAACTTAGAACTCCAAAACCGAAAATTGGCAATTTTGCCAAAATGACCTAAGCTTTGAGAAAACGACCAAAACCAACAAGTTTAATGACCAAAATGTAGTATGTGGGTGAAGTTGGAGTTCCCATACCTATTAAGCCTTAGAAAGTCAACTATTTGACTTAAATAGTGCAGTGAATAGTAACCCAAAACACACAATTTAAAGAACGTAGAAATTAGCACGTTAGAGCTAGGTATAAGTGAAGCTAAATTTATTTTGGATTTATTTTAAGTTCTAGTACTAAAACATTGTAAAATTGTGTGTTTCAGTTGAAAAGAATATCGGGAAGGAACCCGAGGAACCGAGTCGAGGCTAAAGGCGACTCATTTGAGGTTTGTGCACAACATCTTCATGCTTTAAAATTCATTGATACAGTGAACGAAATATGTATTTTACTTGTGATTTGGAATTGTTAAAAGTTTATTTGTGACATTAATTATTATGTTTTGATTAAACTGTGAAAGTTATTATGTATATTTGAAATAGCAATGTTTAGCAAATTGTTAAGATAAGTTTTGAAACCATAGTGTCATGACCATATATTTGAACACCTCACTAGCACGACTAGTGGGGGTAATTAGTTTCGAATTTTGATTCCTTCTCTAGAAAAGTGTTGAGGTGTGCCAGTAGAAGAGGATGTGAATGGATATCCATATATTTGAGCTAGCTAGCCTTGTGATATGATTTCTCTTTAGCCTCTGGCTATTGAGATTCTATTTGTTTCGAATGGCATGATCTAACTGTGGGTTTTATGAAATGTGTTTTGATACTTTGAAATGAACTTGGTTTGCATTAAAATCTCATAATTCATGTTTTGTGTTTAATGCTCATGTTTAGTCAAATTTTTGAATAAACGTGATTTTATTTTTGCATAAATATTATTTTAGTATGTTGTGTACCACTGAGTCCTAGTACTCAGCGATAGCTTCTATTGCTGTCGCAGATACAGAGACTAGAAGAGCAGCAGACTGAGCTGCTGAGGTGTGAGGAGCTATCATCTTGAAGTCTTCGGGTATAATTTATACCCTGCCTCTAAATATTTATTTTGATGTATGTATTACATATAAATGTATGGACATGTAAATGGGTCTTGAGCAGCTTGTACAAAATTTGTATGAAGTTTGTAATAAAATTTAGTTTGTATTTCTTTTGATGTGAATTTTGTAAGGATGTATATAAATTGTTTTGTCTCAAATGAAATGATTGTGGAATTGTTGAAATTGATAGAGTTTGATTATGAAATTGAAGTTGTGGTTGAGAAAAATTTTTAGAAGTGCTTTTTTTACAGGTATTTGAAGAACGGTTTTCTCAAAATACAGAGGAAACTCTGTCAAAATTTTTATAAAATTTGCGGAAAAATAAAATGGGTTAAAATTTCCAACTAGCTTTTCACTTAAGTACATGTTTTAAATACTTATTAGAAATGCTCACCACTTACCAAAAGTAAGAAATTGTTTTAAAATCCCTTGTAGGGTGCTTAATGAGTTATCGGTAGGTGAAGTTCGGTAGTTCATTAAGTATTCTACGGGATCATGTTATGCCTTACAGAGGGGTAAGGTGTGACATGTTTTAGTGGTATCAGAGCAAATTTTTGAAGTATGTTTTAAATTGTGAATTTGTGTCTTTTCTTTGTTAAGTATAACTGCTCAATGTCCATAATTGTTACATACAGTGCATTACATCATGAATATGAACTAATGGAGGGAAATCTCCTTGTGTTACTTGTTCAGGAGATACCCTACTCCAAACTGTTATGGAAGAAGGGGATCGCTCAGTTGAGCAGTCTGTTGAAGCTGAGGCACAAGGGGAAGCCCCAGCTTTACCGAATGTCAGTGGGTCAGCAGCACCAGCCCCACAAATGCCGCAGTTCCCTGCCCAGTTCGCACAGCAGATGGCTGCGATGTTTCAGCAAATGGCTGGGGGTATGCTTGCTCAAGCTCCACCACAACCACCTGTGGCACAACCATTGCCTCCAGCCAGACAGTATGATAAGTTATTGAAGTATAGGGCTGTAGAATTTAAGGGTACAGTGGACCCTTTAGAGGCAGAGCAATGGCTTAAAAGAATGCACAGAGTATTTAAGAAGCTACATTGCCAAGATGAACTGAAGTTTGAATATTCTGTGTTGCTACTGCAAGGGGATGCGTATGATTGGTGGAAGACCATCCCCACGCCTTGGTGAACCACGATGTTGACTGGATGACTTCATCGAGAATTGATGTAAATACATCCCAGGTGCATATGTTGACCAGAAATTGCAAGAATTTTTGAGTCTGAAACAAGGGAACCGATCGGTGGCAGAGTATGAAAGGGAGTTCTCCCGCCTGAGTCACTATGCGGGAAGTCTCCTTACTACCAGCAAAGCAAGGTGCAAGAGATTTGAAACGGGTTTGAAGCCCAGCATACGGATGCAAGTTGTAGGATTTCGACACAGCAACTTCTCAGAGCTTATATCTCAAGCACTTGAGCTGGAGAGAATTGAATCAGAAGCAACCCCAGCGAAAGAAAAATCACAGAGAGCTGAGAAATCAGAAAAAGATAAAGGGGAAAAGTCAGTAGAACCAAGTTCTAGTGCTACCTTTGGAAAGAAAAAGAAGTTTAGTGGACCCAGCAGGGGTCGAGGTGGAAGATTTGGTAGGGGCCGATTCTCCCGACAGAGACCCCCTAGGTGCAGTCGTGATCAGCGAGGGTTCACATTACGCCCACCTGTGAGACTTGTGGCAAGATTCATGGGGAGTGCTCTTGGGCTCTGGAGCACGCTTTAGCTGCGAGGCAAGGGCCATATAGCTAAAGACTGTACTAGTGCTCAGAGATATAGTCGGCTCCTACTCCGCCGAGGATCTATTGCAGTCCCGCTCTCGAGAGGTTCACGATCGGTTGGCGAGAGGAAGAGGTAGAGGTAGAAGCACTACTTGAGCGATCGAGAACACGATTGGTCGATCGAGGACAAGGAAGTGCTTCAACCAGAATCTACACAATGAGACAGCGAGAAGAGGCTGAGACTTCTGATGTGGTAGCTGGTACATTTTCTATCTCTAATCAAGAAGTATTTGTATTGTTTAATCCGGGTTCAACCCATTCATATGTTAGTGCTAGCATAGTCAGTTCTCTTGAAGTGCTAGTAACTAGTCCACCATTAAATGTATGGACATGTAAATAGGTCTTGAGCAGCTTGTACAAAATTTGTATGAAGTTTGTAATAAAATTTAGTTTGTATTTCTTTTGATGTGAATTTTGTAAGGATGTATATAAATTGTTTTGTCTCAAATGAAATGATTGTAGAATTGTTGAAATTGATAGAGTTTGATTGTGAAATTGAAGTTGTGGTTGAGAAAAATTTTTAGAAGTGCTTTTTTTACAGGTATTTAAAGAACGGTTTTCTCAAAATACAGAGGAAACTCTGTCAAAATTTTTATAAAATTTGTAGAAAAATAAAATGCGCTAAAATTTCCAACTAGCTTTTCACATAAGTACATGTTTTAAATACTTATTAAAAATGCTCACCACTTACCAAAAGTAAGAAATTGTTTTAAAATCCCTTGTAGGGTGCTTAATGAGTTATCGATAGGTGAAGTTCGGTAGTTCATTAAGTATTATACGGGATCATGTTATGCCTTACAGAGGGGTAAGATGTGACAAAGCGTGCTCGCTTAAGAGAAATCCTAGGATGGGTGACCTCCTGGGAAGTTCTCCATTCCACCTATGGGACAAAACCATGAGGCTTATGGCCAAAGCGGACAATTCCTCTAGTAGTTGGAGCCCGATTGTTACAGCAGCAGTAGCAGTTATGCATGAACAGTTCCTCAACTGATGCTCTGTTGACCCACACCTTAAGCAGGTACCAGTCACTCTCCAACACTCCCCCTTATGCCATTTTAGGTAATGCGGACACGCAGAAGATGCTGGGGCTGGTCCCCTAAACCTTGTCCCTTGAGAGCTGCCCACTGATGGTGTGGACTGACCTCTCCTAGGGGTAAACTATGGCCTGGGTCCCTGAGACTGACCCTGACCTTGAGGTTGACCTGAACTCTGTGCAGGTGGACCTTTAAACTTCTTTCCTGGCGCAGGAGATGAGCTAGACTGACCCGGGCCCCTCTTCTGCTGTCTCTCCCTTCTGGTCTGCTCACTTATTCTAACATTTTCAACTTTTAATGTAGCTTCCACTAACTTGGTGAAGTCTGTAATTCCTAAGGCAGTAATCATGATTTTTATGTTATCATTTAATCCCTCTTCAAATCTCTTACATCTTTCGGCTTCATTAGGGACTATCTCCCTTCCATAATGACTCAATCTGACAAATTCCTTTTCATACTCGGCCACTATCACCTGTCTCTGCCTCAGGTTAATGAACTCTTTTCTTCTCTCTTCTAAGTATACACTACCCATATATTTCTTCTAGAATTCTGAGAGGAAGAAGTCCTAAGTTATTACTTTCGACTGCACTTCACTAGACACTGTATCCCACCATTGGTAGGCATCATCTTATAACAGAGATACAGCAGCTTCTAGATTTTGTTCTGGAGTGCAATGGAGTTGTTTTAAAACCTTTCCTATTCTGTTCAACCAGTTTTCGACTGCAATAGAATCATCTTCTCTCTTGCCAAAGAAATCCACTACTCTAAATTTTCTTAATCTTTCCAGATGTGATTTCTGCGATGGAGGTGGTGGTGGTGGTGGCATTACCCCAGCTATTTGTCTGAAAAATTTAGCCATTTGCTGGAACATAGCCTATGGAGGCTGAGCAGGCTCTGCTGGAACTGGTGGAGCAGGTTCTCCCCTACCCCTAGTCTCAACTGCTGCAGGTGGAGCATGACTCTCCACTTCCTCTTCAACTGCCCTCTGAGATGTGGGGTCCATATCCTAATCAAAAAATAAAGACAAACATATCTGCATTAGTGTCACCTCGACTCTTACAAATGCAATGCATGGTATGGACTCAATTTAGGCCCAGAAACGCCTAAATCGTGCTCTGATACTACTAAATGTGACACCCCTTACCCGTCTATAGTATAGCCGAGTAAGATATGTCACACAGTGTAACGGAACACCCTATTTTATTTCAATCATTTTTATCCTTCCTAATTTATTTCTTTCATAGTTATGAAGTATAATTCGTGAAATATCATTCAATGAAGTCATTTATTGAAATTATAAATTTATTTGAGGTTCCGCAAATTTTATAGAAAATTCAGCAGAGTACTGGCTAAAAATGGAGAAAATAGTTCTTCGAAACCTAAGAAAAACACTTTCAAAATTCTCAATCAATCCCAAACTCTATTTCATTAACAAAATCTCAATATTTCTCAAATATACTCCCAATTCTCATTCATTCATTTCATAGGATATTCATGTACAAATCATAAATAAATATTCACTTTTTCATTCATAAACATAGTTTCCACTATTTACTTTGATAACAAAATACATTACATGAATCTCAATTTCACATGAGAAAATCAAAGTTAATTACAAAATATCAAAATAAAACCTAGTGTCCTACCAATGCACTGATGATGGTGAAGTGACACGGACACTATGCAGAGCTGCAAAAGGTCTCACCCAGTCTGTGGTCTACTGGGCTCTCAGTCAGTCTCTCCAGAACCTACGCGTGGCAAAAAGCAACATGCAAAGCAATAATGCTTAGTGGTGCCAATAATAAAATAAAAAGAAATAATAGAAAATAAATATGCAGTGCATATTCTGATGTCTTATGCAGATAATTTTTCGATTATTATTGGTAATATTATTTATTTTGTACTTGTTATATTCATAATTTTATTAAATTTATTCACTTTCATTTTTTGTTGCCCAAGTAACCTATACTGGATGACTGGATTGGATAAACGGGTAAACTGGCACTGGGTATCTAGTACCTCGGGCCGTCACACCATCGGTCACATATGCATCTCCCGGTATGCAACAGAACAGCTAATAAGCTGTAATAACATTAGGCACAAGGCCAAGTATCAACACAATGTCAGAATGGCTAAAAGCCATAAAATCACAGAATGACATAATACCATATGCAGTACTGCTAACTGAACCCAATTGGCATGTCAACCGATCCAAACTTATCTTGCTAGGTTTACTAGGGCATGTTACACTTTTAAATTGTACAATTCTTGAAATTTAAGTTTAGTTGTTACTATTTATTTCATTAGTCAACTAAAATATTGACTTTTGCATAGACAATAGGTACATTGGTTCTAATACTCCCAACATACCACATTTTGCATTCAAAAATTGTTGGTATTGGTTGCCAATACCATTTCTAAGCTTAGTGTTAGTCAAAATTTTCAGATTTCAATCCTCATATTTACTGTTCCATTGGTCATTTATACAGTAGGAATTTGACAAAATTGTCTTCATGAAAGTTGTTCCTTATTTTTTCTAGTTACATTTCCTTTTTTGAATCACTCCATTTGCAATTTTGTAGCTCAAGTTATGGCCTAAACACCATAACTGTCCGGATCGGACAGAATCCAAAATTCTGGGCAAAACTGGTTTTGCCAGATTTGGTAACCTAAGTTTGGTTGGCAATTTGATTAGGTTATGGTCAGAATTTGGATTTGTGTTCTATATGAAAGTTGTAGGTCTATGTCTCAGATTTCTGATGGTAAAATTTCAGGTCAATTGCACCTTTCTACACTGAGTTATGACCAAATGAATAAACACTGTTCGTTTGGTCATTTTGCCCAGGCAGAATGCAAGTCAATCGAATTAGGTTAATTTTTAGGTCAACTTGGTTTGGTTTTCTGGGCAGGGTTTCTTCACCAAAGTGGTGCCATTATGTATCTAGTTTCATGTCCAATTGGCCTTGCACCAATTGAACCTACACAATCCAAGTTATAGCTGCCGAAACCTACTGGACTCACTTCCAGACCTGCAGGGCACTCAAGGCAGCCTATCCTTTTCAACATTTAATGACTCAATTCACTTCATATTAAGTTTAAAACTTACCAAATGGTCACTAATTGACCATTAAAATGTTCCTACACTGTTATAGGAGCAAAACTCCAATTTGCTCAAAACCCTAAATTCTCAATTTCTCTACTCTTCCATTAACTTACAATTCAATGTGCTAAATGTTAAGTTCATATCAAGGGCAGCTTATATACTCATTTAATCCAAAGAAATCATTAAAACTCTAATAAATTCATGGCTGCCAAAAATGTAAAGTGAGTACATCAAAGGTTTTCATTTTAATTTCTTATAAATTTCAAATTAAATCAACTTTCTAGTCATGAATTTAAAGAGAGAAAGATATTGGACACTAACCTTATTAAAGCTCCCATTTTAGCTTGTTAATCTTCAAGATTTCTCCCTCTAATGGCTGCCTAAAGGTGATTTAGGGTGTGAGGATAAATTTTAGTGAAGTGAGGATGAGGTTTTATGGTGTAAAGAGTGAGGTTTTAGCAAGAAAAAGAGAAAGCCTTAATGGAGATAGTGAGGGAAAGAGAGGCTGCCGGAAATTGAAGGAGATGAGCAGAATTTTCTTTCATTTTTTTTTCTAATTTTGTGATATTTATCCCTTTTAATTGGCTTGGTTAATTCCCATTGGTTAGGGTTTAATTTCATTCATTTATGACATCATGTTGATGTCATAAATGTGAGTTTTATTTTATTTCCATTGCTTTTCTTTTCTTCGCATTTTCAATTCAATTTTTAGCAATATTTATTCATATTTTATATCATACAAATTATTTACTTAACTAGACAAATAGGCCAAAAATCATCTCTGAAGACGAAATGATAAAAATGCCCTCCGTTTGGCTTAACAGACTAAAATTGTCTGTACCGATTGAAAAATTTTTCTAAGCATTTTCTTGGCATTTTAATGTCATAGAAACCTCAATGACCCTTATCTGGAGTCCTAAAAATTATTTTATGATTTTTCCCCCGGGTCTAGGGCTCCTAGTTGCGAGAACCGCAACTTCCCACTATGTTACCCATCGCTAGGGCATCGGCTCATTTAACTTGGTTGTATTTTATTTCTAAAATTTTTCCTAAATTTTTTTGATTAATATTTGAGTTAATTATGGTTCCTCACTTTAGTTTAAATATTTTTGTGGATGTTCTAGCTATCCGGACCAACACTGGTCAACACTGGTCAAGGCAAGCGATGGGTAACCAGAGGTAAGTTGCGGTTCTCGCAACGAGGAGCCCTAGACCTGGGGAAAAAATTATAAAATAATTTTTGGGACTCCAGAGAAGGGTCATTGAGGTTCCTATGGCATTAGAATGCAAAGAAAATACTTAGAAAAATTTTTCAATCAGTACAGACAATTTTGACCCGTTAAGCCAAACGGAGGGCATTTTGGTCATTTCGCCTTCCAAGGTGATTTTTGGCCGACTTGTCCAGTTGAGTAAATAATTAATATGACATAAAATATGAATAAATATTACTAAAAATTAATGTGAAAATGAGTAGAGAAAAGAAGAAAAGAAAATGAAAGAAAAACCTAAATATGACATCACATGATGTCATTTGGAGAGCTTCCACCAATCACAACCTCATAAGCCAAATTAAAAAGAGAAAAAAATGACAAATGAAGACACAAAATTTCTGGTTCTTCTTCTTCATTTGGACGTGAATCTCTCCCTCTCCCTCCACCATTTTATCAAGCTTTGAACTTGATTTTCTCTTCATCCACTCACTAAAACCCACAAGTCTCTTCATCAAAAATTAATCCCACACCTAGACAAAGCTTTTGGCAACCTAGAAAAGGAAGGAAAGTAAAGTTTTAGCTTGAAGAAATCTGCCCTACAAGAGGTTAAAGTGAGGTTAGTGCTATCCTTTCACTCTCACTCATTTAATCCTTGTTAAAGCATCATTTTAAGTTAAGAAATTATAAGAGTTTGAAGTAAGTTATATGTGTTAGGGCATCTTTAATTTTTGGCAGCCCTAAGGAAGGATGAGGTTGATTGTTTTAATGAATTTAGAATGGATAGAAATGATGTTTAAGGTATGAATATGCATGGATGTTGAATTAGTGTGCTAATTGAGGTTTATGGATAATTTAAATTGGACATTAGGGTTTTAAGAAGTGAAACTTGGATTTAGCTTATGGAATTGTGAAAGAACATTATAAGGGTCAATTAGTGACCATTTTAGGTATGTTGACCATGAATTGGACTGAAAAATAGTATAGCCAAGTGAATGTGTAGGCTGCCTTGTTAGTGCAGCAGAGGGACTGAAAATTCAGTCCACTTGCACAGCCATAACTTTGGCTGTGTAGGTCCAATTGATGTTTGGCCAATTGGACATGAAACTAGGCTTATAATGGCACATTTTTGCTGAAGAAACCATGCCCAAAAGACCAAAGCAAGAGGACCAGAAGTTGGCCCCAATCCGGATACCCTGCAAACAGCCCCTGCAGAATGACCAAATGAACAGTAACTGTTCATTTGGCCATAATTCACTGTAGAAATGGTCAATTGATCTGAAATTTTTACATAAACAAGTTAAGACATAGACAAACAACTTTTATGAAGAAACCTACCCCAAATTATGACCAGAACCAAATCAAATCATTGAGCAAAGTGAAGTTTATTGTACTGAGATTTCCAGAATTTTCATTTGAGCAGCAATGTTTGGAGGACTATAACTCTCTCTAGAAAACTCGGATTTAGGCGATTCTTGAACGATGGAAACCTAAGGCATAGTAGAACATTTCATATGAAGAAAGTTAGACCAAATTAGGAACTTAACTTGGTCAAATTACTGACCAAAGTTGGACCAAAATCTGCCAAAACCCAAAATCTCAGCAGGAACAGTGCATGTGAACAGTAAACTTATTTTGGCCATAACTTGAGCTACAAAACTCCAAATGGAGTGATTCAAAAAAGGAAATTCAACTAGACAAAATAAGGAACAACTTTTATGTTTACCATTTCCTCAAATTCCCACTGCAACAATGCTTAATGGAATAGTAAAGTTAAGTTTTAAAAACCGAAAATTGGCAATTTTGCCAAATGACCTAAGCTTTGAGGAAGTGACCAAAACTAACAAGTTTTAAATGCAAAATTTGGTATGTTGGGAATGCCAAAACCAATGTACATAATTTCTACCTAAAAGTCAATATTTTTGTTGACCAAAGAGGTGAATAGTGACACCAAAACTTGAAATTTAAAATTTGAAATTAGAAATGCATCTAGGGGACTTTAAATTGCAATTGGCAATTAGTACTAGCAAATATAAAACTTAAAATGTGGGATCTTGGTGTAATTAGAATTTATATATCCATTAAGTATAAAAAGTCAACATTTTAGTTGACTAGTAAGGTGAATAGTAATCAAAATAATTAGCAAATTAAGATGAAGACCTAGAACCAATTCTAAGCTTAAATGCTTAGAATGGTATGACAAATGTGGACTATGCATCTTAGTCCAAATTGTTAAAAAGGGAATTAAGAGCATAAATTTGAAATCCATGAAATTTTCATGGATTACTTGAAACATGAAAAATAAGTCACCTAATTGATGTAAATAGATAGTTAAGACTTATATGCCCATCACAAATGGAATTCATAAAATATTAGTAACTCAACTTGAAATATAAAATTTGTAATTACATAAGTAGATTCTTGAATGTATAAATGAGAAAGGAAAAATGTTTTGAATACAATGGTACATGTGAACCATTGTTTAGAATTGTGATCAATATGAATAACATAATGAATGGACAAATAAACCGTATTAATGTATGAATGAGACATTAGTTCTCATTATTGTAAAGAGGAGAAGTATTTTGAATACAATGGTATAAAAGGATAATTGATGTGAATTGTGATCATATAAATGATCAAATGAATGTATGAATTATGATTGAAATTTATCATGAAATAATGAAGTCATAAAGCATAATATATTAATATTTTAAAAAATTAATTGCCCTAGTATACCTAACAAGATTGGTTTGGATAGTTTGGCATGCCAATAGGGTATTGTTTTAGCGATCGCGAAAGGCTTTATGCTGTATTCATGGCTTTATGCCCGTATTCATGGCTTTTATGCCTATATTCATGGCTTTTATGCCAATTATGTGATATCATGGCTTTTTAGCCATCTTTTATATCGTGGTTGGCGTTCTGCGTCCCATGGTATGACGGCGAGAACCGCGCGGTGTCCAGTGCCAACGACCCATTATCCAGTCCAGTCGTCTAGTATAGGTTACTTGGGCAGTCAATTAAAGTATTATTCAATTTAGGCAGCTAAGTTAAGTTAAGTATAATGAAAATCCAGTACAATTAAATTAAGTATTGAATGAATAAGCAAAAGAGATTAGCAAAAGAAACATAACAAAAATAAAAATTGCGAGCAAATGCAGACTTGAAATACAATACAGATAGAATAAATTATATACCTGCTAGTATTACTGAAAAGTTATAAACTAAGCACTTCCAAAGAGGAACAAACTAGTATATAAGATTGTTGATACTAGAAATACCATACCAAATTAAATTGATTCTTGAGTATCTGAATTATCATTTATTTCTTTCTTTACTTGTATAGATTATTTACGGTTATATTATTGCACCACTAAGCATAAATGCTTAGCGCGATGGAATTGCTTCCTCACGCAGTCTTGAAGGTAAAACCAGATGGTATCATTGAGATTTTTGGAGTCGGATCTGCAGAAGTGTCAGAAGAGTTCAAGATTGTCACCTCCTCAGCAATGCATGTAGATAGGGCTCATTTTATACATGTTATGTATATTGTTCATTCCTAGCACATAGTAAATTATTTGTATATCTTGTACAAAATAAACTCATGTAATTAACCTATGAATTATGGAAGCTATTCAAAGTAAGTATTTTAGTATGTGAATTGAATTTGAGTTATAATGAGATTATACTTGTGAATATTGAGATATTGAAAATCTAATGAGATTTTTGAGAAATCTGGATACTGCATTGAGATACATTATGTTTGAAAATTTTTGAGACTATTAAGTTTGAGAAATTGAGTATATATTGAAATTGTCTTTGGCGAGTTCGGAAGAATCATTAGTCAAATTACAGTCGACACTTTGTCAGATTATCGTTAAAATTTTTGAAATTTCCAACTTAGTTAGATTTTGATAAAAGTAAAAATAGCCTAAATCTTCAATAAAGTTTTTGAATAAATAAATCAAGGACTGTAATGAAATTAGATAAAATAGAGTGCTCAGACTGCTTGAGTGGCATAACTTGCTCATTTACTGCTGTAGTCGGGTAAGGAGTGTCACATTTAGTGTATCGAGCGCGGTTTAGGCGTTCTGGACCTAGATAGATTGCATATCATGCATTGCATTCATAAGAGTCGAGGTGACACTATTGCAGATCTGTATTTTCTGTTTATTTTAGGTTAAGGTATGGAATAAGAGAGTGAAGAGACAATGAGATAGCGAATGGAGATGAGAAGGAGACTATATTTAAGATGAAAAAGGATGTGTACATAACTGTTTGAGGATAGGATTGAGACTAAGGAGAAAGTGAAGTAGGATAACACGGAAGGTGAAGAAATAAAGAGGTATTAGCTCCTTGGCTATTTACATTGGGTAAATTTCGAGGACGAAATTTAAATAAGAGGAAGAGTTGTAACATCCTCCGGTAGCAATTCATGATCTACTATTAGGTGACGGTGTCGGTCGACGGACTAGAAACGTCAGGAAAAATATTCAAATCAAAGTGAGGACCATAATTAACTCAAATATTAATGAGAAAAATTTAGTAAAAATTTTAGAAATAAAATCTGATTAAGTCAAAAGAGGTGCCCAAGCGATGGGTAACCAGGAGGGAAGTTGCGGTTCTCGCAACTAGGAGCCCTAGACCAGGGGAAAAATTATAAAATAATTTTTGGGACTCCAGAGAAGGGTCATTGAGGTTCCTATGGCATTAGAATGCCAAGAAAATACTTAGAAAAAATTTTCAATCTGTACAGACAATTTTGACCCGTTAAGCCAAACGGAGGGCATTTTGGTCATTTCGCCTTCGAGGTGATTTTGGCCGACTTGTCCAGTTGAGTAAATAATTAATATGACATAAAATATGAATAAATATTACTAAAAATTAATGTGAAAATGAGTAGAGAAAAGAATAAAAGAAAATTAAATAAAAACCTAAATATTAAATAACATGATGTAATTTGTAGTGATTCTACCAATCACAACCTAATAAGCCAAATTAAAAAGAGAAAAAAATGACAAATGAAGACACAAAATTTCTGGTTCTTCTTCTTCATTTGGACGTGAATCTCTCCCTCTCCCTCCACCATTTTATCAAGCTTTGAACTTGATTTTCTCTTCATCCACTCACTAAAACCCATAAGTCTCTTCATCAAAAATTAATCCCACACCTAGACAAAGCTTTTGGCTGCCTAGAAAAGGAAGGAAAGTGAAGTTTTAGCTTGAAGAAATCTGCCCTACAAGAGGTTAAAGTGAGGTTAGTGCTATCCTTTCACTCTCACTCCTTTAATCCTTGTTAAAGCATCATTTTAAGTTAAGAAATTATAAGAGTTTGAAGTAAGTTATATGTGTTAGGGCATCTTTAATTTTTGGCAGCCCTAAGGAAGGATGAGGTTGATTGTTTTAATGAATTTAGAATGGATAGAAATGATGTTTAAGGTATGAATATGCATGGATGTTGAATTAGTGTGCTAATTGAGGTTTATGGATAATTTAAATTGGACATTAGGGTTTTAAGAAGTGAAACTTGGATTTAGCTTATGGAATTGTGAAAGAACATCATAAGGGTCAATTAGTGACCATTTTAGGTATGTTGACCATGAATTGGACTAAAAAATAGTATAGCCAAGTGAATGTGTAGGTTTGCCTTGTTAGTGCTGTGAGGGACTGAAAATTCAGTCCACTTGCACAGCCATAACTTTGGCTGTGTAGGTCCAATTGATGTTTGGCCAATTGGACATGAAACTAGGCTTATAATGGCACATTTTTGCTGAAGAAACCATGCCCAAAAGACCAAAGCAAGAGGACCAGAAGTTGGCCCCAATCCAGATACCACATAAGCGACCCTGAGAATGACCAAATGAACAGTACATTTGGCCATAATTCACTGTAGAAATGGTCAATTGATCTGAAATGTTTACAGAAACAAGTTAAGACATAGACAAACAACTTTTATGAAGAAACCTACCCCAAATTATGACCAGAACCAAATCAAATCATTGAGCAAAGTGAAGTTTACTGTACTGAGATTTCCAAAATTTTCATTTGAGTAGCAATGTTTGGAGGACTATAACTCTCTCTAGAAAACTCGGATTTAGGCGATTCTTGAACCGATGGAAACCTAAGGCATAGTAGAACATTTCATATGAAGAAAGTTAGACCAAATTAGGAACTTAACTTGGTCAAATTATTGACAAAGTTGGACCAAAATCTACAAAACCCAAAATCTCGTGAGAGCGATTGCACGTGAATAGTAAACTTATTTTGGCCATAACTTGAGCTACAAAACTCCAAATGGAGTGATTCAAAAAAGGAAATTCAACTAGACAAAATAAGGAACAACTTTCATGTTTACCATTTCCTCAAATTCCCACTGCAACAATGCTTAATGGAATAGTAAAGTTAAGTTTTAAAAACCGAAAATTGGCAATTTTGCCAAATGACCTAAGCTTTGAGGAAGTGACCAAAACTAACAAGTTTTAAATGCAAAATTTGGTATGTTGGGGATGCCAAAACCAATGTACATAATTTCTACCTAAAAGTCAACATTTTTGTTGACCAAAGAGGTGAATAGTGACACCAAAACTTGAAATTTAAAATTTGAAATTAGAAATGCATCTAGGGGACTTTAAATTGCAATTGGCAATTAGTACTAGCAAATATAAAACTTAAAATGTGGGATCTTGGTGTAATTAGAATTTATATATCCATTAAGTATAAAAAGTCAACATTTTAGTTGACTAGTAAGGTGAATAGTAATCAAAATAATTAGCAAATTAAGATGAAGACCTAGAACCAATTCTAAGCTTAAATGCTTAGAATGGTATGACAAATGTGGACTATGCATCTTAGTCCAAATTGTTAAAAAGGGAATTAAGAGCATAAATTTGAAATCCATGAAATTTTCATGGATTACTTGAAACATGAAAAATAAGTCACCTAATTGATGTAAATAGATAGTTAAGACTTATATGCCCATCACAAATGGAATTCATAAAATATTAGTAACTCAACTTGAAATATAAAATTTGTAATTACATAAGTAGATTCTTGAATGTATAAATGAGAAAGGAAAAATGTTTTGAATACAATGGTACATGTGAACCATTGTTTAGAATTGTGATCAATATGAATAACATAATGAATGGACAAATAAACCGTATTAATGTATGAATGAGACATTAGTTCTCATTATTGTAAAGAGGAGAAGTATTTTGAATACAATGGTATAAATGGATAATTGATGTGAATTGTGATCATATAAATGATCAAATGAATGTATGAATTATGATTGAAATTTATCATGAAATAATGAAGTCATAAAGCATAATATATTAATATTTTAAAATATTAATTGCCCTAGTATACCTAACAAGATTGGTTTGGATAGTTTGGCATGCCAATAGGGTATTGTTTTAGCAGTACTGCGAAAGGCTTTATGCCTGTATTCATGGCTTTATGCCCGTATTCATGGCTTTTATGCCTATATTCATGGCTTTTATGCCAATTATGTGATATCATGGCTTTTTAGCCATACTGACTGCATACGTGGTTGACGTTCTGCGTCCCATGGTATGACGGCCCGAGGCACCGCGGTGTCCAGTGCCAACGACCCATTATCCAGTCCAGTCGTCTAGTATAGGTTACTTGGGCAGTCAATTAAAGTATTATTCAATTTAGGCAGCTAAGTTAAGTTAAGTATAATGAAAATCCAGTACAATTAAATTAAGTATTGAATGAATAAGCAAAAGAGATTAGCAAAAGAAACATAACAAAAATATAAATTGCGAGCAAATGCAGGACTTGAAATACAATACAGATAGAATAAATTATATACCTGCTAGTATTACTGAAAAGTTATAAACTAAGCACTTCCAAAGAGGAACAAACTAGTATATAAGATTGTTGATACTAGAAATACCATACCAAATTAAATTGATTCTTGAGTATCTGAATTATCATTTATTTCTTTCTTTACTTGTATATATTATTTCTGGTTATATTATTGCACCACTAAGCATAAATGCTTAGCGCGATGGAATTGCTTCCTCACGCAGGTACTGAAGGTAAAACCGATGGTATCAACTGAGATTTTTGGAGTCCAGATCTGCAGAAGTGTCAGAAGAGTTCAAGATTGTCACCTCCTCAGCAATGCATGTAGATAGGGCTCATTTTATACATGTTATGTATATTGTTCATTCCTAGCACATAGTAAATTATTTGTATATCTTGTACAAAATAAACTCATGTAATTAACCTATGAATTATGGAAGCTATTCAAAGTAAGTATTTTAGTATGTGAATTGAATTTGAGTTATAATGAGATTATACTTGTGAATATTGAGATATTGAAAATCTAATGAGATTTTTGAGAAATCTGGATACTGCATTGAGATACATTATGTTTGAAAATTTTTGAGACTATTAAGTTTGAGAAATTGAGTATATATTGAAATTGTCTTTGGCAGGTTCAGAAGAACTGTTAGTCCAAATTACAGTCGACACTTTGTCAGATTATCGTTAAAATTTTTGAAATTTCCAACTTAGTTAGATTTTGATAAAAGTAAAAATAGCCTAAATCTTCAATAAAGTTTTTGAATAAATAAATCAAGGACTGTAATGAAATTAGATAAAATAGAGTGCTCCGGCACACTGAGTGGCATAACTTGCTCGGCTGCTTGTAGTCGGGTAAGGAGTGTCACATTTAGTGGTATCGAGGCGCGGTTTAGGCGTTCTGGACCTAGATAGATTGCATATCATGCATTGCATTCATAAGAGTCGAGGTGACACTATTGCAGATCTGTATTTCCTGTTTATTTTAGGTTAAGGTATGGAATAAGAGAGTGAAGAGACAATGAGATAGCGAATGGAGATGAGAAGGAGACTATATTTAAGATGAAAAAGGATGAGTACATAACTGTTTGAGGATAGGATTGAGACTAAGGAGAAAGTGAAGTAGGATAACACGGAAGGTGAAGAAATAAAGAGGTATTAGCTCCTTGGCTATTTACATTGGGTAAATTTCGAGGCGAAATTTAAATAAGAGGAAGAGTTGTAACATCCTCCGGTAGCAATTCATACGATCTACTATTAGGTGTGGCCGGTGTCGGTCGGACTGACTAGAACGTCAGGAAAAATATTCAAATCAAAGTGAGGACCATAATTAACTCAAATATTAATGAGAAAAATTTAGTAAAAATTTTAGAAATAAAATCTGATTAAGTCAAAAGAGGTGCCCAAGCGATGGGTAACCAGAGGTAAGTTGCGGTTCATGCAACGAGGAGCCCTAGACCGGGGAAAAATTATAAAATAATTTTGGGACTCCAGAGAAGGGTCATTGAGGTTCCTATGGCATTAGAATGCCAAGAAAATACTTAGAAAAATTTTCAATCGATGCAGACAATTTTGACCCGTTAAGCCAAGCGGAGGGCATTTTGGTCATTTCGCCTTCCGAGGTGATTTTTGGCGACTTGTCCAGTTGAGTAAATAATTAATATGACATAAAATCTGAAGAAATATTACTAAAAATTAATGTGACAATGAGTATAGAAAAGAAGAAAAGAAAATGAAAGTAAAACATAAATATGACATCACATGAGGTCATTTGGAGGGCTTCAACCAATCACAACCTAATAAGCCAAATTAAAAGAGAAAAAATGACAAATGAAGACACAAAATTTCTGGTTCTTCTTCTTCATTTGGACGTGAATCTCTCCTCTCCCTCCACCATTTTATCAAGCTTTGAACTTGATTTTCTCTTCATCCACTCACTAAAACCCATAAGTCTCTTCATCAAAAATTAATCCCACACCTAGACAAAGCTTTTGGCTGCCTAGAAAAGGAAGGAAAGTGAAGTTTTAGCTTGAAGAAATCTGCCCTACAAGAGGTTAAAGTGAGGTTAGTGCTATCCTTTCACTCTCACTCCTTTAATCCTTGTTAAAGCATCATTTTAAGTTAAGAAATTATAAGAGTTTGAAGTAAGTTATATGTGTTAGGGCATCTTTAATTTTTGGCAGCCCTAAGGAAGGATGAGGTTGATTGTTTTAATGAATTTAGAATGGATAGAAATGATGTTTAAGGTATGAATATGCATGGATGTTGAATTAGTGTGCTAATTGAGGTTTATGGATAATTTAAATTGGACATTAGGGTTTTAAGAAGTGAAACTTGGATTTAGCTTATGGAATTGTGAAAGAACATCATAAGGGTCAATTAGTGACCATTTTAGGTATGTTGACCATGAATTGGACTGAAAAATAGTATAGCCAAGTGAATGTGTAGGCTGCCTTGTTAGTGCGTGAGAGGGTGAAATTCAGTCCACTTGCACAGCCATAACTTTGGCTGTGTAGGTCCAATTGATGTTTGGCCAATTGGACATGAAACTAGGCTTATAATGGCACATTTTTGCTGAAGAAACCATGCCCAAAAGACCAAAGCAAGAGGACCAGAAGTTGGCCCCAATCCGGATACCCTGCAAACAGCCCCTGCAGAATGACCAAATGAACAGTACATTTGGCCATAATTCACTGTAGAAATGGTCAATTGATCTGAAATGTTTACAGAAACAAGTTAAGACATAGACAAACAACTTTTATGAAGAAACCTACCCCAAATTATGACCAGAACCAAATCAAATCATTGAGCAAAGTGAAGTTTACTGTACTGAGATTTCCAAAATTTTCATTTGAGTAGCAATGTTTGGAGGACTATAACTCTCTCTAGAAAACTCGGATTTAGGCGATTCTTGAACCGATGGAAACCTAAGGCATAGTAGAACATTTCATATGAAGAAAGTTAGACCAAATTAGGAACTTAACTTGGTCAAATTATTGACCAAAGTTGGACCAAAATCTACCAAAACCCAAAATCTCAGCAGGAACAGTGCACGTGAACAGTAAACTTATTTTGGCCATAACTTGAGCTACAAAACTCCAAATGGAGTGATTCAAAAAAGGAAATTCAACTAGACAAAATAAGGAACAACTTTCATGTTTACCATTTCCTCAAATTCCCACTGCAACAATGCTTAATGGAATAGTAAAGTTAAGTTTTAAAAACCGAAAATTGGCAATTTTGCCAAATGACCTAAGCTTTGAGGAAGTGACCAAAACTAACAAGTTTTAAATGCAAAATTTGGTATGTTGGGGATGCCAAAACCAATGTACATAATTTCTACCTAAAAGTCAACATTTTTGTTGACCAAAGAGGTGAATAGTGACACCAAAACTTGAAATTTAAAATTTGAAATTAGAAATGCATCTAGGGGACTTTAAATTGCAATTGGCAATTAGTACTAGCAAATATAAAACTTAAAATGTGGGATCTTGGTGTAATTAGAATTTATATATCCATTAAGTATAAAAAGTCAACATTTTAGTTGACTAGTAAGGTGAATAGTAATCAAAATAATTAGCAAATTAAGATGAAGACCTAGAACCAATTCTAAGCTTAAATGCTTAGAATGGTATGACAAATGTGGACTATGCATCTTAGTCCAAATTGTTAAAAAGGGAATTAAGAGCATAAATTTGAAATCCATGAAATTTTCATGGATTACTTGAAACATGAAAAATAAGTCACCTAATTGATGTAAATAGATAGTTAAGACTTATATGCCCATCACAAATGGAATTCATAAAATATTAGTAACTCAACTTGAAATATAAAATTTGTAATTACATAAGTAGATTCTTGAATGTATAAATGAGAAAGGAAAAATGTTTTGAATACAATGGTACATGTGAACCATTGTTTAGAATTGTGATCAATATGAATAACATAATGAATGGACAAATAAACCGTATTAATGTATGAATGAGACATTAGTTCTCATTATTGTAAAGAGGAGAAGTATTTTGAATACAATGGTATAAATGGATAATTGATGTGAATTGTGATCATATAAATGATCAAATGAATGTATGAATTATGATTGAAATTTATCATGAAATAATGAAGTCATAAAGCATAATATATTAATATTTTAAAATATTAATTGCCCTAGTATACCTAACAAGATTGGTTTGGATAGTTTGGCATGCCAATAGGGTATTGTTTTAGCAGTACTGCGAAAGGCTTTATGCCTGTATTCATGGCTTTATGCCCGTATTCATGGCTTTTATGCCTATATTCATGGCTTTTATGCCAATTATGTGATATCATGGCTTTTTAGCCATACCGATCGCATACACGTGGTTGGCGCTGCGTCCCATGGTATGACGCCCGAGGCAATCGGTGTCCAGTGCCAACGACCCATTATCCAGTCCAGTCGTCTAGTATAGGTTACTTGGGCAGTCAATTAAAGTATTATTCAATTTAGGCAGCTAAGTTAAGTGTAATGAAAATCCAGTACAATTAAATTAAGTATTGAATGAATAAGCAAAAGAGATTAGCAAAAGAAACATAACAAAAATATAAATTGCGAGCAAATGCAGGACTTGAAATACAATACAGATATAATAAATTATATACCGCTAGTATTCTTGAAAAGTTATAAACTAAGCACTTCCAAAGAGGAACAAACTAGTATATAAGATTGTTGATACTAGAAATACCATACCAAATTAAATTGATTCTTGAGTATCTGAATTATCATTTATTTCTTTCTTTACTTGTATATATTATTTCAGTTATATTATTGCACCACTAAGCATAAATGCTTAGCGCGATGGAATTGCTTCCTCACGCAGTATCAAGGTAAAACCAGAGATCACAATCGAGATTTTTGGAGTCCAGATCTGCGAAGTGTCGAAGAGTTCAAGATTGTCACCTCCTCAAGAATGCATGTAGATAGGGCTCATTTTATACATGTTATGTATATTGTTCATTCCTAGCACATAGTAAATTATTTGTATATCTTGTACAAAATAAACTCATGTAATTAACCTATGAATTATGGAAGCTATTCAAAGTAAGTATTTTAGTATGTGAATTGAATTTGAGTTATAATGAGATTATACTTGTGAATATTGAGATATTGAAAATCTAATGAGATTTTTGAGAAATCTGGATACTGCATTGAGATACATTATGTTTGAAAATTTTTGAGACTATTAAGTTTGAGAAATTGAGTATATATTGAAATTGTCTTTGGCAGGTTCAGAAGAACTGTTAGTCCAAATTACAGTCGACACTTTGTCAGATTATCGTTAAAATTTTTGAAATTTCCAACTTAGTTAGATTTTGATAAAAGTAAAAATAGCCTAAATCTTCAATAAAGTTTTTGAATAAATAAATCAAGGACTGTAATGAAATTAGATAAAATAGAGTGCTCCGGCACACTGAGTGGCATAACTTGCTCGGCTACACTGTAGTCGGGTAAGGGGTGTCACATTTAGTGGTATCAGAGCGCGGTTTAGGCGTTTCTGGACCTAGATAGATTGCATATCATGCATTGCATTCATAAGAGTCGAGGTGACACTATTGCAGATCTGTATTTCCTGTTTATTTTAGGTTAAGGTATGGAATAAGAGAGTGAAGAGACAATGAGATAGCGAATGGAGATGAGAAGGAGACTATATTTAAGATGAAAAAGGATGAGTACATAACTGTTTGAGGATAGGATTGAGACTAAGGAGAAAGTGAAGTAGGATAACACGGAAAGGTGAAGAAATAAAGAGGTATTAGCTCCTTGGCTATTTACATTGGGTAAATTTCGAGGACGAAATTTAAATAAGAGGGGAAGAGTTGTAACATCCTCCCGGTAGCAATTCCGCACAGTCTACTATTCCGGTGACCGGTGTCGGTCCGGACAGCTAGAACGTCCGGAAAAATATTCAAATCAAAGTGAGGGACCATAATTAACTCAAATATTAATGAGAAAAATTTAGTAAAAATTTTAGAAATAAAATACAGTTAAGTCAAAAGAGCCGGTGCCCAAGCGATGGGTAACCAGAGGTAAGTTGCGGTTCATGCAACGAGGAGCCCTAGACCCAGGGGAAAAATTATAAAATAATTTTTGGGACTCCAGAGAAGGGTCATTGAGGTTCCTATGGCATTAGAATGCCAAGAAAATACTTAGAAAAAATTTTCAATCGGTACAGACAATTTTGACCCGTTAAGCCAAACGGAGGGCATTTTGGTCATTTCGCCTTCCGAGGTGATTTTTGGCCGACTTGTCCAGTTGAGTAAATAATTAATATGACATAAAATATGAATAAATATTACTAAAAATTAATGTGAAAATGAGTAGAAAAAAAAAAAAAAAAATGAAAGAAAAACCTAAATATGACATCACATGATGTCATTTGGAGGGCTTCTACCAATCACAACCTAATAAGCCAAATTAAAAAGAGAAAAAAATGACAAATGAAGACACAAAATTTCTGGTTCTTCTTCTTCATTTGGACGTGAATCTCTCCCTCTCCCTCCACCATTTTATCAAGCTTTGAACTTGATTTTCTCTTCATCCACTCACTAAAACCCATAAGTCTCTTCATCAAAAATTAATCCCACACCTAGACAAAGCTTTTGGCTGCCTAGAAAAGGAAGGAAAGTGAAGTTTTAGCTTGAAGAAATCTGCCCTACAAGAGGTTAAAGTGAGGTTAGTGCTATCCTTTCACTCTCACTCCTTTAATCCTTGTTAAAGCATCATTTTAAGTTAAGAAATTATAAGAGTTTGAAGTAAGTTATATGTGTTAGGGCATCTTTAATTTTTGGCAGCCCTAAGGAAGGATGAGGTTGATTGTTTTAATGAATTTAGAATGGATAGAAATGATGTTTAAGGTATGAATATGCATGGATGTTGAATTAGTGTGCTAATTGAGGTTTATGGATAATTTAAATTGGACATTAGGGTTTTAAGAAGTGAAACTTGGATTTAGCTTATGGAATTGTGAAAGAACATCATAAGGGTCAATTAGTGACCATTTTAGGTATGTTGACCATGAATTGGACTGAAAAATAGTATAGCCAAGTGAATGTGTAGGCTGCCTTGTTAGTGCTGTGAGAGGGATGAAAATTCAGTCCACTTGCACAGCCATAACTTTGGCTGTGTAGGTCCAATTGATGTTTGGCCAATTGGACATGAAACTAGGCTTATAATGGCACATTTTTGCTGAAGAAACCATGCCCAAAAGACCAAAGCAAGAGGACCAGAAGTTGGCCCCAATCCGGATACCCTGCAAGCGGCCTGAGAATGACCAAATGAACAGTACATTTGGCCATAATTCACTGTAGAAATGGTCAATTGATCTGAAATGTTTACAGAAACAAGTTAAGACATAGACAAACAACTTTTATGAAGAAACCTACCCCAAATTATGACCAGAACCAAATCAAATCATTGAGCAAAGTGAAGTTTACTGTACTGAGATTTCCAAAATTTTCATTTGAGTAGCAATGTTTGGAGGACTATAACTCTCTCTAGAAAACTCGGATTTAGGCGATTCTTGAACCGATGGAAACCTAAGGCATAGTAGAACATTTCATATGAAGAAAGTTAGACCAAATTAGGAACTTAACTTGGTCAAATTATTGACCAAAGTTGGACCAAAATCTACCAAAACCCAAAATCTCAGCGAGAGCGATTGACGTGAAAAGTAAACTTATTTTGGCCATAACTTGAGCTACAAAACTCCAAATGGAGTGATTCAAAAAAGGAAATTCAACTAGACAAAATAAGGAACAACTTTCATGTTTACCATTTCCTCAAATTCCCACTGCAACAATGCTTAATGGAATAGTAAAGTTAAGTTTTAAAAACCGAAAATTGGCAATTTTGCCAAATGACCTAAGCTTTGAGGAAGTGACCAAAACTAACAAGTTTTAAATGCAAAATTTGGTATGTTGGGGATGCCAAAACCAATGTACATAATTTCTACCTAAAAGTCAACATTTTTGTTGACCAAAGAGGTGAATAGTGACACCAAAACTTGAAATTTAAAATTTGAAATTAGAAATGCATCTAGGGGACTTTAAATTGCAATTGGCAATTAGTACTAGCAAATATAAAACTTAAAATGTGGGATCTTGGTGTAATTAGAATTTATATATCCATTAAGTATAAAAAGTCAACATTTTAGTTGACTAGTAAGGTGAATAGTAATCAAAATAATTAGCAAATTAAGATGAAGACCTAGAACCAATTCTAAGCTTAAATGCTTAGAATGGTATGACAAATGTGGACTATGCATCTTAGTCCAAATTGTTAAAAAGGGAATTAAGAGCTTAAATTTGAAATCCATGAAATTTTCATGGATTACTTGAAACATGAAAAATAAGTCACCTAATTGATGTAAATAGATAGTTAAGACTTATATGCCCATCACAAATGGAATTCATAAAATATTAGTAACTCAACTTGAAATATAAAATTTGTAATTACATAAGTAGATTCTTGAATGTATAAATGAGAAAGGAAAAATGTTTTGAATACAATGGTACATGTGAACCATTGTTTAGAATTGTGATCAATATGAATAACATAATGAATGGACAAATAAACCGTATTAATGTATGAATGAGACATTAGTTCTCATTATTGTAAAGAGGAGAAGTATTTTGAATACAATGGTATAAAAGGATAATTGATGTGAATTGTGATCATATAAATGATCAAATGAATGTATGAATTATGATTGAAATTTATCATGAAATAATGAAGTCATAAAGCATAATATATTAATATTTTAAAATATTAATTGCCCTAGTATACCTAACAAGATTGGTTTGGATAGTTTGGCATGCCAATAGGGTATTGTTTTAGCAGTACTGCGAAAGGCTTTATGCCTGTATTCATGGCTTTATGCCCGTATTCATGGCTTTTATGCCTATATTCATGGCTTTTATGCCAATTATGTGATATCATGGCTTTTTAGCCATACTGACTGCATACGTGGTTGACGTTCTGCGTCCCATGGTATGACGGCGAGGCACGCGGTGTCGGTGCCAACGACCCATTATCCAGTCCAGTCGTCTAGTATAGGTTACTTGGGCAGTCAATTAAAGTATTATTCAATTTAGGCAGCTAAGTTAAGTTAAGTATAATGAAAATCCAGTACAATTAAATTAAGTATTGAATGAATAAGCAAAAGAGATTAGCAAAAGAAACATAACAAAAATATAAATTGCGAGCAAATGCAGGACTTGAAATACAATACAGATAGAATAAATTATATACCTGCTAGTATTACTGAAAAGTTATAAACTAAGCACTTCCAAAGAGGAACAAACTAGTATATAAGATTGTTGATACTAGAAATACCATACCAAATTAAATTGATTCTTGAGTATCTGAATTATCATTTATTTCTTTCTTTACTTGTATATATTATTTCTGGTTATATTATTGCACCACTAAGCATAAATGCTTAGCGCGATGGAATTGCTTCCTCACGCAGTATCAAGGTAAAACCGATGGTATCAGTCGAGATTTTTGGAGTCGGATCTGCGAAGTGTCGGAAGAGTTCAAGATTGTCACCTCCTCAGCAATGCATGTAGATAGGGCTCATTTTATACATGTTATGTATATTGTTCATTCCTAGCACATAGTAAATTATTTGTATATCTTGTACAAAATAAACTCATGTAATTAACCTATGAATTATGGAAGCTATTCAAAGTAAGTATTTTAGTATGTGAATTGAATTTGAGTTATAATGAGATTATACTTGTGAATATTGAGATATTGAAAATCTAATGAGATTTTTGAGAAATCTGGATACTGCATTGAGATACATTATGTTTGAAAATTTTTGAGACTATTAAGTTTGAGAAATTGAGTATATATTGAAATTGTCTTTGGCGGAGTTGGAAGAATGTTAGTCAAATTACGATCGACACTTTGTCGATTATCGTTAAAATTTTTGAAATTTCCAACTTAGTTAGATTTTGATAAAAGTAAAAATAGCCTAAATCTTCAATAAAGTTTTTGAATAAATAAATTAAGGACTGTAATGAAATTAGATAAAATAGAGTGCTCCGGCACACTGAGTGGCATAACTTGCTCGGCTACACTGTAGTCGGGTAAGGGGTGTCACATTTAGTGGTATCAGAGCGCGGTTTAGGCGTTTCTGGACCTAGATAGATTGCATATCATGCATTGCATTCATAAGAGTCGAGGTGACACTATTGCAGATCTGTATTTCCTGTTTATTTTAGGTTAAGGTATGGAATAAGAGAGTGAAGAGACAATGAGATAGCGAATGGAGATGAGAAGGAGACTATATTTAAGATGAAAAAGGATGAGTACATAACTGTTTGAGGATAGGATTGAGACTAAGGAGAAAGTGAAGTAGGATAACACGGAAAGGTGAAGAAATAAAGAGGTATTAGCTCCTTGGCTATTTACATTGGGTAAATTTCGAGGACGAAATTTAAATAAGAGGGGAAGAGTTGTAACATCCTCCCGGTAGCAATTCCGCACAGTCTACTATTCCGGTGACCGGTGTCGGTCCGGACAGCTAGAACGTCCGGAAAAATATTCAAATCAAAGTGAGGGACCATAATTAACTCAAATATTAATGAGAAAAATTTAGTAAAAATTTTAGAAATAAAATACAGTTAAGTCAAAAGAGCCGGTGCCCAAGCGATGGGTAACCAGAGGTAAGTTGCGGTTCATGCAACGAGGAGCCCTAGACCCAGGGGAAAAATTATAAAATAATTTTTGGGACTCCAGAGAAGGGTCATTGAGGTTCCTATGGCATTAGAATGCCAAGAAAATACTTAGAAAAAATTTTCAATCGGTACAGACAATTTTGACCCGTTAAGCCAAACGGAGGGCATTTTGGTCATTTCGCCTTCCGAGGTGATTTTTGGCCGACTTGTCCAGTTGAGTAAATAATTAATATGACATAAAATATGAATAAATATTACTAAAAATTAATGTGAAAATGAGTAGAGAAAAGAAGAAAAGAAAATGAAAGAAAAACCTAAATATGACATCACATGATGTCATTTGGAGGGCTTCTACCAATCACAACCTAATAAGCCAAATTAAAAAGAGAAAAAAATGACAAATGAAGACACAAAATTTCTGGTTCTTCTTCTTCATTTGGACGTGAATCTCTCCCTCTCCCTCCACCATTTTATCAAGCTTTGAACTTGATTTTCTCTTCATCCACTCACTAAAACCCATAAGTCTCTTCATCAAAAATTAATCCCACACCTAGACAAAGCTTTTGGCTGCCTAGAAAAGGAAGGAAAGTGAAGTTTTAGCTTGAAGAAATCTGCCCTACAAGAGGTTAAAGTGAGGTTAGTGCTATCCTTTCACTCTCACTCCTTTAATCCTTGTTAAAGCATCATTTTAAGTTAAGAAATTATAAGAGTTTGAAGTAAGTTATATGTGTTAGGGCATCTTTAATTTTTGGCAGCCCTAAGGAAGGATGAGGTTGATTGTTTTAATGAATTTAGAATGGATAGAAATGATGTTTAAGGTATGAATATGCATGGATGTTGAATTAGTGTGCTAATTGAGGTTTATGGATAATTTAAATTGGACATTAGGGTTTTAAGAAGTGAAACTTGGATTTAGCTTATGGAATTGTGAAAGAACATCATAAGGGTCAATTAGTGACCATTTTAGGTATGTTGACCATGAATTGGACTGAAAAATAGTATAGCCAAGTGAATGTGTAGGTTTGCCTTGTTAGTGCTGTGAGAGGGTGAAAATTCAGTCCACTTGCACAGCCATAACTTTGGCTGTGTAGGTCCAATTGATGTTTGGCCAATTGGACATGAAACTAGGCTTATAATGGCACATTTTTGCTGAAGAAACCATGCCCAAAAGACCAAAGCAAGAGGACCGAAGTTGGCCCCAATCCGGATACCACATAAGCGACCTGCAGAATGACCAAATGAGCAGTACATTTGGCCATAATTCCTGTAGAAATGGTCAATTGATCTGAAATGTTTACAGAAATAAGTTAAGACATAGACAAACAACTTTTATGAAGAAACCTACCCCAAATTATGACCAGAACCAAATCAAATCATTGAGCAAAGTGAAGTTTCTCATCTTGAGATTTCCAAAATTTTCATTTGAGTAGCAATGTTTGGAGGACTATAACTCTCTCTAGAAAACTCGGATTTAGGCGATTCTTGAACCGATGGAAACCTAAGGCATAGTAGAACATTTCATATGAAGAAAGTTAGACCAAATTAGGAACTTAACTTGGTCAAATTATTGACCAAAGTTGGACCAAAATCTACCAAAACCCAAAATCTCGTGAGAGCGATTGCACGTGAGCAGAAACTTATTTTGGCCATAACTTGAGCTACAAAACTCCAAATGGAGTGATTCAAAAAAGGAAATTCAACTAGACAAAATAAGGAACAACTTTCATGTTTACCATTTCCTCAAATTCCCACTGCAACAATGCTTAATGGAATAGTAAAGTTAAGTTTTAAAAACCGAAAATTGGCAATTTTACCAAATGACCTAAGCTTTGAGGAAGTGACCAAAACTAACAAGTTTTAAATGCAAAATTTGGTATGTTGGGGATGCCAAAACCAATGTACATAATTTCTACCTAAAAGTCAACATTTTGTTGACCAAAGAGGTGAATAGTGACACCAAAACTTGAAATTTAAAATTTGAAATTAGAAATGCATCTAGGGGACTTTAAATTGCAATTGGCAATTAGTACTAGCAAATATAAAACTTAAAATGTGGGATCTTGGTGTAATTAGAATTTATATATCCATTAAGTATAAAAAGTCAACATTTTAGTTGACTAGTAAGGTGAATAGTAATCAAAATAATTAGCAAATTAAGATGAAGACCTAGAACCAATTCTAAGCTTAAATGCTTAGAATGGTATGACAAATGTGGACTATGCATCTTAGTCCAAATTGTTAAAAAGGGAATTAAGAGCATAAATTTGAAATCCATGAAATTTTCATGGATTACTTGAAACATGAAAAATAAGTCACCTAATTGATGTAAATAGATAGTTAAGACTTATATGCCCATCACAAATGGAATTCATAAAATATTAGTAACTCAACTTGAAATATAAAATTTGTAATTACATAAGTAGATTCTTGAATGTATAAATGAGAAAGGAAAAATGTTTTGAATACAATGGTACATGTGAACCATTGTTTAGAATTGTGATCAATATGAATAACATAATGAATGGACAAATAAACCGTATTAATGTATGAATGAGACATTAGTTCTCATTATTGTAAAGAGGAGAAGTATTTTGAATACAATGGTATAAAAGGATAATTGATGTGAATTGTGATCATATAAATGATCAAATGAATGTATGAATTATGATTGAAATTTATCATGAAATAATGAAGTCATAAAGCACAATATATTAATATTTTAAAATATTAATTGCCCTAGTATACCTAACAAGATTGGTTTGGATAGTTTGGCATGCCAATAGGGTATTGTTTTAGCAGTACTGCGAAAGGCTTTATGCCTGTATTCATGGCTTTATGCCCGTATTCATGGCTTTTATGCCTATATTCATGGCTTTTATGCCAATTATGTGATATCATGGCTTTTTAGCCATCTTGCATACGTGGTTGGCGTTACTGCGTCCCATGGTATGACGGCCCGAGGCACCGCGGTGTCCAGTGCCAACGACCCATTATCCAGTCCAGTCGTCTAGTATAGGTTACTTGGGCAGTCAATTAAAGTATTATTCAATTTAGGCAGCTAAGTTAAGTTAAGTATAATGAAAATCCAGTACAATTAAATTAAGTATTGAATGAATAAGCAAAAGAGATTAGCAAAAGAAACTTAACAAAAATATAAATTGCGAGCAAATGCAGACTTGAAATACAATACATATAGACTAAATTATATACAAGATAGTATTCCTGAAAAGTTATAAACTAAGCACTTCCAAAGAGGAACAAACTAGTATATAAGATCGTTGATACTAGAAATACCATACCAAATTAAATTGATTCTTGAGTATCTGAATTATCATTTATTTCTTTCTTTACTTGCATATATTATTTCTGGTTATATTATTGCACCACTAAGCATAAATGCTTAGCGCGATGGAATTGCTTCCTCATGCAGTCTTGAAAGGTAAAACCAGATGGGTATCATTGAGATTTTTGGAGTCGGATCTGCGAAGTGTCAGAAGAGTTCAAGATTGTCACCTCCTCAGCAATGCATGTAGATAGGGCTCATTTTATACATGTTATGTATATTGTTCATTCCTAGCACATTGTAAATTATTTGTATATCTTGTACAAAATAAACTCATGTAATTAACCTATGAATTATGGAAGCTATTCAAAGTAAGTATTTTAGTATGTGAATTAAATTTGAGTTATAATGAGATTATACTTGTGAATATTGAGATATTGAAAATCTAATGAGATTTCTGAGAAATCTGGATACTGCATTGAGATACATTATGTTTGAAAATTTTTGAGACTATTAAGTTTGAGAAATTGAGTATATATTGAAATTGTCTTTGGCAGGTTCAGAAGAACTGTTAGTCCAAATTACAGCTGACAGTTTGTTGGATTATCGTTAAAATTTTTGAAATTTCCAACTTAGTTAGATTTTGATAAAAGTAAAAATAGCCTAAATCTTCAATAAAGTTTTTGAATAAATAAATCAAGGACTGTAATGAAATCAGATAAAATAGAGTGCTCCGGCACACTGAGTGGCATAACTTGCTCGGCTACACTGTAGTCGGGTAAGGGGTGTCACAGCACCAGCTCATTTAACTTGGTTGTATTTTATTTCTAAAATTTTTCCTAAATTTTTCTTATTAATATTTGAGTTAATTATGGTCCCTCACCTTAGTTTAAATATTTTTCCGAACGTTCTAGCTGTCTGGACCGACACTGGTCACCGGAACAGTAGAATGTACAGAGTTGCTACAGGGAGGGTGTTACAACTCTTCCCCTCTAATTTAAATTTCGTCCTCGAAATTTACCTAATGCAAACAGTTGAGGGAACTGTTGCCTCATCGTCTCTTCACTTTCCCATGTTGCCTCCTCACTGTTGTGGTGCCTCCAAAGCACTTTCACCAGTGGAATCTGCTTATTCCTCAACTCTTTCACTTCCCGAGCTAGGGTTCGTATGGGTTCTTCTTCATATGTCAAATCCGGTTGTACTTCAATTTCTTCCATGGAGATGACATGTGAAGGATCTGAGCGGTATCTTCTTAGCATAGATACGTGGAACATATTATGGATCTTGTCCAGCTTTGGTGGTAAAGCTAGCCTGTATGTTACTGGTCCCACACGTTCAATGACTTCATATGGGCCAATGAACCTAGGGCTCAACTTACCTTTTCTTCCAAATCTCAGTACCTTCTTCCACGGTGACACCTTGAGGAACACTTTGTCGCCAACTGCATGTTCTATTTCTTTTCTCTTCAGGTCGGCATAAGATTTTTGTCTGTCTGAGGCAACCTTTAGATTGGCTTTGATTAGCTTTACCTTCTCCTCAATTTGTTTCACCAGGTCTGGCCCTACCAGTTTGTCTTTACCCAATTCAGTCTAGCATGCTGGAGTTCTACATTTTCTTCCATACAGTGCTTCATACGGTGCCATTTGGATGTTAGCTTGGTAGCTATTGTTGTATGCAAAAGTCAATATTTTAGTTGACTAATGAAATAAATAGTAACACCTAAACTTAAATTTCAAGAATTGTACAATTTAAAAGTGAAACATACCCTAGTACACCTAGCAAGATTAGTTTGGATAGGTTGACATGCCAACAGGGTTCAGTTAGCAGTACTGCACATGGCATTATGTCATTCTGTGATTTTATGGCTTTTAGCCATTCTGACATTGTGTTGATACTTGGCCTTGTGCCTAATGTTATTACAGCTTATTAGTTGTTCTGTTGCACACCGGGAGATGCATATGTGACCGATGGTGTGATGGCCCGAGGTACTAGATACCCAGTGCCAGTTTACCTATTTATCCAGTCCAGTCATCCAGTATAGGTTACTTGGGCAACCAAAAATGAAAGTGAATAAATTTAATAAAATTATGAATATAACAAGTACAAAATAAATAATATTACCAATAATGATCGAAAAATTATCTGCATAAGATATTAGAACATGCACTGCTTATTTATTTTCTGTTATTTCTTTTTATTTTATTATTGGCACCACTAAGCATTATTGCTTAGCGCGTTGCTTTTTGCCACGCGTAGGTTCTGGAGAGACCGACTGAGAGCCTAGTAGACCACAAACTGGTTGAGACCTTCTGCAGCTCTGCATAGTGTCTGTGTCACCTCACCGTCATCAGTGCATTAGTAGGACACTAGGTTTTATTTTGATATTTTGTAATTAACTTTTATTTTCTCATGTGAAATTGAGACTCATGTAATATATTTTGTTATCAATGTAAATAGTGAAAATTATGTTTATGAATGAAAAAGTAAATATTTATTTATGATTTGTACATGAATATCCTATGAAATGAATGAATGAGAATTGGGAGTATATTTGAGAAATATTGAGATTTTGTTGATGAAATGGAGTTTGGGATTGATTGAGAATTTTGGAAGTGTTTTTCTCAGGTTCCGAAGAACTGTTTTCTTCATTTTTAGCCGGTACTATGCCGGATTTTCTATAAAATTTGCGGAATCTCAAATAAATTTATGATTTCAATAAATGACTTCAATGAATGATATTTCTTGAATTATACTTCATAACTATGAAAAAAATAAATTAGGAAGGATAAAATGATTGAAATAAAATAGGGTGTTCCGGTATACTGTGTGATATATCTTACTTGGCTATACTGTAGACGGATAAGGGGTGTCATAATGAGAGTCACTACTTTGCTTAAATGAAATAACATGTTACATGATTATGTCATTATTCTGAATATGCAAATAATTATATAATTATGACAAATGATGTTAAAATGATGAATGGTAATCCCTTGTGGATGTATGAATGGTTGAATTATCTAAGATCAAGTTATGAGATTGTTAAGGCCCAAAATTTCATTTAGCTTGAAAATAGAAACCGGAGAGAAGTAAGTTAACAGATTTGCAAAAGGAATTGAACCTATATCTTTGATGATTTAAAGACAGTATCTGAAAAACAGTGTCACAATGTATGTACTGATTTTAAAATGGGCATGTAAGACAACAACTGAGAGAAGGTATTGCAGTGGTGAAAAGGACACGTAAGACAACATCCGAAAGAAGATATTACAGTAGTAAAGAGGAAATATAAGATGACATCTGAAAGAATGTGTCGCATTAAAATCTTAGTATTCTACATAAGGAAAATTATACTAGGAAGAAATTGGGCTTTTAAAAGGAAATAATAGAATGACCAATATTCATGCCAAATAAGTTACTCATTTGTTTATAAATTTAGATATTACTTTGATTAATGAATAACTTAATTTTATATGCATATTTCATAAGCAAAATCAGTTGATCTCAGTTAAATAGTTACAATGGAATGCTTTTATACATTTTTGCAAATTTATTATAAATTTTTACTTGATTGAAATTATTCTAATTAGTTGTTAAATGTCTATAGCATGTATAGCTACAGAGGACTATAATTAGCCCTCTTAAGCTAGACTTGCACCACTAAGCTCTATGTTTAGTACGATGGGTTTTTACTTTGTGCAGGTACTAATGCCAAGGGTTCACAAAGAGTAGATCATTGAAGTCTGCATCAAAAGAGCAGTGTTTTGTTAAGAGTTTAATTAGGATTGATTTCTTTATTTATAAATGATTCATTTTGTATAAGTTGTATAAATAACTAATAATGAAAATTTTGTATCCAAGTGAATGATATAATATATAAAATTTGTATTTTGTTTATGTGACATATAATGGAATATTCATATGAAATTGAGATACACCTCTTAATACAAGTTATGGAAATTATAGGTAACGCTCCCGGTTCAGTTGTTGTGCTACCGGATCGAAGATTATTATATATTTCATTAATTTTAAATAAAAAAGTTTAAAATTAAATACATTTCATTATATAAAGTGGATACAATTATAAAAAAATTTAATAAAAATAAAAATGAATTATTAAGGCATAGTTTTTGTTAATGGCTATCCTAAATAGCAATTTTAACTAAACACGTAATAAGCAATTTTTGTATTCAATAACAGTTTTCTATTTTATCAGTTTTGTATTTGATATCCTTAATTAGTGATAGTACGGAGCTAAGTTCTAGAAACAAGAGAAGGCCATAGCCCTAAACCCCTGTGGCTCCTCTTAGAAAAATATGACATAGTTTTCTATTTTTTTATTTATAAATATTTTAAATTATGTATTTAAAAATTTAAAGAAATTTTTATATATATTATATTAAAATATTTGGATTATTTATTAAAAAATTATTTTTCTATTATTGATTTTATGCTTTTTTTATTTTATAAATTTAAAGTTTAAATACAATAATTATCTAATAAAATTTTACTATTTTAATTAATATTTGTTAAACATATGGTATTATAAATAGGATAATTATTTAATGAATAATATTTAAAAGTATTTCAAAATGTTTATGGAACATTTTTTCAATTTTTTTATATTTCAAAATATTTTTCAGCCAATTTAATTTTTACATTAACATTTTGAGATATTAATAAAAAATTATAATGACGGTTGGTATGTACAAATGAATTGGTAATTGTCCCAAGCAAACACAGTTGTCAAAAAATGACGTAATTCTACGTCATATCAAATAATTGATAATTTGCGTACGTGCCACACACTTTTATATTGAGTATTTTCCTCAAAATGTATTTGGAAACTGTGTTAATCTTTTTAATTTTGATTAAAATTTAAAATTAATATTTTATAATTTTATAAATAACTTGCATATTTTTTAAATTAAAATATATTGATAATAAGTGTTAACAATTTTTTAGTATCACGAGTTATTTTTTTTTTTTTAATATGACAAGAGAGCAGTGATATTTGAATACTATTTATTTTAAAAATAGTATAGCTATTATAAGTTAAATTTTATATAAAAAGTGTGATTAATAATTATTAAATTATATATTTATATATAAATTTATATATTTATTATGCATATATTTTAATTCTACATAAATTTTAATACAAATGTTTAATTTAATGACATTCATGTCATATTTAAAAAAAGTTAATTGGACAAAAAAATATTACAATTTTTTTTATCAATTTATAATTTTATCTTAATGTTTTAATTTTGATTTTGATATTTTAATGTTTGATATTAGGTACAATTATATTTAATTTTTAAAATCAAATTTGTAATTTGATATAAAAGTTAAATGTTTGTTGTAATTTAAAATTATATCTAAATAATTTAATTTTGGATCATAAAACCAAATCTTTAAAAATTATAACTAAAACTTAAAATTAATTTAGAGAAATTTAAATTTAGTCCACTAAATTTAAAATTATGGTAATCAAATGCTATAAAGTTTAAATATTATTACCAAAATTCATAAAAATTCATCTATATATATTTTTAATGAGTTTATTTTATTCTTTTGATTGATGTTATAATTTTTAAAACAGTTAATCAACTTAATTTTCAAAGTGCAAAAATTTTTTGGAGCGTACTATAATAAATATTAAAATTAGCAATAAAAATGATATAGTAATAATAATTTTGCCGCATATAAATCTATAATAGTAAAATGAATAACTTCCACTAAGGTACATAAAAAAAATATGGCAATAATAATAATTATTATTATTAAATATTTTTGGCATCAAAATTTTTTTTTAACAACCATAATTTTGTTATAAAATATTTATAGCTATCATTTTATGGTAGCAACATACAATAATATATATATTATTGTTGTAAATTTATTGTTGTGAATTTTATATATTTGATAGTAAAAATTATTGTTATTAAATTCAACAATTTTTTTGTTAGCGTTTGATTACTATAATTGTAAATTTAGTCATTTAGTTATCATAATTATAATTTTAATGAATAAAATTTAAAAATTTTCAAATTAATCTTAAATTTTGACTATAATTACAATCAATTTTAAAAGTTGAAATTAATTTTATCTAAAATTAAAAAATATAGTTATAATTACAAACTACAACAAAAATTTGACTTTTTAAAATTTATTTTAAAAATTGAATATAATTACACTAATTTCAAACATTAAGATATCAAAATCAAAATTAAAATATTAGAATAAAATTATAATTAATGAAATAAAATTATAATTAATGAAAATGTTTAATATTTTTATCCAATTATTTTATTTAAAACTATAAAATTTTAAGTTTGTCTCTCCATCAAAGTTAATTGTATAAAAAAAACTTATAAAGGAAACTTATGTTGGATACACGTTTTAGCAATAATGGCAAAAAGCAAAATTACCGCGGATGATTGGGATTCCCCTTTCTCATCTTTTTTCATATTTTTATTTTTTGTTTTTTTTTCTCATTAATTTTTTTACAATTGTCCGCATATTTTTTTTATCAGCGTTATCTCTAGATTGTTTTTTTATTTGTTTTTTGTATTTTTTAATAAATTATTATATTAATATTCATTTAAAATAAATTTATTAAAAACGGATATGAGATTTCTTCATAATATTAGGGTTTGATTGCTAACTACTAGAGTTTTTCTCTGTTTAATAGGATTTTATTTTTGTTATTTATAATATTTGATATCACTTCATCTAAGTAGTTTGCGCTTAGCCGGTTCCAAGCCCGGATAAAGGAGAAAGGTTGAGGTAGGTGACAACTAGAGTAAAAATTTCGTCACACCTTATGATATGGATTCAAATGATATAAACGTTGGGGCGTCCTCTACTTACGATGCGCTACATCAGAGTCAGGGTGTAGTGAGAAATATGCAAGAGTGTAGGGCGTTCACCGAAAGCAATGTGCCATGCTGGGGCCCGAGTGTGTTGTTAAGTGAGCAAGGGTTCTCACATCATGGACGGGTGTGGGTAAAGAAGTTAGTCTATAGGACAGATAGTAGAACAGATAGTGGAACAGAATACAAGATAGACACAAAAAACAATAGAATATATCATAAAAGGAGACAAATTAGGAAGGAACAAAATAGAAGGAGGATCAGGGTTGGTATTTGAAATATTGGATCACTTACAGAAAAATTAATGGAGTTTGTGGATAACTTGGAAAGGAGAAGAGTGAATATTGCTTACATTCAGGAGACTAAATGGGTAGGAGAGAAAAGCAAGGAAGTGGGTAATTCAGGGTACAAACTGTAGTTTATCGGAAAGGAGAGAAATAAGAACAGAGTGGGCATAATCATAGACAAGACATTGAAAGACGCTGTAATAGCTGTGAAAAGAGTAGGAGATAGAGTTATACTAGTAAAGCTAGTACTAGAATGAGAAATAATAAATGTAATTAGTGCTTATGCCCTATAAAGAGGACTAGATAGTGAGAGTAAACAAAGGTTTTGGGAAGATATGGATGATTTAATGCAAAGCATACCGAATGAAGAGAATGCTTTCATTGATGGAGAATTGAATGGACATGTAGGAAGTGATAGACAAGGTTATGAGAATGTTCATGGAGGTTTTGGTTTTGGTAGTCGAAATAAGGAGGGAAAAAGCATAATGGATTTTGCTATGGCATACGACCTAATACTAACAAATACCTACTTTATAAAAAGAGAGTCACATTTAATGACTTTTAAAAGTGGGCGACATAGAAGCCAAATCGACTTCCTCTTAACCAGGAAGACAAATAGAGCTCTATGCAAGGATTGCAAGGTCATTCCAGGAGAGGCTTTAATAAGTCAACATCGGTTAGTGGTCTTGGATGTTAAGTTTAGGAACAATTCAAGTAAGGTCAGAAGAAATAGTGTAGCTCAAACAAAGTGATGGGAGTTCAAATGAGTAAAGCAAGTGAAGTTCAAAAATGAGCTTCTCGAATCCGAAGTATGGAAGCTGGATATGGAGGCCAATGATATGTGGATGCAAATGGCATCAAAGATTAGAGAAGTAGCTAAAAAAGTACTTGGAGAGTCTAAAGAATATGGACCATCCTCAAAAGAGAGATGGTGGTAGAATGAGGAAGTACAAAATGTAGTGAAGAGAAAAAGGGAATGGTATAAGAAATTACCTAAATGTGATAATAATAATGCATATGAACAGTACAAGATAGTAAAGAAAGAGGCAAAAAATGCAGTTAGTCAAGCAAGAGCATAAGCCTTTGAAAAGTTATATGAGAAACTTGAAACTAAAGAAGGGGAGAAAGATATTTATAGATTAGCAAGGAGGAGAGAAAGGAAATGTTAAGATCTCAATCAAGTTAGGTGCATTAAGAAAAAAGAAGGAAAAATGCTGGTGAAAGATGAGGACATTAAAGAAAGATGGAGAAATTATTTTAATGATCTCTTTAATAATAGTCAAAATGGTAATAGCATGAATATAGACTATAGAATAATAGAGAAAAATGTGAATTATATTAGAAGGATTAGATCTTTAAAAGTAAATGAAGCACTTAAGAGAATGAAAGTGGGTAAAGCCTGTGGACCCGATGGAATACCAATTGAAGTGTGGAAGTGTTTGGGAGATATATGAGTGGCATGATTAACTAAATTATTTAATAAGATTCTAAACTCAAAGAAAATGCCTGATGAATGGAGGAGGAGTATTTTAGTACCTATTTTTAAAAATAAGGGAGACATACAGAGTTGCTCGAACGATAGAGGAATTAAACTCATGAGCCATACTATGAAGTTATGGAAGAGAGTTGTGGAGCATTGACTACGCCATGATATTTCTATCTCTCTCAATCAATTTGGCTTCATGCTCAGTTGTTCAACTATAGAAGCGATCTTTTTCTAATTAGAAGCTTGATGGAGAAATATAGAGATGTGAATAAAGATCTACACATGGTTTTTATTGTTTTGAAGAAGGCTTATAATAGTGTTTCAAGATATGTCTTATGGAGTGTGTTAGAACAAAAGAGGGTATCTATTAGGTACATACAAGTGTTAAAAGATATGTATGAATGAACAACTACTATTATGTGCACAGTGAGAGGGGACACAAGAGATTTTCCGATCTCAATTGGATTACACCAAGAATCAGCTATAAGCCCTTACCTTTTTACACTAGTTTTAGATGAATTGACGAAACATATACAAGAGAGTATTCCTTGGTGCATGATGTTTGCGGATGATATTATTCTGATAGATGAGACGCGAGAAGGAGTCAATAGAAAGCTAGAGTTTTGGAGAAGTATTCTAGAGTCATAGGGCTTTAAGTTAAGTAGAACGAAGACAAAATACATGTATTGCAAGTTCAGTAAAGGGCAAAATGATGATAGAGAAGGAGTTAATTTGAATGGAGTGGTACTATCCTAAAGTAATCACTTTAAATATCTCCGCTCAATTTTTCAAGTAGATGGGGGATGTGAGGAGGATGTTAGTCATAGGATTAAAGCCGGATGGTTGAAGTGGAGACGTGCCACGGTAGTTTTATGTGATCCCAAGATTCCCAATAAGTTTAAAGGAAAATTTTACTGTACAATCATACGACCGGTTATGTTTTATGGTAGTGAGTGTTGGGCATTGAAGGAGTCGTATGCGTCTAAGATAAGAGTTGCAGAGATGAGAATGTTAAGGTGGATGAGTGGCCATACTAGACTAGATAAAGTCCGTAATTAGAGTATTAGAGAAAAGATAGGAGTGGTGCCAATTGAGGATAAGTTGAGAGAAGGGAGATTGAGGTAGTTTGGTCATGTGAAGCGTAGACATACAGAGGCTCCAGTTATACAAATAGAGCACATTAAATTAGAAGATAGAAAGAAAAAAAGAGATAGACCTAAATTGATTTGGAGGAGAGTAGTACAATATGATCTAAAAATATTACACATTTCTAAGGATTTAACCCAGTCAACTCTAAATTTTTGAGATACAGACTTAGTTGAGTTGAATTATAATACTTGATATGTTTTTTAACAGGTCAAGACAAAGTGTGATTATTGACTCTTTTATTTAGAAATCTAAACTTGAATTTACATCACAAATTTCTTTTATCGTTCAAATTAAAAAAAAAAAATTACTATTGGAAAATTACTTTACTATGTACAAATCATCTTACATAAATTTTCTGTTCTCTATTTTTTTTTCTATTATGAATGTTTATCAATAAATTGCTAAATTTTCTTTTAATAAAAAAGTGGATGATTGGGATACGCAATTAGCGAGCCGCAAGCTATGTTGAATATTCTGGAGCCAACAAGGCAAACCACTTTTCGAGGTTCACGCACTATCTTCTCCTCAGTCACGTGCATGCGAATTGCATGCCACGTTGGACCCCAATGCATCATCTGGGTCCATATCAAACGCTTGGCTGCCACACACATTCTACAAAGCCCCGAAGCAAGCAGCCTAAGCCTAGGTTGTGGTGGTGGGGAAGGCTGCTTCGGTCAGCAGTGGTGGCTGGCGGTGGCTGCGCTTTAGCTTCCCAAAACGATTGGTTTTTTTGGCAAGCTATCGCCGCTGGCCATGGCTGTTCCTTTTGCAAAATCACATTTTTTGTGGAGTTTTCTGTCGATTTTCTTACATATTTTGGCTGTTTTTCTGTTATTATTAACTACTTATGTCTCTGCTCATACCTTCTCTGGTGCGTTTAATCTTCTTTCTTACTTTTGTTCTGTATCCTGGCTGGCTTTATTTTTTTGTTTGTTTGTTTATTCTTGATGTGGGTTTGGTAGCAAGAAGTATTTATTGTTTATTATTTTTAATAATAATAATAATAATAATATTTTTTTTCTGTTATTGTTTTTGTGATGATGATTTATGATGGCGATTGTTGAATTTTGAATATTGTGAAAATAATAAGATATTGGAAGTGAAGATGTTGATAGTAGTAGAAGGAATGATTTGTATTCCGAAATCTTGAGAGATGAGGCTTTGGCAAGGCTCAATGAGCTTGGAAAGGTACTATTCGAGCTTTCTCCACTCTCTTTAATTTATATGATTAAAACTTCTTTTCTGCGTTTCACTTAGGCAGGCTACTGTTTGGTTTGCTCTGGAAATGAGAATGAAATGCAACTTTTGGCTTGTTTAGTGGGAGGAATTCAAAATTTATTTTATGATCTTGATATGAATTTTATCTAGTTATTTTTAAAATAAAGATGGAATAGGATTCCTGGGCTTTAGACATTCAATTCTATTCTCATTCAATCTCCAAGGCGATTCAATTATGCCCTTAATGAAATAGCTATAATAGGTATTCATTATTGTTTTAAGTACTTATTTTTCTAAGCCTGAAGTACAAGCTTGCGTTCATTGTTGAGGCCATCAAGCAGCAAGGTTTGAAGGAATTGCAATAACTGTTAGTAATATGGATCATCATTAGCATATATGTCCCATCCATCCACTTGTTCTTAAATTTACTTTATTACAAAACCCTTATGCTCATAATTTAATTTCAAGTTACAATGATTCCTGTGGAAGTCGCAGTTTGGTCTTCTTGAGCGTCAATAAGAATATGATTGCCTGTATCAACAGGTGAGTGATGCTGATGGGTATCTTGAAAGGACATTCATGAGTGCAGCTTCTCTGAGGGCTGGAAATCTTATTCGTTGTTGGATGGAGGATGCTGGTTTGACAACGTTAGCATTCTTCCTTTTCGTACTGTGAACAAGATTTCTGAAAAGCTTGACTGATGCGTATACACTTTCCAGGTGGTTTGACCACATGGGCAATTTACATGGTCGTTTTGAAGGAATGAATCGAAGTGCTGAGACTTTATTGATTGGTTCTCATTTGGTGATATTCCTATTGTATTTTCCTCTTGCAAATTTTTAATATTTTTTTGCCTTTCTATTTTCATAGTAGGCAAAAAGCATGTGGTGTATCAGTACTAAGAATTGAGTGTTTTGTTTCCTTAATAGGATACTGTTGTTGACGCTGGGATATTTGATGGGTCATTGGGCATAATCTCAGCATTGTCTGCCTTAAAGGTGTTGAAAAGCAATGGAATGCTGGCAAAATTAAAACGGCCTGTTGAGGTCAGTGAAGTATCTGCTTCTGCTATTATTTTTTTTTTTAAAATGTTGCTCAAGTTTTAATCTCCATGATCACAACAGTGTTTTTTCATTTAAACAACATATTACTTGCTGTTTGTTTCTAGAATTTTTGTAGTTTGTCTTACTGTCTCATTTGGATAGGCTATTGACTGATTGATTTTTCATGAAATTGATAATTTTGGTCTTATTGTCTCATTTGGACAGGATATTGACAGATTGATTGTCATGAATTGACAATTTTATGTGATAATATAATCTTCTAAGATGGTATTGATAATCAAATTCTATTTGTGCTAACCAAAAATTAAATGAATAATAAACTTCACCCACGCTTGCGAAAGTGAATCTTGAATGAATAAAATATGTTTCTACCTGCTTTTTCTTTTTTAAAGAAATGTCTTCTATTAATACAAGGTAAAAGACAATGAACAGATTATTCTCGACTGGGCTGGAAGGATGGTGGAGCTACTGCAATCTCAGTTCTCTATGAGCGAAGCTTGTAAGAGCCAGGTCAATAGTAAAAAATAATTAAAAAAATGCTATAGAATAAGCTAGATCTGATTGGATGAATGGGGAATGAAATATATAAATGATTTTCATATCTCAGTTTAATTTCCCTATGATGTGCAGGTAGAACATGTTTATTTTTCTGTTTCATCTTATTCAAATAAAACAGCAACAGGCACTAGAATCATTATTGTTTCCTAATGTTTTAGTTCTTAATGCAATATTCACTATGCAAGACCAAAAAACCCTTTCAAAAAGTTTATTTGAATGTCTTTGAGCTGTTTCCATGCAACAACATTTCTCATTGATATCATGATGTCTTGTGGCTTATATCCTGAACCTTGCAGGTTATTGCATTTAGCGACGAGGAGGGAGTGAGGTTTCAGTCTACTTTCTTGGGCAGTGCTGCTATAGCTGGAATTTTACCGGTCTCAGCATTGCAGATATCTGATAAGAGGTTTCCTTGAGTAAACTATCCCCTCATTTTTGTTCTTTCCTGTATTTGTTGTGGTTATATTGATGTGTAATCCTTGTTCAGTGGTGTAACAGTGCAAGACAGTCTGAAGGAGAACTCTTTAGGAATTACTGAAGAAAGTCTATTGCAACTCAAATATGATTCAAAGTCTGTTTGGGGTTATGTTGAGGTATATCAGTGTACACTGATTCTTGTTGGCAACAATATTATTATTATTTATTTTTTAAAATTCTGATTAGCCAGTTCAGTTTGGTTATACTGCTTAGTTATTTTAGCTTTATTTAGGTCCTGTATTTCCCAATGCTGCAGGTTCATATTGAACAAGGACCTCTACTAGAATGGGTTGGTTTTCCTCTAGGTGTGGTTAAAGGCATAGCTGGACAGACACGGCTAAAGGTATCTGATGTATTTTCAGCATACACATCAAAATTTCAACCAATTTATTCCCTCAGACAAGGAAGAGTTTTGATGTGAAATTTTATTTTGTAGCATCTGACTCTAGAATTTGCAAAAACTTCTGAACAAGGAAAACGTAATATCTGAAACGGCTGAAGGCTAGAAAATTTAAAATTACCCTTGTATTAGATATCAGCATGAGATCAATCTCTATTGCAGAGACTGCAGCAGAATCCGAGAACAAAAGAATTATGAGATGAGAAGAAAGAAAGAGTAGATGAGAATAGAATATAATCTTTGAGAGAGAAAAGTATATTTTGTTATTGATTCAATCAGAAGAATGAATTGATACAAGCAATACACCTATCTATAACAGAGTAGCTTATCAGCTACTAACTAATGCAGTTATGATAACTGCACACTAACAATCAGATGTGTTAACTGCTACTTTCAACAATATTTCCCTTGAAAATCCCTCCTTATCCAACATCCCTTACTACTTATTCTTCCTCCTCTTCGTATAGTATGTTACAATACCCTCCCCAAGAGAATCTTCTTGTCCCCTAGAAGATTGAAATTCAGGAAATTGAGCCAGGATGAAAGACTGGTCCTACCAAGTGGCTTCCTCTGCTGGTAGGTTGATCTACTTAATGAGTCCTTGAAGAATCATCTGAGAATCCCTGGAAATGACTCTTTGTCTTTAGCACTTTTTCAGGAGCAACTATAATAGTGCCATCATGCAGAACTGGTGAAGTCTGCACAACTGTTGCACCCTCACCCACTTTCTTTTCTAAAAGGGAAACATAAAAAACAGGGTGAATAGATGCTGAAACCTGCCTATAAGGCTGAGGCTTGAGATATACCCAATCACCTACTTGAAATGCCCTTTCTATCTTTTCTTATCTCCATCCTGTTCTAAGCCGTTAACAAATTCCCCGTAATCAATGGTGACATGTGCTGCCTTTCCTTCACAAATCTGATATAGCCCCAACTGAAGTGGATTCACAAGGCAAAAAGGTCAGAGGAGCAGGCTTATACTCATACAAGGCTTCAAATGGAGACATCTTCAAAGCACTGTGGTGGGTAGTATTATACCACCATTCTGCTAGAGACAAACACTTCCACCAAGAAAGTGGCTGTTGAAAACATAAACACCTCAAGTACCCCTCCACACTTCAAGTACCCCTCCAAACTTTGATTCAACCTTTCTGACTGCCCATCAGATTGGGGGTGGTAAGCTAAACTAAAGGCTAGTTGAGTACTTGTCATTTTAAAAAGTTCCTTCCAAAAGAGACTAGTGAACACATTGTCTTTATCATCAATTATAAGCACAGGACAGCCTTGGAGCTTGAAAATATTATCTAGAAACAGTTTAGCAACATCTTTAGCTGTAAAAGGGTGTTGCAATGCCATGAAGTGAGCATACTTGGTGAATTACCAAAATAGTGTCCTTTAGGTAATTGCTTTATAAAGTCCATTGTGACATGTGGCCAAGCTTGAGATGGGATGGGAAGAGGTTGTAAAAGACCTGGTGAAGCACAAGTCTCACTTTTGCACCTTGCACAAATATCACAGCATTTGATCCTGCATTATTGCTTTTAATATATTAGGCTAGACAAAATGCCTGCTGAGTCTCATGTAAGTAGCATAATGCCAGAGTGACCCCCGAACTGTGAACTGTGATAGAGATTTAACAGATGCTCTCTTAGATGTCTTCTACTTCCCGCATACAATTTGTCTTTGTGAAATAGTAGACCATTTTTGAGGGAAACCCAGGATGTGCGTTGCTATCAATGGACAGATGAGTAATATAATCCAATGCTTGTTTGTCCTCAACCTAACTTTGAATGAGCTGATTCATCCAAGTGGGCTGTAAAAAAGAATGCAGAAGTAATAGCCAACATTCATCATCAACAAGTCTCCTAGACATGGCATCTGCAACTTTATCAACTCCCCTTTAGTACAGTATTTTATATTGCAGCCCTAACAACTTTGAAACTCCTCTCAGTTGCAAATTAGTGTGCAATCTCTATTCCAAGAGATGCTTAATACTTTCATGGTCTGTCTTTATAAAGAAAGGCCCCTACTCCAAATAATGTCTCCATTTAGAGACAGCAAATGTAATTGCTAACAATTACCTTTCATATACTGATAAGGCTTTAGTTCTTGGGCCAAAAGCCCTGGAAATAGAGGCTATAGGATGCCCATCTTATTGGAACGCAACCCCCATACCTATGCCACTAGCATTTGTCTCCACCACAAAGGGCTTTGAAAAGTTGGGCAATGCCAACACTGGAGCTTGAGACATGGCCTCCCTAAGCGGCTCAAAAGCTTTTTGTGCCTTATCATCCTATTGAAAAGCATCTTTCTTAAGCATATCAATTAAAGGTTTACTGATAATACGCTAATAATGCACAAACTTCCTATGGTATCCTGTCAAACCCAGAAAACTCCTTAAATACTTAACATATTTTGGAGTGGGCTAAGAAACCATTGCTTGAACCTTGGTAGGTCCAGCAGCAACACCCTTGCCAGAAATTATGTGCCCAAGGTAGTCAATTTTAGCTTGCCAAAAGAGCATTTGCTCAATTTAACATAAAGCTGCTGCTATAACACTTTAAAAACTTCCATCATATGCCTTAAATGCTCCTCCCAAGATGAGCTATGGATCAGAATGTCATTAAAAAAGACCAATACATCAATACAAACTTTCTTAAGAAAAGCTGAAAAATATGGTTCATAAGGCCTTGAAAAGTTGCAGGTGCATTGGTTAGCGCAAATGGCATTATAGTAAGCTCATAGTGTCTATGGTGTGTCCTTAAAGTAGTTTTATGGACTTCTCCAAGATTCATCCTTGTTTGATAACATGCTTTCAAGTCAATCTTAGAAAAGATTAAGGCCTCATGAAGCTCATCTTAAAGATCATCTATTATGGGTATTGGAAATTTATCCTTGATGGTGAGATCATTCAATTTTCTATAATCAATATAGAATCTTCAGGACCCATCTTTCTTCTTAACTAGCATTATTGGAGAGGAATAAGAATTGTTACTTGGCCGTATGGTGCCATGATCTAGCATTTCCTCCAAAAGTTTTTCAATCTCAGCCTTCTGGAAATGTGGGTACCTATAAGGCCTTACATTCACAGGCTGAGCAGAAGAAACCAGTGGAATGAGTGAGGCAGACCCTTTGCATCCTAAAAAACACACTGGTATTTAGTCAACAAAAGTTGCAAATTAGAAGGATAAGTAACAACAAATGAAACACCATCCATAGTAGCATGGTGAGGATGATTGTACTGCAATTGGGATAACTAAATGCAAAACAATGGAGTTTGGAAGTTCCCACAAAACTTAGTAGTCGACTGCTCCTCATGCACACAATGCAACAACTTAGAATGAAGGTCTGCATCAGTAATTCCCTTTAAAATCACCTTAACATCTCCATTTTGAAAAGTGACGGTTGAAGTATGGAAATTAAATAAGACAGGGTTGAAGGTTTTCATCCAATCCATACCCAATATCATATCTAAACTGCCTTTCTCTAGTATTCTGAAATCAAAATAGAAGGAATAATGGTGAATTTCCAATTAAAAGCAAGACAAGTGTTGATGCTAAAAGTTTTCCTTCCATTAGCTATTGCTACATCAAACGGGGCCATATCTACCAAAGGAAGCTTCATTCCTTGGCTATCTTAGCATTTAGGAAACTATGAGTGCTCCCACTATCCATAACAATCAACAACTCCATATTTTTATGCTGCCCCCTCATTTTAATAGTATTTGACCCCTGTTTGCCTTTAATGGCATGCACTGACAAGGTCATTTCCTCCATGGGACTAGGATTATCTCCTTCAGACACTTCATGCCGCACTTCCTCTCCATCATCTACTTGCTTGCAATTGAAACAGAACTCCATCACTCTCAGATGCTTGCATAGCCATAACAGACTTCTGCTGTTTACATTGATGACCGGGGAAGTATTTCTCCCCACATTTAAAACATGGCCTTGGTTGTGTGATGGTATTGGTACTGTTATTAACAACAATATTTGTTTTGGGTGCAGGTTAAGTGACAGAAACTTGACTGGATGCAGATGAAGATTTCTTATTAGTCACTGGTAGTTTATGATTAGAATTTGGATCTGAATTGTGTGGTTTGGGTGTATAGGAATTGGTGAAGTGAGTCCTGGCAGATCCGTAAGAAAAAGGTGCTGAAGAAGTGGAAGATGCAGATCTGAAATTGCTTGAATAAGGTCTAAGGTTGGTGTTAATTTTCTTACTACTATTCAAGAATTGTTCTTGGATTCTAGTAGTCTTAAAGACTTGAGAAAGTGTAGAGGGCTTCATCATTCTAACCACAGGCATAATGTCATCCCTTAGTCCCCCAATAAACACAGACAGAAAATATGCTCCTCCCAAATTAGGCATAGCTCTTTCTAGCCTAGTTCTGATATCTTTAAACTTATCTTGATACTCCTCAATTGTCCCATCTTATCTCATTATCATAAATTCCTCAATCACATCTTCTAGTCCATCCTCCCCAAGTGAACACAATTCCCTCTCAAAATCCTCTCAAGAATGGGATCCAACTCCTTTAACCCAATTATCCATTAGAAACAAACTAGCAATTCCTACCATTTGATCCTTAGGTATTCCATAAACCTCAAAGTACTTGATATATTTCCTAATCCAAGCCCTAAGTTCTTTCTCATCAATAGTAACAAGCTGGACTTTAGGTAACTTTTTAGGCCTATCTTCAGTTTTTAATATTGATCTAGCACTATTAGACTCCTTCTGTGACTGATTCCCATTTTCCCTAGGTATTGGTAAAATTCCCCTACCTCCGAAAGAAGCAACAAGCGGTACTCGCTTCCTCATTTTCTACAGAACTGATTCCCTTGCCTTTATCTACCAAATTAGCCCCAATCACGGCTCACATCTACTCTAATATCACATTTCTAGTTTCCTCTGCACTCTGTCTAATTTCTCCATCACATTTTCATTATCTTTTTTTGCAACTGCTTGCATAACCCTAATTTGATCCTCCAACTCAGTTATTCTTTGCTGCATTAGCCAAAACCTGAATAACTACTCCAGATCTGGTCATCTTGACAATTTCTGAATCCACAATTGGAAGATCAGTTCCTCTTGCAACCTTCGCAGTTACCAGATCTACGATTGGAATATTTCCTCTTGCAACCTTGGTAATTACCAAATCTACAATTGGAAGATCAATCCCTCTTGTAACCTAGTTCTGATACCAAAATGTTAGATATCAGCCTGAGATCAATCTCTATTGTAGAGTTTGCAACAGAATAAGAGAACAGAAGAATTATGAGATGAGAAGAAAGAAAGACTAGATGAGAGGAGACTAGAATCATTGAGAGAGAAAAGTATATCTTGTTATTGATTCAATCAGAAGAATGAGTTGATACAAGCAATACACCTATTTATGACCGAGTAGCTTATCAGCTGCTAACTAATGCAGCTAGGATAATGTCACATCCCGACTTAGCGGGCCCCAGCTCAAGCCCCTCTCTGGGTGGCCATCCTAGAGGCCGGCGACTCAGAGGCCAGTCTCGCTCTGGTGGAGTTCAATCGCCGCAGAGCTAGGATTCGAACCCTTATCACCACGGTTTGTAGCCTCTTACCAATTGCCCCGCACCAATTGGTAAGAGGCTAAGCAAACCCGAGAGGAGATAAGGGTTCGAATCCTAGCACAGCAGGACGAAGCGATTCAACACCACCAGAGCTGACAGAACCGATTTGAGTTGCATCGCCGGCCTCTAGAGGGGTACGCCGGCAAGATGGCCACCCATAGAGGGGCTTGAGCTGGGGCCCACTAAGCCGGGGTGTGACAGATAACTACTCCCTAACAATCAGATATGCTAACTGCTACTTTCAACAATATTTCTCTCCACAATCCCTCCTTATCCAACATCCCTAAGTACTTATTCTTCTTCCTTCTCCTATAGTATGTTACACCTTATTGGCTAATTGTGAAAATCTACATACTTAGAAAATGCATCTTTCTATTTTTTCCCAAGGATAGTCTTTTTTAAAAACTCTCAATTTGAAGTCCTCGTGAGAAAAAAAAAATTATTCATGCCTGTTCTCAGGTTAAAAATATTAGTACATGAACTATTTATTTGGGTATAGTTGAATCATGGTTTCTAGATAATGCATCGACAAATTGCATCAGCTGGGGCATGGTATTGAAGACCAGAAAGACCCATGTTTCCCCATTTCCCCTTCTATTGTTCTAGTCATGAACCTAGGAGAGACTTAGAATGATGTAGCCTAGCCAACTAGATATTGGGGGAGAGTGAATTTTGAACTTAACAAAGAAAGAATAAATATTTAGTATCCATATTTTGTAACAAAAAATAAACACTGCATGTTTATATTGAGTCATTTAAAAAAAGGAATAACTTAGGATTAATATGATTGTTAATTTAGCTTAGGATTTACATTTTTGGATATTGATGTGGAATTGGTTTCAACCAGAGCTAAATGGCATAAAAAGATCCATATAGCCTTTTTACATACTGACAAGGCAGGGTTAGTAGCAGCTGCTTCTTCTCGATAATTATCACACCTTACCCTTCTGTAAGGTATAACATGATCCCGTAGTATAACTAACGAATTATCGAACTTCACCTACAGATAACTCATTAAATATACTACAAGGATTTTAAAATAATTCTAATACATTTGAGAGTTTTAAGCGATCATAAAATAGTGGTTAAAGTGTCCTTTTAAAATAGATGTTATAATTTTTTTTTCCATATTTTTAAAATGTTGTGGAAAGCCAATCAATATATTATTTCTCTGTATATTCTGTATTCTGTATTCCTATTTAGGATTTCTTCCTAATTAGTAGAACACAATTATAGAAATTAATTATATATATACCCATGTACAGATTAATTGAACTTAAGGAGAATCATCTATTTCTACATGGTATCAGAGTAAGTCATCTATCTAGGGTGACTATTTGTTCTTACCACCCAGTTCAGGAGAGACCTTGACCGCCGACCGGCTGTCCCCTTTGATCCAGTCGTCGGAATCCAAGCACGTGAGGCTCACGCGCCCAACTCAGGTTCTCGCCGTTTCTTCACTCATCGGCACGTGGAGGCGCGTCTGTTGGCCGTTTTGACTTCCATCAGCATCGTCAGCGTCGCCTCAACCCTCTCATTTCACCACTGTGTTCTGTTGCCTGATCCAGTACACCATTAAAGGACTTCTAAGGTTTCGCTCTTAGATCCTATTTCGATTATTTGCTTGATTTGTGATTTTGGGTTATTTTGCGGCTATAAGCACTTTGGATTAGTTTTTCGGTTAGTTTTTTTTGTCTCAATAAATAGCAGACAATAAGAATGTTATTTCTGATGTGATTCCGGTGATGACTAAGATCACGGAACACAAACTTAATGGTTTGAATTACTTGGAGTGGAGTAAGACTATTAGGGTTTATTTGCATAGCATTGATAAGGATGATTACCTTACTAAAGACCCACCTACTGATGATACACGGCAAACTTGGCTAAGGGAGGATGCTCGGTTGTTTTTGCAGCTTCGAAATTCGACTCACATTGAGATAATTAGTTTTATTAATCACTGTGAATTTGTTAAGAAATTTATGGATTACTTAGATTTTCTGTATTCTGGTAAAGGGAATATCTTCCATATTTATGATGTTTGTAAGGCATTCTACCTTGCTGAGAAAGAGGATAAATCTCTCACGGCTTATTTTATAGATTTTAAACGGGTATATGAGGAACTTAATGTATTGTTGGCTTTTAGTTCTGATGTGAAAGTTCAAAGACGCCTAACGGAGCAATCGGTCATTATGAGTTTTCTTGTAGGCCTTCCTTCAGAGTATGAGACTGCTAAATCTCATATTCTCTCCAGTTCTGAGATCTCCTCTTTGCATGAAACGTTCACACGAGTCCTTCGTACAGAGAGTACTCAATCTTCACAGTCTGCCAGTAGTGCTTTTATTAGCCATAATCCAAATGGACAACAGGGTAATAGAAGAGGAAGTAGAGGAGGAATTACAGGCAACAGAGGTAATCAGCGTAATGGGGAGGCTAGTTCTAATTAGGACTCAAGAGGAGTCATTTGTTATTATTGCCATGAGCCTGGCCATACAAAATATAATTTTCTGCAACTTCAGAGGAAAAATCATAGGGTGTGACGAAATTTTTACGCTGGTTGTCACCTACCGCAACCCTCCTCCTTTATTCGGGCTTGGGACGGGCTAAGCGAAACTACTTAGGCGGAGGAAGGCCAAACTGGTGATAGGGAAGGAGTTAGTTTGAATGGAGTGATACTGCCCCAAAGTAATTACTTTAAATATTTAGGCTCAGTCCTTCAAGTAGATGGGGGATGTGAGGAGGATGTTAGTCATAGGATTAAAGCCGGATGGTTGAAGTGGAGATGTGCCACGGGAGTTTTATGTGATCGTAAGATTTCCAATAAATTGAAAGGAAAATTTTACCGTACAGCCATACGACCGGCTATGTTATATGGTAGTGAGTGTTGGGCACTGAAAGAGTCGTATGCATCTAAGATAAGAGTTGCAGAGATGAGAATGTTAAGGTAGATGAGTGGCCATACGTGACTAGATAAAGTTCGTAATGAGAGTATTAGAGAAAAGGTAGGAGTGGTGCCAATTGAAGATAAGTTGAGAGAAGGGAGATTGAGGTGGTTTGGTCATGTGAAGCGTAGACATACGGAGGCTCCAGTTAGACAAGTAGAGCTCATTAGGTTAGAGGATAGAAAGAAAAAAAAGGGGTAGACCTAAATTGACTTGGAGGAGAGTAGTACAACATGACCTAGAAGCATTACACATTTCTGACGATTTAACCCAAAATCGTTCAAAGTGGAGAAAGCGAATCCATATAGTCGACCCCAATTTTTTGGGATAAAGGCTTAGTTGAGTTGAGTTGAGAGGAAAAATCAACGATCACAGATGGCAAATATGGCAGCAGATGATTCTACAGTATCTTCCTCTGAGAAAATTGGTTTGGTATCTGCAGAGAACTTTGCACAGTTTTCCTAGTATCAGGCATCTCTAAAGCCTACCAGTTCCCCTGTTACTGCGATCGCTGAGTCTGGTAAATTCACTACATGCCTTGTGCTTCTTCGTCCAAATGGGTTATTGATTCTGGTGCAACAGATCACATGACAGTTAATTCTAGTCTTCTATCTACTTTTCAGTCTAATCTCACTTCCTCTACTGTTACTTTAGCTGATGGTTTTACTTCTTGTGTCATGGGTTCTGGAACTGCGAACTCGACTTCGTCAATTTCTTTATCATCTGTTTTGTGTTTATCAAAATTCTCTTTTAATCTACTTTCTGTTAGTAAACTTACTCGTACATTAAATTGTTATGTTTCCTTTTTTCCTGACCAGTGTTTGTTTCAGGATCATATGACGAAGCAGATTATTAATAGAGGACGTGAGTCAGGTGGTCTCTACATTCTGGAAAATCATGTACCGCGGTCGCTTGTTTGCTCCAGTACCTTAACACCTCTTGAAGCTCATTGTAGGTTGGGCCATCCTTCTTTGTCTACCATAAAGAAGTTGTGTCCTCAGTTTTTGTCTTTATCAGTACTAGAATGTGAGTCGTGTCAGTTTACAAAACATCGTCATTTGCCTTCTGTGTCTAGAGTCAATAAACGGGCTTATCCCCTTTTGAGTTAGTTCATTCTGATGTTTGGGGTCCTTATTCTGCTGCTTCTAAAACTGAAATTTCGTTATTTTGTTACTTCTGTTGATGATTACTCTCGTGTTATCTGGGTATATTTAATGAAGAATTGTTCTGAGTTGTTTTCTATCTTTTATGCCTTTTGTAATGAAATCAAAACTCAATTTAATATTTCTGTGCGCATATTAAGAAGTGACAATGTCAAAAAATACTTTTCAGTACAATTTCAGTTTTATATGACACAAAATGACATTCTTCATCAGTCTTCCTGTGTTGATACCCCATCCCAAAATGGAGTGGTCGAAAGAAAAAATCGGCATCTTCTTGAGGTAACTCGTGCTCTTCTTTTTTATATGAAAGTTTCTAAACACTTTTGGGCGGATGTAGTTTCTAGGGCATGTTTTTTGATCAATCGTATGCCGTTTTCTGTCCTTAATGGGGATATTCCTTATACTACTTTATTTCCTACAAAATCTTTGTTTGTTGTTGAACTCCGTATTTTTGGTTGTACCTATTTTGTGCGTGATGTTCGTCAACAGGTTACTAAATTGGATTCGAAGTCTCTCAAATGTGTCTTCCTTGGGTACTCTCGGCTCCAAAAAGGGTATCGCTATCTCTCCTAATCTTAATCGTTATCTTGTTACTGCAGATGTCACATTTTTTTAGTCAATTCCATTCTTTCCTCAATCATCTGCGTATGAGAGTCAAGGGGAGGAGGATAATCTTTTAATATATGCTGTCCAACCAATGTTTAGTCCTCTCCCACAGCATGTTCCTTCTATATCCAGACCTACTTGACCTCCCGTTGTTCATGTTTATTCCAGGAGATGGAGATTCTTGACTCAGATCCTCCACCAGCTACTTCGTTGGGAGATCCTGTACCTCATACTGATCATGATTCTAATATAGACTTACCAATTGCTCTTCGTAAAGGTAAACGTTTATGCACTTACCCTATCTTTTATTTTGTTTCTTATAATCAATTGTCTTCTTATTCTCAGTGTTTTGCTACTTCTTTAGACTCTGTTCCTATCCCTAATACTGTTGGTGAGGCACTGTCTCATCCTTGCTGGTATGCTGATATGAAAGAGGAAATGGAGGTTTTAGATGCTAATGGTACATGGGAACTGTTGCCTTTGCCCATTGGTAAGAAAGCGATTAGTTGCAAATGAGTATTTACAGTAAAGGTAAATCCTGATGGTTCTGTGACTAGGTTAAAAGCACGCCTTGTGGCAAAAGGATATGCTCAGACATATGGGATTGATTATTCTGACACTTTTTCTCCTATAGCTAAACTTACTTATGTTTGCTTGTTTATCTCTTTAGCAGCTATATATGATTGGCCTCTGCACCAATTAGATATCAAGAATGCTTTCCTTCATCGTGATCTTCAGGAGGAGGTGTATATGGAGCAACCGCCTGGGTTTGTTGCTCAGGGGGAGTTGGGTAAAGTTTGTAGGCTTCGAAAGTCTATTTACGGCTTGAAACAAAGTCGTAGGGCATAGTTTGGGAGATTCAGTGAAGCAGTACAGGAATTTGGTATGCAAAAGAGTAAGTGTGATAACTCAGTATTTTATAGGTAATCTGAGGCTGGTCTAATTCTCCTGGTAGTCTATGTAGATGACATTGTCATCACTGGGAGTGACTCTGCAGGTATTTCATCTCTTAAAACCTTCCTTAAAACCCAGTTTCAGACCAAAGACTTGGGATTGTTAAAGTATTTCTTGGGTATTGAAGTTATGAGAAGTAAGAAGGGTATTTTCTTGTCTCAAAGAAAATATATCTTCGATCTATTGACAGAGATAGGAAAATTAAGTGCTAAGCCTTGCAGTGTACCAATGACTCCAAATTTACAACTGTTAGCAGGGGATAGTGAGTTGTTTGAAGATCCAGAGAGATACAGGAGATTGGTAGGAAAATTGAACTACCTTACAATTACTCGTCCTGACATTGCTTATGCCGTTAGTGTGGTAAGTCAGTTTATGTTTTTCCCAACTGTTGCTCATTGAGAAGCCTTGGGACAAATCTTGTATTATCTGAAGGGCGCTCCAGGAAGAGGTTTGTTATATGGTAATCATGGGCATTTGAATGTTGAATATTTTTTAAATGCCGACTAGGCTGGATCTAAGGTTGACAGGAGGTCAACTACTGGATATTGCGTTTTTGTTGGAGGAAATTTGGTGTCTTGGAGAACCAAGAAGCAGAGTTTAGTTTCTCGATCTAGTATTGAATCGGAATACAGAGCCATGGCACAATCAATATGTGAGGTAATGTGGATACTTCAATTACTAGATGAGACAGGTTTTAAGACCTCTCTGCCTACGAAATTGTGTTGTGATAATCAAACTGCTCTTCATATTGCTTCTAATCCGGTGTTTCATGAGTGGACCAAACATATTGAGATTGATTGTCACTTTGTTTGTGAAAAGATTCAACAACAGATCATCTCAACAGGACACATCAAAACTGGAGAGCAGTTAGGAAATATTTTCACAAAAGTTTTGAATGGAGCTAGGATTGACTACATTTGTAACAAGTTGGGCATAATTAACATCTATGCTCCAACTTGAGGGGGAGTGTTATGAAAAGTCAATTACTATATTATTTCTCAGTATATTCTGTATTCTGTATTCCTATTTAGGATTTCTTATTTAGGATTTCTTCCTAATTGGTAGAACACAATTATAGGAATCAATTGTATATATATACCAATGTACAAATTAATTGAAATTAAGGATAATCATCTCTTTCTACATAAAATTTTACAAAAATTTTGACAGAATAACGGCTATAAATATAAGAAAACAGTTCTTCAATTCACCTGAAAAAGCAATTTGCAATAATATCCAAATCCAATTGAACATTTTCAACATTTCACAATTCATTTTCCATTTTCATTTCAAAGAAATTAACACATAGATACAAAAGTAAAATTTCAATATTTATAACTCAAATATTAGAAGAGACTTTTTATACAACTGCTCAATATTCATGATTACATACATATATGTAACTGTAATTACATCAAAAAGGAAAATACAATGGGTATTTTTAATATACCCGAAAATGAAACCACAAAATGCTTCAATTTACTACTCACTCAGTCTTCTATGCAGACAAAAGGAAAATACAATGGGTATTTTTAATATACCCAAAAATGAAACCACAAAATGCTTCAATTTACTGCTCACTTAGTCTTCTATGTAGACTTTTCCTTACTCCTACCTGCGACAACATAACAATTTATTGCTGAGTATTGTACTTAGTGGTGCACAACCATAATTTAATACTTGAGATAAACACAAATTACTAAAATTGTAATAAGAGTTCTCTATATTAATCTATTTATAAATCATTATCTAACATTCATATGTTCAAAAATATTTTATCAAAATAATTTTAAATGCTAGTGTTGCCATAATTCACACAATTTAGGTCACGACACAAAATTTTCAATCAATACCGTGTTGTACATCACATCAAAGCAATTTACAACCTTACCAACCGAAATTAATGTGGGAGGTGGCTTGCTAGCTATATGAGCACTCATCCGAACTCAGCCTCAACTGGCAAGCCAGAGAGGGAGGAAATATAATCAAACTCAACTCCATAAATGGAGGAGGAACACAATAAAATTTTTCATGACAAGTGTGGTTTCAAAAATCAATTCAAACTATTTCATTCAAATATTTCATTACAAATCACTAATAATATTTCATCCAAAATTTTCACTTATAGAGTAGGCAACACACTATTTCTCAAATTAATTTCTCAATGCCACAACAATAAAAACTCATTCACACATTTATTGAAATCAATTTCCAAATGAAAAACAAATAATTAAAATTAGTTGTGCACAAACCTCTTTATCTTCTTCTTACTTAGTTCAACTTCTCCTTGTCCTTTGAGATTTCTTTATCCACTGAAAATATATAATAGAGATGTCTTAATACTTAATTCAATTACCACTAATAGCTAATTAATTAAATGCCCAATGAATGACTAAGTTACTTGAGCAATTTCAAAGAGTTTGGATTCTGGACTGATTTATGCCCTGACTTTTGAACCCAATTTGAACTTATAGTTCTAGTCATAATTTAGTGAGGTATTCTTTATGAAAATTGTACCTCTATGTTTTAGTTTTATTTCTCAATTTGAATAACTCCATTTCGAGTTTTGTAGTAAAAATTATGGTTTATTTACCATTCGGGTATCAAGTGATAAATCTGACCAGGTGCAGGAATTTCCAGAATTGGATTCCTAACTTGTCCTAGCAATTTTTCTAAGTTACATTTGGTTTTGGGTTCTGGTCAAAACATTAAAGTTATAGTTCTAGGTTTTATAAAGGTTTTGGTTTTTGAATCACTGCATTTGCAGTTTTATGGACCAAGTTATGGTATTTTTGCCAAAACTGGTCGGATTGCCATTTGTCCAGGATTTCTAGGTCAAATTTGGTTCTGGTAGAATTGTTGACCAAACTTGTTATAACAAATTGATTGGGTTAGAGTCAGAATTTGGGCTCATGGTCCGCATAAGAAATGTTCTACTATGTCTAAGCTTTCCAAAGGTTCAAAAATCAGGTCATTTGGAGCTTTCTACAATGAGTTATGCCTAATTGACCAAACACTGTTCATTTGGTCATTTCAGCCCAGGTCCGGGACACTAATTCCGGATTTAAGCAATTTTTAGACCAACTTATGATCATTTTTGGGCAATTTTTCTTTATGAATAATGTGACTTTAGGTCTTAAGTTTCATCTCCAATTGGCCTCACACCAATTGGAGTTGTGTAACTCTAATTATGGTCATTCAAACACACTGGACTCAAAAGGTCCAGAATTCAGCAGTTCAACAACCATTATTTTTCTCAATTTCATTCATCAATTCTCATTTCTAAACACACTAAATGACCATAATTAAGTATTATAAACATCAATTGGTCAATATTTTGCCAAAATCCTAGTTCTCAACAAAACCCTAATTCTCTTGTTCACAATTTCATACACATATGCAATTTCCATACAATTCACCACTCAAATCATGTTCACATCATCATTTAAGTAAGATTACATATTTAATTCCCTTAAATCACCTCAAACTATGCTCCCCCCATGGCTGGCAGAAGTTTTAATCCCTCCATGCATGTATGTTATCTTTAATTTCTTATCTCAATTCTTCAAAATTAAACTTAATTTCAAGAAAGGAAGTGAAAAGAAAACTAGATGGTTCACTTACCTCTTATGGAGTTCTCCCAATCTTCCAAACCTTCAAGCTTCTTCTACTTTCTTTACTTCTAATCTTCAAATCAAGGTTTAATTTGAGATTTTCTACTAATTTGGTGGGAGTTTTATAAAGGGAAGTGGAGAAACTTAAGCTTAGGTGAAAATGGAAGAAATTTGAGAGAATGTGAGAGAGAGAGAGAGAGAGAGAGAGAGAGAGAGAGAGAGAGAGCTGGCTGAATTTTTGAAGAAGATAATTTGTTTCTTTTTTTAATTTGTCTTTATTTATGTATAATTATCCCAAATTTATAAAATTTAAAATTATAAATTTAATTAGGTCATGCTTAGGTAATGCTTATGTCATAAAGCATTAAAATTAAGATTTTTCGTTTTTCATTTTTTTTCTCCACGTATCTCTATATTTTTAGTTATTTTTCATTATTTTAATCTCATACGTTTAAATGGACACTTAGGTCAAAAATCACCTCTAGGGGTGAATTGACCAAAATACCTCTCATCGATTTAATCCATCTTTCTAATAGTGCTTGCTAACTCTTTGAGTGTTGATTTACTTATTTGATTTTGTTCTCTTTTCTTTTCTATGGTTTTCTAGTTTCCAATAGTTTCGCAATTATCCCTTGACCTAGGGTTTCATGGGGTCTCACACAAATTTAGGGTAGCAACTGAGCTCGTAGTCGCTTCCCTGGTCGGTCACCCATCGCCAGAACCTCAGCTCATTTAACCGATTATGCTTGATTTATCTTATTTCAATTTCACTTTCATGTGATTTCTATTAACTTTTATTTATGGCTTTTCTAGATGACTTAGATATGGTTCTAAACATCTTGACTGTCCGGACAGACACTGGTCACTGGACAATAGAATGTATAGACTATTTAGTGCAGGGGTGTTACAATTCTCCTCCCCTTAAAATAAATTTCATCCCGAAATTTTACCTGGTGTTAGTCTTTGAATAATTGTCGGTGTTGTCCTCTCATATTTTCCTCACGCTCCCATGTAGCCTCCTGGCCTGAATAATGGTTCTACAACACTTTTACTAGAGGTATGTGCTTGTTCCTCAGCTGCTTCATCTTATGTGCCAAGATCTCTATGGGCTCTTCCTCATAATTGAGGTATGGATTCACTTCAATCTCTTCTATTGGTAGAACGTAAGAGGGGTCTGATCTGTATCTCCTCAACATAGATACATGAAAAATATTATGAATCCTTTCTAATTCTGGAGGTAATGCCAATCTGTATGCTAATGGACCCGCTCTCTCCAAAACCTCATATGGTCCAATAAAGCGAGGACTCAGCTTCCCTTTTCTACCAAACCTCATAATTTTCTGCCAAGAGGAAACTTTAAGAAATACCTTTTCACCCACAGCATATTCAATATCTCTTCTTTTCAAATCAATGTAGGATTTCTAACGGTCTGATGCAGCCTTGAGTCTATCTTGAATAAGTTTAATTTTCTCTTCAGTTAGCTGTACAATTTTTGGGCCAATCAGTTTCCTTTCACCTACTTTATCCCAACACAAGGGAGTTCCACACTTCCTGCCATATAAAATTTCATATGGAGGCATCCCAATACTTGACTAATAGCTATTGTTGTAGGCAAATTCAATCAAAGGCAAGTGTGTGTCCCAACTACCTTTAAACTCAATCACACAAGGCTAAAACATGTCTTCCAAAATCTGAATTACTCTTTTAGATTGATCATCTGTCTGTGGATGGAATGCAGTGCTAAAGTTTAATCTAGTTTCTAAGGCTTTTTGGAAACTACCCCAGAATCTAGAAGTGAACCTTGAGTCTCTATCTGATACAATGGACACTGGTACTCCATGTAGTCTCACTATCTCATCAATGTATAATTTAGCCAATTTGTCCAGACTATAGTCCATTTTCACTGGCAGAAAGTGTGCAGACTTGGTTAATCTATCAACAATAACCCAAACTGCATCATCATTCTTCTGTGTTCTAGGAAGTCCCATCACGAAGTCCATGGTGATTCTCTCCCATTTTCACTCGGGAGTTGACAATGGCTATAGCAAACAAGTTGGCACTTAATGTTCTGCCTTTACTTGCTGACAAGTAAGGCATTTCACCACATACTTTGCTTTGTCTGTCTTCATACCCATCCACTAATAGTGCTCTTTAACAGTTCTGTACATTTTTGTTCCACTAGCGTGCATGGCAAAAGGTGAGACATGTGCTTCCTTCATAATGACTTGTCTCAATTCAACATCATTTGGAATGCACATTCTGTCCTAGTGTAGTAGTAAACCGTTATCATTCACTGAAAATTTAGGTTTCTCGAGCCTCTTCTATCAATTTCAAATACTTTTCATCATTCTGAGCGGATATTTTAATTTGATCAATCAGCATCGGCTTCACTTGCCAAGTAGCTATCATCTGCTCATCATCATCAATCTCCAAATAAGCATGTAATGCCCTCAATTCATGCACCATGGACAAGGGTGGCACTTTCATACTAGCCATAGTTTTTGTTACGACCCAACTTATGGACCGGACCGGCACTAGGATTTGGGCCAGTCTAACGCCCCCGAGGCCCGTAGTAAGCCTAACTATTTCTCAATCCATCTCTAAGGCCTATTTGGGCCCAATTTTAAGAATTCAACTGGACAGAGTTCGGCCATAAAATGGATCATTTAATAGAGAGTTTTTGACTCGCCCGACTTGTAAACACAATATATAATAAATTGGGGAGCTCAGCTCACCCTCCACATAATCAAAATGTCATAACTCAAATGGGAGCTCAGCTCCCTCATCCAATCCCATCATGCATACAATTAATAATTTTGCAGGTTCAACATAACTTTTATAATACAGGCCCAAAATAAAAATAAGTGCTTCTAACATATGCAGAGTTTAAAAATTTAACTCAATTATACAAAATACATTAAATACTATCAATGGACCTACGAAGAAGAAGTGCAGGTTAGCCACAATAAATAATTCTCTTGTAGCCTGGAAAAATAGATGAACAGGAGTGAGCGTTTGACTAAGAGAGTAAAATATCAATTTTAATCATAATCTCTTTAACTATCTAAAGCTAATGCACCATGTGAAGTGAAATGCAACATTGTTATAATTTTCATATCGTAACAACAAAAAGGCAATTTGGAGCACTTACACATCCAACACTGTCAATCAATACATATATGGGAGCTGATCCCCTATACAGCCCTCTTAATCCAACCTCTGCCAGCGAGTGTCTCTCAAGCCAGACTTTCGCTTAATAAACTAAATGCAGGGTCCCAACGAGTGTCTCTTAAGCCATGTCTACCCCGAAGGACCAAGTCTCAGCGAGTGTCTCTCAAGCCGTATCTACTCATCCTGTCTATATCCAATACCATACCACACGCACGCCATGTACACACATTATTTCAAATTACCACAAACAATATCCATGACACTTCAACGATTATGAATGCAATATAAAACGTGTCTAGTAGTTAACTATATAGATACATATTTATAAGTGATGCATGAGCATGCTTGAACATATAATAATATCAAAATTACAATTAAAATTATTATTTTACTCACAGACTTAACCGAAGTAACTGTGGCGGCTGGGCGGAGGAGGAAGGCTGTCCAGCTCACTTGACAATTTTATTACAATTATTTAATACATTTAACTCAATAAAACTACGAAAAGACAAAAGATGTTATAAGTCGTGCCGAAAATCCAACAGAGTCTCCCCTATACCTAGGACATACACAACTTGCAAAAGGGCTTAAAACGCACTTTTGTATCTATAAACCACTCACTCACAACTCAATCACATCACACACCCCCTCCTGGGCCTATCCAAACAGTCAACAATCATAATATGAAAAATTACAGTTTAGTCCTTATAATTGATCCTTTTGCAAAAACTATCCAAATGAGCTCTAAAAATTTTAAAACTTTGCCTCGCGGTCCTTAGTAATATTACTAAATTAATGCAAAAGGAATTATAATATTCTAAGCTACCACAAATATTCTATGAATTTTTAATCCAATTCAAGCACTAAATAATTAAGAAAAAGTAAGGTTCAGGTTTACCTATGCCGATTTCAACTCCGGGAATGCGCTCGGGATGTCTGACAACGGTGAAATATCCAAAATCTCGATCCAATTCCAAGACTTTTTCGGTAGTCTGTCTGTCCTGCCCGAAATTTACAGACCTGGGCAACCGTTGAATTTCCGCGAATTGAAGGTACCTACATGAAGCCCACAACACGGGGGTTAGTATATAATTTTTATGGAATTTTCTAAGCTTATTTAGTGCTCAGAAAAACACCACAAAGTTTCGCGGGACCCACCGAAAAATGGTGTCAAAATATTTTGAAATTGGATTACCGCGAAGCTCTCTACGAGTGGAGCACTCCGATACTCTCGGTTTTCTCGTGGGGTTCACGGTTTGCGAGAAATTTAGCCTAAAAGTTGAAATGAGCTAAAATTTCTCAGACAAAAATTAGGCACATCGCTCGATGGATTTTGGTGTTCTTGGTGTCTATGAAAAGTTCTCGAAGTGTAGATGAGGTTTGGCATAAGACCCGATTCGATTGGTGGCAGAATCTGCTGGAATCGACCTAAGAAGCCGAATTGCTGCGCTGCATGTTGGAGCATCTTCAGGGGTGTTTTCCCGGCGCCTCAAGTGACGGCTGTCGAGGGGGATAGGCTAGGGCGGCGAGAGGAGGAGAGAAGAGAGAGAAAACGAGAGAGAGGGAGTGTCGGGCGCGCGCATTGAGGGAAAAAGAAAAGGAAATGGCTGGTCTGATTCGATTGGTTCCTATTCAGAATACAAAATTTTGAATTTATACTCTGCTTTGGGATCGAAAACGAGGCCCAAAAATTTCAAAAAAATTCTAGAAAATTCAGAAAAATTCGTAAAGCCTAAATATATTTTTAGTTTTGTCACGTGGTCTTTAAATTAATTTTTAAAAATTATCAAAATTTTATATTTTCGGAAAATCGAACCCGATTTCTAAAATTCGAAAAATTTTAAATAATTTCCTAAAATTTAAACAAAATAAAATATTAATATCTATCCATAAAATAATTAATTTAAAAATTAGGGGTGTTATATTCTTTCCCCCTTACAGAAAATTTGTCCTCGAATTTTACACAAGGCAGAATAGAAGATCATAATTACACATTAAATAGATAAGGTGCACTCTTCCACTGACTGGCTCTTCCACAAAACTTTAACCATAGGGATCTGTTTTGATCTTAGTTGCCTCACTTGGTAGTCCACTATGGCTACAAGTTGCTCTTCAAACGTCAAGTCTTCATTTAGCTCTATTATATCTGGTTGTAACACATGAGAAGGTTCAGGTATGTATTTTCTGAGCATGGAGATGTGAAATACAGGATGAACATGAGAAAGGTTGGATGGTAATTCCAACCGATAGGCAACTGCTTCAATTCTATCAGTAACCTCAATAGATCTAATATATCAAGGTGCCAACTTGCTCTTTTTTTCAAATCTCATGACTCCCTTCATCGGAGAAACCTTCGGGAACATGTAATCGCCTACTGCGAACTCTACATCCCTCTGTCTGTGATCTGCATAACTCGTCTGCCTACTAAAGGCTGTTTTCAATCATTCCCTGATTAAAGAAACTATCTTTGAAGTGTACTACCCTAGGTCTATATGATGCACCCTCGCTTCTCCCATTTCCGTCCAACACAGAGGAGACCTACACTTTCTGCCATATAATGCCTCATAGGGTGCCATCTCTATACTGGAATGATAACTGTTGTTGTAGGAAAACTCCATCAAGGGTAGCTGATAATCCCATTGACCTCCAAAATTCAAAACACACATGCGAAGCATGTCTTTTAGTGTTTGGATTGTCCTTTCGGACTGCCCGTCTGTTTGAGGGTGGAAAGCGGAACTAAAGTTCAACTGTGTGCCAAGTGCGTCCTACAACTTCCTCTAAAACCGAGAAGTGAACTGGGGCCCTCTGTCAGATATTATGGAAGCAGGAACTCCATGCAATCTGACTATTTCTCGAATATAAAGCCGAGCGTACTGTGCAACAGAATATGTGGTCTTCACAAGCAAGAAATGAGCTGATTTAGTCAGACGGCCTACAATTACCTATATCGAATCATATCCCCGCATGGTACGAGGCAACCCAGTCACAAAATCCATAGTAATCATTTTCCACTTCTATTATGGGATAGAGAGCTCTTGCAGCTTCCCTGACGCCCTCTGGTGTTCAAACTTCACCTTCTGATAAGTCAAGCACTTGGACATAAAGTCTGCTATGTCTCTCTTCATACCATTCCATCAGTTGCTATTTTTCACACTATGATACATCTTGGTGGAGCCTGGGTGGACATTTACAGTGTATAGAGTGCCTCTCGCATGATTTCATTTCTGAGATTGTCCACGTCGGGCACACATATCCTGAAACCTTGCATAAGGGCGCCATCATTGGCAAATATAAACTCACCACCTTCACCATGCTATACTCTTTCTATGATCTTCATCAATTGTTGGTCTCTGTGCTGGGAAACTCTGACTCTATCTTGCAGGTCTGGTCTCACTGAAAAATGGGCTAACAATACCCCCTCATCAGAAAGATCTAAAATCAGACTTTAATCCATCAACTCATGTACTTCCTGAATCAACGGTCTCTTCTCCGTTGATATGTGCGCCAAGCTGCCAGAAGATTTTCTGTTCAAAGCATCTGCTACTACATTGGCCTTCCCAGGGTGGTACTGGGCTCCATCCATCTCCTCTGTCTCAAATTTAAATCCCTCTGTTAGAAGATGTACTTCAAACTCTTGTGGTCAGTGTATATCTCGCACACTTCACCATACAGGTAGTGTCTCCAAATCTTTAGTGCAAAGACTACAGCTGCTATTTTCAAATCATGGGTGGGGTAGTTCTGCTCATGCCTCTTTAGCTGTCTTGAAGTATAAGCCACTACTTTTCCATTCTGCATCAAAACACACCTTATGCCAACTCTGGAGGCATCATAGTACATGGTATATCCTTCACCACTCATCGGTAATGTCAACACAGAGGTAGTGGTTAGACACTTCTTAAGCTTTTGGAAACTCTCCTCACAATCATCTATCCAAATGAATTGAACATTCTTCCGAGTTAATATAGTTAAGGGAGCTGCTATTTTGGAAAAATCCTGCACAAAACGCCTATAGTAGCCAGCTAGGCCCAGAAAATTTCGCACCTCAGTGACTGTTGTAGGCCTAAGCCAACCAGTTACAACCTCAATTTTCTTGGGATTCAGTTGAATGCTTTCACTAGAAATCACATGTTCCAAGAATAAGATGCTTTCTAGCCAAAATTTTCATTTTGAAAATTTGGCATATAGCTGGTGCTCCCTCAAAGTCTGCAACACACATCCTCAAATGTCACACGTGTTTTTCCTCGGTCCGAGAGTATACCAAAATGTCATCTATGAATATGATGACAAAATAGTCTAGGAATGGCCTGAACACTCTGTTTATCAAGTCCATGAAGGCCGCTGATGCATTAGTGAGTCCAAAAGATATTACCAAGAACTCATAAAGACCATATCTTGTCCTGAATGCTGTCTTGGACACATCCTCATTTCTGATTCTCAACTGATGGTAGCCTGATCGTAAGTCTATTTTGGAAAAGAATCTAGCCCCTTGGAGCTGATCAAACAGATTATTGATCCGAGGAAGTGGATACTTGTTCTTCACAGTCACCTTGTTCAGCTGTCTATAATCAATACACAACCTCAAGGACCCATCTTTCTTTCTCACAAATAGAACAGGAGTACCCCAAGGTGAAGTGCTTGGACGTATAAAACCCTTGTCCAAAAGCTCCTGTAATTACTCCTTTAGCTCTTTCAATTTCTGCTGGTGCCATCCTGTAAGGCGGCATTGATATGGGGTTTGTACTTGGCACAACATTAATGCAGAACTCTATTTCTCTTCTTGGTGGCAACCCTGAAAGCTCCTCAGGGAAGACATCCATGAATTCTCTGACAACGGAAACATTTTCCATGTTAACACCTTTTACAGATGTGCCTCTCATCAATGCCAAATACCCTTGACATCCATGCCTCAACATTTTTCTAGCACTAATTACTGACACTAAATTATATGGAGCCACGTTTCTGTCACCATCAAAGCTAAACTCTTTCACACCAGGTATGTGAAAATACACATTTTTATTCCTGCAGTCTAAAGTGACATAATGAGTTGCCAACCAATCCATTCCCAAAATTATATCGAAATCCATTACTAGTAAGGGAATCAAATCTGCTGGGAGGATTCTTCCATCCACTACTACTGAGCTACTCGGAAAAATCATATCCACATCTATGTTGTCACTAAGCCGGGTAGCTACAAACAAAGGGCATTCTAAAGTTGTATGGTTCCTACCCAATCTCATGGCAAAAACTAGGGAGACAAATGAGTGCGTAGCACCCGGATCTATCAAAACACAAGCCTCATAGGAACAGACTAGAATAATGCCTGCTACAACTGCATTGGAAGCCTGAGCATCCTGGTGGGTCAAGGTGAAAACTCAAGCTTGACCCCTACCCTGCGTTGCAGAACCTTGATATTGATTTCTACCTCCTGACCTGCATCCAAATCCACGTTCTCCTTGTCCTCGGTCCTGTTGGCCATTGAACTGACTGCTTGCCATGCTGGAAGCACCAGCATACAACTGACGAGGAACATTTACAACAGAACCCTGTGACCCTATCTGTGGCTCGCTGAACACTGGATATTCTCTAGCAAAGTGACACTGCTGGCCACATTGGAAAAATACCCCTGAACCCATCATACAAGGTCCTGAATGTCCTCTTCTACACTGTGTGCAAGGTGCAAAGGAGGATCCTGAACCAGACCCAGAACTATTATAACTTGAGCTATGACCACTGCTGGATCCGTACTTTAGTCTGAATCCTCGAGATTTGTGTTTAAAACCACCCTTCTTATTGCTTCTACCTCTTTCTCTGTAGTGACTTTGACCGCTACTATCCGTGGTACCCGTGTAGGGAACACTTGAAGAACCTTCTGCTCTATTCTTTTTCGCTCTTCCACTGTCATCTCCTGTATAGCTAATCTCAATCTGTCGGGCTTGATCAACTACCATATCAAAAGACTGATCATACATAATTGCCAGGTTTGCATACCTCCTGTCCAGCCCCTTTAGGAACCTTGTTACCTTCATACTTTCTGTAGCCATTGCTGTAGGGGCATACCTGCTCAGTTCTAGAAATTCTGTAGCATATTCATCTACAGATCTGTCATTTTACCTTAAGGTCTCAAAGGCCTACTGCTTTTGATCTCTGAAACTTTTTGGCACAAACCTGTTGATAAACAATTCCACAAATTGGGTCCAAGATAATCCCTCAATATGAGGTAGTACGTAGTCTGTCATCAACTGTCTTGGCATTAGCCCCAATACATGCTGCACACTCTCTATAAGCCTCATATCAGTCAACTACAACTTTATCCTTGCCTGTTTGCAGGAATTCAAAAACCAATAGGCATCGTCTGACACATCATAAGTACCAGACACCAACTTCTTGAAATTTATTATTTGTTTGTAAGGTTTCCCTCTTGGTGCAGTGGGCTACTGCTGTTGGGGAGGGTGGATTATATACTGTGCCATTATATCGATGATTCTCTGCAATCCGGCTAAGGTAGTTGCCATTGGGTCCATGGGACCCTGAGTCATAAAAAGATCGATTCTGAACTGGTGGCAACTGCTCTTCTACTTGAGCAGTTCTAAGCCTCCTACCCCACCTCCTCGGGGCAGGCGCCTCATCCTGTGCTGACACCTCGTCAGGCACATCCGGTTCTGGTGCAGTGTTAGCTCGTCTGCTTCTACGCATTTTCCTAAAATTCAACAGCATTAGCCCATAAAATTCAAAACGGCATGTTACACAGCTCTATAGACTTATATTTACACACAATTATATAAAGCAGAAACTAGAAGTAAAGATGATAATGCAAGACGAATGTGGACCCTATTTTCCTCATGTGACTCCTATTAGACTCTTCCAAACACCTTAGATAAATATTCCTTATGAATCTGGAGCCTAAGCTCTGATCCTACGTTTGTCACGACCCAACCTATGGGCCGGACCGGCACTAGGATCTGGGCCAGCCTAACGCTCCCGAAGCCTGTAGTAAGCCTAACTATTCCTCAACCCAACTCTAAGGCCCATTTGGGCCCAATTTCAAGAATTCAACCGGACAGAGTCCGGCCATAAAATGGACCATTTAACGGGGAGTTTTTGACTCGTTCGACTTGTAAACACAATAGATAATAAATTGGTGAGCTCAGCTCACCCTCCACATAATTAAAATGTCATAACTCAAATGGGAGCTTAGCTCCCTCATCCAATCTCATCATGCATATAGTTAATAATTTTACGGGTCTAACATAACTTTTATAATACAGGCCCAAAATAAAAATAAGTGCTTCTAACACATGTGGAGTCTAAAAATTTAACTCAATTGTACAAAATACATTAACACATGTGGAGTCACAACAAATAATCCTCCTGTAGCCTGGAAAAATAGATGAACAGGAGTGAGCGTTAGACTTAGAGAGTAAAATATCAATTTTAACCATAATTTCTATAACTATCTGAAGCTAATGCACCATGTGGAGTGAAATGCAATATCGTCATAATTTTCATATCATAACAATAAAAAGGCAATTTAGAGCACTCACACATCCAACACTGTTAAACAATACATATATGGGAGCTGATCCCTATATAGCCTTCTTAATTCAACCTCTGCCAGTGAGTCTCTCAAGCCGGATTTTGGCTTAATAAACCAAATGCGGGGTCCCAGCGAGTGTCTCTCAAGCCGTGTCTACCCCGAAGGACCGGATCCCAGCGAGTGTCTCTCAAGCCGTGTCTACCTGTCCTGTCCATATCCAATACCATACCACATGCACACCACACATACACATTGCTCCAAATTATCACAAATAACATCCATGGTATTTCAACAATTATGAATGCAATATAAAACGTGCCTAGTGTTTAACTATATAGATACATATTTATAAGTGATGCATGAGCATGCTTGAATATATAATAATATCGAAATTACAATTAAAATTAATATTTTGCTCACAGACTTAACCGAAGTCACTATGGTGGCTGGGCGGAGGAGGAAGGCTGTCCCGGCTCACCTGACAATTTTATTATAATTATTTAATACATTTGACTCAATACAAACTAAGAAAAGACCAAAGATGTCCTAAGTCGTGTCGAAAATCTAGCAGTCTCCCCGGTACCTAGGATCTACCCACCCTACAAAAGGGCTTAAAACGCACTTCTATATCCACAAATCACACACCCACAACTCAATCACATCACACAGCTCCTCTTGGGCTCATCCAAAAAGTCAACAATCATAGTAGGAAAAATTACAGTTTAGTCCTTATAATTAACCCTTTTGCAAAAACTACCCAAATGAGCTGTAAAAATTTTAAAACTTTGCCCCGCAGTCCTTAGCAATATTACTAAGTTAATGCAAAAAGAATTATAATTTTCTAAGCTACCACGAATATTCTATAGATTTTTTAATCCAATTCAAGTACTAAATAATTAAAAAAAAGTAAGGCTTGGGTTTACCTACGCCGATTTCAACCCCGAGAACGCTCTCGGGACGTCTGACAATGGTGGGGTAGCTAAAATCTCGTCCCAATTCCAAGAATTTTTCGGTAGCCTGTCTGCCCTGCCTGAAATTTATAAACCCGGGCAACCGTTGAATTTTCGCGAGTTGAAGGTACCTACACGAAGCCCACAACACGGGGGTTAGTATATAAATTTTTACGGAATTTTCTAAGCTCATTTAGTACTCAGAAAAACACTACGAAGTTTCACGGGACCCACTAAAAAACTGTATCGAAAAATTTTGAAATTGGTATTGCTGTGAAGCTCTCGACGAGTTAAGCACTCCGGTACTCTCGATTTTCTCGTGGGGTTCACGGTTTGCGAGAAATTTAGCCTAAAAGTCGAAATGGGTTAAAACTTTCCGGACGAAAATTGGGCAAACCGTTTGATAGATTTTGGTGTTCTTGGTGTCTATGGAAAGCACTCGAAGTGTAGATGAGGTTTGGAACAAGACCGGTCCGATTGGTGGCCGAATCGGCCATAATCGGCCAGAATTGGCGCTCTGCGCGTTGGAGCATCTTCAGGCGCGTTTTCCCGGCGTCTCATGCGACGGCCGGTGAGGGGGACAGGCTGGGGCGGCGAGCTGGGAAGGCGGTGGGGCGGCGAGAGGAGGAGAGAGAAAACGAGAGAGAGAGAGGGAGTGTCAGGCGCGTGCGCAAAGGGAAGAAGAAAAGGAAATGGTGTCCGTTTCGACCGGTCCGATCCGGTCCGGTTCGATTCGGCCGATCCGATTTAGGATATAAAATTTTAAATTTTTACTCTGTTTTAGGATCGAAAACGAGGCCCAAAAATTTCGAAATAATTCTAGAAAACTCAAAAAAATTCGTAGAGTCTAAATATATTTTTAGTTTTGCTATATGGTCTTTAAATTAATTTTTAAAAATCATCTAAGTTTTATATTTTCGAAAAATTGAATCCGATTTTTAAAATTCGAAAAATTTCAAATAATTTCCTAAAATTTAAACAAAATAAAATAATTAATTTAAAAATTAGGAGTGTTACAGTTTTGTGACTCAAAGCATCAGCTACCACATTTGCTTTCCCCGGCTGATAGTCTATCAGGCAATCATAATATTTTATCAGCTCTAGCTATCGCATTTGTCTCAAATTTAATTCTTTCTGTGTACCTAGATATTTCAAGCTTTTGTGATCTGTATAGATGTAACATTTCTCACTATACAAATAATGTCTCTAGATTTTCAAAGCAAATACTATAGCAGCAAGCTTCAAGTCATGTGTAGGATAATTCCTTTCATGGGGTTTTAGCTGGCATGAAGCATAGGTAATGATATTTCTATCTTGCATCAGCATACAGCCTAACCCATTATGAGAAGCATTACTGTATACAGTATACTCTTTACCCGGAGTGGGTAAAGTTAGGACTGGAGTTTCAATTAAACATCTCTTTAACTCATCAAAACTTTGCTGACATTTATCAGTCCACTGAAATTTCATATCTTTCTTGAGCAGCTTGGTCAGTGGAGATGCTAACATGGAGAATCCCTTTACAAAACGACGGTAGTAACTAGCTAAGCCTAGAAAACTGTGAACTTCTGTAACATTTCTGGGTGGCTTCCAGTTAAGGATAGCTTCTACCTTGCTGGGATCCACTTTAATACCTTCAGTTGATACAATGTGCCTCAAGAAAGCAATTTCCTTCAGTCAAAATTCACACTTCGACATCTTGGCATACAAATGTTTCTCCCTTAAGGTTTATAGCATAATTCTCAGATGCCTATCATGCTCATTTGCATTCCTTGAATATACCAGAATGTCATCAATGAATACCACAACAAATTTATCTAAATATGGCCTGAAGATAGTGTTCATCATGTCCATGAAAGCAACTGGAGCATTAGTCAACCCGAATGGCATTACTAAGAACTTGTAGTGGCCATATCGAGTCCTGAGGGCAGTTTTTGAAATGCTCTGTTCTTGTACCCTTAACTGGTAATAACTCGATCTCAAGTCAATTTTGGAGAACATAGCTGCATCCTTCAACTGATCAAATAAATCATCTATGCGAGGCAATGAATATCTATTCTTTATGGTTATCTTATTCAACTGTTTGTAGTCAATACACAGACGGAGAGTACCATCTTTCTTCTTGACGAATAGTACTAGTGCTCCTCAAGGTGACACACTAGGGCGGATGAAGTCCTTATCAAGTAATTCCTGTAATTGTACCTTCAACTCTTTCAACTCAGCAGGTGCCATTCTATATGGAGTAATGGAGATTGGTTCCACACTAGGTATAACCTCTATTTCAAACTGCACTTCTCTTTCCGGAGTTAATCCTGGTAATTCTTCAGGAAAAACATCAGGAAAGTCACATACAATAAGAATATCCCTCAATGCTGAACTTTCTACTTGGGTGTCTATCACGTGGGCCAAATATGCTTCACACCTCTTTCTAACCATCTTTCTAGCAAGTGCAGCTGAAATGAGATTTGATGGCAATAATTGCCTCTTCCCATGTATTACCTCATCACCATACTGAAGGAGACCAAAAGTGATTGTCTTCAATCTACAGTTAATTATAGCATGATGTCTGGCTAACCAATCCATGTCCAAGGTGATATCATAATCCCGGAAGGGCAATTCAATCAAATCGGATAGGAAAGTATGTCCTTGGATCACCAAAGGAAAATCCTTATACATTATGTTTACCTTAACCTCCTGTCCCAAAGGACTGGTTACTAACACATCATAATCCATTTTTAAGCAAGGCATAGCAGCAGAATATATAATATTAATACTGGCATATGAATGTGTGGAGCTAGGATCAATTAGCACAAACATCTTGATCAAAGATGGAAAAAGTACCAGTCACCACATCGGATGTCTCAGTCTCTTCCCTCTGTCTTATGGTGTACACTCTGGCTGGTGTACCACCCTGCTCTGGCTGGTTCACAGTACCTTGGCTACCAGATGTACTAACCCTACCTCTGTCCCGGCCTCTACTAACTGATGGTGAACTTTTGGGGGTAGAACCTTGGGCTGATCCCTCTGGAGTAGTAGGTGGTCCAGAACGGCATGCACTTGTACAATCTTTAGCAAAATGACCAGTGTCGCCACAATTATAACATGCCCATGTGGCTCTATAGCATATTCCTCCATGCACCTTTCCACATATTTCACAGGTACGGACTGACACTGCCCCCCTGGGTGTCTGTTAGGTAGACTTGGGTGGCCTCTGTCCTGAGGATTTACCTCTACTAGACTTGCGAAAGCTGAATCCTCCAAAATATTTCCTCTTTCCTGACCCACTATCAGAAGCTTAGCTCGAAGTTTTCCCACTCTTATCTTTTTCTTCTGTTTCCTTTTTAACTGTCCCTTCAATTTCAATTCTTTCTAGCTCCAGGACTTGTGAAATTAGTTCTGAGAAGTACGAGTGTCTGAACCCCACTACTTACAGTCTCAAACTAGGCCTTAATCCGACTTCAAATCGTTTACATCTGTCCCTGGCAGTAGTAAGTAAGTTCCCGGCATAATGACTGAGGTGAGAAAATTCCCTTTCATTTTCGGCTACAATCATGTTCCCCTGCTTCAAACTGAGAAATTCTTGTAATTTCATATCTACATATGTGTTAGAAACCAACTTTTGCCTAAACTTCCTTAGAAAATCTGCTCATGTTAGAACTGAAGGCTCCACTAAACTATGTGGGATGGTCTTCTATCACTCATATGCATCTCCTTGTAGTAAGGACACTGAATACTCAAACTTCAGATCATCAGTGCAATACAGCATTTTGAATACTCTTTCCATCCTCTCAAGCCACTGTTCTGCTTCCAGAGGATCTACTATGCCTTTAAATTCCTCAGCCCCATACTTCTTTAACTTTTCATAATGTCTGACTGGGGTTGGTGGTTGCACTGGAGGTGGTACCGGTGCTGGTGCAGGAACATTTCCAGCCATTTGCTGGAATAAGGTAGCCATTTAATGCATAAATTGAGCAGGGAATTGCGTCGGGGGAGTTGGTGCAGCTGGGGCTCCCTCACTCTGAGGAGTTGGAGCCTCACCTTGAGCTTTTACTGCAGCAGACTATTCTGGCGAATGGTCCCTCTCTTCCATTTCGATTCACAACAATTTCTACCTCCTAAACCACCAATCCAAAGGAAATTTTCCTTCATTAGTCCATATTCATGATGTAATGCATCATATGTATCAATCAATAATATTGAGCAGTTGTACTAATAAAGAAATATCTCAAATTCGTAGCTCAAAACATACTTTGAAAACTAGCTCTGATACCATTAAAACATGTCATACCTTACCTTTCTGTAAAACATAACATAATCCCATAGTATACCTAATTAATTACCGTACTTTACCTACCAATAACTCATTAAATATACTACAAGTGATTTTAAAATAATTCTAATACATTTGAGAGTTTTAAGTAATCATAAAATAGTGGTTAAAGTGTCCTTTTAAAATTTGGTTAGATGTCATAAATTTTTTTTTCTGCATTTTTAAAATTTTACAAAAATTTTGGCAGAATAACGGCTATAAATATAAAAAAATAGTTATTCAATTCACTTGAAAAAACAATTTGCAATAATATCCAAATCCAACTCAATATTTTCAACATTTCACAATTCATTTCCCATTCTCATTTCAAGGAAATTAACACATAGATACAAAAATAAAATTTCAATATTTACAACTTAAATATTAGAAGAGACTTTTTATACAATTGCTCAATATTCATGGTTACATACATATATGTAATTGTAATTCCATCAAAAAGGAAAATACAATAGGTATTTTTAATATATCCGGAAATGAAACCACAAAATGCTTCAATTTACTGCTCACTCAGCCTTCTATGCAGACTTCTCATTATTCTTATTTGCGACAGCATAACAAGCTATCGCTGAGTATTATACTCAGTAGTGCACAACCATAATTTAATACTTGAAATAAACACAAACCACTAAAAATGTAATAAGAGTTCTTCATATTCATCCATTTATAAATCATTATCTAACATTCATATTTTCAAAATCATTTTATCAAAATAATTTCAAACACTAGTGTTGTCACAATTCACACAATTTAGGTCACGACACAATTTTCAAATAATGCCGTGTTGTATACCACGACAAAGCAATCTACAACCACACTAACCGAAATTAATAAGGGAGGCTAGTTAGCTACATGTGTACTCATCCGAACTTAACCTCAACTAGCAAGCCAAAGAGGGAGGAAACATAATCAAACTCAACTTCATAAATGGAGGAGGAACACAATAAAATTTGTCATGCCAAGTGTGGTTTCAAAAATCAATTCAAATAATTTCATTCAAATATTTCATTACAAATCACTAATCACATTTTATTCAAAATTTTCACTTATAGAGTAGGCAACACACTATTTTTCAAATTAATTTCTCAATGCTATAACAATAAAAAATCATTCAAACACATTTATTGAAATCAATTTCCAAATGAAAAACAAATAATTAAAATTAGTTGTGCACAAACCTCTTTATCTTCTTCTTAGTTCAACTTCTCATTGTCTTTTGAGATTTCTTTCTCTACTGAAAATACATAATGGAGATGTTGTAATATTTAATTCAATTACCACTAATAGCTAATTAATCAAATGCCAAATGAATGCCTAAGTTACTTAAGCAATTTCAAAAAGTTTGGGTTCTGGACAGATTTATGCCCTGACTTTTGAACCCAATTTCAACTTAGTTCTAGTAATAATTTGATGAGGTATTCTTCATAAAAATTGTACCTATATGTCTTAGTTTTATTTTCCAGTTTGAATCACTCCATATGGAGTTTTGTTGTGAAAGTTATGGTTTATTTATCATTCGGGTATCAAGTGGTAAATCTAAGCAGGTGTAGGAATTTCAAGAATTAGATTTCTAACTTGTCCTAGCAATTTCTCTAAGTTGCATTTGATTTTGGGTTCTGGTCAAAACATTAAAGTTTTAGTTCTAGGTCTTATGAAGATTTTGATTTTTGAATCACTGCATTTGCAGTTTTGTGGACCAAGTTATGACATTTTTGCCAAAACTGATCGGATGACCATTTGTCCAGGATTTTTAGGTCAAATTTGGTTCTGGCAGAATTATTGACCTAACTTGTTCTGGCAAATTGATTGGGTTAGAGTCAGAATTTGGGCAATTTGGGCTCATGGTTTTTATAAGAAATGTTCTACTATGTTTAAGCTTTCCACAGGTTCAAAAATCAGGTTATTTGGAGTTTTCTACAATGAGTTATGCCTAATTGACCAAACACTGTTCATTTGGTCATTTCTGCTCAGGTCCAGGACACTAATTCCTGATTTAAGCAATTTTTAGACCAACTTATGGCTAGTTTTTTATCAAGGTTTCTTCATGAAAAATGTGGCCTTAAGTCTTATGTTTCATCTCCAATTGGCTTCACACCAATTGGAATTGTGTAACTCTAATTATGGCCATTCAAATCCACTGGACTCAAAGGTCCATAATTCAGCAGTTCAATAACCATTAATTTTCTCAATTCCATCTATCAATTCTCATTTCTAAACACACTAAATGGCCATAATTAAACATTATAAACATCAATTGGTCAACATTTTACCAAAACCCTAGTTCTCACCAAAACCCTAATTTTCTTCTTCACAATTTCATGCACATGCAATTCTCATGCAATTCACTACTCAAATCATGTCCACATCATCATTTAAGCAAGATTACATGTTCAATTCCATTAAATCACCTCAAACCATACTCCCCCCATGGCTGGCCGAATTTTTAATCCCTCCATACATGTATGTTATCTTCAATTTCTTATCTCAATTCTTCAAAATTAAACTTAATTTCAAGAAATGAAGTGTAAAGGAAGCTAGATGGTTCACTTACCTCTTATGGAGTTCTCCCAATCTTCCAAACCTTCAAGCTTATTCTACTTTCTTTGCTTCTAATCTTCAAATTAAGGTTTAATTTGAGATTTTCTACTAATTTGGTGGGAGGTTTATGGAAGGAAAGTGGAGATTTAAGCTTAGGCTTAGGTGAAAATGGAAGAAATTTGAGAGAATGAGAGAGAGAGAGCCAGCTGAATTTTTGAAGAAGAAGATAATTTATTTTTTTTTTTAATGTCTTTTTTTACATATAATTTTCCCCAAATTTATAAAATTTAAAATTATAAATTTAATTAGGTCATACTTAGGTAATAATGTCATAAAGCATTAAAATTAAGATTTTTCATTTCTTTCATTTTCTTTTCTCTACACATCTCTATATTTTTAGCTATTTTTTATTATTTTAACCTCATACCTTTAAGTGGATACTTAGGTCAAAAATCACCTCTAGGGGTGAATTGACCAAAATGCCCATCATCGATTCAATTCATCTTTCCAATAGTGCTTGGTAATTCTTTGAGTGCTGATTCACTTATTTGAGCTTGTTCTCTTTTTTTTTTTTTCTTATGGTTTTCTAGTTCCTAATAGTTTCGCAATTATCCCTTGACCTAGGGTGTCATGGGGTCTCACACGAATTTAGGGTGGCAACTGAGCTCACGGTTGCTTCTTGGGTCGGTTACCTATCGGCGGGACCTCGGCTTATTTAATCGATTATGCTTGATTTTTCTTATTTTCATTTCACCTTCATGTGATTTCTATTAATTTTTCTTTATGGCTTCTCTAGATGACTTAGATATGGTTCTAAACATTCTGACTGGCCGAACAGACACTAGTCACCGAAACAGTAGAATGTATAGACTACTTAGTGTGGGGGTGTTACAAGAATAGTCACATGTCCCTCTTAATGGTCTATTAGATAAGGATCATTTACACTGTGATTACTGTGGAAAATCAAGGCATACTAAGGTACATTGCTGGAAGCTACATGGTCACCCATCCAAAAGAGCGTGGAGATAAATGAATGAGATCAGTAAGATCCTACCCATATTCAGTAGAAAAGACATGAGAAGAAATTGAATGAAAAGGCCTAGATGGAGAGTTGCAACCTTGAACTTTTGAAATTTTAGCTAAAAACTTCTCTAAAAACCTTGCAGATTTGTTTGTCTCCTTTTGCCTCTCTTGAGGATGATGTGCTCTTTTGAATGTAGAAAGGTTCTTCCCTCTCAAATCCTGACTTAGTATATTTATATCTGGTATAAAAATTCTTATTTTAGAGTTCTAGAAACCTTAGAAATACTCTCGAATCGAGTGAGAAAGAAGGAAAATCGAGTTAAAATTCCTATCTGAAGTATTTGCATGGCCTGTGCAATGTTGCATGGGTTAGGCCATGTAATGTTCTATTGTCCTTATTTCTTGGATTTCCTTTGTACAGAAGGTTGCATGGATCACTTTGCACGGGCTGTGCACTTTGTATTCTACAGTGCAATATTGCTCAGGCTGTGTACTATGATTACACGCCTTGTGGAATTCCTTTTGCTTCCAAAACTTTACTTTCAACCTTCGAACTTCTTTCAGACTCATCCTTGGTTCTTTGGATTCATTAATATGCTTGATATAATATAAAAATCAAGGGATTAGGTGGGATTAACAGGTTTTTTTAAAATATAATAAAAAATGCTTGAAACTATGCAACAAACTAGTTAAATATGAATGAAAATGCAACAAATGCAGTCCTTAAATGCCTATACAATGCAAATGCATCAGCAAGCCATTTTGCTTTAGTTTACCAACATTTATACCTTATAATTTTCTTGTACATTGCTGATATGGGATTTGTTCCTAGTCCCACAAGTCATAGTCTAACATGACCTAAGGTCCATAGTGCTTGATTTCTAAAAACGTGAGGACCAAAATGTGATGTACTGAATTTCAAGATTTTTTTAAAATTATTTTAATATATTTATCCCATAAAAAATGCAGGTTGTGGTGAAAGGCTCACAAGGGCATGCTGGCACTGTTCCAATGTCTTTACGGCAAGACCCCATGGCTGCTGCTGCAGAGTTAATTGTACTGTTGGAAAGGCTCTGTAAAAATCCTAAAGATTTTCTGTCTTATGATGATCAGTGCAATGATTCAACAATTGAATCACTTTCCAGTTCCCTTGTTTGTACTGTTGGGGAGATATCCACATGGCCAAGTGCAAGTAATGTCATTCCAGGCCAGGTAAGAAACTGTTTTCTGGGTTTCCTGATCATTTTAATGAGTGCATGGGAATACATTATATTCCTATGATTCGGCAGTAACTGTTAAAATCAAATTATTGGTTGTAGGTAACTTTCACGGTAGATATACGTGCTATGGATGATATGGGACGTGAAGCTGTCCTTTATGAATTATCTAATCAGATGTATCAAATATGTGATAGGCGCTCTGTTTCTTGCATCGTTGAAAGCAAGGTGAAGACTACTAATTCTTGACTAATAATAGTAATGGCAATTACTTTCTCTGCATAATTTGTATTTTTTTCTTTACAAGTATAACCAATTTAAAATAGCATCATTTGATGCATTTGTTATTATTACAAGTAAAATTAATGACAACTTCCTGTGTTATCGCTTATTTCAGCACGATGCAAAAGCAGTGGTCTGTGATTCCGAACTAAGTTCACAGCTGAAGTTTGCAGCCAATGTTGCACTCAAGAGAATGACTGGTGAGATTCAAGATGAAGTTCCTATATTAATGAGTGGAGCAGGACATGATGCAATGGCCATGTCTCATCTATCTAAGGTTTTTCCTCAGCTTCGCTAACGTCGTCTAAACATTAAATTTTCACTACATGAACACGTACTTAATTTGATGTCCTGTAACAATTTGAACAGGTTGGGATGCTATTTGTCCGCTGCCGTGGAGGCATAAGTCACTCTCCTGCAGAGCATGTGTTGGATGATGATGTCTGGGCTGCTGGGTTGGCAATCGTGGCATTTCTTGAGACCCACTTGTAAATAGAGCATTCAGTGATTTTCGTACTGAAAATAATTTCTTTCTAGTATAATCAATTTGTTAGTATTTGTTGATTGAAATTTGTTTGCTAGTTTTATAATCACCGTAAGTGCATGGATCGCTAACAAGTAATAAAGTAATGAATAGAGTATCATTCCTATAAGAATCGTGTTGAGTATCAAGCTATAATGATTTTAATTAGCTAGACGATCAAATTGTATAGAGAAATAATAATTAAATCTAAATTAAAAAAAATAAAGTCTAAAATAATTATCTAAACTAAAATAACAATTTTGATTTTCTAATATTAACCTTCACCTTTCAGTCTTTAAATTAATATCTGTGATCAATACTAAGTGGATACTAACACATAGTATGCATTAAGATCACAAGAGAAATCAAAGAATAAAATACTCAATGTATTAAATAAAATTAAACCAGTTCCATAATGAAATTGAGAGTGCTACACTCTAACCCTAGAATAAAGAACTTACTCATGGTGAGTTTTACAATCAAGTTTATAAAAAGATAAAGAGAAGACATGAGAAGAAAATAGAGTGAAAGAAATTAGAAGGAGAGTTGCAGCCTTGGACTTTTGGAACTTTAGCTGAAAATTTCTTCTAGTAATCTTGTAGATCTTGTTTCTCCCTTGCCTTCCTTGAGGTTGATGTGCCTCCTTGAATGTAAATTGGCTCAATGTAAATTATCCCATTTTCAATTTTTGACTTGTTATATTTATGTCTGGTGTAAAAATCCTAATTTCAGAGTTCTAGAAGCATATGGAGTTCATCCTGGTCGAGTAGAAGCAAGAAAAGTCGCATTAGAATTTGCTGTCAGGAGACTTTACATGGGCCGTGTAGTGATACACGCCCTGTGTAAATTTTTGCCACTTCATTTTCACGTTTTCTTCAATCTAAAGAGTTGTACTAGGTCCAAGAAGTTACACGGGGCAGGTTACACGGCCCGTGTAATGCTGCTGGCCCTGTATTCTTCATGTTTTGACTTCCAAATATCTTCCAAACTCGTCTTTAATTCTAGAACCATATAAAAATACATGATAAAATATAAAAATCAATGAATTGAGTTGGATTAACATGTTTTCTAAAATAATAATAAAATCACATAAAAATAAACATAAAAGGAGACTAAACGCTAACAAAATGCAATGAATGTTAACCTTAAATGTCTATATAATTTGATGTAATCAAATACCCTCAAACTCAAATATTTGCTTGTTCTAAAGCAAAATGAAATTTTGTGAAAATTCGTTGGGGTACTTAAAACATAATAAAAAACTTAACTTGCACATAATTAGACACTCTTCAACCTTCATACAAATTTCCACTTTCAAGGCATAGGGACCTCAACAGTTGCTCGTTAGAACCTCACCTCCTTCATGGTGCTTTAACTAATTATTCCTCTATGCAAGACCATTAATAAGTCATAAATAACCTATTTTATTAGGATAGACTTAAGAAACACTTACTTCCCCAAGTTTCCTCTATTGAGGATTATTGTGGGGAGTTTGATTTAATTCCAACTCCATAGGCATATCTCAATTCCCTATCTTCACTAATATAGCATACACTTTTCAAAAGATCAAAAGGTCTTTAAAAGGACTGTAATGGAGCTAAAGAGATAATGACTTAGTAGCCAATGAAAGGTTTTTAGGAAATGCAAATATGAGGATAGCATTTATGCATAATATGCCGAGTATACTAAGTTTGTTTCTATAAATTTTGTATGGAGAAGAGGAGCTTTTGGTTTTTATAGTGCCAAGCATGCTTCCATGATACTTGTCTTGGGACTTCTTCTTCTTCTTCTTCTCTTTTTTTTTTTTTTCTTTTTTTATGTCCCTTTTGTCCTCTCCCCCAAACTCATTGTTTTTGCTGGGTTGGAAAGACAAATTTTTCTTTTATTTCAATTGCACACTTGCACTCTTTCTTGAGTTCTACATCCTCTCTCCAAATTTTTTTTTTTGCACTTAATATACTTTTTACTTATGCATTTAGCTTCCTCAAAAGGGCAAGGTAGGTGTTTAGGCTAGGGACTAGGCAAATAATATGGATAAGTAATAAATTCTAAGGGGTAAATATAGGTTTCAAGTTGGCTGCAAGGGATATATATTTTAATTAGGGGTGGCTAAGGCTTAGTGAGATTATATCAAAGAATGCCTTAATCATCTCTTCATCAAGCATATGCTAGGATTTCGCATTGATAGGTTTAAGAGATATGTTCTAGAGCTGGTGAGGCATTTTTAGGTTTGTTTGTATTTCAAAAATTTTCTCCTAATTTTACAAGTTCAATGTGACAGATTAATGACTATGAAGGGATTTAACTAGTTTAACTCCACTTAGGTGATTAAGTTTTTCACAAACAATATATTGAAGCCTTTTTGCCTATCCAGTTACATTCATTCCTCTTTCCCAGAGAGTCCAATCATTAGCTCATCAAGGTTTTAGTTATAATTCTAAGTTAAAAGCTTTTTGAAAAAGTCCAGAATTTTCAAAATTTGCAAAAATTTTCTAAATTTTTGACACACAAATAAAATATAGACATAGTAAGGTGATGAAATGCAATATATGAATGCAATGCGTGAAATATACCCTCAAATTCAAATTTGACATTGTCCTCAATGTCATCAAGATATCATAATTAAGTCAAGAGCAACATCATAAATGTAATAAAAAGGAAAAGCTAATGGATAGTGAATACTTCCCCTTGAAGCATGCCTTACCTCGAAGATTTGTGAGTTTAATTTCCATTACTACTTTCAAGTACTTCTTGAACCTACAAAGTGAACAAACATCGAAATCAAGTTAGGGAGGGTGATAAAACAAAAGAAATAGACAAATGCAAAGATTAAATTTAAAACTTGGGTTGCCTCCCAAGAAGCGCTAATTTAAGGTCATTAGCTTGACCCCTTTCAGAATTGCTAATCAAAAAGCAGTTTTCACCCATAGTAGTTGTCATGTAATACCACATATGGGTCTTAATTTATGGTACCCTCAAGATTGGCAAGATTTGGAATAAGATTGCACATAGCACGAATAACACATGGTTTAGAGTTATATATTTGGGAAGATGACTGTTTTAGCTCATGAGGGATGTATGATGGTGTAGGAGGTGCCCGTGATAGAAAAGGATCTTCTGGTGGTATATGTGTAAGCATCATTAATGAACAAAGATTGATTGTCTTATCTATTTCTTTATCCACCACCTTCATCTCTGATTTGTCTTCATGGAAACACTCTTCCAATGATCCCCCAACTAGAAAAGAGTTGTTTCCTTCAGCTCTAGGTTTCACTTGTTCTTTAAGTGATTCCTGTTCTTGTGAAAATTTTACTGGTAAGTCATCTTCAAAGGAATTTTGTTCTTGAGGCTCAACTTATTCTATAGGTTCAAATTCCCATGAAGCTTCTTCATTCTCCTAACTTTGTTCATTTAATTCCTTTTCATAAAGTGATAGCTCATTATTCACCATTAGTTTGTCAAAATTTTCAAATGGAGCTATCACCTCTTTAAGTCCCACTCTCTTCTTTAATTGTAGCTCAAATGGTTGGTGTGGAATGTTAGGCTGATAAATATATGGAGGATATTGATGACTCCAATCCTGCAGTGAAGGATCCCAATACCAATGGTAATCAAAATCTGCCATGTCATTCAAAAAGTGAATGGCATCCTCATGGTCTCTTTGAAGAACATGATCATCAGTAGCCCAAGCTACATAATCTACCCAATTCCTTGTTGCTTCATCAAAACTATTGTAGAAATTTAGAGTGAGTTCATAATTTGAAAGATTATGATTGGCAAATTGCTCTACCAATTCATTAAATCTTTTCCAAGCATTGTGAAAAGGTTCATTGTGTTGTTGAATAAAACTTGTGAAGACTTATTGATAAAACATCTCAATGTACCTCACAAGAAAAACAAGTAAAAACAAAATTAATTAAGAAATAAACTATAAAAGAAATAAAAATGTCTAGAGTAATCAAATCACTAATTGTTTGATATCAAGCACCAGTCCTCAGCAACGGCGCCAAACACTTGTTTGCTGGTTTTACAACCATCGCAAGTGCACGGATCGCTAACAAGTAATAAAGTAATGAGTAGAGTATAATTCTCACGAGGACCGTGTTGAGTACCGAACTATAATGATTTTAATTATCTAGACAATCAAATTGCATAGAGAAATAATAATTAATTCTAATTTAAAAGAAATAAAATCTAAAATAATTATCTAAACTAAAATAACAATGGATGAAAACAACCCAGAGTTGGGGGTTCACACTTCAATCAATTATAGAATCAATCTAATTCATTTAATAAATGGGAGATTATTATTTTGATGGAAATTAATCCTAAGGTATCCTAGATCCTCTTTCAAGATATCTAAGGTGTATTTCAATTAGAGTCAAACCCTACTTTCGTTAGTGATTAGTCATAATCAAAACTCTTTAAGATCTATGTTTAATTTTAGAACTCCACAAAGGTTATCAGCCTATCTGTAGGTCAGATTTTCTAGGTTTAAAATCCTGATTTTCTAATATTAACCTTCACCTTTCAGTCATTCAATTAATATCTGTAATCAATATTAAGAGGGTACCAACACATAGCATGCATTAAGATCACAAGAGATTGAATCAAAGAATAAAATACCCAATGTATTAAATAAAATCAAACCAGATCCATAATGAAATTGAGAGTGCTATACCCTAACCCTAGAATAAAGAACCTATTCACCCATGGTGAGTTTTACAATCAAGTTTATAAAAAGATAAAGAGAAGACATGAGAAAAAAATAGAGTGAAAGAACCCAGAAGGAGAGTTGCAGTCTTGGACTTTTGGAACTTCAGCTGAAAAATCCCTTCTAGCAATCTTGCAGATCTTGTTTCTCCTTTGCCTCCCTTGAGGTTGATGTGCCTCCTTGAATGTAAATTGTTTCAATGTAAATTCTCCCCTTTTCAATTTTTCACTTGTTATATTTATATCCGGTGTAGAAACCCTAATTTCAGAGTCCTAGAAGCATATGGAGTCCATACAGGTTGAGTTGGAAGCAAGAAAAGTCGCATCAGAATTGCTGTCAGGGGACTTTACACATGCTGTGTAGTGATACACGCCCCGTGTAAATTTTTGCCACTTCATTTTTCACGTTTTCTTCAATCTAGAAAGTTGCACGGGGTTTAGGAAGTTACACGGACCAGGTTTCACGGCTCGTGTAATGCTTCTGGCCCTGTATTGTTCATGTTTTGACCTTCAAATCTCTTCCAAGCTCGTCTTTAATTCTAAAGCCACATAAAAACAACTGATAAAATGTAAAAATCAATGAATTAAGTTGGATTAATATGTTTTCTAAAATAATAATAAAAGCACATAAAAATAAACATAAAATAAGACTAAACGCTAACAAAATACAATGAATGTTAACCTTAAATGTCTATATAATTTGATGTAATCAAAATTTTAATTTCATCAGCAAATGTAACGCTCCAAAAATCCATTGTAAAATAATTAATTAAATTTTAGTGAATTGTTTCATTGAAATGTGAAATTTTTGGGGTGAATTAAAATTTTTTCTGTTGACAAAGACATTGGGGATTAAAATCTAATTGTCTGATGGCCTTATCATGCGTGTGTATGTTAGTGAAAATAAATTTTTATTTATTTGAAGGGTGAAAAAAATCTTTTGGTGTATTAGAGTGGAAACATGTGTTCATAGTTGGTTTTTTTTTTTTTTTTTTTTTTTTTTTTTTTTTTTATAAATATGAACCACTAACTAAAGTGAAAAATGGAGAAATTAGGGATCACAAGAGAATATATATATATATATATATATATATATATATATATATATAGAGAGAGAGAGAGAGAGAGAGAGAGAGAGAGAGAGATTAGATATGTGGTAATGCTTTTTATGGTATTATTATATGGCATTTTTTATAAAATTGTCACATGACTTTTTTGCGAAAAATTTACTTGTTTAGTAATTATTATCCTTTTATATTAAATTTAATTTTCTTTTATTCTTCTTTTAAGTACTGTTATTATCATTACTATCTTTATTTTCTTAATTTACTTTATTATTTTCTTTAAAAACTAACCATTAAAACTCAAGATTTTTATGATTAAATTTATTATTTATAAATTTTTATATTATTTTTTAATGAAAAATAAAAAAATATATTTTTTATTTAATGTTCTCAGGTTTTTCTCAATGTAATCATATAGGATTATGAAATTATACAAATTTATTTATAAAATATAATTTATTTAATTTTAATTATTTTTTATTTTTTATTAATTAGTTACTCAATTTCTTCAAATTATAATTAAGTTAGTAATAGTTGCCCCCCTTAATATTATAATAAGTAACCATTAGTATAACAAAGTTATAGTATATTAACATATATTTATTATATATACCTATGATTTTATTTGATACTTATATATAATTTTTTTTTTCTTTTGCAATACATTTAACCTGTTGTTCCTTCTAGCAACCCAAGAGGGGGGTGAATTGGGTATTAATTAAATATTTGAAGGTTAGGTGGAAATTTTTGAGGAAAATGTACAAGAAAAGAAAGAAATGAAAGAACATAAGGAATTTTATAGAGGTTCGGCTATTCAAAGCTTGCGTCCTCTCCTCAAGGCCCTCCTTGAGAGCTAATTTCACTATAATTCTTCTTTGGGTGAAAAATAAACCCCTTACACAAGCCACAAGAGTAAACCATTACTCTTTTACAAATTTCTTTATATTCAAGAGCAATTTAATACTTTATCATACTCAAGTAACAATAAATGCTCATAACAATTTTGAATGAATTCTTTGAACTAAAGAATAATAGCTTAATACAAAGCTCTCAAGAATTAATTATGATAGCTCAAGTTCTAGAGAGAGAAGGATTGAAAATTCTTAAAACTCAATAAATTCTCAAAAAAATGGTTGTTGTAACTTTTCTCTAGTCATAAATGGTCTTTATTTATAGTTTTGGCAAGAAAATGACTGTTGTAGGTGCATTAAATACAAATATAGCTGTTCAACCTTCCAAAATCCCATTTCATCGAGTTACAGAAATTCAGGTTTGGCTGCCGAAGGTTAGGGCACCAAAAACCATCATTTAAAAACTGAGCTTCGGTTACCGAAGTGCTCTCTGGACAAAAGGGCAAATAAGCTTTAAAAAACTATAACTTTTTGACCCAAACTCAGATTTTTGATCCGTTTAAACCGTTGGAAAACTAATTTGATAAAATTGTCAATGAAAACACTTTCAAAAACAAATTTGCATTTCTCAAAAGTAAAAAATTTCATTTTACTCCCCATTAGTCAATAAATTGACAAAAAATAGAGACACTAAGAAATTTTAGAAAATCCTAAACTTGAGCCAACATAACTAATTATGAGATTTACAAGATGAAAATAATTTACATTGTAGTATATCTGTAACACCCCTTACCCAATCTACAATGTAGCCGAGCAAGGCATGCTACATTCTGTAACGGAGCACCTTATCTTATCTTGTCTTATTTATTATTAGTTTTGATGCCATTATATTTTAAATTACCATATTTTTTTAAAAGGAGAATCAGACAGAGTTTCCCATGTTTTATTAATATTTGACCTGTTAAAATCAATTACCTGTTTATAATTCTCATCATAATTGCAATCTTATCTCATTATATCCATTTTATATTTCAATTCTCTCATATCATGTCACACATCATCATATATTCATATACTCATTTTATTTATGATCCATCTCATGTCATTCATAATGTTCATGTACATAAATTACATCAATATATTACAATTTCCAAAATTTAATTACAAGTTTTACCTATCTACAATGCTGAAAAATAAATATACAACTGGTATCCATTTGCCCTACCAATATGGACAGCTGAGGTGACAACTCTCCTACTGCAGATTTGGTCGCTACTGGTCTTTGTCTCTAGCAGCTACGCATGGACAAACCAACGCACTAAGCATATTGCTTAGTGGTGCAATAATAAAATTGAAAATAACTAAATAAATAAGAATATATGTTTCAGGTGTGTAATCATCATAAAAATGTATTTTCATAAATTAAGAGTCATTCACAATTTATTGATCATTTCCATTCATTTATTTGGTGTCTAACCTTCTTATCTCATTTCATTGCCCAAGCAACCTATACAGACTATTAAAATTGGATACACGAGAGTATACTAGTTAGACACCCCATGTGCCTATCATGTATACATGTGTCAAGCACAAAGCTACCAGGCAGGCATAAAGCCAGAAGAATAACCATATCAGACTTACATTTTCTATCAATGATCATTCATGAAATAGGCTAAAAAGCCATGGGCAGTACTGCATTTGTGGTCCCTAATTGACTTGTCAATCGATCCAACTCATACATATAAGTCTAGGCATACAAGGGCAATTTTAACATCTTTATACTTATTATTTCATTTCATGCTTTATTCATGCTCATAGCAATAGTATACTATTAATAGTGGAAACATAAGTCCCAATCACCTATTCATGGGGTTCATATGATCATTAATCCACTTATGTTAAGTTCTCATCACTTTTCAAGTCATTTATGAAAATTTCATAAATTTCTAGAATTGATGGTTTAGCTTTTTTTTAGCACTTTGGCCAAGATCTAAATTCAGTTTGGCCTCACTTTCTTCATAAAGTTGTTCCCCTATGATTGAACTTTAATTCCCTTTTTGAATCATTCAATTTGAGGTTTTGTAGCTCTAGTTATAGTCAAATCACCAAGGACTGTTTCAGGGCACTAACCCTGCACTTTCCTTATTTCTAGAATTTCATCAAGTTTTTGCAACTAGTATCCGAGCACCTTAGGCTCAAAATTGGTTTTAGGCCCCTAAAATAAAGTTTTAGGCCTTTATATTAAGTTTCCAAATCTTTTTGAATAAATTCATTTGGAGTTTGCTAGAGAAAGGTATGGTCAAATAACCATTCGGAGGTCATAAGGCACATTTGCTGGAATTTAGGAATTCTAGCATTGTCACTTCTAAATTACTCTAACAATTTTCCTAAGTTGCCTTAAGATCTGGGTTCTGGTCAAAACACAGAAGTTGTAGTTCTATGTGTTATGAGCATTTTGGCTTTGGAATCATTACATTTGCAATTTTGTAGCTCAAATTATGATAATTTTTCCAAAACTGGTTGGATACCTAAATGGTCAAGATTTTAGGTATAGTCTAGAACTAGGGCAGGTTTCTGGATCAAATTTGTCCAATAATTTGGTTAAGTTGGAGTCATAATTTGGCTCTAAGTTCTTCATATGAAATGTTCTCCTATGTCTCAGGATTCCTTAGGTTCAAGAATCAAGTCAATTAGAGTTTTCTACAGTGAGTTATGCCCAATTCACTAAATACTGTTCATATGGTCATTTCTACAGGACCAGAATGTGTCATTTCGAATTCAAACCTAATTTAGGGCAACTTGTGGTCATTTCTGGGCAACCTTCCTTCATGACATTTCTAGAATTACATCTTAAGTTTCATCTCCAATTGATCTCACACTAATTAGAGCTATGTAGCTCTACTTATAGCCATGTAAACCTCCTGGACTCAATGGTCCATAATTTCAGCACAAAAGCCACACTTTCAATTTATCAATTCAACTCAACCACCAACTTCATTTTACAATCAATACATATTAATTGGTCAATATTTGACCTCAAACATATCAATTATATATCATACCATCAAAACCCCAAATTTCTCCAAACCCTAATTGGTCATCTTTCCCAATTCATGCAAATTATTTGCCATTCAACATACTAATCATATATTTCATCTTATCTAAGCTAGGATTCAAGTTTAAATTCAATTAAGCACATCAAATCTTCATTTCCCCATGGCTGGTTGAATTTCATCCCTTTCAAACACACATCAAATACATCATTTTTCATGCAATTTTATCTTAATTCAACTTATCTTTAAGAATCAAAGAAGGAAGAAAGCTAGATTAGGCACTAACCTCACTTGACCAATTCCTCCTCTTGCCAAAAGTTCAAGATTTCCTCTCCTTTTTGCTTCTACTCACTCTAGCAAAGTCCAATAACAAGTTTTAATGTTGGTGGTCATAGAAAATATGGAGATGAGCTAAGGATTTGGAGCTTTGGAAGGTTTGGCAATCGTGGAAAGAAATGGAAGAGTGGCTGGCAAGGGAAAGGGAAAAGGAAGAAGATAAACTTTCATTTAATGATTTTTTTCTTCATTTAAAAATTATCTCTATATATATTATTTAAATATTTATTTTAATTATTATAATCTTTAACAATTTTATTAATTCCCTATGTGTCCCTTTCTATTTTTACATACACATTTCATATTTTTAAGTCATTTTTAATACTTTAATCTTTCTCATTTTAATTGACATTTAGGTCAGAAAGCAACTATGGGAGTGAATTGACCAAAATGTCCTTCATCGAGTTATAGCCTATCTTTTTCAGTAATACCGATTAAGTCCATAACCCAATGGTCATTTTAATTTTTATTCTGCTTATTTCAATGTATTTTCATTTCATTTCATTTGTAGTCCTCAAACTGGCTTTGAATAGTACTATTCACTAACAGAAAATGATACTATTCAGAGCTCAGGAGTTCAAGGCATTACAATATTCTTAATCTTTGCTTCAATTTCTTGCTCTTCTTTAATCTTGATTTGAAGCAATTTTCTCAATCTTGAACTTGGGACCAATAATCTTAATACAAACACTTCCAAGGTAGATTAGTAGCACAATAATTATTTATTATCATCAAAACATAGATTGAGACCCCTAGGTCCAACAATCTCCCCCTTTTTTATGATGACAAACAATTAGTGAATGAAAGAAATTAAGCACAAGTGAAGAATATGTTTTTCAAAAAATTCCCCCCCTTAATGTACTCCCCCTTTCAAAAATAATTTATGCCTCAATAATTAGAATTTGGAGAGCACATAAAAGAGATTTTGATACAATGAGTGCAATGCCATAATATCATGAGTCTTAGATGAATGATAATGCAAAGGCATTTCTATATCAATAACAATCCAATAGATCAGAATATGCATCATAAATACACCAAAAAGCATTATAAAAATATACCAAAAACATGTATTCCAATCTAAAAAGCAAGTATACCATGTATATGCCATGTATAAAGCCTAGAATTTAGAACTATGCATCTACTACCAACATATCTCCTCCTTTTGGCATCATCAAAATACACACCAAAGGGGAAGATATTTGCTGGTTTATAACCTTGCAAGTGTATAGATCGTGAACAACTAATACAGTATTGAGTATTCCCACGAGAAAATTACAGGCGTAAGTACCAAGCTAGACAGTAATTTTGACTGTTTAAACTATCGTATACATTGAGGGATTAATTCTAAACTACTAATGCTGAGAATTAGAAGAAAGCAAAGCTATAAATTTAGAAATCAATTGACTAAAACAATTCCAAAATTAAGATTTCACACTTTAAACCTATTATGGGATCAACTTCACCTATTTGACAGATTGAGAATTGTTATTTTCATGGAAATTAATCCTAAAATATCTTAAGTCATCTCTCAAGACACCTGATGTGTATTTTAATTAATATGAACCATACTTTTGTGATGATCAATCTTAACTAAAATCCTTTAAGTTCTTTGATTAATTATGAAATTTCATAAAGGATGTCAGCCTATCTCTAGGTTAGATTTCCTAGGTTCAAAATCCTAATTTCCAATACTAATATTCACCTTTCAGTTCTTTAACTAGTATCTTATACCATAGCTAGGTGGGTATCAACACATAGCATGCATTAAGAACACAGAATATTGAATAAGAACAAAACTCAAATCCATTAAATAAACTCAATATATATCCATAATAGAAATTAAGAGTGCTACTTTTCTAATTCTAGAATTAAATAGGCTACTCACTTATAGTAAGTTTAATAAACATATTGAAATTAAAATAAAATAACATAAGAAAAATTAAAGAAATATAACAAAAGAACCAAGAATAAAGATTTCTGAGCCTTGAACTTTTGGAATTTCGGCTGAGAGTCCTTCTCTTTGATCCTGATGCAGGTTCTCTTCAACTTGCTTAGAAAACTAGGGTTTGTAAACTAAAACTAATCCTCACTTGAACTAAAGGCTCCTTTGTAACACCCCTTTACTCGATCTACAGTATAATCGCGCAAGAGAATGTCACATCCGGTGCCAAAACACCTAATCCTATCTTATTTGCATCTATGGTCAATTTTATTTAATCATAATTTTAATTAGAGAAATTTTAAACGAAAACTGGAAGAGTTTCCTCGTATTTTTAACATTTAACTTGTTAAAGATTTGACCTGCTACAATATTCATATCATATAACCTCATATTCACAATAATTTCAGCATCTCAATTCATATTATAAATTCTCATCCATTTCCATACATAAATTTCCTTCATTACAATCATTTACAATTTATACACATTCATTGTACATCAAAATATTTAAAATTACAAACTTTGTATTTAATTACAATACATCATGAGCATGCATTTCTGTGGAGCAACTGGTATCTACCAAGATTATGTACTGAGGTGACAGTGAACTTTATTACAGATCTACACCAAAAATATTTGTCCAAGCCTATTGATTTTTATCTTCTAAACTTGCGCAAGGGAAAACCATCGCACTAAGCATTTCTGCTTAGTAGTGCACTATACAATAAAGGTACCATATACAAATAAAAAAATTTCATGCTTGTAGGAAATGAGAAAAAAATGTGCTTTTAACTATTCATGAATTATTTTAAAGAATATGGACTTTATAATATCATGACATGAAAAATAATTCAATAACTCTATACTTATAAATCCTACCACTTAATGAGGTTACTTTAACTTCTTCATATCTTATTTGGAACCATTTTCTTTATGATCACATTTAGAAAATTTTCATCTAGTACTCATAGTAATTGATGACAGACGGTATACAGGTTGGATAATGGGCCCCATGACACTGACCACTCGTTGGCTCTGGTTGGTTGAGCACAATCTTACATTCTCAACACTGACCCCTCGGGGGCTTTGACTGATGTAACACTGACTTTCATTCTTGGCACTGACCATTCAGTGGCTCTGACCGGTATAACACTGATTTTCATTCTCAGTATTGACCACTCGGTGGCTTTAGCCGGTAGCATGCCCATTTATCCAATCCCATACCATTGTCTAAGCTTACTTAGCTCATCTTTCATACATTCCAGATTTAATACTTTAACTTCCTTAATAAATTTGACTAAGGTACAGTAGGAATTAGGCCATATCTCCCTCATGAGAATTGTAGATCCATGTCTTATGTTTATTTTGACTTTAGAATCATTCAATTTGCGTTTGTGTATGTAACACCCCTAAGTTCGGTAGTGCGTTCTGCTGCTCTGGTGACCAGTGTTGTCTGTACAGCTAGGATGCCTAGAACTACACTTCAATATGAGTGGGGAGACATAAAATAATGAAATACAAGAAAAGAAAATACAAGAAAAACAAAGGAAAAATAATAGCAAAGAAATGTAGCCAAGTTAAGCGAGCCGGGAATCCTAGCGATGGGTGACCGCACCGGGAAGTCACGGCGTGGACCGTTGACTAGCCCTGGACTGCGTGGAACCCTAGAAAATATTTTTAGGACTTAAATAGACCCTTATTGAAGAATAAATCTCATTAGAAAGATCAAAGAAAAATTAAATAATTAGTACAAAGAAAAGTGAGAAATCGAAAAACAGACAAAACCCGGTGTTACCAAAAAATCGGGAATGCAACCCGAACAGGGGCATTATGATCATTTCACATCCCGAATTGTCTTTTGACCTAAATGTCCATTAAAAATAAATAATATTACACTTAGAAAATAAAATGAAAAATTAATTTGGTGGTACCTAAAGTAAATAGCTAAAATCATGGGTTAATGTGGAATAAATGAACAATTAGCTTATTATATGATTATTTGGAGTTAGTGGACCATTAATGGATTAATATATACTAAGTGGGGCAGGTGTACATCCATTATCCAAGGCAGAAACTTCATCTTCTTCATTGTACTAAACCTAGCCGAATTGAAGGGGAGGAGAAACCTCCATTAGCGTGTTCATGCAAGCTTGGTCCACTCTCTCATTTCAACTCCAATCCCTTAAGTAGCTTCATGAAAAATTGTCTACACATCACAAGGAAGAGTTTGATACCAATTTTAAGAAGTTTAATCAAGGTTTGGCAAGTTTCAACCATAAGGTAAGTTAGTATTTTTGAAGATAGCTTTGTTAAGTTTTGTGTGCATGTTATGGGTGTTGGATTTGTGAAGAAAATTTTTGAGTTTGAAGAGTTATTGTTGTGTTCATTTTGGACAGCCATGGAGTCATGTAATTGATGAAATAATTGTGCATATATTTGATGAGAAATGATGTTGATCATGATGATTTAATAACCTAGTGAATTACTTCACATGTATATGGTGAATTTTGCACTTGGAATGGGATTTAATGAATTGTAGGACACTTTGGTGTTGAAGGACAATTTCGGCAGCCTTGAAACTCTTGGATAAGTGTATGTGTTCATGAAGATATGGGCAGAATTGTGGCATTAAGGATTGAAGGATATGTGTATGAAATTGTTGTGTAAAGTGTATGTAAAAACTAGTGATGTGTATGTGTATGTGTAATGGTATTTGAACTTTGGGAATTAGAGATATATTTGGTATGTTGAGGATAATTGTAATCTGCCCAAAGTGATGTTAATGTAAAGTAATATATAGTTTTGGTAATGTACCAAAACAGATTTGGTAGGGAAGTAAACATATTGCAAGGTAAATGTGTGTAATTGATGTGTGTTAAGCAAAGTAACCAAGGGCAGTGTACATTTTAGCCAATAAGTTTAAATGTGTAACCTCAATTGGTATGAGACAAATTGGAGATGGAACTAGGCACAAAATGTGCCAACTTTCATTGAGAAAGCATACCAAAATTCTGCTTGCAAGGTGACCTAAGAAAATGACCAATTCGGATTAGGTACAATTAGGACCTGAAAAATGACCAATTGGGCAGCAGTGAGTGTTTAGGCCATAACTCACTCAAAACAGGTCCAATTGACCTGAAATTTTAACCATGAATAGTTAAGACCCATACCTACAAGTCTTATGAAGACACCAAAACCCAGAAATGACCAGAAGCAAGTCAAAAAGCTTGCAAAAGTTCGGGTCCAAAAACTGGCCGAACCAAAGTTGACCAAATTGACCTAATTTGATGCCATTTGACCAGCAATAGTATAATGACCATAACTTGGTCTAATTAACTCGGATTGATCTGAAATTTTTCCCCGTGTGCAATAAGACATAGATCTACAAGTTTTTAGTTTTGACCGAAACCCGAAAACCGAGGAAACTAGGCCGTCTGGCTAGGTCAAACTAGTATCCCGAAATCCAGCAATTTGCAATGAAATGCAAGAAAACGCAATATACATAGAATTGAGTTTGGTAACACGTACCAATCCTAAAACATTATCGAATGTGACATATTAAGGACACCAAAACCTAATTTACCTAGAAAATATTGAGGGTCGATATATTAGGTGATTAAGCAAATAATAGATTTTAGTGAACCACTTAACAAGCATTATCGATAGAGACAATTTAATTTAGTACTGAAACACTTTAAATTGTGTTTCTCAGTTAGTAAAGACTCAGGGAAAGGGAAGGAAACACTGAGTCCAGACCAGGAGACAGTCATCAGAGGTTTGTGCACAACTAGTTTTTAACTGATTTTGTTTTGAATATTTCATATGATTAAATGACATATTTTTCTTATGTATTATGTTTAACAAGCATTGGATTTAATTCAATGATTATTGAAATTGTTATAGTAGGTATGAATTTAGCTTTGTGAAATGGTATTTCCACAAGTATTAAGCATTGTTATGGATTGAATAAATTATGTTTTAGAAAATTGTGATAGAACATGTTTTGAATTGTGATGGCAATTTTCATGGAAAAATGCAATTGTATGATTTGAATTGTGATGAGCATAAAACTTTATTGGATATTGAAATTGACTTTGAATCGAATTGTATTGTGATTTATGCTCACTAAATGGATTGTGATATTGTTTTATATCTCACTATAGATGCTTGACTAGGTTATTACCCGTCTCTCTCATTTGTTGAGAAGACAATGGAGTAGTTGTGTTTTGATTACCATGGTACGTGCACAGGCTTAGATTTTCCTCTGATTTGAGGTTAGATCTAAGTTTATTTTATCGTTATGGCCCTTGCGGAAGATTCATTATTGTGATGGTACTGTGCACGATGATTCGACCTCCCCGACCATAGGGAGTTAGAATCACATCGAATATGGCCCTTTCGGATTAGTCTTGCATGGTTAGTGAGATAAAGAATGATTTTTGAGATAAAGAATGAGTTTTGAGATACAGTATGATTTTTGAGATACAGTATGATTTTTGAAATACATAATGATTTTTGAGATACAGAATGGCTTTTGAATGGTAAGGAATTTTGATTTCAATTATGGTTTATGTATAATTGATTTCGTTAGAATTATTTAAATGGATAGTCATGATTTGATAAATTGAATTTTGTGATCAAAGTCATTTAGCCAATAAGTTTAAATGTGTAACCTCAATTGGTATGAGACCAATTGGAGGTGGAACTAGGCACAAAATGTGCCAACTTTCATTGAGAAAGCATACCAAAATTCTGCTTGTAAGGTGACCTAAGAAAATGACCAATTCGGATTAGGTACAATTAGGACCTGAAAAATGACCAATTGGGCAGCAGTGAGTGTTTAGGCCATAACTCACTCAAAACAGGTCCAATTGACCTGAAATTTTAACCATGAATTAAGACCCATACCTACAAGTCTTATGAAGACACCAAAATCCAGAAATGACCAGAAGCAAGTCAAAAAGCTTGCACAAGTTCGGGTCCAAAAACTGGCCGAACCAAAGTTGACCAAATTGACCTAAAATTGACCTAATTTGATGCCATTTGACCAGCAATAGTATAATGACCATAACTTGGTCTAATTAACTCGGATTGATCTAAAATTTTTCCCCGCGTGCAATAAGACATAGATCTACAAGTTTGTAGTTTTGACCGAAACCCGAAAACCGAGGGAACTAGGCCGTCCGGCTAGGTCAAACTAGTATCCCGAAATCCAGTAATTTGCAATGAAATGCAAGAAAACGCAATATACATAGAATTGAGTTTGGTAACACATACCAATCCTAAAACATTATCGAATGTGACATATTAAGGACACCAAAACCTAATTTACCTAGAAAATATTGAGGGTCGGTATATTTGTTAGTAGTATGCCCTAGAGCATATCATTTAGTATGTATCTTGTACATAATTTTATTAATAAAAGGCATTTCCACTTTTCCGTTTACATAATATATTTATGTGTAATAGAAAAGGTCCATTGATATTTTGTTAGAAATATTATTCTTAAGTTGTTAAGAATATGAGTGACAATATTTCTAGCACAAAGTATCATAAATAGGTTTACAATCGAGGATACTTCATAATAAGGACATGACTTATCCAGAAAGATTGTATTCATGTTTGTTCCCAAGTTATTTATATGAGATATAAATAAGATGGAATGGTGAGTCTCATGCCATATAACAAACATGATAGGCACTTATAAATGATAAGTAGGCCAAACCAGTGACACTTATGACAAGCACATGGAGTTTACTCTTGTCAATGTTTTGTCATAAATCATATCAGTGCATATAATCTTTAGACCTGAGATAGCACAGTTATCTTGTATATAGGTAGTTTAGGTTTGATACTGCTTTCATACTTGTACTATGTATGGGTATATGGGCATGTGTTGGCTCCTGGTAGTTATATATGGAGGTAGGTGTTGATCAAGATGGAATCTGTTCCTCTAAGTAAATAGAGATAAAATCCTATGTTCATTTAATTGTTCTTGATGTTTCAAGTTCCTGGCCAGGACAGATAGATTTATTGAAAAGAGTTTCGATGAGAAAAATCTTTTAATAAAGCTGGAATTAAAAGAGAACATAATATTCATAGCAAATGGAGTTTGACATAAACCATGACTCGGCTTGAGTTGGGATTTTGTAACAGAGAGATTCTAGTGCATGGTAACATATGATTACAGGTTCATTTAAGGTAAATCTTATTACTAATTGGGTGGCCATGGCATGCTATGCTAGGTGTTAACCATGGTTTATGAGGTTCATAAAATGATTTAGAGAAATCATTTATGGTAAGAAAGAGTTCTGATGATATTAAGAGTTGATATCATGTCTCATTGCCAATTAGTGATGAGCCTAGTAAGTCACACACATACACAAGTTATCACCTATTTAAATATGATTTAATTAATTAATTAAAGAGTTCAATTGATTAATTAAATAGGTTTGGTTTGCAATTAAATTGCAAAGTCCCTAGCATGACTTGAAACCAAATATAGATTATTGGATGTGTAGTATAAATTAAATTTATATTTAAAGTGTTTAAATATGAATTTAATTGATGAGAAATTAATTAATAGAGATTAATTAATTAATTTATATTTGATATAAATTAATTAGAAGAAGAAAATAATTATTTTGGGTTGAGAACTCAAAATTAAGACACAGGGGCATTTTGGTCATTTCACAGTGTGACACGTGGCACCATGAGATGGTGACACATGGGATTACACATAAGCTTGCCAAATGTTTTTTAATCATGTAAGATGATTAAAATCAAGATTAAATATAGGTTTGACACTTGGCACAATGTGATTGGGTCACTTAAACCTAGAGCTAATCAAAAGGTGACATGTGGCTAGGGTTTAATGTGTTAACCTAGCTATTTAAGTGTGGTTATGAAAAGAAAAAATAACCAGCAGCCTCTCCTCTCATTTGTCACGCCACTTTGAGCCTCTCCAGCTATTTCTCCTCATCTCTCATCAATTCAAAGAGATTAGCCATCAATCTCTTGAATTAAGAACACTAGAAATTGTTTCTAATGTCCTGTTTACATCTCTAATCTCTTAAAAGGCAGAGCTTGAATTTCTAATTAATAGAAAAAGCTTTAGAGGCTGTTTAAGGGCTGCCATAGGTGTTCTTGGTGTGGACAAGCTAGAGGGACAACATTTGGTGTCCTGAAGACGAATCTCAAAGGCACAGACACGCTGCAGTGCATCAATAGGTTAGTGTAATCGTTCTTGATTTAATCTAGGGTTCTAAAATTAATCTGATTAATTTTAAAATCTTAAATGGAAAATACAGATCCAAAAACATATTAAAAGAGTTTTAATATGTTGTTTATCATTGAAATCAAATAGATAAAAATAAATCTTGCATGGTGCATGTGACCCTAGGTGAAAATTTTTGAATTTAATGGTATAATCTTGTGTTTTTCACGCTTCCGTTCCTTCAATTGGTATCAGAGCCACTATATTTGCCATTTAGATTGTTGATTATATGATTTAATTGTGTGATTTGATCATGAGATGATTGATTCATTGCTGGTTGGATAAAGAGGTGTGGCGGCACACATGGGTTGTAATTTCATTTATTTAAGTTCTTGTAAATTCGCCTTGGTATGCCAAGGATTACTATGTAATATTGGATTGCAAGAAGTTCAAGGAGGTCAAGAGTATTGGTGGGACCAGTGGGAGGAATTCAAGATCAAGTGTTGATTATGTACTCCTTCAGCAACTCTTGTAAAATGAATGAATGAAATGCACCTAGGAATGCCCTGATTCAATTCTTGGTGGCTCAGAATTGAATCCCTTAGAAAGTCCATGATCATACCATATTTACTGCTTATCCATGAATGCATGAGATGTATGGGAATGTATGCAATTATATGATATATGCATGCTAAATGGATAATGTGCAAAGTAAGACCTTAATAGTAATAAGGATGGCTATAAAATCTTCCAAACAAATGATTAAGTTGGAAATGTTATAATTAAAGTAATTATAACATAAGCCCTCCATTGGGGCAATTATTTTAAGAAATTTTAAATAGTTGCATGAGATGCAATTAATTTAAGAGATTTTCTTAAGAATAATTATTAAGCATGAGATGTTGTAAATATGTAAATGGTTTGGTGGCCAATATTGGATGTACCTGAGGACATTAAAATTATTTGCATAATTACTGACTCAATGGGATCAACTTAACTAATGCAAGATAAGTCAATAATGGATGTACCTGAGATTTTGAGCATTAGGGGCTATGTAAAGGATTGAACCTCACATGAGATGTGATGGGCAAGGAGTTGCTCACTTATAGTTTATTGTAATTCCAATAATGGATGTACCTGAGGATGATCAATAGAATTATAAGAATTCAATCACCCACTAGAAATCCATCCAACTAGGATTTCCGTTTTCTACTCTGGAAGTGTAGGATTCGCTAAGTTAGTGGGAGGACCAATTTGATTAAAAGACCATAATCATTTTGGTTAATTGCATGATACATTTACTAATTAATCTGGTTATTTTCTGCAGTTAATTTTCTGATAAAAATGAGCACAAAACAACCACCACCATCCAATATCCTTGCAAGCATACTTGATCACAATAGGTTGACAGGACCTAATCTGTCTGATTGGCTAAGAAATTTGAAACTTGTCCCGAACCTTGAACATATAGGATATGTTCTAGATTCAAATGTTCCTGGTCCCTCACCTCCAGAGGCCACACAAGAGGAACATGAAACTTTGGATAAGTGGAAGGAGCATGATATGAGAGCTAAGTGTTACATACTTGCTTCCATGAGTAATGAGTTACAGAAGCAGCATGAAAACATACAGAGTGCAAGTGAGATCCTCCACCTACAAGAGTTGTATGGTGAGCACAGCAGGAATGCTAGGTATGAGACATCTAGACAGCTATTCCGTATGAGGATGTCTGAGGGACGGAATGTTGGGGATCATGTCCACAAGATGATTCAGCTGATTGAGCAGTTGGAACATCTTGACTTCAACATGGATTTCCAACTACAAACGGATTTGATCCTTCAGTCCCTTCCTGAGTCTTTTGGGAATTTTGTGACAAATTTTGATATGACTAAACAGGAATGCACCTTAGCTGGTTTACTCAACATGCTGGTTATTGCCCAAAAGAATATGCCAGGCAATAAAGGAAAAGAGGTAGCTTTGATTGCATCTTCTTATGCTGGAAAGTCCAACAAGAAGAAGGGCAATAAGAAAAAGAAACCTCAGATTCCTGGTCCTTCTAAGAAAATAGCTAAACAGAAAAGGAAGACCAAAGCTGACAAAGGCAAAGGAAAGTGTTTCCACTGCTAACAGGAAAGTGTTTCCATTGCCAGTAAGAAAGTGTTTCCACTGGCCAGAGTGTAGCAATCTAAATGAATGCAATGCCATGGTGAAAACCAACTCAAGTTCAAAATATATTTGGCACTTAAGGTTATGTCATCTTGCAGAAGATAGGATTACAAAATTGGAGAAAATGGGGATTCTATCCTCATTAGGCTGTGAGCCTACTCCAACTTGTGAATCTTGCCTTTAGGGCAAAATGACTAGATCACCCTTTGTTGGACAGGGGTTAAGAGCTGAAAATATTTTGGAGCTAATACATAGTGATGTATGTGGTCCATTTAAAGAAATGGCTAGAGGGGGTTTTCATTATTTTATTACCTTTACTGATGATAAATCAAGGTTTGGGTATTTGTATTTGATGAAATACAAACATGAATCTTTTGAAAAGTTCAAAGAATTTAAATCTGAAGTAGAAAATCAAATAGGAAAGAATATTAAAGCTCTTCGATCAGATCGTGGAGGTGAATATTTGAGTACTGAATTTGATGAATACTTGAGAGAGCATGGCATTGTTTCTCAGCTGACTCCTTCAGGAACGCCAAAGTTGAATGGTGTATCTGAAAAGAGAAATCGTACCCTATTGGATATGGTACGTAGTATGATGAGCTATACTGATATGCCAATCTTCTTTTGGGGATTTGCATTAGAATCAGCTTTGTATATTCTGAATAGGATTCCATCAAAATCAGTTTCTTCCACACCTTATGAGATATGGCATGGAAGAAAACCAAGTCTTAAGCATGTTAAGATTTGGGGTTGTCCAGCTTATATCAAAAGCTGAACACTGATAAATTGGAGACCAGATCAGAAAAAGGTCGATTTGTTGGATATCCAAAAGATAGTTTTGGATATTATTTTTATTTGCCTACTTCACAAAAGGTTGTGATAAGTAGAGATGCCACATTTCTTGAGCAACAGTTTGTTCAAGAAGGAGGCAAAGGAAGGCAAATAGAGTTAGAATTGGAGAATTCTGACCAACCAACAGATCAGATGGATATAGATCCATCTAGTCAACCAATACCCATTGATGAAACATCTACAATTTGTTCCTTGTAGAACAACCAGTATCTCACCCACGGTGAGATATGGTTTTCTTCAGGAAGAAGAATAAGAGTTGTCTACTCATGAAGAAGTAGATCATGGAGATGATCCACTTACCTATGAAGAAGCTATATCAGATATAGACTCTTCAAAATGGATTGATGCTATGAAATCCGAGATTGATTCCATGTATAAGAATCAAGTTTGGGATCTTGTTGACCCACCTGAAGGTATTGTACCTATAAGGAACAAATGGGTTTTCAAGAAGAAAATTGGTTCTGATGGAAAGGTAGAGACCTATAAGGCAAGGCTAGTAGCGAAAGGGTTTCGCCAAAGGCAAGGAATAGACTATGAGGAGACTTTCTGCTTTGTTGCCATGCTTAAATCAATTAGGATTTTATTAGCAATAAATGCATACTATGATTATGAGATTTGGCGGATGGATGTCAAAGCGACTTTTCTCAATGGATACATTGAAGAAAACATTTTCATGGAACAACCTAGGGGATTTGAATCCCAAGATGGTTCCAAGGTATGCAAGCTAAAGCGATCCATTTATGGGTTGAAACAAGCTTCGAGGAGTTGGAACATTCGTTTTGATGAAGCCATTAAATCCTTTGGTTTTATCAAAAATGAGGATGAGCCATGTGTATATAAGAAGGTTAGTGACAGAGCTATCACTTTCGTTGTCTTATATGTGGATGACATACTGTTGATAGGTAATGACACAGGTATGTTGACAACTATAAAGGTATGGTTGTCAAATACATTCTCCATGAAAGACTTAGGGGAGGCAACCTATATTCTTGGGATTCGCATCTATAGAGATAGAGCGAAAAGAATAATTGGTTTATCCCAAAGTCTATACTTGGAAAAGGTGTTAAAGAGGTTTAACATGCTTGATTCCAAGAGAGGATTGTTACCAGTGAGACATGGTATCCATCTTTCTAAAGAGATGTCTCCAAAGACACCTGAAGAAAGAGATAAGATGGCTAGGATTCCATATGCTTCGGCTATTGGAAGTTTAATGTATGCAATGTTGTGTACTAGGCCGGATATCGCATATGCTGTTAGTTTGACTAGCAGGTATCAATCCAATCCAGGTTTGGAACACTGGATAGCTGTCAAGAATATTCTTAAGTACTTGAGAAGAACTAAGGATTTATTCTTGATTTATGGAGGTGGAGACTTGCAATTGGATGGTTATACTGATTCTGATTTTCAATCAGATATCGATGATAGAAAGTCTACCTCTGGATATGTGTTAGTTTGTAATGGAGGTGCAGTCAGTTGGAAGAGTTCCAAACAGAGCACGACTGCAGATTCCACTCTCGAGGTCGAGTATATTCGCATCGATCTCGCAAAGGAAGTCGCTTTGGATAAAGAAGTTCGTGACAGAACTTACAGTAGTTCCTTCCATTAAGTTAACATTTCCACTACACTGTGACAATAATGGAGCAGTCATACAGACTAAGGAACTAAGGTCTCACCAAAATCCAAACACATAGAAAGGCACTACCATATTATCAGGGATATAGTTGGGCAAGGCGATATAGCCATGCAGAAAATATAACATCAGCTAAAAACCAGCTGATCCATTCACTAAGCCTTTGTCATAAGCTCAGTTAGACTGACATCTTGAGAAGATGGGTCTAAAATATTGTAATGAATGGCTCTAGTGCTAGTGGGAGATTATTAGTAGTATGCCCTAGAGCATATCATTTAGTATGTATCTTGTACATAATTTTATTAATAAAAGGCATTTCCACTTTTCCGTTTACATAATATATTTATATGTAATAGAAAAAGTCCATTGATATTTTGTTAGAAATATTATTCTTAAGTTGTTAATGTAACACCCCTCACCCGACTACAGTGTAGCCGAGCAAGGCATGCTATAATCGGTGCCGGAGCACCCTAACTTATCTTACTTTATTTTTATTTAAATAATTTTGAATTCATTTAATTTAATATCAATTATTTTTCGACGGAGAAACCAGCGGAGTTTCCCCTATTTTATTATCGTTTAGCGTATTTCAATTTTCACCTGTTTGAAATTCAACAATATTTCCAAAATAAAATCTTATCCATGCTAATCATAATTATCTCATCAATCATTCTCATAATTTTCTCATATTTCAAATCTCATCCATACATTTCAATTTCATAATCATTTCCACACTCATATCATCATTTGAAAAATCATTATGTAATTCAAATCTATACTCATTTGTACAAATTCATTCATGCTCCATTCTTATAGCAAAATTCTCAAATTTGCATTAATTTACATCATATGCAATAATTAAATAGATCATTAATTTACATGATATACAAATTAATTACAATTTGCTAATTTACATTACAATATAAGAAATAAATAACATACACAAAATACATGATATGCTTAATGTGAGCCCTATCTACATGCATTGCTGAGGAGGTGACAACCTTGAACGCTCTGCAGATCGAATCTCCAAAATCTCTGTTTAGTATTTGCTGGGTTTTAACTTCAGTACCTGCGCGAGGAAACAATTCCATCGCGCTAAGCATTGCTGCTTAGTGGTGCAATAATATAACAAGGAAATAATATACAAATAAAGATAGAAATAAAACATAATTTAAATAATTAAGATTTATTTATACTTCATATGCGGTTTCTAAAATTTGATATGTTTTATCCTAATTTAGTCTTCTTTGAAAGTGTTTATTTCGCTAATGTACAGAAATAATGTACAAAGAAAAATGATTTAAAAATAATAAATATATGCTTATATTATCATGTTAGTCACATTTGCAATATTTATGTGTTATAATTTTCTTGCTAATCTTTTAGCTTTTTCTCAATACTTCCTAGGTTGTCTCAGATTATTTCATAATAAGTAAATTTTGATGTCGGTCCAGTTCATTTCGATTCTTTTTAATAAATAACTATTCTAATTTATTTTAGGTCATCTTACTCATTTATTTTATTTAATTTCTAATATTTTAAATTGCTAATATTCTTAACTTATCTCAATAAATTTCACTGCCCAAGTAACTTATGACAGGCTGACTAAACTGGATAACGGGTCGTTGGCACTGGACACCTTGGTGCCTCGGGCCGTCATACCATGGGACGCGGAACGTCAACCACGTATGCAGTCAGTATGGCTAAAAAGCCATGATAACACATAATCGGGCATAAAAGCCATGAATGCGGGCATAAAGCCGTGAATGCGGGCATAAAGCCATGAATACGGGCATAAAGCCTTTCGCAGTACTGCTAAAACAATACCCTATTGGCATGCCAAACTATCCAATCTGACACACATGTCTAGGCAATACAAGGGCACATAATATCATTAAATATTAATATATTGTGTTTTATGACTTCATTATTTCATTATAAATTTCAATTATAATTCATACATTCATTTGATCATTTATATGATCACAATTCACATCAATTATCCTTTTATACCATTGTACTCAAAATACTTCTCCTCTCTACAATAATGAGAACTAATGTCTCATTCATACATTAATATGGTTCATTTATTCATTCATTATGTTATTCATATTGATCACAATTCTAAACAATGGTTCACATGTACCATTGTATTCAAAACATTTTTCCTTTCTCATTTATACATTCAAGAATCTACTTATGTAATTACAAATTTTATATCTCAAGTTGAGTTACTAATATTTTATGAATTCCATTTGTGATGGGCATATAAGCCCTAACTATCTATTCACATCAATTAGGTGACTTATTTTTCATGTTTCAGGTAATCCATAAATATTTCATGGATTTCAAATTTATGGCCTTAATTTCTTTTTTAACAATTTTGACTAGGATGCATAGTCCACATTTGTCATACAATTCTAAGCATTTAAGCTTAGAATTGGTTCTAGGTCTTCATCTTAATTTACTAATCATTTTGATTACTATTCACCTTACTAGTCAACCAAAATGTTGACTTTTTATACTTAATGGATATATTACTTCTAATTACACCAAGATCCCACATTTTGAGTTTTACATTTGCTAGTATTAATTGCCAATTGCAATTTAAAGTCCCCTAGATGCATTTCTAATTTCAAATTTTGAATTTCAAGTTTTGGTGTCACTATTCACCTCATTGGTCAACAAAAATGTTGACTTTTGGATAGAAAATAGGTATATTGGTTTTAGCACTCCCAATGTACCACATTTTACATTTAAAACTTGTTGGAATTAACCACAAAATCCATTTCCAAATCTAAAACCAAGAGGGCAGAATTTTCAGTTTTTGTGACCCAAATTTACTGTTCCATTGGGTCCTGTTGCAGTGGGAATTTGAGGAAATGGTAAACATGAAAGTTGTTCCTTATTTTGTCTAGTTGAATTTCCTTTTTTGAATCACTCCATTTGGAGTTTTGTAGCTCCAGATATGGTCCAAAAACCACAGCTGGCCGGATTTCAATTCTGCAGAATTTACCAAATCTACAGTACCATGAACAGTGACTGCCACTGCCTTGTTGGATAGGTTCTGGTCATAATTTGGGGTAGGTTTCTTCATGAAAGTTGTTTTTCTATGTCTTAACTTATTGCTGTAAAAGGTTCAGGTCAATTGACCATATCTACAGTGAGTTATGGCCAAATGAACAGTTACTATTTATTTGGTCATTCTGCAGAATCAGTTTGCAGGGTATCCGGATTGGGGCCAACTTTTGATCCTCTTGCTTTAGTCTTTTGGGCATGGTTTCTTCAGCAAAAATGTGCCATTATAAGTCTAGTTTCATGTCCAATTGACCAAACACCAATTGAACCTACACAGCCAAAGTTATGGCTGTCTAAGTGGGCTAGAATCACAGCCTCATTGCTGCTGTCTCTAGGCAGCCTGCACATTTCACTTTGCCATGCATTAGCTCACTTCAAATTATGATTAACTTGCCTCAAATGGTCACTAATTGACCATTAAAATGTTCATTCACCATTACCTAAACAAGGTCCAAGTTTCTCTCCAAAACCCTAACCCTAATTGACCAAGCCTCCAATTCATGCATCCCACTCCTAATTTGCTATACTAATCATATAATTTATAAGAGGGGCAGCAATATGTCACTTTAAACCAAAGATTTCTCCTAACCCTAACTCATGTCAAGGCTGCCAAAACTTCATGGAATATAACCATGAAGGAGCGGAAGCGTGAAAAACACAAGATTATACCATTGAATTCAAAAATTTTCACCTAGGGTCACATGCACCATGCAAGATTTATTTTTATCTATTTGATTTCAATGATAAACAACATATTAAAACTCTTTTAATATGTTTTTGGATCTGTATTTTCCATTTAAGATTTTAAAATTAATCAGATTAATTTTAGAACCCTAGATTAAATCAAGAACGATTACACTAACCTCTTGATGTGCTGCAGCGTGTCTGCGCCTTTGAGATTCGTCTTCGTGACACGGATGTTGTCCCTCTAGCTTGTCCACACCAAGAACACCTATGGCAGCCCTTGAACAGCCTCTAAAGCTTTTTCTATTAATTAGAAATTCAAGTTCTGCCTTTTAAGAGATTAGAGATGTAAACAGGACACTAGAAACAATTTCTAGTGTTCTTAATTCAAGAGATTGATGGCTAATCTCTTTGAATTGATGAGAGATGAAGAGAAATAGCTGGAGAGGCTCAAAGTGGCGTGACATATGAGAGGAGAGGCTGCTGGTTATGTTTTCTTTTCATAACCCCACTTAAATAGCTAGGTTAACACATTAAACCTTAGCCACATGTCACCTTTTGATTAGCTCTAGGTTTAAGTGACCCAATCACATTATGCCAAGTGTCAAACCTATATTTAATCTTGATTTTAATCATCTTACATGATTAAAAATATTTGGCAAGCTTATGTGTTATGCCATGTGTCACCATCTCATGGTGCCACGTGTCACACTGTGAAATTACCAAAATGCCCCTGTGTCTTAATTTTGAGTTCTTAACCCAAAATAATTATTTTCTTCTTCTAATTAATTTATATCAAATATAAATTAATTAATTAATCTCTATTAATTAGTTTCTCATCAATTAAATTCATATTTAAACACTTTAAATATAAATTTAATTTATACTACACATCCAATAATCTAGATTTGGTTTCAAGTCATGCTAGGGACTTTGCAATTTAATTGCAAACCAAATCTATTTAATTAATCAATTAAACTCTTTAATTAATTAATTAAATCATATTTAAATAGGTGATAACTTGTGTATGTGTGTGACTTACTAGGCTCATCACTAATTGGCAATGAGACATGATATCAACTCTTAATATCATCAGAACTCTTTCTTACCATAAATGATTTCTCTAAATCATTTTATGAACCTCATAGACCATGGTTAACACCTAGCATAGCATGCCATGGCCACCCAATTAGTAATAAGATTTACCTTAAATGAACCTATAATCATATGTTACCATGCACTAGAATCTCTCTTACAAAATCCCAACTCAAGCCGAGTCATGGTTTATGTCAAACTCCATTTGCTATGAATATTATGTTCTCTTTTAATTCCAGTTCTTGATTAAAAGATTTTTCTCATCGAAACTCTTTCGAATAAATCTATCTGTCTGCCAGAACTTGAAACATCAAGAACAATTAAATGAACATAGGATTTTATCTCTATTTACTTAGAGGAACAGATTCCTTCTTGATCAACACCTACCTCCATATATAACTAGCAGGAGCCAACACATGCCCATATACCCATACATAGTACAAGTATGAAAGCAGCATCAAACTCAAACTACCTATATACAAGATAACTGTGCTATCTCAGTCTAAAGATTATATGCATCGATATGATTTATGACAAAACATTGACAAGAGTAAACTCCATGTGCTTGTCATAAGTGTCACTGGTTCGGCCTACTTATCATTTATAAGTGCCTATCATGTTTGTTATATGGCATGAGACTCACCATTCCATCTTATTTATATCTCATATAAATAACTTGGGAACAAACATGAATACAATCTTTCTGGATAAGTCATGTCCTTATTATGAAGTATCCTCGATTGTGAACCTATTTATGATACTTTGTGCTAGAAATATTGTCACTCATATTCTTAACAACTTAAGAATAATATTTCTAACAAAATATCAATGGACCTTTTCTATTACACATAAATATATTATGTAAACGGAAAAGTGGAAATGCCTTTTATTATTAAAAATATGTACAAGATACATACTAAATGATATGCTCTAGGGCATACTACTAACAAACCATGCTTCATTAATTCAATTTTTATCAAATTTTTAACTTAGCTCAAATTCATGATTAGAAAGATGTAAAAGCAAAGCTTATGGCACTAACCTCTTTGGTGATTTTCTAAGCTTGTTCACACCTCACTTTCTTCCACTTTCTCTTCTTATAATTGCTGCCCAAGTCTTGCTCTAGTGGTAAGGGAAATTTTTAGTGAAGGGAGGACAAGGTTTTGAGGTGGTTTGAAGTGGGAAATGAAGCTTAAGGGAGCTTTAATGGTGGAACCTCTTCTCTCTCTCTCTCTCAACGTTTTTTTAGGCTGCCCAAAGGTTGAAGATGCAGATTGTTTTTTCAAATTTCTGGTCACTTTTATCTCTTTTAATGAGTTTAACAAATTGTGATTGGTGGATAGGTTTTTAATGACATCATATGATGTCATTATTAGGTATTTTCTTTCATTTTCTTTTCTTTTCATCTCTACTCATTTTCAATTTAATTTTTAGTAATGTTTATTCACATTTTGTGTCATAATAATTATTTACTTAACTGGACAAGTCGGCCAAAAATCGTCTCTGAAGGCGAAATGACCAAAATGCCATCCGTTTGGCTTAACGGGTCAAAATTGTCTGTACCGATTGAAAATTTTTTCTAAATATTTTCTTGGTATTCTAATGCCATAGGAACCTCAATGACCCTTCTCTGGAGTCCTAAAAATTATTTTATGAATTTTTCCCCGGGTCTAGGGCTCCTCGTTGCGAGAACCGCAACTTCCCTCTGGTTACCCATCGCTTGGGCACCGGCTCGTTTAACTTGGTTGTATTTTATTTCAAAAATTTTTCCTAAATTTTTCTTATTAATATTTGAGTTAATTATGGTTCCTGACTTTAGTTTAAATATTTTTCCGGACGTTCTAGGTATGCAGACGGACACGATCACCGGAACAGTAGAATGTACGGAGTTGCTACCGAGAGGGTGTTACAACTCTTCCCCTCTAATTTAAATTTCGTCCTCGAAATTTACTGGGTGTTTTAGGTTCTGAGATAACTCTTTTACCTTTCTATTACTCCCTCTGTCTATTTCTTTCATATATATGGTACTATTTAGTTTTTTTTCGTATCTATCATTATACACTTAGGCATATCAGAAGGGAAATACTTTACCTCAAATTCACATCTGGGGCTTCTTGTTCCTCTCCGACTTGGGTAACATTTGGAAGTGGTGTTACTGTTGTACCTGGTCCTTCCATGACCTCTGTCTGGGTCCGTGGTAAATTCTTCTTAGGACAATCTTTCAGACGATGGTCTATGGCCCCACATCTATAACAGGTTCCAGTCAATCTCCTACATTCACCTTTATGCCACTTGTTACAATGGCCACATTTTCTTGCTAATCCTGGCGCACTCACTACTTGTGTTTCTAGTTGATCTCTTCTGGGTATAGGCCTGGGTCTGGAGCTCAATTGGTAAGAGGCGAAGCAAACCCGTGAGGTGATATGGGTTCGAATCCTAGCTCTGCAGGGCGAAGGGATTGAACTCCACCAAAGCGGACAGTACCGATTTGAGTTGCATCGCCGGCCTCTAGAGGGGTACGCTGGCAAGATGGCCACCCATAGAGGGGCTTGAGCTGGGGCCCACTAAGTCGGGGTGTGACAGTTAGGAATATGAGTGATAATATTTCTAGCACAAAGTATCATAAATAGGTTCACAATCGAGGATACTTCATACTAAGGACATGACTTATCCAGAAAGATTGTATTCATGTTTGTTCCCAAGTTATTTATATGAGATGTAAATAAGATGGAATGGTGAGTCTCATACCATATAACAAACATGATAGGCACTTATAAATGATAAGTAGGCCGAACCAGTGACACTTATGACAAGCACATGGAGTTTACACTTGTCAATGTTTTGTCATAAATCATATCAGTGCATATAATCTTTAGACACGAGATATACAGTTATCTTGTATCTGAGTAGTTTGAGTTTGATCTCGCTTTCATACTTGTACTATGTATGGGTATATGGGCATGTGTTGGCTCCTGCTAGTTATATATGGAGGTAGGTGTTGATCAAGATGGAATCTGTTCCTCTAAGTAAATAGAGATAAAATCCTATGTTCATTTAATTATTCTTGATGTTTCAAGTTCCTGGCCAGGACAGATAGATTTATTCAGAAAGAGTTTACATGAGAAAAATCTTTTTAATCAAGAACTGGAATTAAAAGAGAACATAATATTCATAGCAAATGGAGTTTGACATAAACCATGACTCCAGCTTGAGTTGGGATTTTGTAACAGAGAGATTCTAGTGCATGGTAACATATGATTACAGGTTCATTTAAGGTAAATCTTATTACTAATTGGGTGGCCATGGCATGCTATGCTAGGTGTTAACCATGGTTTATGAGGTTCATAAAATGATTTAGAGAAATCATTTATGGTAAGAAAGAGTTCTGATGATATTAAGAGTTGATATCATGTCTCATTGCCAATTAGTGATGAGCCTAGTAAGTCACACACATACACAAGTTATCACCTATTTAAATATGATTTAATTAATTAATTAAAGAGTTTAATTGATTAATTAAATAGGTTTGGTTTGCAATTAAATTGTAAAGTCCCTAGCATGACTTGAAACCAAATATAGATTATTGGATGTGTAGTATAAATTAAATTTATATTTAAAGTGTTTAAATATGAATTTAATTGATGAGAAATTAATTAATAGAGATTAATTAATTAATTTATATTTGATATAAATTAATTAGAAGAAGAAAATAATTATTTTGGGTTGAGAACTCAAAATTAAGACACAGGGGCATTTTGGTCATTTCACAGTGTGACAAGTGGCACCATGAGATGGTGACACATGGGATTACACATAAGCTTACCAAATGTTTTTTAATCATGTAAGATGATTAAAATCAAGATTAAATATAGGTTTGACACTTGGCACAATGTGATTGGGTTACTTAAACCTAGAGCTAATCAAAAGGTGACATGTGGCTAGGGTTTAATGTGTTAACCTAGCTATTTAAGTGTGGTTATGAAAAGAAAAAATAACCAGCAGCCTCTCCTCTCATTTGTCACGCCACTTTGAGCCTCTCCAGCTATTTCTCTTCATCTCTCATCAATTCAAAGAGATTAGCCATCAATCTCTTGAATTAAGAACACTAGAAATTGTTTCTAATGTCCTGTTTACATCTCTAATCTCTTAAAAGGCAGAGCTTGAATTTCTAATTAATAGAAAAAGCTTTAGAGGCTGTTCAAGGGCTGCCATAGGTGTTCTTGGTGTGGACAAGCTAGAGGGACAACATTTGGTGTCCTGAAGAAGAATCTCAAAGGCGCAGACACGCTGCAGTGCATCAAGAGGTTAGTGTAATCGTTCTTGATTTAATCTAGGGTTCTAAAATTAATCTGATTAATTTTAAAATCTTAAATGGCAAATACAGATCCAAAAACATATTAAAAGAGTTTTAATATGTTGTTTATCATTGAAATCAAATAGATAAAAATAAATCTTGCATGGTGCATGTGACCCTAGGTGAAAATTTTTGAATTCAATGGTATAATCTTGTGTTTTTCACGCTTCCGTTCCTTCAATATTAGGTGATTAAGCAAATAATAGATTTCAGTGAACCACTTAACAAGCATTATCGATAGAGACAATTTAATTTAGTACTGAAACACTTTAAATTGTATTTCTCAGTTAGTAAAGACTCAGGGAAAGGGAAGGAAACACCGAGTCGGACAGAGACAGTCATCAGAGGTTTGTGCACAACTAGTTTTTAACTGATTTTGTTTTGAATATTTCATATGATTAAATGACATATTTTTCTTATGTATTATGTTTAACAAGCATTGGATTTAATTCAATGATTATTGAAATTGTTATAGTAGGTATGAATTTAGCTTTGTGAAATGGTATTTCCACAAGTATTAAGCATTGTTATGGATTGAATAAATTATGTTTTAGAAAATTATGATAGAACATGTTTTGAATTGTGATGGCAATTTTCATGGAAAAATGCAATTGTATGATTTGAATTGTGATGAGCATAAAACTTTATTGGATATTGAAATTGACTTTGAATCGAATTGTATTGTGATTTATGCTCACTAAATGGATTGTGATATTGTTTTATATCTCACTATAGATGCTTGACTAGGTTATTACCCGTCTCTCTCATTTGTTGAGAAGACAATGGAGTAGTTGTGTTTTGATTACCATAGTACATGCACAGGCTTAGATTTTCCTCTAGTTTGAGGTTAGATCTAAGTTTATTTTATCGTTATGGCCCTTGCGGAAGATTCATTATTGTGATGGTACTGTGCACGATGATTCGACCTCCCCGACCATAGGGAGTTAGAATCTGATTCGACCTCCCCGACCATAGGGAGTCAGAATCACATCGAATATGGCCCTTTCGGATTAGTCTTGCATGGTTAGTGAGATAAAGAATGATTTTTGAGATAAAGAATGAGTTTTGAGATCTGATATGATTTTTGAGATCTGATATGATTTTTGAAATACATAATGATTTTTGAGATACAGAATGGCTTTTGAATGGTAAGGAATTTTGATTTCAATTATGGTTTATGTATAATTGATTTCGTTAGAATTATTTAAATGGATAGTCATGATTTGATAAATTGAATTTTGTGATCAAAGTCATTTATATAAATGATTTACATTATTGGCAATGAATATTTTGAGTTGTAGAATTTGATGAGTATTCAGATTTCCAAATTATTTACTGTAAATTTTGTCAATGTATATTGTACTATGTTTTTAATTATAGTTGTGCACCACTGAGTTCACCACTCAGCGATAGCTTTGTATGCTGTCGCAGGTAAGAAGAGCATAGAGCAGTGATTAAGTTTCTTTGAAGACATATTCAGATCAGCTCCAGGTATATCATATGTATACCCATGTACATAGGTTTTGATGTATGCATGTAATAATATATATGTAAATTATTTGAGTAGTTGTAAATTAAAATTGTATATTGAAGTTGTAAAGTAAATTATGAGTTATTTTGACTTGTAAAATTTGTATTATATTTCTTTTATCTCATCCTTTGAAAATACTGAAAAATTGTTGTGGATTGAGTTGAGAAAAATATTGTGTTGAATTTTGTTGGAGTTGATATTTGGAAAAATATTGAAGTGCTTTTTTTACAGGTTTTCTGAAGAACTGTTTTATCCAAAATACAGATGGCACTCTGCCAAAATTTTTACAGAAATTCCAAATAATTTAAATGTGTTAGTTCTATCACTTCAGATCAAAAAGGTTTTTAACACCTGTAAATAGTGCTCACCACTGTAAAAGAAGTAAGAAAAGTTTTTTTAAAATCTCTTATAGTGTATTTAATGGGTTATCAGTAGACGGAGTTGGTAATTCATTAGGTATACTACAAGATCATGTTATGCCTTACAGAGGCGTAGGGTGTGACAGTGTAGGTTGAGTTATGGCCATTTTGCCAAAACTGTTCAGGTGACCAAAGCTCAGATTTTCAGGTCACGTTCAGAATCAATGCTGATTTCTGGACTCACTTTGTCAAGTAAAATGGGTAGGTTGCACTCATAATTTACCATCATGGTCTTTATATGAATTGTTCCCCTATGTCTTAGGATTACACAGGTTCAAGAATCGCTCAATTTTAGAGTTTTGTAGAGTGAGTTATGCTCAATTTAATGTGTACTATTTATTTTGTTATTTTTCAGGGTTCCAAAATTTGCATTTTCGGATTTCAACCCTAATTCAGCTATCTTCTAGTCAGTTTTAGGTTAAGTGTTCTCCATGAAAATTTGTAACGCCCTCACTTTACGTAGTCCGTACATTCGACTACTTCGGTGACCTAATATTGATCTGGACAGGTCAGGATGTATGGAACTATACTTCAGTGATAATAAATAGGCATAAAATAATGAAATAAATAAAAATAAAATAATTGAAAAATTAAAGAAAAGTAAAAGAGAGAAAGTGAAACTAAATTAAATGAGCTAGCACCGTAGCGATGGGTGACCGCACCGGGAAGTTACGGCAAAGGCAATTGACGACCCTAGGACCGTAGGGAACCCTCGGAATTAAGTGTCGAGACATAATTAAAGACTTATTGAAGTATAATTGACATTAGAAATGTCAAAGAAAATTAAAGAATTAGTACAAAAAAAAAAACGAAAAATTCAAAAAACTGATAAAAATCAGTGTTATCGAAAAATTGAGAATGCAACCCGAAGAGGGGCATTTTGGTCATTTGACACCTAGAGCTATCTTTTGACCTCAATGTTCATTAAAAATGAGTGATAGCACACTTTGAAAATGTCATGAAAATTTAAAATTGTGGTACATAATATAAATGATGAAAGAAATGGGATATAATTTGAATAATCAAACTTTAACATATAATATTAATTAAATAAACTTTAGTGGAGGGTTAGTGGGGGTTATTTACACTTAAGTGGACAGCCACTTCATTTCAACACATTCATCTTCTTCATTCACTCGCCATTGCCGAATTTAAGAGCTTCCAAACCCTCCCATGGCCACCCAAATGAATGGCACACTCCACCCATTTTCAAGCTGAATTTTTTTACTTGTCTTAATTAAAGTTGATCACCACATCACAAGGAAGAAATTAATGGTAATTTGAAGAGGAATAATTGAGGTTTGATCAAGCTCCATAACAAGGTAAGTGTTCAAATTCCTTTCCTTCTTAAGTAAAGTTTGTGGGAAGCTTGAGATAAGTAAATTGATGAAGAAATTTTGAGGTTTTGATGAGTTATTATTATGTACTAATTTTGGCAGCCATGGTGAACTAAGAAGAGTGTTAAACTCCATGAATTAAATTAGTGAATATTGGTATTAATAGATTCATGGAAGTGTATAGTAAATTATTGGTTGGAATTCCATGTAATTGTTAGGTATAATCATGTATACTATGTTGATTTTGACTTTGCAAATTAAGATTATATTTGGTGTATTGAGGACTTGTATATACTGATCCAATTGACCATAATGAGATGTGATAAATGATATTAGTACATTATAATTCCAGAATTCAAGTATGGGAGTTAACGATTAGGGCTTTGAATGTGTAATGCTTGTGTAATTGAAAAATTATGCAAGGGCAGTATGCATTTAGGGCTATAACCTAAATTGTGTGACCCCAATTGGTATGAGGCCAATTGGAGGTGAAACTAAGAACAAAATATGCCAACTTTCATGTTGGAAGCCTACCCAAATTTTGCTTAGAAGTGACCTAAAAAGATTGACCAAATCCGGATTGGTGACTTTGCAAACCTGAAAATTGACCATTTGAACAACAGACAGTATTTTGGCCATAACTCACTCAAAACAGGTCCAAATGACCTAAAATTTATACCATGGAAAGCTTGGACATAGAGCTACAACTCTTATGAAGTCACCAAAGCCCAGAAATGACCAGAACCAAGTCAAAATACTTGCACAAGTTGGGTTACAAAAACTGGCCGAATTGACTTTGACCTAAAAAATGACCTAAACTTTGCAATATTAGTGCAACTTGACCAGCATTAGTAAAATGACCATAACTTGGTCCATAGAACTCCAAATGACATGAAATCAGTCCCAAAATTTCAATAAGACATTGATATACAATATTAGTGATTTGACCAAAACCCAAAAATCAAGAGAACTAGGCCAATTAACTTGATTAAGTTGGTATACTAAATATGGAATTAGCACATTTGACCATAAAATCCAGAAAATTCAAATAAGCGTATCTCCCACCAAAAGTGTCCAATTTAAATGAGCCATACCAATATGAAAAGCTAAGAAAGAGACCTAAAACATTGTTTTAGACAACTTTCTCAAATTATAAATGTATAAGGTCAGAATTTAAGGTCAAAGCAATTGACCTAATTGAGGACCATGCTAATATAGGACCTTTGAGTCCAAGTTAACAATTTATCTATAAAGAATTCTATAAGACTTGAAAGATGGTAAGAAAAATTTCTAATTGTTCCCAAGACATAGGGCAACAATACTTATGAAGAATTCTAGACCTCAATGTGATTACAAATAGTCCGAATAAATTAGTAAAATCAGAACCGAAAATGTCTAAAAAGAAAACTAAACTTTAGATTTGACCTAGTTATGGTTAATTGACCATAACTTGAGCTATACAACTCCAAATGGAGTGATTCAAAAAGAAAATCCAAGAAGACACAATGAGAAACAATTTAATGAAGAGAAATCTATTAAATTTACACTGTAGCCTAGTCCAATAGACAGTAAACGTTGGCCATGAAATCTGGAAAATGGCAATAAAATACAATAACCTTTAAAATGAAATTGGTAACATATACCAACACTTAAAGACTATAAAATGTGACGAATTGAGAACATTAAAATTGACTCACTTAGAGTGCATCAAAGGTCAACATTATAGGTTGACTAATGAAATGAATTGAAGGGAATAGTACTAAGAAAATTTAGATATTGGATTTTATTATTAGAAACAATTTAACTGAGTACTGAAACACTTTAAATTGTGTGTTTTAATTGAAAAGGATATTGAAAAGCATAAGGAATATTGATTCAAGGCCTAGAGGCGACTCAAACCAGGTCTGTGCACTATACTTTTTATATTCACTGCTTTTACTAGAAACTTTATTTGGAGAAATGAGTTATGAATAATTTTTTATTGTTTTGGCTTTGGGAATTTTATTTGAGAATTATTGTGTTGCCTACTTTATAAATGGAAATTTTGAGATAAAATGTGTTTAGTGGTATCAGAGCAAAGTAGGGACGACGATACATAATGCCTACGATTCTTGGGAACTCTCACACGTGAACTGTGGCGAAGCGTGACTCTCTGCCTAGGAGCTTGCAGGGATAGCAATACGTAACGCTTGCAAGTGCTCTGATAGGTACACTATATTTTTCCTCCATTTATGGGGTGAGTATGACTATATTCCTCCCTCTTTGACTTGCTAGTCTGAGGTGGGTATGGATGAGTTCTCATTAGTTAGCTAGCCACCTCCCTCATTGATTTCGATTAGTGGGGTGAGTTTGCCTTGTCGTGGTGTACAACACGACATGTTCCAAAAAGTTTGTGTCATGACCTAATGTAACACCCTCCCGGTAGCACTCCGTACATTCTACTGTTCCGGTGACCGGTGTCGGTCCGGACAGCTAGAACGTCCGGAAAAATATTTAAACTAAAGTAAGGAATCATAATTAACTCAAATATTAACAAGAAAAATTTAGTAAAAATTTTAGAAATAAAATACAACCAAGTCAGATGAGCCGGTGCCCAAGCGATGGGTAACCAGAGGTAAGTTGCGGTTCTCGCAACGAGGAGCCCTAGACCCGAAAAAAAATTCATAAAATAATTTTTGGGACTCCAGAGAAGGGTCATTGAGGTTTCTATGGCATTAGAATGCCAAGAAAATATTTAGAAAAAGTTTTCAATCGGTACAGACAATTTTGACCCGTTAAGCCAAACAGAGGGCATTTCGGTCATTTCGCCTTCAGAGGTGATTTTTGGTCGACTTGTCCAGTTAAGTAAATAATTATTATGACTCAAAATATGAATAAATATTGCTAAAAATTAAATTGAAATGTGGTAGAAAAGAAAAGAAAAGAAAAATAAAAAATTAAGCAAATTATGACATATTATGATGTCACTCACTTACTTCCAACCAATCACAATTAAACAACCTATTAATTAATAAATAAAAAGAGATAAATATGGCCAAAAACAAAAGAAATCAGCAGCCCTTCTTCTCCTTAGAAAAACGTTTTACACCCCCTCCCCTCTTCCTCCATTGAATCTCAACCAAAGCTCCATTTTCATCCTTATTTCATCACAAACTCTCCTAAGTCCTTTCACTAAAAACTTGTCTATACCTCTTGGGAAGTGTTTGGCAGCCAAGAAGAAGAAAGAAAGTGAAGATTGGGACTTGGAAAAATCTGCCTACAAGAGCTTAAAGTGAGGTTAGTGCACATATGTATTTAAAACTCCTTAATTCCATGTTAGAGATGTGTAATAGGTAAGAAATTGTCAAATAAATGAACTAAACTCATGTGTATGAAGCCCATGGATTTCAGCTGCCCCTAAGGAAGGAACAAGATTGAGTGTTTGGATGGACTTGGAGTGCACTAGAGATTATGTTTAAAGTGTATGAACATAAGGATAATGAAGTAGTTGGTTAATTAAGGTAAATTGTGTAAATTTTGAATTTAAGCTAGGGTTTTGGGAGTGAAAATTTGATTTGGCTTATGGAATGATTAGTGAACATTCTAATGGTCAATTAGTGACCATTTAAGGCAAGTAAATCATAATTTGAAGTGAGCTAATGCATGGTAAATTGAAATGGGGAGGCTGCCAAGAGACAGCAGAAATGAGGCTGTGAGTCCAACATGTTTGGACTGCCATATCCTTGGCTGTGTAGGTCCAATTGGTGTTTGGCCAATTGGACATGAAACTAGGCTTATAATGGCACATTTTTGCTGAAGAAACCATGCCCAAAAGACCAAATCAAGAGGACCAAAACTTAGCCCCAATCCAGATACCCTGCAAACAGCCCCTGCAGAAATGACCAAATGAATAGTAACTGTTCATTTGGCCATAACTCACTGTAGATATGGTCAATTGACCTGAAATTTTTACAGCAACAAGATAAGATATAGACAAACAACTTTCATGAAGCACACAAATCTAAATTATGCCATTAACCTAATCAAATCATTGAGCAAAGTGAAGTTTACTGTACTGAGATTTTTTAGAATTTTCATTTGAGCAGTAATGTTTGGATGGCTATAACTCTCTCTAGAAAACTCGGATTTAGGCGATTCTTGAACCGATGAAAACCTAAGGCATAGTAGAACATTTCATATGAAGAAAGTTAGGCCAAATTATGAACTTAACTTGATCAAATTACTGACCAAAGTTGGACCAAAATCTGCCAAAACCCAAAAGTGCAGCATGAACAGTGCACGTGAACAGTAAACTTATTTTGGCCATAACTTGAGCTACAAAACTCCAAATGGAGTGATTCAAAAAAGGAAATTCAACTAGACAGAATAAGGAACAACTTTCATGTTACTATTTCCTCAAATTCCCACTGTAAAAATAACAAATGGAACAGTAAAGATGAAGCACCAAATCTGAAAATTTTGTTCAATTAGCATTAAGCTTAGAAATGGTATTGGCAACCAATACCAACAAGTTTTAAATACAAAATGTGGTATGTTTGGGGTGTTAAAACCAATACACCTATTTTCTATCCAAAAGTCAACATTTTTGTTGACCAATGAGGTGAATAGTGACACCAAAACCAAAAATTGGCAATTTTGCCAAAATGACCTAAGCTTTGAGAAAGTGACTAAAACCAACAAGTTTTGAATGCAAAATGTGGTATGTTGGGAGTGTCAAAACCAATGTACCTATTGTTTATGCAAAAGTCAACATTTTAGTTGACTAATGAAATGAATAGTGACATGAAAACTTGAAATTCAAAAATTGTGAAACTTAAAAGTGCAAAATGCCCTAGTAGGCCTAATGTGATTGGTTTGGATAGATTGGCATGCCCATAGGGTATTGTTTTAGCAGTACTGCGAAAGGCTTTATGCCGTATTCATAGCTTTATGCCCGTATTCATGGCTTTTATGCCAATTATGTGATATCATGGCTTTTTAGCCATACTGACTGCATACGTGGTTGACGTTCTGCGTCCCATGGTATGACGGCCCGAGGCACCGCGGTGTCCAGTGCCAACGACCCGTTATCCAGTCCAGTCGTCCAGTATAGGTTACTTGGGCATGGAAAAGTATAACTGTGATTGAACTGATTATTAAAGAAAATACGAAAATTAAGTATCAGGAATGATTACAAAAATACAAAGAAGCTTAAGATCATGAAGGAAATAATTAACAAAATGCATGAAGAAGTTAATATCATAAAACGTAATTAGCCCTCGACTAAACAATAAGTTAGTAATTATTTATTTCTTATGAACACAATAGCTAGGAAATTATTATTTTTACTTGCATATTATATTTTTTTTGTATTATTGGCACCACTAAGCTTTATGCTTAGCGCGTCGCTTTTGCAACGCGTAGGTACTGAAGATTTGGACAGAGGGCCCAGTAGACCACAGATTCGGTAAGGCAGTTCACAGTTTTGCATAGTGTCCATGTCACCTCACCGTCTACAGTGCATTGGTAGGACACTAGGCTTCATTTTGGTATTTTGTAATTGATTTTTATTTTCCTTTGTGTAAATGAAACTTATGTAATGTATTTTGATTTTCATGTAAATAATGCAAATTTGTGTTTGTAAATGGAAAAGTGAATATTGATCTGTGACTGTTACATGACTATCAAATGAGATGAATGATTGAGAACTGAAATTGAAAATTGTTGAGATTTTGATAAATGGAGTTGAGATGATTGAATATGAATATAGGAAGTGTTTTTCACAGGTTCCGAAGAACTGTTTTCTCCATTTTTAGCCGGTACTCTGCCGGATTTTCTATAAAATTCTCGGAACCTCAAATAAATTATAATTTCGATAAATGGCTTAAATAAATTATATTTCACAAGTTATATTCAAAAGGAAGAATAAAAATGAATTAAGATAAAATAGAGTGCTCGGCACACTGAGTGGCATAACTTGCTCGGTTACACTGTAGTCGGGTAAGGGGTGTCACACCTAAGTTATGTTATTGATTGGCAACACTGTGTTATTCAATTGTTTGATCAAATTTGTGTTATATGAGCTTTGAAAATTATGACATGAAATTGTGAATCATTTGAATTGTGAATTGTTGATAAATGTTTTATATACCACATTTTAAATTGTTATTGTGCACCACTGAGTAAATTTTACTCAGCAATAGCTTTTTCATTGCTGTCGCAGGTAGACAGGCAGATAAAGTAGTAGAATAGGCTTCTTGTGCTATACTTTTGGGATTTTGCCGGGTATATTGAGTATACCACTTCCTTGTAAATATTATTATAATGTAAGTGCACTGTATGTATATATTGTACTTGGTCTTGAGCAGTTGTAAACTAAAGTTATAAATTATTTTGGCCTGTAAAAATGTTGTACTATAATTTTCTCATCTCAGCTTTGAAATACTTAGTCATTTTGCATTCTATTTTTGAAACTACTGAAAGTGATGTTGAATTAAGTTTGACTTATGTTTGAGAAAATTGATTTGTGTTGAGCCATATTGGAGTTTGGGACTGAAACAAATATATTGGAAGTGTTTTCTACAGGTTTTTGAAGAACTGTTTTGCTCCAATAAAGACGGCACTCTGTCGAAATTTTTATAAAATTTGTGGCTATTTCAGACCTAATATGTGATTAAACTTCGATTAAAAATTTTTTAACACCTATCAAAAGTGCTCACCACTGTAAAAAGAAATAAGAAAAGGTTTAAAATCCCTTCAGATTTTCTAACATCTTATCTTTCTTGACTTCACTTTTTAGAACTGAGTTACCTTTTAAATTTTTACTATTCCACTCAACTTAATATTTGTAAGTGATTTTCATTCTACTATGGTTACTATCGTCTTAAAATCCACTCTAATTCCATCTAATAATAACAATACCTCCCATCTCGGGTCAATTTTTCAGAAGCCAGATCCTATTTCCCATCATACTATGGTCTAATGGTTAATAACTAGAATATCTTGTTCAGATTTATCCATTTAAATTTGAATTTCTTTCCTCATTTCCTTATGTTGTTTTATCAATGTCTAGGTCTGGCTCCTCTCTAGCTTCTATGGCATACACTTTTAGTGTCACCCTGACTTTCGATTTTTGACCGTCTCAGAAATAGCCTTCTGTGAAATTTCAGCCGTCTCTACTTTACCAGATCTTCTACCCTTTTACATTGTGGGGACAGGTCCATCAGCTTGTATTGGAGTTGTTACATCACTCCTTTGGGGGCAATCTCTTATAAAATGATCCATAGCCCCACACTTGAAACACTCTTCCTTTAACAGTTGACATTCTCCTCTGTGTCTCTTACCATAGTGCATACATTCTAGCACTAGGGTCGATCCCCTTGTTACTGTATCCGGGGAGCTAGCTACAGATATTCCAAACTGACTTCTCTGACTCTGTGTTTGGTCCTGTGAGCCTTTAAACTTCTTATTATCAGTTGATCTACTGGACTGCCCTGGTCCAACTTCCCTCTTATGCTGCCTATCTTTCCTACTCTGTTCACTTATTCTGACTCTCTCTACTTTCAGTGCAGCTTCAACTAACTTGGCAAAGTCAGTAATCCCTAATGCTGTAATCATTATTTTAATATTGTCATTGAGCCCTTCCTCAAATCTCCTGCATCTCTCAGCCTCATTAGTAACATTTCCCGCCCATAGCGGCTCAGTCTGACAAATTCTCTTTCATATTCAGCCACTGTCAGCTGTCTCTAGCATAGGGTAATAAACTCCCTTCCCTTGTCTTCTCTTCTAGGTGTACACTGCCCACATACTTCTTTCTGAACTCATTGAGAAAGAAATCCCAAGTTATCTGTTCTAGTGGCACCTCACTAGTTACTGTATCCCACCACTAGTATGCGTCATCTTGCAGTAGTGATACAACAGCTTCCAAATTCTGTTCTAGAGTACAATGAAGTTGTTTCAAGACTCTTCCAGTTCTGTCCAACCAGTTTTCAGCTATGACAGAATCATCTTCCCTTTTGCCTAGAAAATTCACACCCCAAACTTCCTGAGTTTCTCCAAATGAGATGTTTGATGTGGAGGTGGTGGTGGTGGCATAACTCCTACCATCTGTCTAAAGAATTCAGCCATTTGCTGAAATGTGGCTGGTGGAGGTTGTACTGGTGCCTCAGGTATGGGTGGAGCAGGTTCCCTCCCGTCTCCAGGCTCAGTTATAGATGGAGCATGACTTTCCACCTCCTCATCGACTGCTCTCTGAGATGTGGAGTCCATATTCTGATCAAAATAACAAATCAAAAGATCTACATTAGAGTCATCTTAACACTTACAATGCAATGCATGATATGCAAACTATCTAGGTCCAGAAATGCTTAAACCGTGCTCTGATACCACTAAATGTAACACCCCTCACTCGTCTACAGAATAGCTGAGCAAGGTGTGCTACACAGCATGCCGGAACACTTAGTCTGTGATTATTTCATTTCCTAAGCTCAATTTGATTTTAAGAAGTCTTTTATGTAATATTCATATCATGCTGAAACTATTTTCATACTTTGATAAAATCAGTGTTTCAAGATTGATAATAAAAATTTGGCAAGGTGCCATCTATATTTCGGACAAACTGTCCTTCCAAACCTGTTGAAAACAATTCAATATGATAATATCAAAATCTCAAATATTTCACAGTCTCTATTTATCAGTAAAGTCAATCGACTTTTACAGTCATTAAACAGTTCCATAATACAGTACATAATAATTTAAATATGTCCAGAAAATCTCCATGTTATTTAATATGTACAAGATATTACAAACTTTAGGGCTTTCATAATATTACAAAATACAAGGTCGAATTTCAAAAATACAATAAAAGTACAAAATACAAGATATCCTAAGTCCTACCATGTATGCAATGCAGTACAGATGACTCTGAACTCCTGTGCAGATCTGATGTCTCACCCGGTCGTAGGTCTGCTGGGCTCCCCAGCTGTGTCTCTAATACCTACACGTTACAAAAGCAACTTGTTAAGCAATTTTGCTTAGCGGTGCCAAATATAAAGAAATATACACTAAAATAAAGTAAATAAAGTGTTTACGAATTTTTGGTGGTGATGTATGTCAGTAGACTGGATTTAGCTATTTGAATTTAATAGTACTTGAATTACTGCCCATGTAGCCTATATACTGATCAGACTGGATAAACGGACATACTGGCACTGTGTACCTAGTACCTCGGGCCATCACACCATCGGTCACAAAGTGTCTCCCGGTGTGCAAATAGTGTGGCTAAGAAGCCATATAGTCAATCTGGCAATAAGCCAAGAATAAATACACAATATGTATAACCGTAGACTACTAAAGTCACAGTGCAGTATAATAAGCCGTAAAAACACAATATGGCATGAAGCCATTTACAGAACAGCTGTAAAATCTTATTGGCATGCCAACCTATCCATACTAGTCAACTAGGCAAACTAGGGCACATTATAAATTAATTGTTTAATTCTTCAATTTTTTGAGTTTACTAACTATTATATAATTCACAAGTCAATGCATATGTTGACCTTTTTAGGTAATATGGATAAGTTGTTTCTAGATCAATATGTCACAATTTATATCTCAATATGCTGCCAATATAGTGCAATTTACCATTTTTACAAGTTGGCATTCATTGCCAAAATGCTTTAAACATCATTGTATGTAAAATGTCAAATTCTTAATTTTTGTGTGCTAGATTGGTCTAGCTTAAAGTCCTATTTCTCTTGGTTTTTAGCTTCTGATCAAAGAAGAAAAATTGTAGCTCTATGTCTTATTGCATGTGGGACAAAATTTTAGGTCATTCCGAGTTGTATAGACCAAGTTATGGTCAATTTACTAAAGCTGGACAGATTGCACATTTAGTGCAAAATTTGGTCAATTTTAGGTCACTTTTGGTTCGGCAGTTTTTGTACCCGAACTTGTACAAGCCATTTGACTTGGATCTGGCCATTTCTGGGCTTAGGTATCTTCATAAGAATTGTAGATCTATGTCTAAACTAAACATGGTAAAAATTTCAGGTCAATTGGACCTGTTTTGAGTGAGTTATTGTCATCCCAAGGACTACTGTTTATATGGTCAAAAATTTGGGTTGTAAGGTTGCTAATCTGGATTTGGTCATTTTTAAGGTCAGTTCTAGGCAGAATTTTGACAACATTTCTACATGAAAGTTGGCCTATTTGGTGTCTAGTTCCACCCCAATTGGCCTCATACCAGTTGGGTTCACAGTTTGGCACTTATGGCCTAATTTATGTACTGCCTTCAATACACAACCTGCACAAAGCACATACATTTCCAATTTGATATTCCTTCTCCTCCTCATTACTTCAATATTCAATCAATAACATTTCCATATATATATATATATATATATATATATATATATATATATATATATATATATATATATATATATTGTACACAATTCTAGCAACAATTTTGGGTAGAATATTCAAGTGCTCAATGCACACAATTCACCATTAAGTTCAACATTCACTTCCACTAAAATTCAACATATCTCAATGTCAATATTACACATACACTTCAACATAATCATACTTCAATATCACTTACACTTGCTGCCCATAATTTAACATTAGCATATTTCATTAATAACTACATGTTCACACACAAATTCGTGGTTTAATAGGCTGCCAAACATGGCAGTTTGCCCAAAGCATTAAGGTTCCATTACACACCCTTAATTCAAGCACTACATGCACATACTTAGATTTTAACTAACTACTTCCTCCATTTAAGTTATTCAACCTTAGTTTCCATCCATTAGAGGTAAGAAAAATTCAACTACAACATATATTCATGGCTGCCAAAAATGGACCATTTCCTTTCTCAGGATTTTCTTCATTTCTCTTAACCAAAATACTCACCTCAACCTAAACACAAGGTTTACTAAAGCAAGGGAGAGGTTTTGGACACTTACCACTTTTGAATCTTATCAAAACTTCACCAAGTCTTGTTTTTCTTGTTGCCAATATCTTCCCCAAGGTAAGTAGGCAAGCTTTAATGAAGAAATCAAGAGGAAAAGATGGCTTGATCAATAGTGCATGGTGATGGAGGGAGCTTGGCCATGGTGGACTTCCATGGAGGTTTTGGGAGGATCAATTCGGCTGGTCATTTGGGAGGAAGAAGATGGACTGAATTTCTGTCCAAAATGACTTAATTAAGTGTCCCAAGATTTGAGTTAGTGGAGCACTCACTTTAACTTAATGTTTAATTATTCCAATTTTCCTAATTTGCACATTTATCTTACTTCCTTCACTATTTACATAATGTACCACCATTTAATTTTCATGACATTTATAAAGTGTAATATCATTTATTTTTAATGGACACTGAGGTCAAAAGGCAACTCTAGGTGTCAAATGACCAAAATACCCCACTTCGGGTTATATTCCCGATTTTTCAGTAACACCAATTTTTGTCTGTTTCTCTATTTTTCATTTTTCTTTGTACTAATTTATGAATTTTTCTTTGATATTTTTAGTGCCAATTATATTTCAATAAACCTTTATTTATGCTTCAAAATTAAATTTCGAGAGTTCCCCGTAGTCCTGGGGTTTGCAACGGCCTTCCCAGTGCGGTCACCCATCGCTGCGGTGCCGGCTCGTTTAACTTAGCTTCATTTTCTCTCTTTCATTTTTTCTTTGATTTTTATTGTATTTTCTTTTTATTTATTTCATCATTATATGTCTATGCACTATCACCAAAGTGTAGTTCCAGACATCCTGACTTGCCTAGACTTTAATTTGACCACTGGAACAACAGAACGTACAGAACAAGTACAGTGGGGATGTTACACGTAGGGTGTGATAAAATTGTTTCTTTATGTCTTAACTTTCTAACAAGGTAAATTTTACCTCATTTAGACTTATATGTAGTCAGTTATGTTCAAATAAATAGGACAGGTTTAGGGGCACTTCTAAATTAGTTGCAGGACAGGCTCTAGGAAGTTTGATGCCCAAATTTGAACAAGTTACACTTTGAATTTGCCATTTTGTTCTTCAGGAAAGTTATTCCTTTATGTCTTATCTTTTCAACAAATTAAGAATCATATCATTTAGATTTTTCTAGGGTAAGTTATACCCATTTAATCCAAACTACTCAGGGTGCCCTGCATCTAAGTTTTAGGTTTAGTGACTCAACTTCTAGTAATTATTTCAAGTATCTACACATGAAATTTGGGTAACTAGTCTTCATGAAAGTTGTAGTATATTGTCTTAGCTTTAATTTTCAATTGGTTTCATATCAATTGGAGTTATGTAGCTTAATTTATAAGCATCTAAGGTCATTGGACTCAAGCTGTCCAGATTCTTCAATAAATGCACAACATCTAACTACTCAATATTCTCACCAATAGCTAATGTTAAATACTCATCAATAATCATAAAACATACATAATAACATCTCATGCATTCATGGATTAACAATAAATATGGTATGATCATGGACTTTTTAAGGGATTCAATTCTGAGCCACCAAGAATTGAATCAGGGCATTCCTAAGTGCATTTCATTCATTCATATTACAAGAGTTGCTGAAGGAGTACATAATCAACACTTGATCTTGAATTCCTCCCACTGGTCCCACCAATGCTCTTGACCTCCTTGATCTTCTTGCAATCCAATTACATAGTAATCATTAGCATAACAAGGCGAATTTACAAAAACCAAATAAATGAAATTATAACCCAAAAATATTACAACTTTTATAATAAATGCTACTAAAATAAATTAAAATAAATTAATTAATTTACAACCCAAAGAAATATAAAAGAAATAAATTCAATCACATTGGTATTTTATTGTCCATGATCATCCATCATGCATATCACTATTTAACAATTAAATAAAACATATATACTAAAATTAAATTGAATATCTCATATTCAACTTAAAAATCCAGATTTGAATATGACTCAAACAAATTTAAAAATTTAGATTTGAATCACATTCAAATAAATTTAAAAATTCAGATTTGAATCAAAATTTAATTATGTGATTAAAACTCCTAATTAAACACTTTAATTAGTGATGGGCCTAATTATGGGCCTTGAAACCAAGCCCACATTCAAGCCCAAAAGCCATGCGCATGGTTGAATGCACCAAACCATGCGCACCAATGGAACTCTTCTTCATGCCGCCACATTATTGGTCCAACCAACAATGATTCAATCAACTCTTGATCAAATCACACAATTAATTATATAATCAACAATCTAAATAGAAAATATAGTGGCTCTGATACCAATTGAACGAGCGGAAGCATGAAAATTAGTAGTTTAGAACATTGAATTCAAAAATTTTCTTCTAGGATCTCATGCATCATGCAAGATTTATTATTTACCTAATTGATTTCAATGTTAAACAGCATATTAAAACACTTTTAATATGTTTTTGGATCTACATTTTCCATTTAAGATTTTAGAATTAACAGATTAATTCATTAGAATCTTAGATTAATTCAAGAACATGTGCACTAACCTTTTGATGCATTGTTGATGTGTTTGGTACCTTTGGGAAGCACCTAGGACACCAGATGTTGTCTCTCTAGCTTGTCCACATCAAGATCACCAATGGCAGCCCCTTGAATAGCTTCTCAAGCCTCTCCAATCAATTAGAAATTGAGGTTTTTCCTTTTAGAGAGATTACAGATATATATAGGACACTAGAAATGATTTATAGCAATTTTAATTCAAGAGAATGTTGGCAATTCTTTTTGAATTGATAAGAGATGAAGAAGAAGAGAGGAAGAGGACAAAGAAGTGACGGCAGCTTTGTGATAAAAATTAGAATACTTCTTTTGTTCTTTCATCCTTTCCCTTATATAGCTAGGTCACCACTTAAAACCCTTGTCACATGTTATTTTCTGATTGCATCATATTTTAATTTGACCCAATCACATTATGCTAAGTGTCAAAGCTAGATTTAATATTGACTTTGATAATCTTACATAATTGGAAGACAAATGGCAAGCTTTTGTGTAGTGTCATGTGTCACCATCTCGTGGTGCCACATGTCACCCTGTAAAATGACCAAATTACTCTTGTGTCTTAATTTTGAGTTCTCAACCCAAAATAATTATTTCTCTTCTTCTAATCAATTTATATCAAATATAAATTAATTAATTAATCTCTATTAATTAATTTCTCATAATTAAATTTATATTTAAACACTTAAAATATAAATTTAACTTATACTAAACATCCAATAACCTAGATTTGGTTTCAAGCCATGCTAGGGACTTTGCAATCTAATTGCAAACCAAACCTATTTAATTAATCAATTAAACTTTTTAATTAATTAAGTAAATCACATTTAACTTGGTGATTACTTGTGTATGTGTGTGACTCACTAGGCTCATCACTAATTAGCAATGAGATATGATATTAACTCTTAATATCATCAGAACTCTTTCTTACCATAAATGATTTCGCTAAATCATTTTAGGCCCCTCATAGGCTATGGTTAACACCTAGCATAGCATGCCATAGCCACCTAATTAGTAATAAGGTTTACCTTAAATGAACTTATAATCATATGTTACCATGTACAAGAATCTCTCTGTTACAAAATCCCAATTCGAGCTGGAGTCATGGTTTATGTCAAACTCCATTTGCTATGAATATTATGTTCTCTTTTAATTCTAGTTCTTGGTTAAAAAGATTTTCTCATCAGAAACTCTTTTCTGATTAAATCTATTTATCATGGCCAGGAACTTGAAACATCAAGAACAATTAAATGAATATAGGATTTTATCCCTATTTACTTAGGCTAACAAATTCCATCTTGATAAACATCTACCTCCATATATAACTAGTAGGAGCCAATACATGCCCATATACCCATACACAGTACAAGTATGAAAGCAGTATTAAACTCAAACAACCTATATACAAGATAACTATGCTATCTCAGGTCTAAAGATTATATGCACTGATATGATTTATGACAATGCATTGACAAGAGTAAACTCCATGTGCTTGTCATAAATGTCACTGGTTCGGCCTACTTATCATGCATAAGTGCCTATCATATTTGTTATATGGCATGAGACTCACCATTCCATCTTATTTATATCTCATATAAATACATTGGGAACAAACATGAATAAAATCTTTTTGAATAAGTCATGTCCTGTGTGAAGTATCCTCGATTGTGAACCAATTTATGATACTTTGTGCTAGAAATGCTGTCACTCATATTCTTATCAACTTAAGAATATAATTTCTAACAAAATATCAATAGACCTTTTCTATTATACATAAATATATTATGTAAATGGAAAACTGAAAATGTCTTTTTATTAATAAAATATGCACAAGATACATACTTAATGATATACTCTAGGGCATATTAATAACATACTTATCATGTATAAGTGCCTATCATGTTTGTTATATGGCATGAGACTCATCATTCCATCTTATTTATATCTCATATAAATACCTTGGGAACAAACATGATTACAATCTTTCTAGATAAGTCATGTCCTGTGTGAAGTATCCTCAATTGTGAATCAATTTATGATACTTTGTGCTAGAACTACTGTCACTCATATTCTTAACAACTTAAGAATAGAATTTCTAACAAAATATCAATGGACCTTTTCTATTACACATAAATACATTATGTAAACGGAAAAGTAAAATTGTCTTTTATTAATAAAATATGTACAAGATACATACTAAATGATATGCTCTAGGGCATACTACTAACAACTACACGGGTCACCCCATGTAATCTTCTATTAATTTTTTTTGATTTCCAGTAGGTTACATTGCTTGTGTATCACTACACGAGTCAGACCCTATGTAACTTTTTGATCCCTTTTTCTCCTTCTTGTTTAGCCTATTGCTCTTACACGGGTTCATGTAAAATTACACGAGCACCCCGTGTAAGTCTCTGTTCTTCAAAATTTCCATTCCTTTTCCTCCTATCTTGGTTACATGGGCCATGTGCCTTTACACAGGTTACCCCACGTAACTTTCCAGAGTTTATTCGTGTGTGTATTCCTAGGTCTAGTAGGTTATACAGGTCATGTGTCTTTGCACAATTTTGAGTGCTTTCTTTTCCCTATATTTTTAAGTTTTAATGGTAACATGTTTCTAAATGTATGAATAAGATGCATAATAGAGTTTAGCAATAAAAATACTCCCCTAGTTTTAATATTCTCTCTCTTGTGTGATTTTGACTTGTTGTCCCCACCCTTTTCTTGCTCTTTGCTCTTTACTTTTACCTATAATGTTAAAGTTAGGGCTTGAGGTTCCTATAAAATGTAAAGAAAACAAAAATGAAATAAACTTAAAGAAAAATTAAAGTCTTGGGTTACCTCCTAAGGAGCACTTGTTTATAGTTGTTAGCTTGACTATTTCTCTTGGCTTATTACTGTGCAGGTGGGTTGTTAAAGGAGTGTGTGGCTCCTTTCTCTATTGGCTCTCTCGAGAAGTATGGCTTTAGCCTTTGGTCATTGACCTTGAAAGCTCTTGAGGTTTCACTCCATACTTCTACTGCTTCATGTAGGAAGACTTGCAAAACCTTGAAGGGGCTGGACCACCTAGACCTTAGCTTTCCTGGGAATAGCTTTAATTTGGAGCTAAAGAGTAGGACAAGATCTCCTTTTTTGATTTCTCTTCTTGTGATATGTTTGTCATGCCAGCTTTTGGTCCTCTCTTTAAAGATTTTTGCATTTTCATAGGCGTTTTGCCTAATTTTTTCCAACTTGTTAAGCTATAGATGTAACACCCTAACCCTATCTGTAGCTAGAGTAGTGTGTACATCTCCTCGAGACACACCCAAGAGTATATCACAAGGGATTCACTCTCTGTAACAAAACTTAATTTCTTTATTACCCATTTTGCTTCATTTTATGGAAAATAACAGAAGATTTAAAAATTTCAAATTTATTTAAGTCATAAGAAAACTAAACTTATAGGTTTTCTATATATTTAGAATTTCTCAAATAATGAAATTTAATTTCATTTTTCAAGATGAAAATTTGACAGAGTTTCCTTTAAAATTTTAAGTAATTAATAGTGACATGTTAAAATACCTGCCAACATTTATCATATTATTCTAATAATACATATGAAACCTATGTGGTTCCATTCACAACCCATCTCACAATAACCATAATGTATACACTCAGGTCATCATTTGAGAATAAATTTTCATACTGGGAAATTTAGAATATATATATATATATATATATATATATATATATATATATATATATATATATAGGAAAGTGTTTACAAAATAAAAAACTTGTTTCCACATCCATGTAATTTATATATATAGGAAAGTGTTTACAAAATAAAAAACTTGTTTCCACATCCATGTAATTTGTATAATTTGAATAGTTACACATTAAAGGATTACATTACATAACCAAAAATACCTAATATAATGCAATCTTTTGATGTGTACAAAACAATAAGGTGTCTTCTCAAGTCTTAAGCAAAACATCCCCTTCCACCTTTACTCCCATGTTGGCTCTTTATCCTTACTTTTATTACCTACAAAAAGTTCAAATAACTCTCCGCTAAGCAACTTGCTTAGTGGTGCTATAACTCAATGATATTATGTCATATAATATTTATGCAAGCCAATCATGCATAATCTCATGAATCATGTTTCTAACAATTTTATTTCAATAATGTATGTGCCATCCTACACAATTTAATGGGACTTGACAAAGCTTTTATTTTTCAAAAATTCTTGCATGATCAAATTAATAACATATAAAATCAAGGTGCATAGTATTTCATGAATAACCTTTATCACATATCCCTTTCCATTTATTTTCTTAGCCCAATCACAATGTCTAGACAATTTAAGTGACAAGTATCCTCATCATGGCATAAGCCAAGTAACCTCATCATGGCATAAAGCTAAGTTATTGTGCACAATTTCAGCAATTGACTAGTCAATTTTCTCATGCCACCTACTTCTAGACTTGTAATGGGCATACACATTATCAATATTACATGTAATTTATTCAATCAAGACATGCTTACCAATTTCCCTTTTTTATTCATAACTCATTCACCATCAATATCATTAAAAACGCACAATTACATTTTTTAGTCAATTCTGGTAAACAAGGTAGCAAGTTTAATATTCTACCAAAAATCATAGAAATAGAGTTTTGTTGCCATATTTTCTAGAATTGAACTTTCATATGTCTATTTAAATCTTTGATTTGAATCACATCAAATAAGATCTACATCTCAAGTTATGAACAAAAATGTGTAACCTGCTCCAAACTTTAATCACATCCTGAGCAATAACAGGAAATAAAACAATATCACTATGTGGCCGGGAAAATAAATTCTTGGCCATAACTACAAAGTTTTAGAGCTTTCCAAATGTTCAAGAATCACACTATTTTGAGTTTTGTAGCACAAGATATGAATTTTTAAAGTTGATTGTCCTGCTTCAAGAAACTATCAGGTCAGTTTTCTAGATTTCAGTAATAAAAAGTTTTGCCTTCAAACACTAACTTAATAGGACAATTAGGTCTGGCACAAAACTACAAAATTTTAGGGCATTCATCATCGACATAAAGATCATAGCAATCCAAATTTCCTACCTTTAGTTATGAATTTTTAAATATGACTAATCCTACAGCCTACTGGCAGATTCAAATCTCCAACACACACACAAGCTATTATTTCCATCAATTTGCATTTCTTCCTTATCCCTAATGAACTCCCTACTCAAATATCATAAAAAACATGAGTTATAGCACTAACCTTAGTTGTGAACCAACTGTTGCCCCACCCTTTTTCCTTCAAATCTCTATTAAACCTTTTTAGGAGTTAGGGTTCTTCAAGCTTGTTTCACCTAATCTCTAGCTCCCTTTGCTTTGGCCTCCAAAAATGGGTTGATCTAGGGTTTTTACTTGGGATTCCCTCTTCAATTTTGAGAGAATTTGGGCTAACGAAATGAAAACAAAAGAAAGGGAAAGATGGATAAGAATGGCCAGCTAAATGGGAGAAGAAGTAATATTGATTTTTATTTGCTTTTAACCATTGGTTCTTCATCCTTTGTCCATTGGTGCATGAGGTGTTTTCTATTATTTCTAATCTTTCCCCAAAACTTTATAATTTTCTCAAATTAGTTATCCAATCTTTTATTTGCCTCTTAACTTATTAATTAATTCAATTTGGTCCTCTAACCTTTGGTGGCCGGATTCCTAAGTATGCATGTAGTCAATTTCACACAATTAAATTTTGAAATTTATATGAATACCTTTTAGGGTAAATTGATGATGTTACAAAAGAAGCCTCTTTTCTCCAGTAGTCTTCAAGTCAAAATTAAGGGTTTGAATTGCCCAATAGGCTTTGTACTCAAGTTCAACAGGGAGGTGGCATAACTTCCCATATACAAAGCAAAAGGGGGTGGTTCCAATAGGTGCTTTTAAGGTAGTGTGGTAGGCCCATAATGCATCATCTAATTTTAGGGACTAGTCCTTCCTCGATCAGTTTATTGTCTTTTCAAGGATCCTCTTTAATTCCCTATTTGAAATCTCTTCTTGTCCACTTGTTTGAGGGTGGTATGGTGTTGCCACTTTATGAGTCACTCCATATTTCCTTAGTAATGCTTCAAATTGGTTGCTGTGGAAGTGACTTCCCCCATTACTAATGATTACCCTTGGTGTGCCACACCTTCTAAAGATGTATTTTTTGAGGAACTTAATGACTACCTTGGCATTGTTTGTTAGTGAGGCTATTGCTTTTTGATACATAATCCACACTAACAAGGATATATTTGTTGCAAAATGAGGATGAGAATGGAACCATGATGTGACTGTTAGTAATATGCCCTAGAGCATATCATTTAGTATGTATCTTGTACATATTTTTATTAATAAAAGGCATTTCCACTTTTCCGTTTACATAATATATTTATGTGTAATAGAAAAGGTCCATTGATATTTTGTTAGAAATATTATTCTTAAGTTGTTAAGAATATGAGTGACAATATTTCTAGTACGAAGTATCATAAATAGGTTCACAATCGAGGATACTTCATAATAAGGACATGACTTATCTAGAAAGATTGTATTTATGTTTGTTCTCAAGTTATTTATATGAGATATAAATAAGATGGAATGGTGAGTCTCATGCCATATAACAAACATGATAGGCACTTATAAATGATAAGTAGGCCGAACCAGTGACACTTATGACAAGCACATGGAGTTTACTCTTGTCAATGTTTTGTCATAAATCATATCAGTGCATATAATCTTTAGACCTGAGATAGCACAGTTATCTTGTATATAGGTAGTTTGAGTTTGATACTGCTTTCATACTTGTACTGTGTATGGGTATATGGGCATGTGTTGGCTCCTACTAGTTATATATGGAGGTAGGTGTTGATCAAGATGGAATCTGTTCCTCTAAGTAAATAGAGATAAAATCCTATGTTCATTTAATTATTCTTGATGTTTCAAGTTCCTGGCCAGGACAGATAGATTTATTCGTAAAAGAGTTTCGATGAGAAAATCTTTTAATCAAGAACTGGAATTAAAAGAGAACATAATAATCATAGCAAATGGAGTTTGACATAAACCATGACTCGACTTGAGTTGGGATTTTGTAGAGAGAGATTCTAGTGCATGGTAACATATGATTATAGGTTCATTTAAGGTAAACCTTATTACTAATTAGGTGGCCATGGCATGCTATGCTAGGTGTTAACCATGGTCTATGAGGTTCATAAAATGATTTAGAGAAATCATTTATGGTAAGAAAGAGTTCTGATGATATTAAGAGTTGATATCATGTCTCATTGCCAATTAGTGATGAGCCTAGTAAGTCACACACATACACAAGTTATCACCTAATTAAATATGATTTAATTAATTAATTAAAGAGTTTAATTCATTAATTAAATAGGTTTGATTTGCAATTAGTTTGCAAAGTCCCTAGCATGACTTGAAACCAAATCTAGATTATTGGATGTATAATATAAGTTAAATTTATATTTAAAGTGTTTAAATATGAATTTAATTAAAGAGAAATTAATTAATAGAGATTAATTAATTAATTTATATTTGATATAAATTAATTAGAAGAAGAAAAATAATTATTTTGGGTTGAGAACTCAAAATTAAGACACAGGGGCATTTTGGTCATTTTGCAGTGTGACACGTGGCACCATGAGATGGTGACACATGGCATAACACATAAGCTTGCCAAATGTTTTTTAATCATGTAAGATGATTAAAATCAAGATTACATATAGGTTTGACACTTGGCACAATGTGATTGGGTCACTTAAACCTAGAGCTAATCAAAGGGTGACATGTGGCAAGGGTTTAATGTGTTAACCTAGCTATTTAAGTGTTGTTATGAGAAAATAAAATACAATAAGCAGCCACACTCCTTGGTCACGCCATTTTGCAGCCCTCCCTCTATTCTTCTTCATCTCTCATCAATTCAAAGAGATTAGCCATCAATCTCTTGAATTAAGAACACTAGAAATTGTTTCTAGTGTCCTGTTTACATCTCTAATCTCTTAAAAGGCAGAACTTGAATTTCTAATTAATAGAAAAGGCTTTAGAAGCTGTTCAAGGGCTGTCATAGGTGTTCTTGGTGTGGACAAGCTAGAGGGACAACATCTAATGTCCTGAAGACGAATCTCAAAGGCGCAGACACGCTGCAATGCATCAAGAGGTTAGTGTAATCGTTCTTGATTTAATCTAGTGTTCTAAAATTAATCTGATTAATTTTAAAATCTTAAATGGCAAATACAGATCCAAAAACATATTAAAAAAGAGTTTTAATATGTTGTTTATCATTGAAATCAAATAGATAAAAATAAATCTTGCATGATGCATGTGACCCTAGGTGAAAATTTTTGAATTCAATGGTATAAACTTGTGTTTTTAACGCTTTCGTTCCTTCAATTGGTATCAGAGCCACTATATTTGCCATTTAGATTGTTTATTATATGATTTAATTGTGTGATTTGATCATGAGATGATTGATCCATTGCTGGTTGGATCAAGAGGTGTGGCGGCATGCTTGATGAACTCCAACATGGTGCGCATGGCTTTGGAAGATCATGGTGCGCATGGTTGTTATTAAATTCTGCAATTGTTGCATGATGGAAGATTCATCATATGACTAATTAAAATGTTTAATTAGAATTTTAATCACACAATTAAATTATGATTCAAATCAAAAATTTTAAAAATTGTTTGAATGTGATTCAAATCTGAATTTTAAAAGTTGTTTGAATGTGATTCAAATCTGAATTTTTAAAGTTGTTTGAATCATATTTAAATTTGATTTTTTAAAATTGATTGAATAAAATTCAAATCTGATTTTTTTAAAAAATGTTTGAATGTGATTCAAATCTGAATTTTTGAAGTTGTTTGAATGTGATTCAAATCTGAATTTTTAAATTTGTTTGAATGAGATTCAAATCTGAATTTTTAAATTTATTTGAATCATATTCAAATCTAGATTTTTAAGTTGAATATGAGATATTCAATTTAATTTAAGTATGTATGTTTTATTTAATTGTTAAATAGTGATATGCATGATGGATGATCATGGACTATAAAAGACCAATGTGATTGGATTTATTTCTTTTATGTTTCTTTGGGATTGTAAATTAATTAATTTATTTTGGGCATGTATTATTAAGTTTGTAATAATTTTTGGGTTGTAATTTCATTTATTTAAGTTCTTGTAAATTCGCCTTGGTATGCCAAGGATTACTATGTAATATTGGATTGCAAGAAGTTCAAGAAGGTCAAGAGCATTGGTGGGACCAGTGGGAGGAATTCAAGATCAAGTGTTGATTATGTACTCCTTCAGCAACTCTTGTAAAATGAATGAATGAAATGCACCTAGGAATGCCCTGATTCAATTCTTGGTGGCTCAGAATTGAATCCCTTAGAAAGTCCATCATCATACCATATTTACTGCTTATCCATGAATGCATGAGATGTATGGAAATGTATGCAATTATATGATATATGCATGCTAAATGGATGTGCAAAGTGAGACCTTAATAGTAATTAGAATGACCATAAAATCTTCCAAACAAATGATTAAGTTGGATATGCTATAATTAAAGTTGCATGAGATGCAATTAGTTTAAGAGATTTTCTTAAGAATAATTATTAAGCATGAGATGTTGTAAATATGTAAATGGTTTGGTGGCCAATATTGGATGTACCTGAGGACATTAAAATTATTTACATAATTACTGGCTCAATGGGATCAACTTAACTAATGCAAGATAAGTCAATAATGGATGTACCTGAGATTTTGAGCATTAGGGGCTAGGTAAAGGATTGAACCTCACATAAGATGTGATGGACAAGGAGTTGCTCACTTATAGTTTATTGTAATTCCAATAATGGATGTACCTGAGGATGATCAATAGAATTATAAGAATTCAATCACCCACTAGAAATCCATCCAACTAGGATTTCCGTTTCCTACTTTGGAAGTGTAGGATTCGCTAAGTTAGTGGGAGGACCAATTTGATTAAAAGACCATAATCATTTTGGTTAATTACATGATACATTTACTAATTAATCTGGTTATTTTCTGCGATTAATTTTTCGATAAAAATGAGCACAAAACAACCACCACCATCCAATATCCTTGCAAGCATACTTGATCACAATAGGTTGACAGGACCAAATCTGTCTGATTGGCTAAGAAATTTGAAGCTTGTCCTGAACCTTGAACATATAGGATATGTTCTAGATTCAAATGTTCCAAGTCCCTTACCTCTAGAGGCCACACAAGAGGAACATGATACTTTGGACAAGTGGAAGGAGCATGATATGAGAGCTAAGTGTTACATGCTTGCTTCCATGAGTAATGAGTTACAGAAGCAACATGAGAACATGCAGAGTGCGAGTGAGATCCTCTTTCACCTACAAGTTGTATGGTGAGCACAGCAGGAATGCTAGGTATGAGATATCTAGACAGCTATTCCGTATGAGGATGTCTGAGGGACAGAATGTTGGGGATCATGTCCACAAGATGATTCGGCTGATTGAGCAGTTGGAACATCTTGACTTCAACATGGATTTCCAACTACAGACGGATTTGATCCTTCAGTCCATTCCTGAGTCTTTTGGGAATTTTGTGACAAATTTCCATATGACTAAACAGGAATGCACCTTAGCTGGTTTACTCAACATGCTGGTTATTGCCCAAAAGAATATGCCAGGCAATAAAGGGAAAGAGGTAGCTTTGGTTGCATCTTTTTCTGCTGGAAAGTCCAACAAGAAGAAGGGCAATAAGAAAAAGAAACCTCAGATTCCTAGTCCTTCCAAGAAAATAGCTAAACAGAAAAGGAAGACTAAAGCTGATGGAGGCAAAGGAAAGTGTTTCCACTGCCAAAAGGATGGGCACTGGAAAAGGAACCGCCTGCAGTATCTTGCTTCTCTGAAGGACAAGAAGGATACACCTTCGGAAGGTATGTCCATATCTTGTTATTTAGATTCGATGATACTCATAGTTCATCTGACTTGGGTTTTAGATCTTGGTGCCGTTCTCACATTTCTAATGATATGCGGGAACTAGCAAGCGATGGCGACTTGCGGTCTCAAGATATAAGAGTCCGGATTGGCAATGGCTCAACTATTGAAGCTTTAGCCATAGGATCTAAATCTTTTTACATGTTTGGACATGTTTTGTGTTTGGATAATATTTTATATGTACCTGATGCTTTTAAGAACATCATTTCTATATCTAGTTTGACTAGAAATGGCTATGAATTTGATTCATCGATGATGTTTGCAATATTTATTTTGGAAATAAATATGTTAGTTCGGGTTATATGAATGATGGTCTTTATTATTTGGATAATAATGACAAACACAAACTGAATGCAAGTGATCTAAAAGAATGCAATGCCATGGTGAAAACCAACTCAAGTTCAAAATATATTTGGCACTTAAGATTATGTCATATTGCAGAAGATAGGATTGCAAAATTGGAGAAAATGGGGATTCTATCCTCATTAGGCTCTGAGCCTACTCCAACTTGTGAATCTTGCCTTCAGGGTAAAATGACTAGATCACCCTTTGTTGGACAAGGGCTAAGAGCTGAAAATATTTTGGAGCTAATACATAGTGATGTATGTGGTCCATTTAAAGAAATGGCTAGAGGGGGTTTTCATTATTTTATTACCTTTACTGATGATAAATCAAGGTTTGGGTATTTGTATTTGATGAAATACAAACATGAATCTTTTGAATAGTTCAAAGAATTTAAATCTGAAGTAGAAAATCAAACAGGAAAGAATATTAAAGCTCTTCGATCAGATCGTGGAGGTGAATATTTGAGTACTGAATTTGATGAATACGTGAGAGAGCATGGCATTGTTTCTCAGCTGACTCCTCCAGGAACGCCACAGCTGAATGGTGTATCTGAAAGGAGAAATTGTACCCTATTGGATATGGTATGTAGTATGATGAGCTATACTGATATGCCAATCTTCTTTTGGGAATTTGCATTAGAATCAGCTTTGTATATTCTGAATAGGATTCCATCAAAATCAGTTTCTTCCACACCTTATGAGATATGGCATGGAAGAAAACCAATTCTTAAGCATGTTAAGATTTGGGGTTGTCCAGCTTATATCAAAAAGCTGAACACTGATAAATTGGAGACCAGATCAGAAAAAGGTCGATTTGTTGGATATCCAAAAGATAGTTTTGGATATTATTTTTATTTGCCTACTTCACAAAAGGTTGTGATAAGTAGAGATGCCACATTTCTTGAACAACAGTTTGTTCAAGAAGGAGGCAAAGGAAGGCAAATAGAGTTAGAATTGGAGAATTCTGACCAACCAACAGATCAGATGGATATAGATCCATCTAGTCAACCAATACCCGTTGATGAAACATCTACAGCTGTTCCTCGTAGAACAACCAGGGTATCTCACCCACCAGTGAGATATAGTTTTCTTCATGAAGAAGAATAAGAGTTGTCTACTCATGAAGAAGTAGATCATGGAGATGATCCACTTACCTATGAAGAAGCTATATCAGATATAGACTCTTCAAAATGGATTGATGCTATGAAATCCGAGATTGATTCCATGTATAAGAATCAAGTTTGGGATCTTGTTGACCCACCTGAAGGTATTATACCTATAGGAAACAAAAGGTTTTTCAAGAAGAAAATTGGTTCTGATGGAAAGGTAGAGACCTATAAGGATTACAAATTTTCTAGATTTTCTGGACTGACCAAATCTATAGTATTTTGAGTAGTGATTGCAGGTCACTTTTTGAATATGTTATGGTCACAATTTGGGTTAGGTTTCTTCATGAAAGTTGTAGGTCTATATCTCAGCTTATTGCTGATAAAATTTCAGATCAATTGGACCTTTCCACACTATGTTATGACCAAATGACTAAACACTGTTCATTTGGTTATTTTACCCAGGCAGATTGCAGGTCACCCGGATTTGGGCAATCTTTAGGTCAACTTGATTTGGTTTTCTGGGTATGGTTTTTTCACCAAAGTTGTGCCATTATGTGTCTAGTTTCATGTCCAATTGGCCTTGTACCAATTGACCCTCTACAAATCCAGTTATTGCTGCCCAAACCTGCTGGACTCATGCCCAGTCCTGCAGGTCACCAAGGGCAGCCACACTAACCTCAATTCCCACTACACAAACCACTTCATTTCTTGTTTACACATAACCAAATGGTCACTAATTGACCATTAAAAATCACTTTCACCATTACATGATCAAGGTCTCCATTTTATACCCAAACCCTAACCCTAACATCTCAAATCATGCATTTAACTTGCATTTCATCATTTCACTTAAGAGACTAATGTTATGGCAGCCATACTACCATTTCTAGTTCCATGAAATCCTCAAAACCTCACCATATTCAAGGCTATTGAAATTAAGGGATGGGCATACACATGATATTTATTAAATTTCTTTACAGATTTACACTCATTCATACTCCTTCAACATGAATTGAAAGAGAAAAGCAAGTTAAGTCACTAACTTCTAATGGAGTGAAATTAAAACTTGCAAGAACTCTTCTTTAACATTTCCTTTTGCTCCCAAAAGCTTCACTATGAGGAAAGAACAAGTTTTTGTATTGGGAACCTATTCTTTAGTTGGGTAAAAACCAAGAAAATCAAACTTGGTAAAGCTTGGCTATGGAGGGCTATGGTGCGGCAAGGAAGGAGAGAGGGAAAGAAAATGGTTGTTCCAGAATTTTTGACTTCTTTTCTGCCCATTTTATGTATTATAAGTGTTTTTCTTTAATTTGATTGGCTAAGCATTTTAATTACCTCATGCTTACATAAGCATGAAGTAATAAATCCCATTTTCTTTTCATTTTCTTTTCTTTTCTTGTCTACTTAATTTCAATTAAATTTTTAATAATATTTATTCATATTTTATTTCATATAAATTATTTATTTAACTAGACAAGTCAGCCAAAAATCACCTCTAAAGGCAAAATGACCAAAATGCCCTCCATTTGGCTTAACAGACCAAAATTATCTGTACTGATTGAAAAATTTTTCTAAGCATTTTTTTGGCATTCTAATGCCATAGGAACCTCAATGACCCTTCTCTAGATTCTCAAAAATTATTTTATGAATTTTCCCCGAGTATAGGGTTGCTAACGGCCTTCACTGTCACTTCCCTTTCGGGTTGCTCATCCTTGGCGTTTCGGCTCGTTTAACCTTAGTGTATTTCATTCCTATAATTTTTTCTTGATTTTTATGAGCATTATTTAGTTTCTTTATAACTCCCCGCTTTAGTCTAATTATAATTTCAAGCATTCTAGCTGCCTGGACCGACGTTGGTCACTGGAATAGTAGATTGTATGGACTAGCTAAAGTGAGGGTGTTACAACTCTTCCCCTCTAATAAAAATTTCGTTCTCGAAATTTACCTGATGCAAACAGTTGAAGAAACTGTTGCCTCATCGTCTCTTCACTTTCCCAAGTTGCCTCTTCAGTGTTGTGGTGCCTCCAAAGCACCTTCACTAGTGGAATTTGTTTATTTCTCAGTTCCTTCACTTCCCGAGCTAGGATCCGTATAGGCTCTTCTGTATATGTCAAGTTCGGTTGGATTTCAATCTCTTCCATGGAGATGACATGTGAAGGGTCTGAGCGATATCTTCTTAGCATAGAAACATAGAATACATTATGAATTTTATCCAGTTCTGGTGGTAAAGCTAGCCTTTAGGCCACTGGACCCACACGTGCAATGATATCATATGGGCCAATAAACCTAGGGCTTAACTGACCCTTTCTTCCAAACCGCAGTACTTTCTTCCACGGTAAGACTTTGAGAAACACCTTGTCTCCAACTGCATACTCTATCTCTTTCCTCTTCAAGTCGGCATAAGATTTCTGTCTATCTGAGGCAATCTTCAAATTTGCTTTGATTATTTTCACTTTCTCCTCAATCTATTTTACCAGGTTTGGTCCTACCAGCTTATCTTCGCCCAATTCAATCCAACATATGGGGGTTCTACACTTCCTCCCATATAGTGCTTCATACAGGGCCATTTGAATACTAGCTTAGTAGCTATTGTTATATGCAAATTCTGCCAGTGGGAGATATCTATCCCAACTCCCCTCAAACTCAATGACACAACTCCTTAGCATATCCTCCAGGATCTATTACATAATTCATATTGTTACTATCATTTCAATTGGTAAATTGTGAAAATTCAATTAGGTTCTAGGTTTACCTGGATTACTCATTCTAACTGTCCATCAGTCTGAGGATGAAAAGCCGTGCTAAAATGGAGTTGTGTGCCCAAGGCTTCTTGCAACTTTTTCCAAAATCTCGATGTAAACCTTGGTTCTCGATCAGATATGATGGAAAGTGGGATTCCATGCAGTCTAACTATTTCACTGATATACAATTCTGCTAGCTTCTCTAGTGTCATGCCCTACCCCTCTGTAAGGCATAACATGATCCCGTAGTATATCTAATAAATTATCAACTTTGTCTACTGATAACCCATTAAATACACTACAAGAGATTTTAAAACTTTTCTTACTTCTTTTACAGTGGTGAGCACTATTTACAGGTGTTAAAAAAAAAATTTTGAACTGAAGTGAAATAGCTAACACATTTGAAGAAATAATAATTTCTGTAAAAATTTTGGCAGAGTGCCATTTGTATTTTGAATAAAGCAGTTCTTCAAAAACCTATAAAAAGCACATCAAATATATTTCTCAATCTCAACTCCAATGTTTGATCAAATCCATAATAATTTTTCATTATTTCCAAAGGCTGAGATAAAAGAAATATAGTATAAATTTTACAAGCCCAAAATAATTTATAATTTATTTTACAACTTCAATGCACAATTTTAATTTACAATTGCTCAAAACTAAGAATACTATATACATACAGTGAACATACATTACAATACAAAATGTAAAATATGGTATACTCAATATACCCGATGATCTCTTACTGAAGCACTAGCAGCTTAGTCTGCTGTCCTGTCAGTCAGTCTACTTACGACAGTAATGAAAAGCTATCGCTGAGTAAAATTTACTCAGTGGTGCACAATAACAATTTGAAATGTGATACATAAATCTTTTATTGACAATTCATAAATCAAATAGTTCACAATTCCATTTTACAATTTACAAAGTTCATATAACACAAATTTGATCAAATAACTGAATAATACAGTTTTGGCCATCAATAATACCATTTGATCAAATAACTGAATATTACAGTTTTGCCAATCAATAACACAATTTGATCAAATAACTGAATAATACCGTTTTGCAAATCAATAACACAATTTAAATGCTGCACAATTACATTTCATAAATTATCAAAGCTCATTATAGAAAAATTTTGGGTCAAATAAATTAATAAACACAGTGTTGCCAATTCATACACAACTTAAGCCATGACACAAAGTTTTCGATCAATGCCGTGTTGTACACCATGAAAAAGCAATCTACAACCCCACTAATCGAAATCAATAAGGGAGGAAGCTAGCTATATAATGAGTACTCATCCGATCTCAACCTCAACTGGCAAGCCAGAGAGGGAGGAAAATAAACGATCTCAACCCCATAAATGGAGGAGGAATAATGTAATACTGTCATGCTAAGTGTGAACACAAAATCAATTCCAAACATTTTATTCAAATGATTCGTGAGAATCTAATAAATTTCCAAAGTCATAATTTCATTCACAAAATGGCAACACAATTCATAATTAACTTCAATTTTCACAAATCACACTAAATAAATTTTTTCACAATTTCAAACCATTTACAATGCTTTTCAAGCAATAAGTATCCATTCAAACACATTTCCATAATTGAAAACAATAATATACAAATAGTCATAATTTATTTCAATTTAAAAATTCAAAAGAAATAACTATTGTGCACAAACACAATTTAAAACAATAATATAAAAATAATCATAATTTATTTTTCAATAATCATAATTTATTTCAATTGAAAAATTCAAAAGAAATAATTATTGTGCACAAACACAATTTAAAACAATAATATAAAAATAATCATAATTTATTTTTCAATAATCATAATTTATTTCAATTGAAAAATTCAAAAGAAATAATTATTATGCACAAACCTCTGATATATGCCTCTTGGCTCTGACTCAGTGTTTCCTTCCCCTTCCCTGAGTCTTTGCTAACTGAGAAACATAATTTGAAGTGTTTCAGTACTCATTTAAACTGTCTCTAATGATAATGCTTGATAATTAATTCACTGAATTCTATTAAGTCAACCTAAGATGTCAACCCTCGATGCATTCTAGGTGAATTAGGTTTTAATGTTACCAATATGTCACATTCAATAGTCTTTTAGGGTTGGTACATGTTACCAATTCATTTCCATGTCTATTGCGTTTTCTTGCAACTTGCTGGATTCCGGGATACTAGTTTGACCTAGCCAGACGACCTAGTTCCCTCGGTTTTTGGGTTTTGGTCAAAACTACAAACTTGTAGATCTATGTCTTATTGCACGTGGGGCAAAATTTCAGGTCATTATGAGTTATGTAGACAAAGTTGTGGTCATTTTACTATTACTGATCAGAATGTACCAAAATTGGTCACTTTAGGTCATTTTAGGTAATTTTAGGTTCGGCCAGTTTTTGGACCCGAACTTGTGCAAGCTATTTGACTTGCTTATGGTCATTTATGGGCTTGGTGTCTTCATAAGACTTGTAGATATATGTCTCAAATATTCATGGTAAAAATTTCAGGTCAATTGGACCTGTTTTGAGTGAGTTATGGCCTAAATACTAACTGCTGCCCAAATGGTCAATTTTCAGGCCTTAAATGCACGAATCTGGATTTGGTCATTTTTCAAGTTATCTTACAAGTAGAATTTTGGTAAGCTTCCTTCATGAAAGTTGGCACATTTTGTGCCTAGTTTCACCTCTAATTGGTTTCATACCAATTGGAGCCACACACTTAAGGTTCTAAGCCAAAACAAACACTGCCCTATTGCTCATTGTCCATCACTCATCAAATGATACATTTAACACTTACCAAATGACACATTCATGCCAATTCTGGTTTGTACCATAACCTAAACACAATTCACAAAATATTGTTGGTCATTTTGGCAGTTTACAATCACACTCAATAAGCACCATATAGTACAGAATTTTTCAAGCTCAAATTACAACAATTCAATCACCTAACCTAGCTCATTTACATGTCCAACCTCACACCATCATACATATACACAAGCTGCCATAACAAGTACCACAATTCAACATTAATATTCCATAAACTAAACATGAAATAACATTTTTATGGTTTACCAAATCAAGCTGCCGATTCATACACCTCTCTCCATTAATGTCCAAGCTTCCAAATTCAAGTATACATTCACAATATACTTAGTATACTTCACCCAGTTTATTCCTATACCTATAAACACATAATCAACCCTTTAATCTACCATTTACAAGCAAGAATAAACTGTCCTCAAGGAGTTTCCATGGCTGCCAAAAATACAGCTCTCTCTTTAAACATCAAACCTCAAAATTCTTTCCACAATTCAAGTACCCATAACCTCCTCACAAACTTTAATGAAGCAATAACCAAAAACACAAACTTACCACTTTGGAAACTCTTCAAAACCTTGACTAAACTTGATCTTCTTGCTGCCTATCTACTGCCCAAGTAGTGTAGAACAGTTTTTGTGAAGGAAGCTAGTGAAAAATATGGCTAAATCATGGTTGCATGGAGCTTGGCCATGGATGGCCATAGAGGTTCTTCAATGGAGGCTCACGGCTGGTTTTTGCAATGTTGAAGAAGATGAGCAATCTGCCAAAAATATGCTGATTATATGGCCACTTAATTGAGTTAGTGGACCACTAACTTAGATTAAACATTTAATATTCTAAAGTTTTCATATTCCCACATTTAACTCCTAATTTTTGCTATTTAAACTATGTACCACCAATTTAATTTTTCTTGACATTTTCCAAGTGTAACATCATTTTTTTTAATGGAAATTTAGGTCAAAAGACAACTCGGGGTGTCAAATGACCACAATGCCCCTGTTCGGGTTGCGTTCCTGATTTTTCGGTAACACTGAATTTTGTCATTTTCTCGATTTCTCACTTTTCTTTGTACTAATTAATTAATTTTTCTCTGATATTTTTAATGATATTTATACTTCAATAGATGTCTATTTAAGTCTTAAAAATATTTTCCAGGGTTCCCCGCGGTCCAGGGCTAGTCAACGGTCCACGCCGCGACTTCCCGGTGCGGTTACCCATCGCTAGGGTTCTCAGCTCGCTTAACTTGGTTATATTTCTTTGCTATTATTTTTCCTTTATTTTTCTTGTATTTTCTTATCTTATATTTCATTATTTTATGTCTCCTCACTCATATCGAAGTGTAGTTCTAGGCATTCTAGCTGTCCGGATAATACTGGTCACTGGAGCAGTAGAACGCACTACCGAACATAGGGGTGTTACATCTAGTGAGTAGTCAGTCCTAACTGGCAGAAAATGCGCTGACTTTATCAATCTGTCCACTATCACCCATACTACATCATGCTTCTTCTGGGTGAGAGGTAAACCACTAACAAAATCCATAGTGACCCGGTCCCATTTCCATTCATGTATGCTTATAGGCTGTAGCAATCCTGATGGAACTTGATGTTCTGCTTTAACTTGTTGACATGTCAAACACTTAGTCACATAGTCAGCTATATCCCTTTTCATACCAGGCCACCAATAATGAGGCTTCAAATCATTATACATTTTTGTGCTTCTCGGGTGCATAGCATAAACACTAGTATGTGCTTCTTTTATAATACTAGTCTTTAGTTCCCCATCATCTGGTACACACACTCTTCCTCTATAATACAGACACCCATTTGCTTTTACCTCATAATCAGTTTCCTTTCCCTCTGGAATTTTACCTACAATGGCCATTAATTTTTCATCTGCGTTCTGCTCATCTTGTATCTCCTGTAGCAGGTTTGGCCTTACTTGTAACTTAGCCAAAATAGCTCCATCTTGAGCTAAGGACAGACGGGCATTTAGTGATCTTAAAGCTGTGATGGACTTCCTACTTAAAGCTGTGATGGACTTCCTACTCAAAGCATCAGCAACTACATTTGCCTTCCCAAGATGATAATCTATCACACAATCATAGTCCTTTAGGAACTCAATCCATTGCCTCTGTCTAAGATTGAGCTCTTTCTGGGTTGGCAAATATTTTAGACTTTTGTGGTCTGTATATATGTAGCATTTTTTACCATATAAATAAAGCCTTCATATCTTTAGTGCGAAGATTATTGCTGCTAGCTCCAAGTTATGAGTAGGGTAGTTCTGTTTATGTGGCCTTAACTGTCTGAAAACATAGGCAACCACTTTCCCTTCTTGCATCAATACACACCCTAGCCTATTATGCGAGGCATCACTGTAGACCACAAAGTCTTTTCCCGATACTGGCTATGTTAACACTGGTGCTTCTGTCAACATAGCCTTTAGCCTCTCAAAATTGGCTTGGCACTTGTCGTTCCAGCCAAATTTCACATTCTTGTGCAACAACTTGATGTAGCTATAAGAGAGAACCCCTTCACAAATCTTCTGTAATAACTAGTTAGCCCCAAGAAACTTCTGACCTCAATTGTATTTCTGGGAGGCTTCCATTCCATCACTGCTTTTATCTTTTTGGGATCCACTCTAATCCCCTCAGTTTAAACTATATGTCCAAGAAAGGAGATTTCACTCATCCAGAAGTCACACTTGGACAGCTTAGCATACAGCTTCTTTTCTAGTAGGGTTTGTAAAACAATCCTCAAATGTTCATCATGTTCTTCCCTGGTCTTGGAATACACCAGAATATCATCAATAAAGACCACTACAAACCGATTTAAATATGGATGAAAGATACAATTCATAAGGTCCATAAATGCTGCTAGTGCATTTGTTAACCCAAACGGCATCACTAGAAATTCATAATGCCCATACCGGGTTTTGAATGCAGTTTTTGACACATCTGCATCCTTTACCCTCAACTGATGATACCCTGATATGAGATCAATTTTTAAAAATACATCGGCTCCCTTCAACTAATCAAACGGATCGTCAATTCTGGGCAATGGATATTTATTCTTCACAGTTACTTTGTTCAACTGCTGGTAATCAATACACAATCTCAAGGTTCCATCATTCTTCTTCACAAATAGCACCGGAGGTCCCCATGGTGACACACTGGAGCGTATGAACCCCTTATCAAGCAACTCTTGTAACTGAATTTTTAACTCTCTCAATTCAGTGGGTTCCATCCTATAAGGAGCAATAGAAATTGGTGCTGTGCCTGGCATTACCTCAATAGCAAACTCGACCTCCCTTTCTGGTGGTAAATCAGGCAATTCTTCAAGAAACACATCTGGGAAGTCTCTTATTGTGGGTATATCACACAGGTTCGGCTTAGCCTACCTAGTATCAACCACGTGTGCTAGGTAAGCTTCACAGCCTTTTCTCATCAATCTTCTTGCAACTGTGTCTGAGATAACATTGGACAGGAAATCTGTCCTTTCACCCACAATAGTAATCTCATTACCCTCAGAAGTTTTCAGAGAAATCCTCTTCATTTTGCAATCAACTATTGCCTGATGACGTGATAACTAGTCCATTTCCAAAATCACGTCAAACTCATGGAAGGGCAATTTAATTAGGTCTGCCGAGAATTCATACCCCTAAATCCTCAACGGGCAACCTTTGTACACTTTATTCACTACCACACTGTAGCCTAATGGATTTGTGACCAGAATGTCTTGATCACTCTCTTCTACTGAAACTCCCCTCTCTGCGGGTAGTTTGATGCATATGTATGAATGAGTGGATCCTGGATCCACCAATGTATGCACAGATGTATTGTAGAGAGAGAATGTACCCCTGATGACATCCGGGGCATCTTGCTCCTCCTGAGCTCTGATGGCATAGGCCCTGGCAGGTACTCTAGTCTCTGGCCTCTCAGCTGTCTCAGATGCAGGCCTCGGTGATGGACTAGCTGCCTCAGATTTACCAGGCTTCCTACCCCTTTGTGGTGCAGGAGCAGGTCTGTCTGCTTGTGTTGGAGCAGCTGTAGTAGTCCTCTTCGGACAATTTTCAGTCTAATGTTCTGTAGATCCAGACCATAAGCATACATCAGTCACTCGCCAACAGTCCCCCTTATGCCACTTCTGGTAGTATGGACAGGCAGAAGATGTTGGGGCTGGTCCCCTCAACACCGTCCCTGGAGAGCTGCCCACTGATGGTGTGGACTGGCCTCTCCTAGGTGTGAAATGTGGTCTGGGCCCCTGGGACTGACCCTGACCTTGTGGTTGTCCTTAACCTTAAACAGGAGGACCCATACTCTTCTTACTGGGAGCAGAAAATGAACTGGATTGACCTGGACCCCTCTTCTGCTGTCTTTCCCTTCTAGTTTGCTCATTTATTCGGACCCTTTCTACTTTTGATGCAGCATCTACTAATTTGGACAAATCTGTGATCTCCAATGCTGTTATCATGACTTTGATATTGTAATTGAGTCCTTCTTCGAACCTTCTGCACCTCTCTGCCTCTATAGGGACTATCTCCCTCCCATACCAGCTCAGTCTGATGAATTCTCGCTCATACTCTACCACTGATAGTTGCCTCTGTCTCAGACTGATAAATTCTCTTCTTCTCTCTTCTAAGTATACTTTACTGACATACTTCTTCCTGAACTCTGTTAGGAAGTAATCCCAGGTGATTTGATCTGGTTGCACCTCACTGGTGACTGTGTCCCACCACTGGTATGCATCATCCTGAAGTAGGGACACAACGCCCTCTAGGTTCTGCTCGGGGGTGCAATGAAGCCGTTTCAGCACTCTGATTGTTCCATCCAACCAATTTTCAGTTGTCATGGGATCATCCTCCTTCTTTCCAAAGAAATCCACAGCCCCATGTTTTGCAGTTTCTCTAAATGGGACTTCTGTGGTGCTGGTGGAGGTTGTGGCTGTGGTTGTGGCTGTGGAATTGCCCCCATCATTTGCCGGTAAAACTCGGTCATTTATTGAAATAATGCAAACTGAGGTTGGGTAGGTGCCTCAGCTGCTGGTGGAGCAGATTCTCTCCTACCCCCAGATTCAGCCCTTGGTGGAGCATGACTCTCCACCTCTTCATCAACTGCTTTTTGAAAAGTAGGATCCATATCCTAATCAAAATAAGAAAACAAACAGATCTGCATCAGTGTCACCTCAATACTTATAAATGCAATGCAATGGTATGCACTCTATCTAAGCCTAGAAACGCCTAAACCGATGCTCTGATACCACTAAATGTGACACCCTTTACCCGTCTACAGTGTAGCCGAGGAAGATATGCCACATAGTGTGTTGGAGCACCAAATCATATTTCAATTCAATTTACCCCTTTTTACTCAATTATTTAAAATTTTTATATTAATCTGAATTTTCTGCAAATTTTATAGAAAATCCGACAGAGTGCCGGCTATAAATTGGAAAAATAGTTCTTCTGAACCCGTTTAAAAGACACTTCCAATATAATTTTCAAATCTAGAACTCCATTATACACACATCTCAACTCAATCTCAAAATCTCAACACTATTTTCCAAATTTTTCTATTCACATCATCACTTGAAGCTCATTCATGAATATTTCTCAACATTTTATTTTTCAAGATACTATACAGAAAATCTCAATAACATGAAATTTCATATATTTACATTATCAAATAATTTTAAGAGTTTATAGTTACAATGCAAAACTAATACAAAATGCAAAATACAAAATGCCACCCAAAGTCCTAATGTCCTATCAAGTGCACTGCAGATGTGAGGTGACTATGGACTCAGTATGCAGCTCTGAAAGTTCACCCGGTTTGATGTCTGCTGGGCTCCCCAGCTACGTCTCCAGTACCTGACCGTGGCAAAAGCGATGCGCTAAACAATTCTGCTTAGTGGTGACAATATAAAATAAAATAACTAAAATAAAGTAAGTATGTAGAATGCATGTTTACATTTTTGATATACTTAATTTCTGATATTTATTACAGTATTATTCGATTAAAATTTGGTAAGATTTATTATCATTGCCCGAGTAACCCATACTAGTCGACTAGAGTAAACTGGCACTAGGTACTAAGTACCTCAGACCATCACACCATCGGTCACATTATGTCTCCCGGTGTGCAACAGAACAACTAATAAGCTGTAATAATTATCAGGGATAAAACCCGAGTATAACAACTCAATCAACATAGCCAAAGGCTATTATATCACAGAATGGCACGTGAGGCCCTAAAACACAGAATGGCATGAAGCCATATGTAGTACTGCTAACAGAACCCTATTGGCATGCCAACCTATCTAAATCAATCTTGCTAGGTGTACTAGGGCATGTTATACTCTTAAATTATACAATTCTTGAAATTCAAGTTTAGGTGTTACTATTCATTTCATTAGTTAACAAAAATGTTGACTTTTGCATGGACAATAGGTACATTGGTTTTAATATTCCCAACATACCATATTTTGCATTCTAAAATTGTTAGTATTGGTTGCCAATACCATTTTTAAGCTTAATGTTAATTGTTTAGAATTTTCAGATTTCAAGCTTTGTGTTTACTATTCCATTAGTTATTTTTGCAGTGGGAATTTGGCAAAGTGGTCAACATGAAAGTTGTTTCTTATTTTGTCTAGTTACATTTCTTTTTTTGAATCACTTCATTTGGATTTTTGTAGCTTAAGTTATGGCCCAAAAACTATAACTGGCCGGATTACAAGTTTTCCAGATTTTATGGACTAACCAAATCTATAGTATTTTGAGCAGCAAATGCAGGTCACTTTTTGAATATGTTATGGTCACAATTTGGGTTAGGTTTCTCCATGAAAGTTGTAAGTCTATATCTCAGCTTGTTTCTGGTAAAACTTTCAGGTCAATTGGACCTTTCTACACTGAGTTATGACCAAATGACTAAACACTGTTCATTTGGTCATTTTACCCAGGCAGTTTGCAGGTCACTCAGATTGGGGCAATCTTTAGGTCAACTTGGCTTGGTTTTCTGGGCATGGTTTCTTCACCAAAGTTGTGCCATTATGTGTCTAGTTTCATTTCTAATTGTCCTTGCACCAATTGAACCTCTACAACTCCAGTTATTGCTGCCCAAACCTGCTAGACTCATGCCCAGTCCTGCAGGTCACCAAGGGCAGCCACACTAACCTCAATTCCCACTACACAAACCACTTCATTTCTTGTTTACACATAACCAAATGGTCACAAATTGACCATTAAAACTCACTTTCACCATTACATGATCAATGTCTCAATTTTATACCCAAACCCTAACCCTAACATCTCAAATCATGCATTTAACTTGCATTTTATCATTTCACTTAAGAGACTAATGTTATGGTAGCCATACTACCATTTCTAGTTCCATGAAATCCTCAAAACCTCACCATATTCAAGGTTGCCGAAATTATGGGATGGGCATACACATGATATTTATTAAATTTCTTTGCAAATTTACACTCATTCATACTCCTTCAACATGAATTGAAAGAGAAAAGCAAGTTAAGTCACTAACCTCTAATGGAGTGAAATTAAAACTTGCAAGAACTCTTCTTTAACACTTCCTTTTGCTCCCAAAAGCTTCACTATGAGGAAAGAACAAGTTTTTGTGTTGGGAACTTAGGCTTTAGTTGGGTAAAAACCAAGAAAATCAAGCTTGGTAAAGCTTGGCTAAGGAGGGCTATGGTGTGGCAAGGAAGGAGAGAGGGAAAGCAAATGGTTGTTCCAGAATTTTTGACTTCTTTTCTGCCCATTTTATGTATTATAAGTATTTTTCTTTAATTTGATTGGCTAAGCATTTTAATTACCTCATGCTTACATAAGCATGAAGTAATAAATCCCATTTTCTTTTCATTTTCTTTTCTTTTCTTGTCTACTTAATTTCAATTAAATTTTTAATAATATTTATTCATATTTTATGTCATATAAATTATTTATTTAACTGAACAAGTTAGCCAAAAATCACCTCTGAAGGCGAAATGATCAAAATGCCCTCCGTTTGGCTTAACAGACCAAAATTGTCTGTACTGATTGAAAAATTTTTCTAAGCATTTTCTTAGCATTCTAATGCCATAGAAACCTCAATGACCCTTCTCTGGAGTCTCAAAAATTATTTTATGAATTTTTCCTGAGTCTAGGGTTGCTAACGGGCTTCACCGTCACTTCCTTTTCTGGTTGCTTATCCCTGGGGTTTCAGCTCGTTTAACCTTAGTGTATTTCATTCCTATAAATTTTTCTTGATTTTTATGAGCATTATTTAGTTTCTTTATAACTCTCTACTTTAGTCTAATTATAATTTCAAACATTCTAGCTACCCAGACCAACATTGGTTACCGAAAACAGTAGACTATATGTAACACCCTCATTTTCGTAGTCCGTACGTCCTACCGTTCTGACGGCTAATGTCTGCCCCGAAAAGTCGGAATGTCTGGAACTACACTCCAGTGATAGTAAACAAGCATAAAATAATGAAATATGTGATGAGAAAAATTAAAGAAAAATAAAAGAGAGAAAATGAAACTAAGTTAAATGAGCCGGCACCACAACGATGGGTGACCGCACCTGAAGGCTGTTGCCGACCCCAGGACCGCAGGGAACCCTCGGAATTAAATTTCGGGACATAAATAAAGGTTTATTGCAACGTAATTGACACTAGAAATATCAAAGGAAAAATAATAAATTAGTAAAAAGAAAAACGGAAAATCGAGAAATAGACAAAAATTGGTGTTAACGAAAAATTGGGAATATAACCCGAAGTGGGGCATTTTGGTCATTTGACACATAGAATTGACTTTTGACCTCAATGTACATTAAAATAAGTTGTATTACACTTTGAAAATATCATGAAAAATAAAAATGTCAAAATAAAAATGTGGTACATTATTTAAATAGTGAAAAAAATGAGGCAAATGTGCAAATTATGGAACTTTAACTAATTAAATTATTAATTTATTGTTAGTGCTCCACTAAATGGGATTAGTGGACATATAAAACCAAGTGGACAGCATGCAAATTCACTTTCTTCCTCATTTTTTTCACTTTGCCGAATTGCTTTCTCAAGTTATTCCATGGCCAAATGTTCTTCCAAGCTTCCTCCATGGCCATTCATGCATAAGCTCAAATCTACCATGATTCAAGCCATATTTCTTCAAACTCCCTTCATTAAAAGTGGTCTTCACACCATGGGCAGTATGTGGGCAGCAAAAAAGAGAGGAAATTCCATGGATTTATGAAGCTCAAGTTGAGGTTAGTGCTTAATCTTTCCATTTACCTTCACTAATCCTTGTGTTGAGCTTTGGGTAAGTTGAATTGCTAAGAAAAATTGAGGAAATAATGAGTATTGGTGAACCTTAGTTTTGGCAGCTATGAAAATGCATGGTTAGTGACTTATTCTTATATGTATTTGATAGGAATTAAGGTTGATTAACTCAAATAGAAGTGGTAGTAGTTTAATGTCCAAGTATGTGCATGTTAGTGCTTGAATTAAGGGTTTGAAATGGGACCTTGATGCTTTGGCAAACTACCATGTTTGGCAGCCTATAATATCATGAATTTATGTGTGTGAATATGAAATTTATTAATGAAATATGATGGTGTTGAATTATGGGCAGTTTGTATAATTGCCATGGAAGTGTATGTATGAAATAAGTGTTGATGTACATTGAATTTGGGTGGATGTGAATGTTGGACTTTAATGGTGAATTGTGTGCATTGAGCACTTGAGTGTTCTGCCCAATATGCTTGCTGGAATTGTGTTTAGTATTTGTAGAAGTGCTATGAATAAATAATGAAGTCATGAGGAGGAGGAGGAATGTCAAATTGGAAGTGTAATTGGTAAGTGATGAAGAATGTGCAGTAGGGCAGTATATGTTTTAGCTTAGAACCTTAAGTGTGTAACTCCAATTGGTATGAGGGGAGATGGGACAAATACCTCCCACTAACAGAATTTGTATACAATAATAAATGTCAAGTTAGCATACAAATGGTACCCTATGAAACACTGTAAGGGAAGAAGTGCAGAACACCAGTACGTTGAACTGAGTTGGGAAAAGATATCTAGACATTGATATAGAGTCTTATAATTATTTTGATATTTTTTTCGGAAAAGAATGATTTAGGTATTTGAAAATATATTTATAAGTTGTAGTGCTATTCCTTCTGGAAGCAAGAATAGATACCTTTGATTGATGGAGTTTGTGTATAGTGATATTTATTAAATAAGCATGAAGATACCAAGGTATAAGGTCTTGTATGAAATAAATGTAGAATACCTAGATAAAGGGTAATTTAACAGAGTTAGAATTGGTAAAAGAAACTGAAGGACCAGTAAGGATTCCAGTATGAGAAATCAGAGAACTAATGAATAATAGACTTTCATGAGTAGAAATAATGAAGGCGAAAGAAAAAAATGACGGGAGAGTGAATAAAATTATGAGATAACGATATTCTTAGTTCTTTGAATCCGATGAATTTCGAGGACAAAATTCCTTTTTAGAGGGGAAGAGTTGTAACACCCTCATTTTCGTAGTCCGTACGTTCTACTATTCCGACGGTTAATGTCTGCTCCGAAAAGTCAGAATGTCTGGAACTACACTCTAGTGATAGTAAACAAGCATAAATTAATGAAATATGTGATGAGAAAAATTAAGGAAAAATAAAAGAGAGAAAATGAAACTAAGTTAAACGAGCCGGCACCACAACGATGGGTGACCTCACCGGGAAGGCTGTTGCGGATCCCAGGACCGCGGGGAACCCTCAGAATTAAATTTCGGGACATAAGTAAAGGTTTATTGAAACGTAATTGACACTAGAAGTATCAAAGGAAAAATAATAAATTAATAAAAAGAAAAACGAAAAATCGAGAAACAGACAAAAATCGGTGTTACTGAAAAATTGGGAATATAACCCGAAGTGGGGCATTTTGGTAATTTGACACCTAGAGTTAACTTTTGACCTCAATTTCCATTAAAAATAAGTGGTATTACACTTTGAAAATGTCATGAAAAATAAAAATGTGGTACATTATTTAAATAGTGAAAGAAATGAGGCAAATGTGCAAATTATGGAACTTTAACTAATTAAATCATTAATTTATGGTTAGTGCTCCACTAAGTGGGATTAGTGGACATATAAAACCAAGTGGGCAGTATGCAAATTCACTTTCTTCCTAATTTTTTTCACTTTGCCGAATTGCTTTCTCAAGTTCTTCCATGGCCAAATGTTCTTCCAAGCTTCCTCCATGGCCATTCATGCATAAGCTCAAATCTACCATGATTCAAGCCATATTTCTTCAAACTCCCTTCATTAAAAGTGGTCTTCACACCATGGGCAGTATGTGGGCAGCAAAAAAGAGAGGAAATTCCATGGATTTGTGAAGCTCAAGTTGAGGTTAGTGCTTAATCTTTCCATTTACCTTCACTAATCCTTGTGTTAAGCTTTGGGTAAGTTGAATTGCTAAGAAAATTGATGAAATGATGAGTATTGGTGAACCTTATTTTTGGCAGCCATGAAAATGCATGGTTAGTGACTTATTCTTATATGTATTTGATAGGAATTAAGGTTGATTAACTCAAATAGAAGTGGCAGTAGTTTAATGTCCTAGTATGTGCATGTTAGTACTTGAATTAAGGGTTTAAAATGGGACCTTGATGCTTTGGAAAACTGCCATGTTTGGCAGCCTATAATATAATGAATTTGTGTGTGTGAATATGAAGTTTATTAATGAAATATGATGGTGTTGAATTGTGGGCAGTTTGTATAATTGCCATGGAAGTGTATGTGTAAAATAAGTGTTGATGTACATTGAATTTGGGTGGATGTGAATGTTGGACTTTAATGGTGAATTGTGTGCATTGAGCACTGAGTGTTCTGCCCAATATGCTTGCTGGAATTGTGTTTAGTATTTGTAGAAGTGCTATGAATAAATAATGAAGTCATGAGGAGGAGGAGGAATGTCAAATTGGAAGTGTAATTGGTAAGTGATGAAGATTGTGTAGTAGGGCAGTATATGTTTTAGCTTAGAACCTTAAGTGTGTGACTCCAATTGGTATGAGACCAATTAGAGGTGAAACTAGGCACAAAATGTGCCAACTTTTATGAGGGAACCTTACCTAAATTCTATCCACAAAGTGACATAAAAATTGACCAAATCCGGAATAGGTAAGTGCATGCCAGAATTTTTGACCATATGAACATTAGTCATTAGGAGGACCATAACTCACTCAAAACAGGTCCAATTGACCTGAAATTTTTACCATGAATAGTTTAGACATAGATCTACAATTCTTATGAAGACACCAAAGCCTAAAAATGGCCATAACCAAGACAAATAGCTTGTACAAGTTCGGGTACCAAAACTGGCCGAAGTGAAAATGACCTAAAAATGACCTAAGCCTACCATTTTAGTGCATTCTTTCCAGCATTGGTAAATTGACCATAACTTGGTGTACGAAACTCAGAATGACCTGAAATTTTGCCCCGCATGCAATAAGACATAGAACTAAAAGTTTTTAGTTTGGACCGAAACTCGAAAACCAAGGGAACTAGGTCGTCCGGCTAGGTCAAAATAGTATACCAAAATCCGGTAAATTGCAATAAAATACAATACACTTGAAAATGAATTTGGTAACATATACCAACACTAAAGGGCTATAAAATGTGACATATTGGTAACTTTGGAATTGTCACACCTTACCCCTCTGTAAGGCATAACATGTTCCCTTAGAATACTTAATGAACTACCGAACTTCACCTACCGATAATTCACTAAGTACACTACAAGGGATTTTAAAACTATTTTCTTGCATTTTGGAAGTGGTGAACATTTTGGTAGGAATTAAAAACCATTTATTCAAAGTTTAAATACTAGTAAAAATTTTTGTCCATTTTAATTTTGCCGCAAATTTTATAAAAATGTTGACAGAGTTCCGTTTTTATTTGGAGAAAACAGTTCTTCAAATACCTGAAAAAAAAATACTTCCAATAATTTTCTCAACTCCCAACCTCCAATAAATCTCAAATCAACTCAATTCAATTCACTTCAAAATAATTCCACAATCCAAATCAAAATTTATCATTTCAAAATATTTAATACTTCATTCATAAGGCATAAAGTATGAAATTCACAGGTACAAGTATTAATTTATAGAAGGAAATCCAAAAATAATATTATTACAATTTATTTACAACTGCTCAACTTTACATTGATACATACAACATTTCTATATTTACATCAAAATTAACTACAAGGGTATAAAATAATACCCGTACAAAATGATTAGTGTGGTCCACAATTCAATAGCAGCTTACTCTGCTGCTTTCTCCTTGCTCTTATATGCGACAGCAAAATAAGCTATCGCTGAGTATAAAAATACTCAATGGTGCATAATAAAAATTTGAAATGCGATACATAAATCATTCATTGATGAAACACAATTTAAATATTTCTCAAATTATCAAAGCTCATAATAACACAATTTAGTCAAATAATTTCATAAACACAGTGTTGCCAAAATCATACACAACTTAAGCCATGACATAAAATTTCCGATCAATGCCGTGTTGTACACCACGACAAAGCAATCTACAACTCCATTAATCGAAATCAATGAGGGAGGTGGCTAGCTAGCTAATGAGTACTCATCCGATCTCAACCTCAACTGGCAAGCCAGAGAGGGAGGAAAATGAACGATCTCAACCCCATAAATGGAGAAGGAATAATGTGATACTGTCATGCTAAGTATGAACACAAAATCTATTCAAAACAATTTATTCAAATAATTTATTGGAAATCTGGTAAATTTTCAAAGTCATATCCACAATCGTAAATGGCAACACAATTCATATTTAACTCAAAAAAAATCAAAATTTCAAGAATCATATATTTAAACAAAAATTACTGTGCACAGACCTGACGTGAGTCGCCTCTAGGCCTTGACTTAGTCTCTCCGAGCTTCCAAGTCTTTTTCAGCTGAAACACACAGTTTCATAGTGTTTTAGTACCATAACTTAGCATAAATCCAAAAATAAATTTAACTTCACTTTTACCTAGCTTTAATGTGCTAAATTCGACGTCCTCGAAGTTTTTGTGTTTCAGGTTACTATTCACTACACTATTCAAGTCAAATTGTTGACTTTTTAAGGCTTAATAGGTATGGGAACTCCAACTTCACCCACATACCACATTTTGGTCATTAAATTTGTTGGTTTTGGTCATTTTCTCAAAGCTTAAGTCCTTTAGGCAAAATTGTCAAATTTTCAGTTTTGGTGCTCCTAGTTGCACTGTTCCATTGGTCATTCTACTGTTAAAATTTGGCAAATATTTCTTCATAGAAAATGTTCTCTATTGTCTTAAGTTTATTCTCCTTTTTGAATCACTCCAATTGGAGTTTTGTAGCTCAAGTTATGGCCATTTGAACCATGGCTGCCGGATTGAATGCAACCCAGATTTTCTGGGCAATTTTGGTGCTGGCAGTTTTGGGTCACCAACTTGGGGTGGTCAAACGACTTGGTTGCTGGCAGAATTTGGGTTTTTGTTCTTCATAAAAGTTTTATGTCTATATCTCATCTAACCACTGGTAAAATTTCAGGTCATTTGGAACTGCCTAGCTCGAGTTATGACCAAATGAATAAACACTGTTCATTTGGTCAGTTTGTACAGGGCAGCCTGCACTTATCCAATTTTGGTCAATTTGTTCACTAGGTTTTGGTCATTTTTTGGGTATGGTTCCTAAATAAAAATTGTGTCATTTTATGTCTATTTTATCCCAAATTGGTCCCAACTTGGAAAAATTTCATTTTTTTTTTCTTGGTTTTTCTTGATTTCATCACATGACCACATGACCCTCTCTCTCATTTTAATCATAATTTTCCCAACACAACTCATTTTCACTCATTGACCCATTTTTCTTTTCAATCACACAAAGAACCATTTTACATTTTCATTTTTTTTTTTTTTTTTAAATAAACCTAAGTCCCCAAAACAAACTACTAACTTTTGTGCATTTATTAAAACCAAAACAATGCATGCTTATGCTTTAACTTTAACTCAATCAAGCTCATATACACCTTCAATCATCATCACACACACAACACAAAAAAGCCTAGCTATTTTTTTTTTTAAAAAATCATTTTTTTATTTTTTTTTTTCTTTTTTTAATATAATAAAGTTTACTATAAACATAAATTAATTCAACTAGAAATTTTTTTTTTTTTTTAATAACCTTTCCTGAATTTTCAAATCTCAAATCTTTTACTTTCTTCACTTTTCTTTCCTTAGTTCTCCTTTCCAAGTTGCAAGAACAAGGTGTAATCCATAATTTTTGGGGAGTTTATGGGAAAATTTGGGGTTTTAAAAGCTTACACACAAGCTTTAATGGAGGATTTTGAGAGGGAGAGGGTGAGAGGTGAGAGACGGCAAAAATGGGTGAGGAAGACAATTTTTTTCTTTTCTTTTCTTTTATAAATTTTAGCTAAATTAATACATAATTATCCCATAATTTTTAAATTCTTAATTATTAAGTTTATTGCATCATGCATGATGTCATGCATGATGTAATAAACCTTTTTCACTTTTTCAACTTTTTCTTTTTCCTACATATATATTTTTTTATTTATTTTTCTATTAGTTCTTTAATTTAATTCTCGATTCCAAAATTTTCTTTTCTCCGATTTTATTTGACAGTTAGGTCAGGAGTCAGCTCTCGGGGTCAATTGACCAAATTGCCCCTCGCCAGTTCATCTCGGTTTACAAATAATTCAATATTTCTTTCGGCTCCCTGACCGAATTATTTAACTGACTTAACAGTTCTTTTTCGTGATTTTCTCTTTTCCACTGTGTTCATAAGGGTCCTAAGGACCGCAGCTTCACATTTTATGGTTTGAAATTTGAGTTTACAACGACTTCGCAGTCCTTTCCGAGAAGGTCACCCATCGCTGTGACTCTCGGCTCGTTTAACCTCTTATGTTCTGTTTTTCTTACTTATACTTAACTAATTGGTAATTACTAATTATTTGTATTTATGGCTTCTCTAGTTGTCCTAAGTGTGACTCTAATCCCCTTAATTGTCCGGACCGACTCCGGTCACTGGAACGGTGAAATATACCAGGCTATACAAATAGGGATGTTACAGGAATTGACTCACTTAGAGTACATCAAGGGTCAACATTATAAGTTGACTAATGAAATGAATTGAAGGGAATAGTACCAAGAAAATTTAGATATTAGATTTTATGGTTGGAAACAAATTCATTGAGTACTGAAACACTTTAAATTGTGTGTTTCAATTGATAAGTATATTGAGAAGCATAAAGAACTTTGAGTCAAGGTCTAGGAGCGACTCAAATCAGGTTTGTGCACTAGTTTTTTTTTTAACTGATTTTGCTCTGAATATTTCATATGATTAAATGACATATTTTTCTTATGTATTATGTTTAACAAGCATTGGATTTAATTCAATGATTATTGAAATTGTTATAATATGTATGAATTTAGCGTTGTGAAATGGTATTTCCACAAGTATTAAGCATTGTTGTGGATTGAATAAATTATGTTTTGGAAACTTGTCATAGAACACGTTTTGAATTGTGATGGGCAATTTGCATGGAAAAATGCAAATTTATGATTTGAATTGCGATGAGCATAAAAATTATTGGATATTAGAATTGACTTTGAATCGAATTGTATAGTGATTTATGCTCACTAGAAGGATTGTGATATTATTTTATATCTCACTATAGATGCTTGATTAGGTTATTACCCGTCTCTCTCATTTGTTGAGAAGACAATGGAGTTAGTTGTGTTTTGATTACCATGGTACGTGCACAGGCTTAGATTCTCCTCTTATTAGAGGTTAGATCTAAGTTTTTATGTTATGGCCCTTTTGGAAGATTCATTATTGTGATGTGTACTGTTCACGATGATTCGACCTCCCCGACCATAGGGAGTTAGAATCCGATTCGACCTCCCCAACCATAGGGAGTTAGAATCACCCCGAAGATGGCCCTTTCGGATTAGTCTTGCATATTTAGTGAGACAAAGAATGGTTTTTGAGGTAAAGAATGACTTTGAGATAAAGAATGGTTTTTGAGATAAAGAATGGCTTTTGAGATAAAGAATGGTTTTCGAGATATAGAATGGTCATTGAATAGTAAAGAATTTTGATTTCAAATGGGATTTATATATAATTGATTTTATTGGAATTAATCTTTATCTCCAATAAATTGTTGGAATTACCTTAAATGGTTAGTTATAATTTGATAAATTAAATTTCGTGATCAAAGTCATTTTATATAAATGATTTATATTATTGGCAATGAATATTTTGAGTTTTGAAATTTGATGAGTATTTAGATTTCCAAATTATTTGCTGTAAATTTTGTCAATATATATTGTACTATGTTTTAAATTATAGTTATGCACCACTGAGTTCACCACTCAGCGATAGCTTTGTATGCTTGTCACACCCTACTCCCCTGTCAGATGCAACATGATCCCGTAGTACACCTAATGAATTACCGTACTTCGCCTACCGATAACCCATTAGATATACTACAAGGGATTTTAAAACGATTTTCGTGAAATTTAAATCATCGGTTAAAATCTGGTGTTATAATTTTTTTTTTTTTCAGAATTTCGGCAAAGTGCCGGCTGCATTTTGAGAAAACAGTTCTTCAATCCTGCAAAAGAAAATGCTCCCAATATGTTTTCTTAAATACAACTTCAATAACTTCATTTCAATTCACAATTCAATTCTCAATAAACAATCAATTCATTTTTAAACTACTCTCATCATAAAGAAACATTTCATTGATTACAAGACTCAAAATTTATAATACAAAACTATTCAAGTAAATGAAATCTCAACTTTATATTTACAATAATTTATATTTAATTACATACCAAAATATTTTACAAGAGTTTTTATACAACTGCTCAAATAATTTACATACATATTATTACATGCATACATCAAAACCTATGTACATGGGTATACCTACGATATACCTGGAGCTGATATGAATATGTCTTCAAAGAAACTTATTCACTGCTCTATGCTCTTTTACTGCTGACAAAGATACAAAGCTATCGCTGAGTGGTGAACTCAGTGGTGCACAACTATAATTTAAAACATAGTACAATATACATTGACAAAATTTACAGTAAATAATTTGGAAATCTGAATACTCATCAAATTCCAAAACTCAAAATATTCATTGCCAATAATGTAAATCATTTGTATAAATGACTTTGATCACAAAATTCAATTTATCAAATCATGACTAACCATTTAAGTAATTCCAACAAAATCAATTATACATAAACCATAATTGAAATCACAATTCTTTACCATTCAAAAGCCATTCTGTATCTCAAAAATCATTAGGTATCTCAAAAATCAATCTTTATCTCACTAACTATGCAAGACTAATCCGAAAGGGCCATATTCGATGTGATTCTAACTCCCTATGGTCGGGGAGGTCGAATCATCATGCACAGTACCATCACAATAATGAATCTTCCGCAAGGGCCATAACTATAAAATAAACTTAGATCTAACCTCAAATCAGAGGAAAATCTAAGCCTATGCACGTACCATGGTAATCAAAACACAACTAACTCCATTGTCTTCTCAATAAATGAGAGAGACGGGTAATAACCTAGTCAAGCATCTATAGTGAGATATAAAACAATATCACAATCCTTTTAGTGAGCATAAATCACAATATAATTTGATTCAAAGTCAATTCCAATATCCAATAATTTTTATGCTCATCACAATTCAAATCATAAATTTGCATTTTTCCATGAAAATTACCATCATAATTCAAAACATGTTCTATCACAATTTTCCAAAACATAATTCATTCAATCCATAACAATGCTTAATACTTGTGGAAATACCATTTCACAAAGCTAAATTCATACATACTATAACAATTTCAATAATCATTGAATTAAATCCAATGCTTATTAAACATAATACATAAGAAAAGTATGTTATTTAATCATATGAAATATTCAAACAAAATCAGTTAAAAACTAGCTGTGCACAAACCTCTGATAACTGTCTCTTGGTCTTGACTCAGTGTTTCCTTCCCTCTCCCTGAGTCTTTGCTAACTGAGAAACACAATTTGAAGTGTTTCAGTACTTAATTAAACTGTCTCTAACGATAATGTTTGATAAATAATTCACTGAATGCTATTATTTGCTTAATCAACTTAATATATCGACCCTCGATGCGTTTTAGGTAATTTATGTTTTAACGTTACTAATATGTCACATTCGATAGTCTTTTAGGGTTGGTACATGTTACCAAGTTCATTTCCATGTATACTGCATTTTCTTGCAATTTGCTGGATTCCGGGATACTAGTTTGACCTAGCCGGACTACCTAGTTTCCTCGGTTTTCGGTCAAAACTACAAACTTGTAGATCTATGTCTTATGGAACGCGGGGCAAAATTTCAGGTCATTCTGAGTTATGTAGACCAAGTTATGGTCATTTTATTATTTCTGGTCAAATTGCACTAAAATTAGTCATTTTAGGTCACTTTAGGTCATTTTAGGTTCGGCCAGTTTTTGGACCCGAACTTGTGCAAGCTGTTTGACTTGCTTATGGTCATTTCTGGGCTTTGGTGTCTTCATAAGACTTGTAGATATGGGTCTTAACTATTCATGGTCAAAATTTCAGGTCAATTGGACCTGTTTTAAGTGAGTTATGGCCTAAACACTAACTGCTGCCCAAATGGTCAATTTTCAGGCCTCAATTGCACTTAATCCGGATTTGGTCATTTTTCAAGCTACCTTGCAAGCAGAATTTTGGTATGCTCCCTTCATGAAAGTTGGCACATTTTGTGCCTAGTTTCACCTCCAATTGGTCTCATACCAATTGGAGCCACACACTTAAAGTTATAGGCGTAAAACACAAACTGCCTTATTGAAATTCTTGCATACACATCAAGCATCACTTTTAACACTCACCAAACTTAACATTCAAACCAATTCTGGTTGTACCACAACCTAAACATAATTTATAACATATTATAGGTCATTTTGGCAGCTTACAATTACATTCAATGTGCACATTATAGTCCAGAATTTACCAACTTCAATTTACATACAATTTAACTACATAACAAGCTCATTTACATGCCTAAACTCAAACCCTTGTACACATATGCAATCTGCCATAGCAAGCACCATAATTCAACCATGTAATTTCATAAACCAACCCATGAAATAACATTTTTTTGGTTCACAATGCAAGCTGCCGATTCACCATCACACTCCATTAATTTCCAAGCTTCCAAATTCAAATACGCATTCACAATATACTTATTATACATCACCCAATTTATTTATACACATATAAACACATAATTAACCCTTTAATCTACCATTTACAAGCAAGAATAAACTATTTTCAAGGAGTTTCCATGGCTGCCAAAAATACAGCTCTCCCTTTAAACATCAAACCTCAAAATTCTTTTCAAAATTCAAGTACCCATAACCTCCTTACTAACTTTAATGAAGCACTAACCAAAAACATAAACTTACCACTTTGGAAACTCTTCAAAATCTCTCCAAAACTTGGTCTTCTTGCTGCCTATCTACTGCCCAAGTGGTGTAGAATAGTTTTTGTGAAGGAAGCTAGTGAAAAATATGGCTAAATCATGGTTGCATGGAGCTTGGCCATGGATGGCCATGGTGGTTCTTCAATGGAAGCTCACGGCTGAATTTTTGAGGTTGAAGAAGAAAATGAATCTGCTGTCCAAATGCAGATTAAGTGGTCCACTTTAGGTGTGAGTGGAGCACTAAGTGATATTTAGTGATTGTTTATTCATAATTTTCCTTATTCCCACATTAAGCTCCCAATTTTTGCAATTAAATTATGTACCACCCATTTAATTTTTCATGACATTTTCCAAGTGTAATATCATTTATTTTTAATGGAAATTTAGGTCAAAAGACAACTCAGGGTGTCAAATGACCACAATGCCCCTGTTCGGATTGCATTCCCGATTTTTCGGTAACACCGGGTTTTGTCCGTTTTTTGATTTCTCACTTTTCTTTGTACTAATTAATTAATTTTTCTTTGATATTTCTAATGATATTTATACTTCAATTGATGTCTCTTTAAGTCTTAAAATTAATTTCCAGGGTTCCCCGCGGTCCAAGGCTAGTCAACGGTCCACGCCGTGACTTCCCCGTGCGGTCACCCTTCGCTAGGGTTCTCGGCTCGCTTAACTTGGTTACATTTCTTTGCTATTATTTTTCCTTTATTTTTCTTGTATTTTATTTTCTTGTATTTCATTATTTTATGTCTCCTCAATCATAACGAAGTGTAGTTCTAGGCATCCTAGCTGTCCGGACCACACTGGTCACTGGAATAGTAGAACGCACTACCGAACTTAGGGGTGTTACAATGCTGCCGCAGATGAAAAGAGCATAGAGCAGTTGAGTAAGCTTCTTTGAAGAAGCATTTAGATCAGCTCCAGGTATACCCATGTACACAGGTTTTGATGTATGTATGTAATAATATGTATGTAAATTATTTGAACAGTTGTATAAAAACTTTTGTAAAATATTTTGGTATGTAATTAAATGTAAATTATTGTGATATAAATGTTGAGCCTTGTAATGAATGAAATGATCTTTATGATGAGATTGGTTTGAAAATGAATTGATTTGATTATTGAGATTTGAATTATGAGTTGAAATGAAGTTATTGGAGTTGTATTTGAGAAAACATATTGGGAGTGTTTTCCTTTTTAGGTTTGAAGAACTGTTTTCTCAAAATACAGTCAGCACTTTGTCGAAATTTTGAAAAATTTGTATAACACTAGATTTTAAGCGATGATTTAAATTTCACAAAAATTGTTTTAAAATCTCTTGTAGTATATCTAATGTGTTATCGGTAGGTGAAGTACGGTAATTCATTAGGTGTACTACGGGATCACGTTACATCTTAGGGGGGAGTAGGGTGTGACATGTTTTGTGATATCAGAGCAATGGTTTTAAAGTAAATTTCAAACTGTGAATTTGAAATCTTTTTATTGGTAACTATAACTGCTCAAATATTTGATATATATAGTACATTTACATCATAAATATGAACTAATGGAGAGAAATCTCCTTGTGTTAGTTGTACAAGAAATAGAAAATCCTATGAAAAGATATGGAAGAGAAAAATGAGATAATAGAACAGTTTATGATGGCAAAAGTACAAGTTGAGGCCCCAGCTCCTTAGAGTGTTGAAGGCCCGACTGTACCAGTTTTACCATTACAAATTACTGCACAAATGGCCAAGCAAATAGCCACTTTCTTTCAATAAATGCCTGATACTCTGTCAGCTCAAGCTCAAGCACAAACCCAACCCCCACAAGGGTAGTGTGAAATAGAGAAGAGGGAGAAACCTATGGGTCAGAGTTTGAATAGTAATTTGGGGAAGAGAAAAGAATTTGAGGAACCCCGAGCTCAGGGATATGACAGAGGCGGATCATCAGGGCAGAGAACACCAAGATCTAGTCATTGAACAACCAGAAGTTCCTATTCTGCCCGTTTCTGCCATGTTTGTGGTAAGCTACATCTAAGTATTTATCGTAAGGCCTCTGGAGCCTGCTACAATTGTGGAAAGCTTGGACACTTTGTTAGAAATTGTACTAGAGTACCTCTATCTGCTCTCGAAACCATAACATAGTGAATCAACCCGAACATAGTAGCACATCAGTTAGAGTGTCCACTATGCGCCAAGGGGAAAGAACAGAAACTTCGGATGTAGCTGTTAGTAAGTTCTTAATAATAATAAAAAAAAATTTATTGTGTGATCCTAGCACTACTTAGTTGTATGTTAGTGTTATAACTATATGTTTTTTTATTATTCCTTTACAGGGGAATAAATTTTGAGGCATTAGTGATTAGTCCTTTAAGATAAGGATTGTGATAATAAGTGAAATTAGTTTTGGAAGAGTTTATCGGCGAAAGTATTTTATAACACACCATAAATTATAAAACTAAATGGCAAGCCTACTTAATATAAGGCAAGAGGACGTAAAAGTAAATTACAATAATATAATTGCTCTAGATGAGGGCAAAGATGTTACTATTAGTAATTTTTAATGGATATTGTAATCATAATAAGATTCGAATATCAGTAAATTCGAAAAGGATAAAATCTAGGAAAATTTGATCTATTGGGATGTATCGTAGTAACTATGCAATGTTCTTGATGTTTGTATTATAAGCTGCAGATTACAGTACCAACATGGGATTATTATGTAGAGCTACGTGCTTCCTCGTGGTACAATAAAATAAGAATATTTATAAGTAATCTATAAATTAATACAGTTACGCTCGAATAGAGTACTATTACGGGAAATAAATATGAAAATTTTAGTTAGAAATTTAAAACCTTAGAACTAGCCTATCGAAAGACTGCACTTGTAAGGTAGCTAGAGTCAGTGACTCGGTTACATTAATGTGAACTACCTGTACCACAGTAATTGCTATAAGCTTAGAGATATCAGTACAACTTATCATCCTCAAATGAATGGACAATTTAAACGAGTAATTCAGGTAAATTCTGAAACTCCTTGAGTTCCTGTAAATAATGAAATGAAATGATAATAATAACCTGTAATATGTGATAAGCCCTCGAGAATATACTGAGAACTTGTGCCATTGAATCTGAGGGGAGATGGGACATATACCTCCCACTAACTGAATTTGTATACAATAATAAATGTTAAGTTAGCATACAAACGACACCCTATGAAACACTGTAAGGGAAAAAGTGCAGAACACCAGTACGTTGAACTGAGTTGGGAAAAGATATATAGACATTGATATAGAGTCTTATAATTATTTTGATATTTTTATCAGAAAAGAATGATTTAGGTATTTGAAAATATATTTATAAGTTGTAGTGTTATTCCCTCTGGAAGAAAGAATTGATACCTTTCATTGATGGAGTTTGTGTATAGTGATATTTATTAAATAAGCATGAAGATACCAAGGTATAAGGTCTTGTATGAGATAAATGCAGAATACCTAGACAAAGGGTAATTTAACAGAGTTAGAATTGATAAAAGAGACTGAAGGACCAGTAAGGATTCTAGTATGAGAAATCAGAGAGCTAATGAATAATAGACTTTCATGAGTAGAAATAATAAAGGCAAAAGAAAACAATGATGGGAGAGTGAATAAAATTATGAGATAATGATATTCTTGGTTCTTTGAATCCGATGAATTTCGAGGACGAAATTCCTTTTTAGAGGGAAAGAGTTATAACACCCTCATTTTCGTAGTCTGTACATCCTACTGTTCAGACAGCTAATGTCTACCCCAAAAAGTCGGAATGTCTGGAACTACACTCCAGTGATAGTAAACAAGCATAAAATAATGAAATATGTGATGAGAAAAATTAAGAAAAAATAAAAGAGAGAAAGTGAAACTAAGTTAAACGAGCCGGCATCACAGTGATGGGTGATCGCACTGGGAAGGCTATTGCCGACCCCAGGACCGCGAGGAACCCTCGGAATTAAATTTCGGGACATAAGTACAGGTTTATTGAAACGTAATTGATAATAGAAATATCAAAGGAAAAATAATAAATTTGTAAAAAGAAAAATAAAAAATCGAGAAACAGATAAAAATCAGTGTTACCGAAAAATCAGGAATATAACCCGAAGTGGGGCGTTTTGATCAATTGACACCTAGAGTTGACTTTTGACCTCAATGTCCATTAAAAATAAGTGGTATTACGGTTTGAAAATGTCATGAAAAATAAAAATGTGGTACATTGTTTAAATAGTGAAAGAAATGAGGTAAATGTGCAAATTATGGAACTTTAACTAATTAAATCATTAATTTATGGTTATTGCTCCACTAAGTGGGATTAGTGGACATATAAAACCAAGTGGACAGCATGCAAACTTCAATTTTCCTCACTTGTTTCTTGAATTTTTCTCTTATAATCTTCTTACCAAGGTAAAATATCAACTTCTTGTTGAAGTGGTTATGAATTTCATGGGATAAAATTAGGGTTTTAAGGGTTGTAAAGGTGCATCAATGGAGGAAAGTTGAGAGAATGGTAGAAAGAGAGGGAGGTGACGGCTGGCTACCTTTTAGGAAGAAGATGATAATATTTTCTTTTGATTTTTAATAGTTTTGTCTTATCTAATTCACATTTATCCCCAATATTTAGTAATTAAAAATTATAATGTTAATTGTATCATGCTAGCATCATGCTTAGGTCATAATTTACTTTAAAATTTAGAAATTTCATTTCTTTTTCTTTTCTTTCCCTACTCTCTTCATTTTTAACCCCTTTTTCAATAATTTAATTTCACATATTTTAATGGACATTTAGGTCAAAAGTCACCTCTAAGGGTGAATTGACTAAAATGCCCCTCATCGGTTATAATCCATATTTTTAATAATGTCCGATGAGTCCTTAAATTCTGATTCACTTATTTGAACTTATTCTCTTTTCTTTTCTATGATTTTCTAATTCCAAATAGTTTCGCAATTATTCCATGGCCTAGGATGTCATGGCATCCCACATGAATTTAGGGTTGCAATTGAGCTTACAGTCACTTCATAGGTCGATCACCCATGGCTGGGACCTCGGTTCATTTAACCTAATTGTACTTCATTACTCCTATTTTAATCCAGCTTCATTTTCTCTTTGTCAATTTTATTTATGGCTCTTCTATGTGAATTAAGTATAGTCCTAGACATTCTAGCCGTCTAGATAGACCCTAGTCACCGGAACAGTAGAATGTACAGACTACTTAATATGAGGGTATTACAATTCTCCCCCCCTTAAAAAAATTTCATCCTAAAATTTTACCTGGTATCAATATCTGAAGAGTTGTGGGTGATGTCTCCTCATGTCCTCCTCGCTTTCCCATGTAGCTTCCTGGCTTGAATGATGGTTTCACAACACCTTGAATATTGGTATCTACTTGTTCCTTAGCTTCTTCACTGTAACACCCCTCACCTGTCTACAGTGTAACCGAGCAAGGCATGTCACACTTAATGCCGGAGCACCCTATCTTATCTTACTTTATTCCTTTGATAATTTTGTTATCGTTATATTTTAATAACAATTATTTTTTCTAAGGAGAAACCAGCGGAGTTTCTCCTATTTTTATTATCATTTGGCGTATTTTACTATTCACTTGCTTGAAATTTTCAATAATATTTAACAATGAAAATATCATTCATACTCATCATATTCATCTCACATTCAATTCTTGCAATTCACATACTCATTTGTACAAATCTATTCATTTCCATACATATTCATTAATGCACGATATATATATATATATATTTTCATTAATTTACATAATATACAAATTAATTTTAGATGAAAGAGCTAATCTATTAATTTACATCCCATACATATTAAATACAATTTCCTCGATTGCATTACAACATATGAAATAATTATAATACATAAAATACATAATATGACTAATGAGAGCCCAATCTACATGCATTGCTGAGGATGTGACAACCTTGAATACTTTTGATATTTCTACAGATCTGGACTCAAAAAATCCCAGTCAAATGTCCACTGGGTTTTATCTTCAGTACTTGCACAAGGAAACAAATTCATCGACCTAAGCATCGCTGCTTAGTGGTGCGATAATATAACAAAGAAAATAATATACAAAATACAGTTGAAAATAAAACACAGTTCATTGTAACATTTATTTACATTATAATTCTATTACTAATCTTTTGTATCGTTTAATTTAATACTTTCTAGGTTATCTTTGATTATTTCATAATAACTAAGGCTCTCAGAGTCATTTCATAATAGATAAATTTTTAATATCAGTCCAGTTCATTTCAATTCTTTCCGCTAAATAACTAATCTAATTTATTTTAGGTCTTCTTACTCATTTATTTAATTTTTAATATTTTTAATTGCTAATATTCTTAACTTATTTTAATAAATTTCACTACCCAAGTAACATATGACAGGCTGACTAAACTGGATAATAGGTCGTTGGCACTGGACACCGTAGTGTCTCAGGCCGTCATACCATGGGACGTGTAAGCTTAGTACGTCAATCACGTATGCAGTCAGTATTGCTAAAAAGCCATGATAACATATCAGTTTGGCTAAAAGTCATGATAACAAGTAATTGGGCATAAAAGCCATGAGTGCGGGCATAAAGCCATAAATACAGGAATGAAGCCTTACGCAGTACTGCTAAAATAATACCCTATTGGCATGCCAATCTATCCAATCTGACACACGTGTCTAGGCAATACATGGGCACATAAGTACCATTAAGTGTTATTATATTTTATTATTTCATTATTTCATTATAAGCTCTAATAATAATTTATAATATTTCAATTGTATTCCTAACAGAAGTATAAATTTCTAAAATACATTTCTTCATAATTTATGTATTCATTTGATCATTCATATGATCGCAATTCACATCAATTATCGAAGATACCGTTGTACACAAAGTGTTTTTCCTTTCTACAATAATGAGAATTAATGTCTCATTCTTACATTCATTTGATTCATTTATTCAATTCACTAATTACACTATATATATTAGTGCTCATAATGGCTTCTTTAATTTCTTTTATTATTTTTTATGTCTTTGGAATTACTATTCACATATCACTATTCACTCAAATTCTTGACTTTTTCATACATAATATGTATACAAATGTTTGATACATAATTATACCACATTTTGGGTTTTAGATTTGTTGGCATTGATTGCCAATTGCCATTCAAAGCCTCCTAGAATTTGGAAAACTTTTCTTCATCAATGTTGTTCCTTTATGTGTTTTCTTTAATGTCCTTTTTGAATCACTCCATTTGGAGTTTTGTAGCTCAAGTTATAGTCAATTTACCATAACTGGCCGGATTAGTCCTTGCCCAGATTTTCTGGGCAAATTTGGTTCTGTCAGATTTGGTGTCCTAACTTGGACTAGCAATTTAAATTGGTTAGGGTCAGAATTTGAGTTTTTATTCCTCATAAAAGTTGTTCTAAATTGTCAAATCTTTCCATTGATAAAAAATTTAGGTCATTTGGATATTTCTACATTGAGTTATGGCCACTGTTCATTTGGTCATTTTCCAGTGACAGCTTGTGTGTTACCTAGATTGAGGCAATTTTTAGGTCAACTTAAGTTGGTTTTCTAAACAGGTTTTCTTCATGAAAAATGTGGCTTAAGGTCTTAAATTTTATCTCCAATTGGTCTCACACCAATTGGTCATTTAAACACACTGGACTCATAGGTCCAGAATTCCCTACATAAACACAACACTCCCAATACGACCATTCCACACTACTACCAACCTCAAATCACATTCCATGCACTTCAAATAGTCCATAATTGATCTCAACAACATTAATTTATTAACATATCATCACATTCCTAATTTTCGTACTAAACCCTAACTTATAACTTTTGTAAATCTCATGTAACACATATACAACATCATCTAACTCAATATACACCTCAATTAACATTAATCTACAAGTTTAATTGCAACAAAATCTTCAAAACCCTAACCCTCTCATGGCTGCCAAAAATTGATCTTTCAATTCCTCCTTATATTCTTTCAATTCCATAAGAGTTCAACTTAGTTTAGCATACTTACAACACTTATAGAAGAGAAAAGACTTGGATAGTGCACTAACCTTGTGAGCAGAAATTTCTCTCACCCAATCTTCAATTTTCCTTCACTTTCTTTGGTTTTCTTGACTGCCAAACACCTTCCCAAGATGAGTAGACAATTTTTGGTGAATAGAAGAAGAGATTTTATGGTGGAAAAATGGTGGAAATCAAGCTTGGGATGGTTTCCAATGGAGGTTTTCACTCTCTCTCTCTCTCTCTCTCTCTCTCTCTTTATTTGGTTCGGCTGGTTTGGGAATGAAGAAGGCATATTTGCTTTTTAATTTTTATCTCATTTATTTCTTTTTATTTGATTTAAATGTGGTTGTTAAGTTTTGATTGGTGGAGGCCTTCTTAATGACATCATAATGATGTCATAATTCCAATTTTAATTCATTTTCCTTTCTTTTCTTTTCTACTCATTTTTAATTAAATTTTTAGTAATATTTATTTACATTTTATGTCATATAATTTATTTACTCAATTGGACAAGTTGGTCAAAAATCATCTCTAACGGCGAAATGATCAAAATGCCCTTCGTTTGGCTTAAGGAACCAAAACTGTCTGTACCAATATTAAAAATTCTCCTAACCTCTTCTTGGCATTCTAATGCTACCTAAGGCATCGTAACTCTTCTCTGGCATCCCAAAAATTATTTCATCGGATTTCCCTTGGATTTAGGGATACTAGCTGTGAAGACAACAACTTTCCATTAGGGTCACTCATCACCGGGGCACCGGCTCATTTAGCTTCATTGTATTTTATTTCTAAAATTTTTTCTTAATTTTTCTTACACTTATTTGGATTATTTATGACTCCTCACTCTAGTCTAAATACAATTCCAGATATTTTAGCTATCCGGACAGACCATGGTCGTTGAAACAGTAGAATGTACGGTTAGGCTAAAGTGAGGTTGTTACATTCACCTTATGTGCCAAGATCTCTATGGGCTCTTCATCATATGTGACACCCCTTACCCGTGTACAGTATACCCGAGTAAGTAATGCCACACGGTGTACTGGCACACTCTAATATACCTTACTTAATTTGTGTCATGCTTTTGAAGCTAATTTATGAAATATGATTTATTTAAGCCATTTATCAAAATTATTATTTATTTGAGGTTCCGAAAATTTTAAAGAAAATCCGGCGGAGTACCGGCTAAAAATGGAGAAAACAGTTCTTCGGAACCTGTTAAAAACACTTCCAAATAATTTCCAAACAATCCCAACTTCAATTTATCAACAAAATCTCAATATTAAGATCTCAACATCATTTCAATTCCAGTTCTCAATCATCCATTACATGTGATGATCACATATAAATCACAAGTAAACATTTGCATTTCCATTCACAAGTACAATTTTTATAATTTGCATAAACATCAACATTTGCATTTCCATTCACAAGTACAATTTTTATAATTTACATAAACATCAATATACATTACATAAGTTTAATTACATATGAGAAAAACAAAGTTAAGTTACAAAATGTCAAAATGACACCTAATGTCCTACCAATGCACTGTAGAAGTTGAGGTGACACGGACACTGTACAGGACTGCAGGATGGACTCACCCAGTCTACGGTCTACTGGGCTCACGATCTGTATCTCCAGTACCTACGCGTGGCAAAAGCAACGCGCTAAGCAATAATGCTTAGTGGTGCAATAATATAATAAAAGAAAATAGCAAGAAATTAAATGTGTAGTGAATGTATATGTTTTATTTGTTTGGTATTGATATATTCATTATTTCATTAACTTTGTTCACTTTTATTCATTTGGTTGCCCCAAGTAACCTACACTAGACGACTGGACTGGATAACGGGTAAACTGGCACTGGGTATCTAATACCTCGGGCTGTCACACCATCGGTCGCATATGTATCACCCGGTGTGCAATGACGACTACCAAGCTGTAAATAATCTCAGGCACAAGGCCAAGTCTCAATGCAAAGTCAGAATGGCTAAAAGCCATGAAATCACAGAATGGCATTTTTGCCTTGTGCAGTACTGCTAACTGAACCCTATTGGCATGCCAAACTATCCAAACCAATCTTGTTAGGTATACTAGGGCATTTGAAACTGTTAAATTCTTCAATTTGTGAATTTCAAATTTTTAGTGTCACTATTTATCTTATTGGTCAACAAAAATGTTGACTTTTAGAATAAAAATATGTACATTGACTTTGGCACTCCCAACATACCACATTTGGCATTCCAAACTTGTTGGCATTAAGCATTTATACCATTTCAAAGTTTAAACCAACACAAGCAGAATTTTCAGTTTTTGTGAGTCAACTTCACTGTTCCATTGGACACTGTTGCTGTGGGAATTTGAAGAAATGTAAAACATGAAAGTTGTTTCTTATTTTTTCTAGTTGAATTTCCTTTTTTGAATCACTCCATTTAGAGTTTTGTAACTCCAGATATGGTCTAAAAACCACAGCTGGCGGGATTCCCATTCTGCAGAAATTACCATATCTACAGTAACATGAACAGTGACTTCCACTGCCATTTGGGTTAGGTTCTGGCCATAATTTGGGGTAGGTTCCTTCATGAAAGTTGTTTGTCTATGTCTTAACTTATTGCTGTAAAAATTTCAGGTCAATTGACCATATCTACAGTGGGTTATGGCCAAATGAACAGTTACTGTTCATTTGGTCAATTCTGCAGAATCAGTTGCAGGGTATCCGGATTGGGGCCAAGTTTTGGTCCTCTTGCTTTGGTCTTTTGGGCATGGTTTCTTCAGCAAAAATGTGCCATTGTAAGCCTAGTTTCATGTCCAATTGGCCAAACACCAATTGGACTAACACAGCCAAAGTTATGGCTGTGTAATTGGACTGAAATCTCAGTCCATTGCTGCTGTCCTAGGGCAGCTTACTCCTTCTCTTTGCAATCCTATTTTTCAGTCCAAATTGTGCTCAACTTACCTAAAATAGTCACTAATTGACCGTTAAAACGTTCTCTAACAATTTCCTAAGCCAAGTCACATTTTCACCTTTCCTAAACCCTAATTCAAATTCATGATTTATGCCATTTACCTTGGTTAGTCACTAATGCATTACTCATATGTTTATAACTTCAAACATGGTTTCTATTTCACTTCAAGCTCATCAAAAACACTCCTACATATTCCTTTTCTAGGGCAGCCGAAATTCAAGAGCTCATACACATAGGTTTTTGTTCATTTAAATTACAAGTCTTACTAAATTTCAAGTCCAAAATCATGAAATTTAAGAGTTTTATGTTTATAGTTGCACTAACCTTTAAGTGGTAGAATTTCCCAAGCCCCGAACTTCACTTTCCTTCACTTTCTAGGCTTCCAAAAGCTCTCCCAAGATGAGTGGACAACTTTCTATGAAAGGGGTTTAGGGTTTATGGTGGAACAAAGAGGGAAATGGAGCTTGAATGGTGTTTTAATGGTGGTTTAGGGTAAGGCTTGGGTTTCGGCTGGTTTGGGGAGGGAGATGGCAGATTGTGTTTTTAATTTTTTGGTCTTGGTTTGTCTCTTTTATTGGTTAATAAAAGAGTTGTTTAACTTTGATTGGGTATGGCTTTTAAATGACATCATTTTGATGTCATAATTAAGCCTTTTTCCTCATTTTTCTTTTCTATCCTCCACTACTCATTTCCAATTTAATTTCTAGTAATATTCATTCATATTTTATGTCATATTAATTATTTACTTAACTGGACAAGTCGGCCAAAAATCACCTCTGAAGGCGAAATGACCAAAATGCCCTCTGTTTGGCTCAACGGGCCAAAATTGTCTGTACCGATTGAAAAATTTTTCTAGGTATTTTCTTGGCATTCTAATGCTATGGGAACCTCAGTAACCCTTCTCTGGAGTCCCAAAAATTATTTTACAATTTTTCCCTCGGGTCTAGGGCTCATCGTTGTAGAATCAAGAACTTCCCTCCGGTTACCCATTGCTTGGGCACCGGCTCATTTTACTTGGTTGTATTTTATTTCTAAAATTTTTACTAAGTGTTTCTTATTAATATTTGAGTTAATTATGGTCCCTTACTTAATTTTAATTATTTTTCCGGACGTTCTAGCTGTCCGGACCGACACCGGTCACCGGAACAGTAGAATGTACGGAATGATTAACGGGAGGGTGTTACAACTCTTCCCCTCTAATTTATATTTCGTCCTCGAAATTTACCTGATGCAAACAGTTGAGGGAACTGTTTCCTCATCGTTTCTTCACTTTCCCAAGTTGCCTCCTCGGTGTTGTGGTGCCTCCAAAGCACTTTCACCAATGGAATCTGCTTGTTCCTTAATTCTTTTACTTCCCGAGCTAGGATCCGTAGAGGTTCTTCTTCATATGTCAAATCCAGCTGTATTTCAATTTCTTCTCTGGAGATAACATGTGAAGGATCTGAGAGGTATCTCCTGAGCATGGACACGTGGAACACATTGTGGATCTTGTCCAGCTTTGGTGGTAAAGCTAGCCTATAGGCCACTGGACCCACACGTTCGATGATTTCATATGGGCCAATGAACCTAGGGCTCAACTTACCTTTCCTTCCAAACCTCAATACCTTCTTCCATGGTGATACCTTGAGGAACACTTTGTCGCCAACCCCATATTCTATTTCTTTCCTCTTCAGGTCGGCATAAGATTTCTGTCTATCTGAGGCAACCTTTAAGTTGGCTTTGATTGATTTCACCTTCTCCTCAGCCTGTTTCACCAGGTCTGGCCCTACCAGTTTGTCTTCGCCCAATTCAATCCAGCACACTGGAGTTCTACATTTTCTCCCATACAGCGCTTCATACGGGGCCATTTGGATACTAGCTTGGTAGCTATTGTTTTATGCAAATTCTGCCAGTGGGAGGTATCTATCCCAACTTCCCTCAAACTCAATGACACAACTCCTCAGCATATCCTCAAGGACCTGACAAGTATTTCATGTTATTGTTATCATTTCAATTCAATATTTGTATCAATTTCATTGGTTTCAATTGTTTACCTGGATTACTCTTTCTGATTGCCCATCCGTCTGAGGATGGAAAGCTGTGCTGAAATGGAGTTGTGTACCCAAGGACTCATGCAACTTCTTCCAGAATCTCGATGTAAGCCTTGGGTCTCGATCAGATATGATGGAAAGTGGAATTCCATGCAGTCTAACTATCTCACTGATATACAATTCTGCTAACCTCTCTAATGAGTAGTCGGTCTAATCGCGTAAAGTGTCTTGACTTTGTCAATCTATCAACTATCACCCATGCTGCATCATGTTTCTTCCGGGTGAAAGGTAGACCACTTACAAAATCCATGGTGACCCGATCCCATTTCCATTCAGGTATGCGTATGGGCTGTAGCAAACCTGATGGAACTTGATGTTCTGCCTTGACTTGCTGACATGTCAAGCATTTAGTCACATAGTCAGCTATGTCCCTCTTCATACCAGGCCACCAATACTGAAGCTTTAGATCATGATACATCTTTGTACTTCCTGGGTGCATAGCATATACACTGGTGTGTGCCTCTTTTAGAATACTGGCCTTCAATTCCCCATCATCTGGTACACACAGTCTCCCTTTGTAATACAGACACCCATCTGCTTTCACCCCATAGTCAGTTGCTTTTCCCTCTGAGATCTTGCTCATAATAGCCATTAACTTTTCATCTGCCTTTTGCCCATCTAAAATCTGTTGTAGCAGGTTTGGCCTCACTTGCAACTCAGCCAAAATAGCTCCATCTCGAATCAAAGTTAGACGGGCATTCAATGATCTCAAAGTTGTGATGGACTTTCTGCTCAAAGCATCAGCAACTACATTTGCCTTCCCAGGATGGTAGTCAATTACACAGTCATAATCCTTCAGGAACTCAATCCATCGCCTCTGTCTAAGGTTGAGCTCCTTCTGGGTTGGCAAGTATTTCAGACTTTTGTGGTCCGTGTAAATGTAACACTTTTCCCCATACAAGTAATGCCTCCATATCTTCAGTGCGAAGATAATTGCTGCGAGCTCTAGATCATGGGTAGGGTAGTTCTGTTCATGTGGCCTTAGCTGTCTGGAAGCATAAGCGACCACCTTCCCCTCTTGCATCAATGCACACCCTAACCCATTATGTGAGGCATCACTATAGACCACAAAGTCTTTTTCGGACACTGGCTGTGTTAACATTGGTGCCTCTGTCAACATAGCCTTCAATTTCTCAAAACTGGTCTGACACTTGTCATTCCAGTCAAATCTGACATTTTTGTGTAACAACTTGGTCATTGGAGCAGCTATTAAGGAAAATCCCTTTACAAATCTTCTGTAATACCCAGCTAGCCCCAAGAAGCTTCTGACCTCAGTTGTATTCCTGGGAGGCTTCCATTCCATCACTGCTTCTATTTTCTTGGGATCCACCCTAATCCCATCAGCTGACACTATGTGTCCCAGGAATGCTATCTCATTCAGCCAAAAGTCACACTTGGACAGCTTAGCATACAACTTCTTTTCTCTCAGGGTTTGCAGAACAATCCTCAAATGCTCATCATGTTCTTCCCTGGTCTTGGAATATACCAAAATATCATCAATAAAGACCACTACGAACCGATCTAAGTGTGGATGAAAGATACGGTTCATAAGGTCCATGAATGCCGCTGGTACATTTGTTAGGCCAAAGGGCATCACTAGAAACTCATAATGCCCATATCGGGTCCTGAATGCAGTCTTTGGCACATCTGCATCCTTCACCCTCAACTGATGATACCCTGACCTGAGATCAATTTTAGAAAATACTCCTGCTCCCTTCAACTTATCAAACAGATCATCGATTCTAGGCAACGGATATTTGTTCTTCACTGTCACTTTATTCAACTGCCGGTAATCAATGCATAGCCTCAAAGTCCCATCCTTCTTTTTCACAAACAGCACTGGAGCTCCCCATGGTGACACACTGGGGCGTATGAACCCCTTATCAAGCAACTCTTGCAAATGAGTTTTCAACTCCCTCAATTCAGTGGGTGCCATCCTATAAGGAGCAATGGAAATGGGTGTCAGATCTTGCAGTTGTCTCAATAGCAAATTCAACTTCCCTTTCTGGTGGCAAACTAGGTAACTCTTCAGGAAATACCTCTGGGAAGTCTCTTACTGTGGGTATGTCACTCAAGTTTGGCTTAGCCTGCCTAGTATCCACCACATGTGCTAGGTAGGCTTCACAGCCTTTTCTCATCATTCTTCTTGCAATCGTGGTTGAGATGACATTGGACAAGAAATCATCCTTTCCCCACAACCGTGATCTCATTACCCTCTCAAGTTTTTAGAGAAATTCTCTTCAATTTGTAATCAACTATTGCACGATGACGTGACAACCACCCATTCCCAATATCACGTCAAACTCATGGAAGGGCAACTCAATTAGGTCTACCAAGAATTCATACCCTGAATCCTTAACGGCAACCCTTGTATACTTTGTTCACTACCACATCGTGACCCAATGGATTAGTGACCGTAATGTCTTGGTCACTCTCCCTATTAGTATCCCCTTTCTACGGGTAAGTTGATGCAGATGTATGAATGAGTGGATCCCGGATCCACCAATGCATGCACAGTGTAGTGTAGAGGAGAACGCACTCGATGACGCCCGGCATCTTGCTCCTCCCGAGCTCGTGGCATAATTCCTTGCTGGTGGTCCTTGCCGCCTCTCTGCCGCTCAGACATGTGCCTCTGTGATGGTCCATGACCTCGATTTACAGATTTTCTACCTCTCGGTGGTGCAGGAGCAGTGCATGCGCTTGTGTTGGAGCAACATGTAGTGGTTCTACGTGGACAGCTTCTCACCGATGCTCTGTTGACCCACACCTCAAGCAGCACCGCCACTCTCCAACACTCCTTATGCCATTTCTCGGTGTGGACATGCGTAAGATGCCGGGCCGGGTCCTCGAACCCCATCCTCGAGAGCGCCCACCGATGGTGTGGGTGACCTCTCCTAGGGGTGAATCGTGGCCCGGGCCTCGAGACCGACCACGACTCGTGGTCGAGCTGAACTCGTGCGGGAGGACCCTTGAACTTCTTCCCAAATGCAGGAGCTGAACTAGACCGACTGGCCCTCTTCTGCTCTCTCTCTTCCAGTCCGCCACCGATTCTTACTTTTTCAACCTTTATTGCCGCTTCCACTAACTTGGTAAATTCTATGATTCCTAAGGCAGTGAGCTGGATCTTGATGTTGTCATTTAGTCCCTCTTCAAATCTCTTGCACCTTTCAGCTTCATTAGGGACTATCTCCCTTCCATAGCGGCTTAATCTTACGAATTCCTTCTCATATTCGCCACCGATACCGCCTCTGTCTCAGGTTAATAAACTCTCTTCTTCTCTCTTCTAGGTATACAGTACCCACATATTTCTTCTTGAATTCAGAGAGAAAGAAGTCCCAAGTTACAGCTTCTGGCTGCACTTCACTGGACACAGTGTCCCACGACTCATATGCATCGTCTTGCAGCAGGGATATAGCAGCTTCCAGGTTTTGCTCTGGAGTGCAGTGGAGTTGTTTTAGGACTCTGCCTGTTCTGTTCAACGAATTCTCGGTTGCAACAGAGTCATCTTCTCTCTTGCCATAGAAATCCACTACCCCAAACTTTCTTAGTCTTTCCAGGTGTGATTTCTACTGTGGAGCTGGTGGTGGTGGTGGTTGTGGTGCTGGCATTACCCCAGCCATTTGTCTAAAGAAGTCGGCCATTTGTTGGAACATGGCTTGTGGAGGTCGAGCAGCTCGCTTGAGTCGGGCGAGCAGATTCTCTCATGCCCCAGCCTCACCGCTGCAGTGGAGCATGACTCTCCACTTCCTCCTCAATGGCTCTCTGAGATGAAGGGTCCATATCCTATTCAAAATAAGAAAGATAAACAGATCTGCGTTAGTGTCACCTCGACTCTTACAAATGCAATACATGGTATGGACTCAATCTAGGCCTAGAAACGCCTAAACCGTGCTCTGATACCACTAAATGTGACACCCCTTACCCGTGTACAATATACCCGAGTAAGTAATGCCACACGGTGTACTGGCACACTCTAATATACCTTACTTAATTTGTGTCATGCTTTTGAAGCTAATTTATGAAATATAATTTATTTAAGCCATTTATCAAAATTATTATTTATTTGAGGTTCCGAAAATTTTAAAGAAAATCCGGCGGAGTACCGGCTAAAAATGGACAAAACAGTTCTTTGGAACCTATTAAAAACACTTCCAAATAATTTCCAAACAATCCCAACTTCAATTTATCAACAAAATCTCAATATTAAGATCTCAACATCATTTCAATTCCAGTTCTCAATCATCCATTACATGTGATGATCACATATAAATCACAAGTAAACATTTGCATTTCCATTCACAAGTACAATTTTTATAATTTACATAAACATCAATATACATTACACAAGTTTAATTACATATGAGAAAAACAAAGTTAAGTTACAAAATGTCAAAATGACACCTAATGTCCTACCAATGCACTGCAGAAGTTGAGGTGACACGGACATCGCGGCAGATCGCAGGATGGACTCACCCAGTCTGCGGTCTACTGGGCTCACGATCTGTATCTCCAGTACCTACGCGTGGCAAAAGCAACGTGCTAAGCAATAATGCTTAGTGGTGCAATAATATAATAAAAGAAAATAGCAAGAAATTAAATGTGTAGTGAATGTATATGTTTTATTTGTTTGGTATTGGTATATTCATTATTTCATTAACTTTGTTCACTTTTATTCATTTGGTTGCCCCAAGTAACCTACACTAGATGACTGGACTGGATAACGGGTAAACTGGCACTGGGTACCTAATACCTCGGGCCGTCACACCATCGGTCGCATATGCTTCACCCGGCAGGCAAATGTAACGACTACCAAGTCAGAATAATCTCGTGCACAAGGCCAAGTCTCAATGCAAAGTCGAATGGCTAAAAGCCATGAAATCACGTAATGGCATTTTTGCCATGTGCGATCGCTAATCGAACCCTATTGGCATGCCAAACTATCCAAACCAATCTTGTTAGGTATACTAGGGCATTTGAAACTTTTAAATTCTTCAATTTGTGAATTTCAAATTTTTAGTGTCACTATTCATCTTATTGGTCAACAAAAATGTTGACTTTTAGAATAAAAATATGTACATTGACTTTGGCACTTCCAACATACCACATTTGGCATTCCAAACTTGTTGGCATTAAGCATTTATACCATTTCAAAGTTTAAACCAACACAAGCAGAATTTTCAGTTTTTGTGAGTCAACTTCACTGTTCCATTGGACACTGTTGCTGTGGGAATTTGAAGAAATGTAAAACATGAAAGTTGTTCCTTATTTTGTCTAGTTGAATTTCCTTTTTTGAATCACTCCATATAGAGTTTTGTAACTCCAGATATGGTCCAAAAACCACAGCTGGCCGGATTCCCATTCTGCAGAAATTACCATATCTACAGTAACATGAACAGTGACTTCCACTGCCATTTGGGTTAGGTTCTGGCCATAATTTGGGGTAGGTTCCTTCATGAAAGTTGTTTTTCTATGTCTTAACTTGTTGCTGTAAAACTTTCAGGTCAATTGACCATATCTAGAGTAAGTTATGGCTAAATGAACAGTTACTGTTCATTTGGTCAATTTTGCAGAATCAGTTGCAGGGTATCCGGATTGGGGCCAAGTTTTGGTCCTCTTGCTTTGGTCTTTTTGAAGGAACGGAAGCGTGAAAAATACAAGATTATACCATTGAATTCAAAAATTTTCACCTAGGGTCACATGCACCATGCAAGATTTATTTTTATCTATTTGATTTCAATGATAAACAACATATTAAAACTCTTTTAATATGTTTTTGGATCTGTATTTGCCATTTAAGATTTTAAAATTAATCAGATTAATTTTAGAACCCTAGATTAAATCAAGAACGATTACACTAACCTCTTGATGTGCCGCAGTATGTTCGCGCTTTGAGATTCGTCTTCAGGACACCAGATGTTGTCCCTCTAGCTTGTCCACACCAAGAACACCTATGGCAGCCCTTGAACAGCTTCTAAAGCCTTTTCTATTAATTAGAAATTCAAGTTCTGCCTTTTAAGAGATTAGAGATGTAAACAGGACACTAGAAACAATTTCTAGCGTTCTTAATTCAAGAGATTGATGGCTAATCTCTTTGAATTGATGAGAGATGAAGAGAAATAGCTGGAGAGGCTCAAAGTCGCGTGACAATTGAGAGGAGAGGCTGCTGGTTATGTTTTCTTTTCATAACCACACTTAAATAGCTAGGTTAACACATTAAACCCTAGCCACATGTCACCTTTTGATTAGCTCTAGGTTTAAGTGACCCAATCACATTGTGCCAAGTGTCAAACCTATATTTAATCTTGATTTTAATCATCTTACATGATTAAAAAACATTTGGCAAGCTTATGTGTTATGCCATGTGTCACCATCTCATGGTGCCACGTGTCACACTGTGAAATGACCAAAATGCCTCTGTGTCTTAATTTTGAGTTCTTAACCCAAAATAATTATTTTCTTCTTCTAATTAATTTATATCAAATATAAATTAATTAATTAATCTCTATTAATTAATTTCTCATCAATTAAATTCATATTTAAACACTTTAAATATAAATTTAATTTATACTACACATCCAATAATCTAGATTTGGTTTCAAGTCATGCTAGGGACTTTGCAATTGCAAACCAAATCTATTTAATTAATCAATTAAACTCTTTAATTAATTAATTAAATCATATTTAAATAGGTGATAACTTGTGTATGTGTGTGACTTACTAGGCTCATCACTAATTGGCAATGAGACATGATATCAACTCTTAATATCATCAGAACTCTTTCTTACCATAAATGATTTCTCTAAATCATTTTATGAACCTCATAGACCATGGTTAACACCTAGCATAGCATGCCATGGCCACCCAATTAGTAATAAGGTTTACCTTAAATGAACCTATAATCATATGTTACCATGCACTAGAATCTCTCTGTTACAAAATCCCAACTCAAGCCGAGTCATGGTTTATGTCAAACTCCATTTGCTATGAATATTATGTTCTCTTTTAATTCCAGTTCTTGATTAAAAGATTTTCTCATCGTAAACTCTTTTCGAATAAATCTATCTGTCCTGGCCAGGAACTTGAAACATCAAGAACAATTAAATGAACATAGGATTTTATCTCTATTTACTTAGAGGAACAGATTCCATCTTGATCAACACCTACCTCCATATATAACTAGTAGGAGCCAACACATTCCCATATACCCATACATAGTACAAGTATGAAAGCAGTATCAAACTCAAACTACCTATATACAAGATAACTGTGCTATCTCAGGTCTAAAGATTATATGCACTGATATGATTTATGACAAAACATTGACAAGAGTAAACTCCATGTGCTTGTCATAAGTGTCACTGGTTTGGCCTACTTATCATTTATAAGTGCCTATTATGTTTGTTATATGGCATGAGACTCACCATTCCATCTTATTTATATCTCATATAAATAACTTGGGAACAAACACGAATACAATCTTTCTGGATAAGTCATGTCCTTATTATGAAGTATCCTCGATTGTGAACCTATTTATGATACTTTGTGCTAGAAATATTGTCACTCATATTCTTAACAACTTAAGAATAATATTTCTAACAAAATATCAATGGACCTTTTCTATTACACATAAATATATTATGTAAACGGAAAAGTGGAAATGCCTTTTATTATTAAAAATATGTACAAGATACATACTAAATGATATGCTCTAGGGCATACTACTAACACTTTTGGGCATGGTTTCTTCAGCAAAAATGTGCCATTGTAAGCCTAGTTTCATGTCCAATTGGCCAAACACCAATTGGACTAACACAGCCAAAGTTATGGTCAGGTAATTGACCAAATCTCACCATTCTTTGCATCCTAGGGCAGCTTACTCCTTCTCTTTGCAATCCTATTTTTCAGTCCAAATTGTGCTCAACTTACCTAAAATAGTCACTAATTGACCATTAAAAAGTTCTCTAACAATTTCCTAAGCCAAGTCACATTTTCACCTTTCCTAAACCCTAATTCAAATTCATGATTTATGCCATTTACCTTGGTTAGTTACTAATGCATTACTCATATGTTTGTAACTTCAAACATGGTTTCTATTTCACTTCAAGCTCATCAAAAACACTCCTACATATTCCTTTTCTAGGGCAGCCGAAATTCAAGAGCTCATACACATAGGTTTTTGTTCATTTAAATTACAAGTCTTACTAAATTTCAAGTCCAAAATCATGAAATTTAAGAGTTTTATGTTTATAGTTGCACTAACCTTTAAGTGGCAGAATTTCCCAAGCCTCGAACTTCACTTTCCTTCACTTTCTAGGCTTCCAAAAGCTCTCCCAAGATGAGTGGACAACTTTCTATGAAAGGGGTTTAGGGTTTATGGTGGAACAAAGAGGGAAATGGAGCTTGAATGGTGTTTTAATGGTGGTTTAGGGTAAGGCTTGGGTTTCGGCTGGTTTGGGGAGGGAGATGGCAGATTGTGTTTTTAATTTTTTGGTCTTGGTTTGTCTCTTTTATTGGTTAATAAAAGAGTTGTTTAACTTTGATTGGGTATGGCTTTTAAATGACATCATTTTGATGTCATAATTAAGCCTTTTTCCTCATTTTTCTTTTCTTTCCTCCACTACTCATTTCCAATTTAATTTCTAGTAATATTCATTCATATTTTATGTCATATTAATTATTTACTTAACTAGACAAGTCGGCCAAAAATCACCTCTGAAGGCGAAATGACCAAAATGCCCTCCATTTGGCTCAACGGGCCAAAAATGTCTGTACCGATTGAAAAAATTTTCTAGGTATTTTCTTGGCATTCTAATGCTATGGGAACCTCAGTAACCTTTCTCTGGAGTCCCAAAAATTATTTTACAATTTTTCCCCCGGGTCTAGGGCTCCTCGTTGCGAGAACCGCAACTTCCCTCCTGTTACCCATTGCTTGGGCACCGGCTCGTTTTACTTGGTTTTATTTTATTTCTAAAATTTTTACTAAGTGTTTCTTATTAATATTTGAGTTAATTATGGTCCCTTACTTAAGTTTAATTATTTTTTCGGACGTTCTAGCTGTCCGGACCGACACCGATCACCGGAACAGTAGAATGTATGGAATGATTACCGGGAGGGTGTTACATCATAAGTGAGGCTTGGATTCACCTCAGTCTTCTCTACTGGCAAGATGTGAGATGGGTCAGATCTGTACCTCTTTAACATAGATATATGAAGACGTTATGAATCTTCTTCAGCTCTGGAGGCAATGCCAGTTTGTATGCCAACGGACCCACTCTTTCCAGAACCTCATACGACCCAATGAAGAGAGGACTCAACTTTCCATTTTCTACCAAACCTCATAATTTTCTTCCAAGGGGAAACCTTTAGGAATACCTTATCACCCACAGAATACTCAATATCTCTTATCTTCAGATCAATATAGGACTTGTGTCTATCCGATGTAGCCTTGAGTCTATCTCGAATGATCTTAATCTTCTCTTCTATCTGCTACACAATTTCGGAGCCAATCAACTTTCTCTCGCCCACTTCATCTTAATCCAAAAGAGTTCTGCACTTTCTGCTATACAAAGCTTTATATAGAGGCATCCTAATGCTTGATTGATAACTGTTGTTATAGGCAAATTCAATCAAAGGCAAGTGTATGTCCCAACTGCCTTCAAACTCAATCACATAAGCCCAAAGCATGTCTTCCAAAATCTGAATTACTCTCTTAGACTGGCAATCTGTCTGTGGATGGAACAAAGTGCTAAAGTTTAATCTAGTTCCTAAGGCTTTTTAGAGACTACCCCAGAATCTAGAAGTAAACCTTGGATCTCTATTTGATATAATGGACACTGGCACTCCATGCAGCCTCACTATCTCATCAATATACAGTTTAGCTAATCTGTCTAAGTTATAGTCTATTCTCACTGGCAAAAAGTGTGCAGACTTGGTTAATCTATCAACAATAACCCAAACTGCATCATGACTCTTCTGAGTACGTGGAAGTCCCATTCACAAAATCCATCATAATCTGTTCCCATTTCCACTCGAGAATTGGCAATGACTGCAGCAACCCTACTGGCACTTGGTGTTCTACCTTTACCTACTGACAAGTTAGGCATTTGGAGGCATGCTCTGTAATATCTTTCTTCATACCCATCCACCAATAGTGCTCCTTGACAGTTCTATACATTTTGGTCCCACCAGGGTGCATTGCAAAAGATGAGTCATGTGCTTCCTTCAAGATGATTTACCTCAATTGCACTTTATTTGGAATGCACATTTACCCTGATATAATAGTAAGCCAATATCATTCGCTGAGAACTTTGGTTTCTTGCCATCCTGAGCCTCTTTCATCAATTCAAATGCTTTTCATCTTTCTGAACAGCTATTTCAATATGATCAATTAGCATTGGCTTCACTTGCCAAGTAGCTATCATTCGCCCCTCATCATCAATCTCCAAATTAACATGCAAGGTTCTAAAGTCATGCACCATGGACACAGGTGAAACTCTCAAACTAGCCATGATCTTGCAACTTAAGGCATTAGCAAACACATTTGCTTTCTTAGGCAGGTAGTCAATCGAACAATTATAGTCTTTCATCAGCTCTAATCACCTCCTCTGCCTCAAATTCAACTCCTTCTGTGTGCCTAAATATTTTAAGCTCTTATGATCTCTATAGATGTGACCCTTCTCCCCATACAAGTAGTGTCTCCAGATCTTCAGAGCAAATATAATAGCAGTAAGCTCCAAGTCATGTGTAGGATAATTCCTCTCATGTGGTTTTAGCTGGCGTGAAGCATATGCAATAATATTTCTATCTTGCATAAGCACATAGCCTAACTCATTATGAGAAGCATCACTGTATACAATATACTCTTTACCCAAAGTAGGCAAAGTCAGGACTGGAGCTTCAGTTAAACATCTCTTCAACTCATCAAAACTCTACTGACATTTATCAGTCCATTGAAATTTTACATCTTTTCGAAGCAACTTGGTCAGTGGAGATGTTAACATGGAGAATCCCTTATAAAATGACGGTAGTACCTAGCTAACCCAAGAAAACCACAAACTTTAGTGACATTTCTGGGTGGCTTCCAATTATGGATAGCTTCTACCTTGCTGGGATCTACCTTAATACCCTCAGCAGATACAATGTTCCCCAAAAATGCAATTTTTTTCAACCAAAATTTACATTTCAATAGTTTGGCATACAACTATTTCTCCCTTAAAGTCTGTAGTACTATCCTCAGATGCTTGTCATGCTCATCTGCATTTTTCAAATACACCAGAATATCATCAATGAACACCACAACAAATTAATCTAAATATGGCCTGAAGATAGTGTTCATCAGGTCCATAAAAGCAGCTAGAGCATTAGCTAACCCTAATGGCATTACTAAGAACTCGTAGTGGCCACAGCGAGTCCTGAAGGTAGTTTTTGGAATGCTCTGGTCCTGCACTTTCAACTGATAATAACCTGATCTTAAGTCAATTTGGAGAATACAGCTGCATCTTTCAGCTAATCAAACAAATCATCTATTCGTGGCAGAGGATATCTATTCTTTATGGTCACCTTATGCAATGCCTGTAGTTGATACACATATGGAGAGTACCATCCTTCTTCTTAACAAAAAAAAACTGGTGCTCCCCAAGGTGACACACTGGGGTAGATGAAACCTTTATTAAGTAATTCTTATAACTGCACCTTCAACTCCTTTAACTTAGCCAGTGCCATTCTATATGGAGTGATGGAGATTGGTTCCACACCAGGGATAACCTCAATTTCAAACTGCACCTCTTTTTCTGGAGGTAATCCTGGCAATTCTTCAGGAAAAACATATGAAAATTCACATATAGTAGGAATATCCCTCAATTCTGGACTCCCTACTTGGGTGTTTATCACATGGGCCAAATATGCTTCACACCCCTTTCGAATCATTTTTGTAGCAAGTACAGTCAAAATGAGATTTGATGGCAATAACCGCCTCTCCTTGTGTATTACTACATCACCATATTAAGGGAAACCAAAAGTGACTGTCATCAGCCTATAATCAATCATATCATGATGCTTGGTTAACCAATCCATGCCTAAGATGATATCATAATCCCATAAGGGCATTTCAATCAAATCAGATAGGAAGGCATGTCCTTGGATCAGCAAAGGACAATCCCTCTTACCTCCTGGCCCAATCGACTAGTCACTAGCACATCAAAGTCCATTTTCAAGCATGGAATAGTAGCATAACAAAAAATGCCATCACTAACATATGAGTGTGTGGAGCCAGGATCAAACAATACATAAACAGCTTGTTCAAAGATGGAGAAAGTACTCACAACCATGTCAGAAGTCTCAGCCTCTTCCCTCTAGTGCATTGTATACACTCTAGCAGGTGCACCACTATGCTGCATCTGGTTTACTGTGCCCTAGCTGCTTGAGGTTATCACACCTTACCCCTCTATAAGGCATCACATAATCCCGTAGTATACTTAATGAATTACCGAACTTCGTTTATCGATAACCCATTAAGTATACTACGGGATCATGTTATGCATTTCTTCAACTTTTTCCTCTTTCTTTCTTCTTCAATCTTCTTTCCAAGGCTTAAAATCAAGTTTGGATTAGGAAATTTAGGGAATTTATGGAGGGAATTAGGGTTTCTAAAGCTCAAAATTGAGCTTTAATGGAGGAAATGAAAAAAAAAAATTGAGAGAGAGAAGAGAGAGGAGGTGGCGGCCAAATTAGAGAAGAAGACACAATTTTTAATTTCCTTTATTTAGTTATTTTTATGGTTATTTATTCAATTTTTGACTTGGTCAAAAATAATATTAAATTAAATTTGATTTCGATGTCATGAATGATGTCATTATGGTGAGGTAATAATTCATTTTCTTTTCTTTTTCTTTTTCTTTTAATTTTTTCATTCTAATTTAATTTAATTCTCTATTCTGAAATTTTCAATCCTCCAATTTTATTGGACAGTTAGGTCAGGAGTCACCTCTAGGGGTGAATTGACCAAATTGCCCCTCGCTGGATTGATCCGGTTTGTAAATAATCCAGTATTTCTTCTGGAGTCTTGACCTAATTATTTGACCTACTTATCAACTCTTTTCTGTGATTTTCTCTTTTCCACTAGGTTTGCAATAGTCCTTAGGACTGCGGTGTCACAATTTCCTATTTAAAATTAGGGTTAGGACTGACGTCGCAGTCACTTCACGGAAGGTCACCCATTGCTGTGATCCTCGGCTCATTTAACTTTTATGCTTTATTTTTCTAATTTATACTTAACTAACTGGTAATCACTATTAATTTTCATTCAGGGCTTTTCTAGGTGTCTTAAACATAGTTATAATCCTCTTAATTGTCCGGACCGACACCGGTCACCGGATCAGTGAAATATACCAGGCTATACATATAGGGGTGCTACAATTCTTCCCCCCCTTAAAAGAAATTTCATCCGTGAAATTTTTACCAATATCCATCCTAAAATAGTCATACGTTTATTTTCTTATGTCTTTCATATATTTTCATGTAGCTTCATAATCTAAATAATGGTCCATAAGGCCTTAACCAAATGTATACATTTATTTCTCAACTGCTTCACCTCATGTACTAAGATCTTTATGGGTTTCCCCATCATATGTCGAATTTAAATTCATTTCACTTTTTAGAGGTAAGCAATTCTGTGTGCTAACGAATCCACTCTTTCTAGGACTTTGTGTGGCCCTATGGAGTGAGAACTTAGTTTTTCTCCTTTCTATAAAATCTTATAATCTTCTTTCCTTTAAGTTTATGTAAGACTTTTAACAATCTAATACAATGTTTAATTTGTTTGTACAACACTAATCTTCTCTTACTATCGTTCTGTCTAATATTTCAATTCATGTTTCCTTATAGAATGACCATTGTGGTCATATTAGAATTATTTATCTAATCATGGGTCCTTTGACCATTCTAGTTAATAATCTTGTTAATTTTCATAATATTTCTTTGTTACATCTGAACCAACTATTTAAATTTTTACTTCCATAACTCTTTTATCTATCGATATTCAATAATTTATTTTATTCTAGCAGATGTCTTTCGCTAACAAACTCTTCCAAAACTAATTCTAAAAAGACTAGTCACTAACATATCAAAATTGATTTTTATACAAGGGACAATAGGAAGGCAATCAATGCTGGCATTAACATAAAAGTGTGCAGACCCCGGGTCAACCAATATATATATATATATATATATATATATATATATATATATATATATATATATATATATCTTAGTAAAACAAATTGAGAAAGTATCGGCAACAATGTTAGAAGTCTCATCCTCTTCCCTCTACCGCAAAGTATATACTCTAGCTGAAGCATTACCATGTTCTAGCTGATTCATAGTACTCTGACTTCCAGGTGTACTATCCCTACCTCTGCCTCAGCCTATACTAACTGATGGTGAGTTCTTCAGGGTATAAACTTGGGCTGATCCCTTAGATGTAGCAGATGGTCCAAAACAGCGTGCACTTGTACAATCCTTAGCAAAATGACTGGTCCCTCCACAATTAAAACATGCTCCTGTGGCTCTATAACATATCCCACTATGTGGTTTACCACAAGTTTCACAAAGTCAATTCAACAGCATATTTTTGGGTGTCTGCTGATCGAATCAGGGTGGTTTCTATCCAGAAGATCTACCTCTACCCGATTCGCATGAGCTAGATCCTCCAAAATGTTTCCTCTTCCCGAACTACTTTCTGTAGCTTGACTAGTAGCTTTTTTTGCTTTCTCTTTCTCTTGTGTGTTCTTTTTAACTGACCCTTCCAACTCAATCCTTTCAAGTTCCAAAGCTTGTGAAATCAATTTAAAAAAATTCTGGTGTCGGAACCCCACCACTTGTATTCTCAAAGTAGGCCTCAACCTAGCCTCAAACCTCTTGCACCGGTCTTTGGGGGTGGTGACCAAGCTTTCGGCATAGTAGCTTAGTTGAGAAAAATCTCGCTCATACTCTGCTATAGTTCTGTCCCCTTGCTTCAGACTTAAAAACTCTTACAGCTTCATATCTGCATAGGTGTCAAGGACCCATCTCTACTTGAACTCTCTCAGGAAGTCTGCCCAAGTAAGGATTGGTGGCTCAACCAAGCTATGGGGGATCGTCTTCCACCATTCATATGCATCCCCTTGCAGAAGTGAAACTGAATATTCAAATTTTAATTCTTCAGCACATTGCAGTTTTCTGAAAACCCGTTCCATTCTCTCTAACCACTGTTCTACTTTCAGTAGGTCCACTGTTCCTTTAAACTTAGTAGCCCTAAACTTCATTAACTTTTCATATTGCCTAGCTGGGGGCTGTGGTTGTGCTGCTGGGACTTACATCTGAGCTTGTGTTGGAAAGTTTCCTGTCATTTGTTAAAACAGCGTAGCCATCTACTGTGCAAACTGAGTAGGAAACTGCGGTGCTTGAGGAGGAGCTGGAGTGGCTGACCCACTCACATTCTAGAGTGCGGGGGCTTCCCTTTGCACCTCAACCTCAATAGACTGTTCTACGGAATAATTTCCTTCTTCCATTCCATTTTTAAAAATTTTCTACTCCGTGATAACAAACACAAGGAGGTTGATTTCGTTAATGCATATTCATGATGCAAATATGTCATATGTATCAATTTAGGACACTTGAGTAGTTGTACTTATTGTTAGTAGTATGCCCTAGAGCATATCATTTAGTATGTATCTTGTACATATTTTTAATAATAAAAGGCATTTCCACTTTTTCGTTTACATAATATATTTATGTGTAATAGAAAAGGTCCATTGATATTTTGTTAGAAATATTATTCTTAAGTTATTAAGAATATGAGTGACAATATTTCTAGCACAAAGTATCATAAATAGGTTCACAATCGAGGATACTTCATAATAAGGACATGACTTATCCAGAAAGATTGTATTCATGTTTGTTCCCAAGTTATTTATATGAGATATAAATAAGATGGAATGGTGAGTCTCATGCCATATAACAAACATGATAGGCACTTATAAATGATAAGTAGGCCGAACCAGTGACACTTATGACAAGCACATGGAGTTTACTCTTGTCAATGTTTTGTCATAAATCATATCAGTGCATATAATCTTTAGACTGAGAGAAAGCACGCTTATCTTGTATATAGGTAGTTTGAGTTTGATATCGCTTTCATACTTATACTATGTATGGGTATATGGGCATGTGTTGGCTCTGCTAGTTATATATGGAGGTAGGTGTTGATCAAGAAGGAATCTGTTCCTCTAAGTAAATAGAGATAAAATCCTATGTTCATTTAATTGTTCTTGATGTTTCAAGTTCCTGCCAGACAGATAGATTTATTCGTAAAAGAGTTTCGATGAGAAAATCTTTTAATCAAGAACTGGAATTAAAAGAGAACATAATATTCATAGCAAATGGAGTTTGACATAAACCATGACTCGGCTTGAGTTGGGATTTTGTAATGCAGAGATTCTAGTGCATGGTAACATATGATTATAGGTTCATTTAAGGTAAACCTTATTACTAATTGGGTGGCCATGGCATGCTATGCTAGGTGTTAACCATGGTCTATGAGGTTCATAAAATGATTTAGAGAAATCATTTATGGTAAGAAAGAGTTCTGATGATATTAAGAGTTGATATCATGTCTCATTGCCAATTAGTGATGAGCCTAGTAAGTCACACACATACACAAGTTATCACCTATTTAAATATGATTTAATTAATTAATTAAAGAGTTTAATTGATTAATTAAATAGATTTGGTTTGCAATTAAATTGCAAAGTCCCTAGCATGACTTGAAACCAAATCTAGATTATTGGATGTGTAGTATAAATTAAATTTATATTTAAAGTGTTTAAATATGAATTTAATTGATGAGAAATTAATTAATAGAGATTAATTAATTAATTTATATTTGATATAAATTAATTAGAAGAAGAAAATAATTATTATGGGTTAAGAACTCAAAATTAAGACACAGGGGCATTTTGGTCATTTCACAGCGTGACACGTGGCACCATGAGATGGTGACACATGGGATTACACATAAGCTTGCCAAATGTTTTTTTTAATCATGTAAGATGATTAAAATCAAGATTAAATATAGGTTTGACACTTGGCACAATGTGATTGGGTCACTTAAACCTAGAGCTAATCAAAAGGTGACATGTGGCTAGGGTTTAATGTGTTAACCTAGCTATTTAAGTGTGGTTATGAAAAGAAAACATAACCAGCAGCCTCTCCTCTCATATGTCACGCCACTTTGAGCCTCTCCAGCTATTTCTCTTCATCTCTCATCAATTCAAAGAGATTAGCCATCAATCTCTTGAATTAAGAACACTAGAAATTGTTTCTAGTGTCCTGTTTACATCTTTAATCTCTTAAAAGGCAGAACTTGAATTTCTGATTAATAGAAAAGGCTTTAGAAGCTGTTCAAGGGCTGCCATAGGTGTTCTTGGTGTGGACAAGCTAGAGGGACAACATCTGGTGTCCTGAAGACGAATCTCAAAGGCGCAGACGCCAAAGCACATCAAGAGGTTAGTGTAATCGTTCTTGATTTAATCTAGGGTTCTAAAATTAATCTGATTAATTTTAAAATCTTAAATGGAAAATACAGATCCAAAAAACATATTAAAAGAGTTTTAATATGTTGTTTATCATTGAAATCAAATAAATAAAAATAAATCTTGCATGGTGCATGTGACCCTAGGTGAAAATTTTTGAATTCAATGGTATAATCTTGTGTTTTTCACGCTTCCGTTCCTTCAATTGGTATCAGAGCCACTATATTTGCCATTTAGATTGTTGATTATATAATTTAATTGTGTGTTTGATCATGAGATCAAGAGATTCATTGCTGGTTGGATCATGAGGTGTGGCGGCACACATGGTGAAGCCACCATTGGTGGCGGCAACAATGGTTCCTTGGGTGGTTCAAGGTTTGGCTTTTAATTCTGCAATTGTTGTATGATCTAAGGCCTATTCTTTGACTAATTAAAGTGTTTAATTAGTTGTTTTAATCACACAATTAAATTATGATTCAAATCAGAATTTTAAAAATTGTTTGAATGTGATTCAAATCTGAATTTTAAAAGTTGTTTGAATGTGATTCAAATCTGAATTTTTAAAGTTGTTTGAATCATATTTAAATCTGATTTTTTAAATTTGATTCAATAAAATTCAGATATGATTTTTTAAAAAATATTTGAATATGATTCAAATCTGATTTTTTAAAAAATGTTTGAATGTGATTCAAATCTGAATTTTTGAAGTTGTTTGAATGTGATTCAAATCTGAATTTTTAAATTTGTTTGAATGAGATTCAAATCTGAATTTTTAAATTTATTTGAATCATATTCAAATCTGGATTTTTAAGTTGAATATGAGATATTCAATTTAATTTAAGTATGTATATTTTATTTAATTGTTAAATAGTGATATGCATGATGGATGATCATGGACTATAAAAGACCAATGTGATTGGATTTATTTCTTTTATGTTTCTTTGGGATTGTAAATTAATTAATTTATTTTAATTTATTTTGGGCATGTATTATTAAGTTTGTAATATTTTTGGGTTGTAATTTCATTTATTTAAGTTCTTGTAAATTCGCCTTGGTATGCCAAGGATTACTATGTAATATTGGATTGCAAGAAGTTCAAGGAGGTCAAGAGCATTGGTGGGACCAGTGGGAGGAATTCAATATCAAGTGTTGATTATGTACTCCTTCAGTAACTCTTGTAAAATGAATGAATGAAATGCACCTAGGAATGCCCTGATTCAATTCTTGGTGGCTCAGAATTGAATCTCTTAGAAAGTCCATGATCATACCATATTTACTGCTTATCCATGAATGCATGAGATGTATGGGAATGTATGCAATTATATGATATATGCATGCTAAATAGATAATGTGCAAAGTGAGACCTTAATAGTAATTAGGATGGCTATAAAATCTTCTAAACAAATGATTAAGTTGGAAATGGTATAATTAAAGTAATTATAACATAAGCCCTCCATTGGGGCAATTATTTTAAGAAATTTTAAATAGTTGCATGAGATGCAATTAATTTAAGAGATTTTCTTAAGAATAATTGTTAAGCATGAGATGTTGTAAATATGTAAATGGTTTGGTGGCCAATATTGGATGTACTGAGGACATTAAAATTATTTGCATAATTCTCGGCTCAATGGGATCAACTTAACTAATGCAAGATAAGTCAATAATGGATGTACCTGAGATTTTGAGCATTAGGGGCTAGGTAAAGGATTGAACCTCACATGAGATGTGATGGGCAAGGAGTTGCTCACTTATAGTTTATTGTAATTCCAATAATGGATGTACCTGAGGATGATCAATAGAATTATAAGAATTCAATCACCCACTAGAAATCCATCCAACTAGGATTTCCGTTTTCTACTTTGGAAGTGTAGGATTCGCTAAGTTAGTGGGAGGACCAATTTGATTAAAAGACCATAATCATTTTGGTTAATTACATGATACATTTACTAATTAATCTGGTTATTTTCTGCAGTTAATTTTCCGATAAAAATGAGCACAAAACAACTACCACCATCCAATATCCTTGCAAGCATACTTGATCACAACAGTTGACAGGACCTAATCATGCGATTGGCTAAGAAATTTGAAACTTGTCCTGAACCTTGAACATATAGGATATGTTCTAGATTCAAATGTTCCTGGTCCCTTACCTCCAGAGGCCACACAAGAGGAACATGAAACTTTGGACAAGTGGAAGGAGCATGATATGAGAGCTAAGTGTTACATGCTTGCTTCTATGAGTAAGGAGTTACAGAAGCAACATGAGAACATGCAGAGTGCGAGTGAGATCCTCCTTCACCTACAAGAGTTGTATGGTGAGCACAGCAGGAATGCTAGGTATGAGATATCTAGACAGCTATTCCGTATGAGGATGTCTGAGGGACAGAATGTTGGGGATCATGTCGACAAGATGATTCGGCTAATTGAGCAGTTGGAACATCTTAACTTCAACATGGGTTTCCAACTACAAACGGATTTGATCCTTCAGTCCCTTCCTGAGTCTTTTGGGAATTTTGTGACAAATTTCCATATGACTAAACAGGAATGCACCTTAGCTGAATTACTCAACATGCTGGTTATTGCCCAAAAGAATATGCCAGGCAATAAAGGAAAAGAGGTAGCTTTGGTTGCATCTTCTTCTGCTGGAAAGTCCAACAAGAAAAAGGGCAATAAGAAAAAGAAATCTCAGATTCCTGGTCCTTCCAAGAAAATAGCTAAACAAAAAAGGAAGACTAAAGCTGATGGAGGCAAAGGAAAGTGTTTCCACTGCCAACAAGAAAGTGTTTCCATTGCCAACAGGAAAGTGTTTCCATTGCCAGTAAGAAAGTGTTTCCACTGGCCAGAGTATAGCAATCTAAAAGAATACAATGCCATGGTGAAAACCAACTCAAGTTCAAAATATATTTGGCACTTAAGGTTATGTCATGTTGCAGAAGATAGGATTGCAAAATTGGAGAAAATGGGGATTCTATCCTCATTGGGCTCTGAGCCTACTCCAACTTGTGAATCTTGCCTTCAAGGCAAAATGACTAGATCACCCTTTGTTGGACAAGGGCTAAGAGCTAAAAATATTTTGGAACTAATACATAGTGATGTATGTGGTCCGTTTAAAGAAATGGCTAGAGGGGGCTTTCATTATTTTATTATTACCTTTACTGATGATAAATCAAGGTTTGGGTATTTGTATTTGATGAAATACAAACATGAATCCTTTGAAAAGTTCAAAGAATTTAAATCTGAAGTAGAAAATCAAACAGGAAAAAATATTAAAGCTCTTCGATCAGATCGTGGAGGTGAATATTTGAGTACTGAATTTGATGAATACTTGAGAGAGCATGGCATTGTTTCTCAGCTGACTCCTCCAGGAACGCCACAACTGAATGGTGTATCTGAAAGGAGAAATCGTACCTTATTGGATATGGTACGTAGTATGATGAGCTATACTGATATGCCAATCTCCTTTTGGAGATTTGCATTAGAATCAGCTTTATATATTCTGAATAGGATTCCATCAAAATCAGTTTCTTCCACACCTTATGAGATATGGCATGGAAGAAAACCAAGTCTTAAGCATGTTAAGATTTGGGGTTGTCCAGCTTATATCAAAAAGCTGAACATTGATAAATTAGAGACCAGATCAGAAAGAGGTCGATTTGTTGGTTATCCAAAAGATAGTTTTGGATATTATTTTTATTTGCCTACTTCACAAAAGGTTGTAATAAGTAGGGATGCCACATTTCTTGAACAACAGTTTATTCAAGAAGGAGGTAAAGGAAGGCAAATAGAGTTAGAAATGGAGAATTCTGACCAACCAACAGATCAGATGGATATAGATCCATCTAGTCAACCTATACCCATTGATGAAACATCTACAGCTGTTCCTCGTAGAACAACCAGGGTATCTCACCCACCAGTGAGATATGGTTTTCTTCATGAAGAAGAACAAGAGTTGTCTACTCATGAAGAAGTAGATCATGGAGATGATCCACTTACCTATGAAGAAGCTATATCAGATATAGACTCTTCAAAATGGATTGATGCTATGAAATTCGAGATTGATTCCATGTATAAGAATCAAGTTTGGGATCTTGTTGACCCACACAAGGTATTGTACCTATAGGGAACAAATGGGTTTTCAAGAAGAAAATTGGTTACGATGGAAAGGTAGAGACCTATAAGGCAAGGCTAGTAGCGAAAGGGTTTCGCCAAAGGCAAGGAATAGATTATGAGGAGACTTTCTACTTTGTTGCCATGCTTAAATCAATTAGGATTTTATTAGCAATAGCTGCATACTATGATTATGAGATTTGGCGGATGGATGTCAAAGCGACTTTCTCAATGGATACATTGAAGAAAACATTTTCATGGAACAACCTAGGGGATTTGAATCCCAAGATGGTTCCAAGGTATGCAAGCTAAAGCGATCCATTTATGGGTTGAAACAAGCTTCGAGGAGTTGGAACATCCGTTTTGATGAAGCCATTAAATCTTTTGGTTTTATCAAAAATGAGGATGAGCCATGTGTATATAAGAAGGTTAGTGACAGTGCTATCACTTTCCTTGTCTTATATGTGGATGACATACTGTTGATGGGTAATGATACAGGTATGTTGACGACTATAAAGGTATGGTTGTCAAATACATTCTCCATGAAAGACTTAGGGGAGGCAACCTATATTCTTGGGATTCGCATCTATAGAGATAGAGCGAAAAGAATAATTGGTTTATCCCAAAATTTATATTTGGAAAAGGTGTTAAAGAGGTTTAACATGCTTGATTCCAAGAGAGGATTGTTACCAGTGAGACATGGTATCCACCTTTCTAAAGAGATGTCTCCAAAGACACCTGAAGAAAGAGATAAAATGACCAGGATTCCATATGCTTCGGCTATTGGAAGTTTAATGTATGCAATGTTGTGTACTAGGCCGGATATCGCATATGCTGTTAGTTTGACTAGCAGGTATCAATCCAATCCAGGTTTGGAACACTGGATAGCTGTCAAGAATATTCTTAAGTACTTAAGAAGAACTAAGGATTTATTCTTGATTTATGGAGGTGAAGACTTGTAATTGGATGGTTATACTGATTCTGATTTCCAATCAGATATCGATGATAGAAAGTCTACCTCTAGATATGTGTTCATTTGTAATGGAGGTGCAGTCAGTTGGAAGAGTTCCAAACAGAGCACGACTGCAGATTCCACTCATCGAGGTGAGTATATTCTTGCATCGATGTCGCAAAAGAAGTCGCTTTTGGATAAAGAAGTTCGTGATGTAACTTACAGAGTTCCTTCCATTGAGTCGAGTTCCACTACATCGTGACAATAATGGAGCGATCATCTGAGCTAAGGAACCAAGGTATCAAGAGAAATCTAAACTCATAGAAAGTCGCTACCACATTATCAGGGAAATAGTTGGGCGAGGAGTTGTAGCCATGCATAAATTAGACTCATCTGAAAATCCAGCTAATCCATTCACTAAGCCTATGTCACGACTCGATTAGACCGACATCTTGAGAAGATAGGTCTAAGATATTGTAATGAATGGCTCTAGTGCTAGTGGGAGATTGTTAGTAGTATGCCCTAGAGCATATCATTTAGTATGTATCTTGTACATATTTTTAATAATAAAAGGCATTTCCACTTTTCCGTTTACATAATATATTTATGTGTAATAGAAAAGGTCCATTGATATTTTGTTAGAAATATTATTCTTAAGTTGTTAAGAATATGAGTGACAATATTTCTAGCACAAAGTATCATAAATAGGTTCACAATCGAGGATACTTCATAATAAGGACATGACTTATCCGTAAAGATTGTATTCATGTTTGTTCCCAAGTTATTTATATGAGATATAAATAAGATGGAATGGTGAGTCTCATGCCATATAACAAACATGATAGGCACTTATAAATGATAAGTAGGTCAACCGTGACACTTATGACAAGCACATGGAGTTTACTCTTGTCAATGTTTTGTCATAAATCATATCGATGCATATAATCTTTAGACTGAGAAAGCACATTATCTTGTATATAGGTAGTTTGAGTTTGATACTGCTTTCATACTTATACTATGTATGGGTATATGGGCATGTGTTGGCTCCTGCTAGTTATATATGGAGGTAGGTGTTGATCAAGAAGGAATCTGTTCCTCTAAGTAAATAGAGATAAAATCCTATGTTCATTTAATTGTTCTTGATGTTTCAAGTTCTGGCCAGACAGATAGATTTATTCGTAAAAGAGTTTACGATGAGAAAATCTTTTAATCAAGAACTGGAATTAAAAGAGAACATAATATTCATAGCAAATGGAGTTTGACATAAACCATGACTCCAGCTTGAGTTGGGATTTTGTAACAGAGAGATTCTAGTGCATGGTAACATATGATTATAGGTTCATTTAAGGTAAACCTTATTACTAATTGGGTGGCCATGGCATGTTATGCTAGGTGTTAACCATGGTCTATGAGGTTCATAAAATGATTTAGAGAAATCATTTATGGTAAGAAAGAGTTCTGATGATATTAAGAGTTGATATCATGTCTCATTGCGAATTAGTGATGAGCCTAGTAAGTCACACACATACACAAGTTATCACCTATTTAAATATGATTTAATTAATTAATTAAAGAGTTTAATTGATTAATTAAATAGATTTGGTTTGCAATTAAATTGCAAAGTCCCTAGCATGACTTGAAATCAAATCTAGATTATTGGATGTGTAGTATAAATTAAATTTATATTTAAAGTGTTTAAATATAAATTTAATTGATGAGAAATTAATTAATAGAGATTAATTAATTAATTTATATTTGATATAAATTAATTAGAAGAAGAAAATAATTATTATGGGTTAAGAACTCAAAATTAAGACACAGGGGCATTTTGGTCATTTCACAGCGTGACACGTGGCACCATGAGATGGTGACACATGGCATAACACATAAGCTTGCCAAATGTTTTTTTTAATCATGTAAGATGATTAAAATCAAGATTAAATATAGGTTTGACACTTGGCACAATGTGATTGGGTCACTTAAACCTAGAGCTAATCAAAAGGTGACATGTGGCTAGGGTTTAATGTGTTAACCTAGCTATTTAAGTGTGATTATGAAAAGAAAACATAACCAGCAGCCTCTCCTCTCATATGTCACGCCACTTTGAGCCTCTCCAGCTATTTCTCTTCATCTCTCATCAATTCAAAGAGATTAGCCATCAATCTCTTGAATTAAGAACACTAGAAATTGTTTCTAGTGTCCTGTTTACATCTTTAATCTCTTAAAAGACAGAACTTGAATTTCTGATTAATAGAAAAGGCTTTAGAAGCTGTTCAAGGGCTGCCATAGGTGTTCTTGGTGTGGACAAGCTAGAGGGACAACATCTGGTGTCCTGAAGACGAATCTCAAAGGTGCGAATCTGCAAAGACATCAAGAGGTTAGTGTAATCGTTCTTGATTTAATCTAGGGTTCTAAAATTAATCTGATTAATTTTAAAATCTTAAATGGCAAATACAGATCCAAAAAACATATTAAAAGAGTTTTAATATGTTGTTTATCATTGAAATCAAATAGATAAAAATAAATCTTGCATGGTGCATGTGACCCTAGGTGAAAATTTTTGAATTCAATGGTATAATCTTGTGTTTTTCACGCTTCCGTTCCTTCACTTATCAAAGGAAATATTAATTTCAAAACCATGCTCTGATACCACTAAAACATGTCATACCTTATCTCTCAGTAAGGCATAACATGATCCCGTAGTATACCTAATAGATTACTGAACTTCATCTACCAATAACCCATTAAATAAACTACAAGGGATTTAAAAACAATTTTCATTCATTTTAATTTCTAAAGTAATGTTAAAACATTATCAAAAAGCCTTTAATTTCATCAAACTCAACCAATTTCAACTCCCCTAAAGGCTGGCCGAATTTCACAATTAGTCCCACAAGTTAGTTTTGTTTAATTTTTTCACAATTTTTAGACTAATTCATGCACATAAACAAAATTCTAAAGAGAAATTTAGTGTTTAATTACTAACCTTTGTATAGCTTTTCAATCTTCAATTTCTTCAACTTTTTCCTCTTTCTTTCTTCTTCAATCTTCTTTCCAAGGCTTAAAATCAAGTTTGGATTAGGAAATTTAGGGAATTCATGGTGGGAATTAGGGTTTCTAAAGCTTAAATTGAGCTTTAATGGAGGAAATGAAAAAAAATTTGAGAGAGAGGAGAGAGAAGAGGTGGCGGCCAAATTAGAGAAGAAGACCCAATTTTTAATTTCCTTTATTTAGTTATTTTTATGGTTATTTATTCAATTTTTGACTTGGTCAATGTAACACCCCTATGTTCGGTAGTGCGTTCTACTATTTCAGTGACCAGTGTTGTTCGGACAGCTAGGATGCCTAGAACTACATTTAAAATTAGTGAGGAGACATAAAATAATAAAATACAAGAAAGGAAAATAAAAGAAAAATAAAGGAAGAATAATAGCAATGAAATGAAACCAAGTTAAATGAGCCGAAAAACTTAACGATGGGTGACCGCATCAGGAAGTTGCGGCGTGGATCGTTGACTAGCTCTGGATCGCGGGGAACCTTGGAAAATATTTTTCAAACTTAAACATCTATTGAAGTATAAATTTCATTAGAAATATCAAAGAAAAATTAATTAATTAGTATAAAGAAAAACGAGAAATTGAGAAAACGATAAAACTCGGTATTACCGAAAAATTGAGAATGCAACTCGAATAGGGGCATTGTGGTCATTTGACATCCCGAGTTGCCTTTTGACCTAAATGTCCATTAAAAATAAATAATATTATACATGAAAAATGTCATGAAAAATTAAAAAGAGATACATTATGTAAATAGTGAAAGTGTTGTGGCCAAATTGCAAAAATTGGAAACTTGGAATAAATAACCATTATAATCTTCATTAGTGCTCCACTAACTTGTGATAATTGACACCTATCCAAGCCTTGGATAGCCACCTCCACAAAACAGCCTTCTTCCTCATCCTTCTTCTTCATTGCTGAATCCTTTCTCCCATGGAAACCTCTATGGCCGTCCACCATTAAGCTCAAGTTCACCATTGATTTAGCCATCCTTTACACTAGCTCCCTCCATTAAATTTGACCACCATACCTTGGTAAGCATACTAGGAGCAAGAAAGATAAATTTTGGTGGAGTTTTGAAGAAGTCCTAAAGAGGTAAGTGTGTGTTTTTCAATCTTGCTTCATTAAACTTTGAGTGGATGTTGTGGGTAGTTGATTTATGGAAGAATTTTTGTTGTTGATGAATTATTGGAGTTGAGCAATTTAGGCAACCATGAAACCTCACCATGAACAGCTTGTCCTTACATGTAAATGGTTGTTTGGATGATGATTTAAATGTTTAATTGTATTGAAGTTGAATTCTATGTGTAAGGTTTGATTTGTAAGCTTGAAAAGTGAAAATGGAAGTTGATGGGTATGTGTAAACTTGTGGTAGCCTCATGAAGAAGATTGAAGTGTTTAAGTTCATGAAATATTATTGAATTATGTTGCTTATGGTGGCAGCATCTGTATGTGAATAATTGATTGGATTTGGACATGTGAATGAGGTATGTTCATGTGGTTAAATTATTGTAATTGGACTTTGAAAATTCTGAGTTATAATGTGTATGTTGAGAGTGGTTACAAGCTACCCAAAATAACCAAAATGTGATGTAAAGTGTGTTAATGTTATGTTACCAAATCAGAATTAGCATGAAAGGTAAACTTGGTAAGTATTGAATTTGTAATTGGTAAGTATTGAATGTGTAATTGGTAAGTGTTGAAGAATGTGTAGCAGGGCAGTGTGTGTTTTAGCTTAGAACCTTAAGTGTGTGACTCCAATTGATATGAGACCAATTGGAGGTGAAACTAGGCACAAAATGTGCCAACTTTCATGAAGGAAGCTTACCTAAATTCTGCCTAGAAGGTGGCTTGAAAAATGACCAAATCCGGATTAGTGAATTGTTTTGGCTTTGGGAATCTTATTTGAAAATTATTGTGTTGCATACTATGCAAATGGAAATTTTAAGATAAAATATGATTTGTGCTTTGTATGAAATATTTAGATATTGTGATTTGGAATTGTTTTGATTCACACTTGGCATGACAATATTACTATGTTCCTCCTCCATTTATGGGGTGAGTGTAATTATATTCCTCCCTCTTTGACTTGCTAGTCTGAGGTGAGTGTGGATAAGTACTCATTATCTAGCTAGCTTCCTCCCTCATTGATTTCGATTTGTGGGGTGAGTGTGCCTTTGTCGTGGTGTACAACACCGCATGTTAGGAAAAGTTTGTGTCATGACCTAAGTTGTGTTATTGATTGGCAACACTGTGTTATTCAATTGTTTGATCAAAGTTGTGTTATATGAGCTTTGAAAAATTGTGAATTGTTTGGATTGTAAATTGTCAACAAAAGTTTTACATACCGCATTTTAAATTGTTATTGTGAACCACTGAGTAAATTTTACTCAGCGATAGCTTTTTCATTGCTGTCACAGGTAGACAGACGGACAGAGCAGTAGAGTAGGCTGCTTGTACCATATTTTGAGATTTCACCGGGCATATCGAGTATACCATATTGTGTAGTTTTTATTGTAATGTATGTGCACTGTATGTATATATTGTACTTAGTCTTGAGCAGTTGTAAACCAAAATTGTAAACTATTTGGCCTGTAAAAGTATTGTGATAAATTTATCTTATCTCAGTTTTTTGGAAACACTGGAAAATTGATTGTTAAACTGAGTTGATAATGTTGAGAAATTTATTGTGTTGAACAAATTATTGGAATTTGGGATTGAGGAATTATATATTTGAAGTGCTTTTTACAGGTTTTTAAAGAACTGTTTTATTCAAAATACAGATGGCACTCTGCCAAAATTTTTACAGAAATTGTTAATACTTCAAATGTGTTATTTGGTTTCACTTCAGTTAAAATTTTTTTTTAACACCTGTCAATAGTGCTCACCACTATAAAAAGAAGTAAGAAAAGTTTTAAAATCCCTTGTAGTGTATTTAATGGGTTATCAGTAGACGAAGTTGGTAATTCATTAGGTATACTACGGGATCATGTTATGCCTTACGGAGGGGTAGGGTGTGACAGTAAAAAATAATATTAAATTAAAATTGATTTTGATTTCATGCATGATGTCATTATGGTGAGGTAATAATTCATTTTCTTTTCTTTTTCTTTTTCTTTAATTTTTTCATTCTTCTTTAATTTAATTTTATATTTTGAAATTTTCAATCCTCCAATTTTATTGGACAGTTAGGTCAGGAGTCACCTCTAGGGGTGAATGAATTGACCAAATTGCCCCTCGCCGAATTGATCCGGTTTGTAAATAATCCAGTATTTCTTTCGGAGTCCTGACCTAATTATTTGACCTACTTATTAACTCTTTTCTGTGATTTTTCTCTTTTTTACTAGGTTCGCAATAGTCCTTAGGACCGCGGTGTCACAATTTCCCATTCAAAATTAGGGTTAGAACTGACCTCGAAGTCACTTCCTGAGAAGGTCACCCATTGCTATGACCCTCGACTCATTTCACTTTTTATGCTTTGTTTTTCTTGTTTATACTTAACTAAATGGTAATCACTATTAATTTTCATTCTGGGCTTTTCTATGTGTCTTAAACATAGTTCTAATCCTCTTAATTGTCTGGACTAACACCGGTCACTGGAATAGTGAAATATACCAGGCTATGCATATAGGGGTGTTACAGAGGTACTGCCCCTGCCTTTGTCTCTGCCTCTACATCTACTGGCTGACTGTGAACCTCTTATGGTAGAACCTTGAAATGACCCTTCAGTGGTGATAGGTGGCCCAGATCTATGGGCACTGGTACAATCCTTAGCAAAATGTCCCATTTCACCACAATTAAAGCAAGCTCTAGTAACATACTCCTCCGTGAGTCTTACGACAAATCTCACAAGTATGGACTGATAGTGCACTTTTGGGTGTCTGCTAGGTAGACCTAGGTGGCCTCTGTCCTAAGGATCCCCCTCTACCAGACTTGCGAGAACTAGATCCTCCAAAATATTTCCTCTTTCCTGATCCACTACTAGAAGCTTGGCCTGAAGTCTTCCCACTCTTTTCCTTCTCCTCTATCCCCTTTCTAACTGTCCCTTCTAATTCAATTCTTTCTAACTCCAGGGCTTGTGAAATTAACTCTGAGAAATTCTCATGTCTAAACCCAACCACTTATAGTCTCAAACTTGATCTCAGCATAACCTCAAACTATTTGTATCGGTCCCTGCTGGTGGTGAGTAGACTCCCAGCATAGTGACTCAGCCTGGAAAAATCCCTCTCATATTCTACCACCATTCTGTCCCCTTGCTTCAGACTAAAGAACTCTTGTAATTTCATATCAACATATGTGTCTGGGATGTCCTTCTACCTGAATTCTCTGAGAAAATCATCCCAGGTTAGCATAAGGGGCTCCACTAAATTGTTGGGGATGGTTTTCCACCATTCATATGCATCCCCTTGTAGCAAAGAAATCGAATACTAAAATTTCAAGTCAATCGTGTAGTGCAGTTTCTTGAATACCCTCTTCATCCTTTCTAGCCACTATTTTGCTTCTAGTGGATCCACTGTTCCTTTAAATTCAGTTGCCCCATACTTTATCAGCTTATCATATTGCCTGGCTAGGGGTTGAGGTTGCACTGCTGGTGCTTGAATTGGGGTTTGGACTGGCATATTTCTAGCCATTTGTTGGAATAGAGCAGCCATTTATTGGGCAAATTGTGCAGGGAACTGCTACATGGGTGGAGCTGGTGCAGTTGACCCACCGGCCTTCTAAGGAGCTAGGGCTTCCCCCTGTGCCTCAGCCGCAACTGACTACTCTACTGAGCGATCTCCTTCTTCCATTTCAATTTATAAGGATTTCGACTTCCTGACAACCAACAAAAAGGAGAATTCTCTCCATTAGTCTATCTTCAAGATGTAAATGTACTATATGTATCAACCAAAAATAATTGAGCAAGTCACACCTTACCCCTTTGTAAGGCATAACATGATCCTGCAGTATATCTAATGAATTATCGAACTTCGCCTATCGATAATCCATTAAATATACTATGAGGAATTTTAAACCAATTTTCATCCATTTTAAAATAGTAGGTAATTTTGATTAATTATTAAAAACATTTAATTGAAGTTTATGTTATGAACTCAAATTTTGATTAATTTAAGATTTTGAAAATTTTACAAAAATTTCGGCAAAATGCCGGCTATAAATTGAGAAAACAGTTCTTAAAAATCTATTAAAACACTTCCAATATGCATATAATACTCACAACTCCATTTATGGTCAACATAATTCAAGTCAATCAACACAAATTCAAGCAATTTTAATAGCACTTCATTCGATTCAACTCAAATATAAAACTTTGCAATACCAAAAAAGAGAACAAAATATTAATATTACAATTTTGATTGTACAACTGCTCAATTAGTTCTATAGATACATATGAACAATAATTTATATCAAAAGAAATTTACAAGAGTATAAAATATTATACCCGTAAAAGATCCCAAAATGGTGTTACATCTACAGCTATAGCAGCTTCTCCTTATCTGTGACAGCAAGAAAAAGCCATCGCTGAGTAATTTATTCAGTGGTGCACTATAATAATTTCTAAAATCATAAAAAAATATGATCATTCATTGATAATAGGAATTTAAAAATTTTCACAATCATAGTTCACAAAGTTATGTCAAGATTTTTAATAACAATTTATCAAAACAAATTGTAAACAATGGTGTTGCCAATTAATACACAACTTAGGTCATGACATAAAATTTCATGATCAATGTCGTGTTGTACACCACGACAGAGCAATCTACAACCTCACTAATCAAAATCAATGAGGGAGGTGGCTAGCTAGCCATATGAGTACTCATCGATCTCAACCTCAAACTGGTAAGCCAGAAAGGGAAGAATATATTCAATCTCAACTCCATAGATGGAGGAGGAACACAATAATATTGCCATGCCAAGTGTGATTTTAAAGTCCAATTCAAAACCAAATCATTCAAATATTTCATACAATTGACAAATCATATTTTATTCCAAATTTTTCATTTACAAAATAGGCAACACACTATTTTTCAAATAAGATTTTCGAAGCCATAACAATCAAATTTATTCACAACATTTATTTCAAGAATTGTCGAGTAGAAACAAAGAATTTTAAGTTTGTTGTGCACAAACCTCTTATGTTGCTTTGACTTAGTTCATTTTTCCTCCTTCCTTGGAGGGCTCCTTTCTAGCTGAAACACATAATTTAAAGTGTTTCATTACCCATCCAATTCATTTCTACTAATTAATCCAACCATTAAATTTTGCATACTTAATTTTACTTATAAGTTCTCCTAAGGGTTGAGTTCTTTGTATTTGATAATATTGTGGTTTTATTCACATTACTATTCATGCAAAATTTTGACTTTTTCATAATTAATTGGTATACCATTTCTAAACACATGGTCATACCACATTTTGGGTCACAAATTTGTTCGCATTCGTTGCCAATTACAATTGAAGGCCTATTAGATAAAATTCTAAAATTTCAGATTTGGTCACTTAGGTTTACTGCTCTATTGGACCAATCTACAGTGGAAATTTGGCTAAACTTTCTTCACCAAAGTTGTTCCTTAATGTGTCTAGTTTAATTCTCTTTTTGAATCACTCTATTTGGGGTTTTGTAGCTCAAGTTATGTCATTTTCACCATAACTAGTCGGATTGGTCATTTCCAGATTTTTTGGGTAAGTTTTTGGTTCTGGCAGTTTTGGTAACCTAAATTTGATTAGCAATTTGACTAGGTTATGTTCAGAATTTGGGTTTCTGTTCTGCATAAATGTTGTTCTACTATGTCTAATCTTTCTAATGGTTTAAAAATTAGGTCATTTGGACCTCTTAACACAAAGTTATGACCATTTGAATATGTACTGTTCATTTGGTCAATTCTGCCTAGAATCAGGGCACCAATTCCGGATTCAACCTAATTTTAGAGCAACTTATGGTCAGTTTTTGGGCAAGATTTCTTCATAAAAAATGTAGCATTATGACCCTAATTTCATATCCAATTGACCTCACACTAATTGGAGCAACACAATTCAACTTATGGCTTGTTAACCTAGATGGACTCATTAGTACAAAATTCAACCATTCAACATTCATAACTTATCTCAATTCCAATCATCAATTCACAATTATAAGCACACCAAATGACCAAAATTAAGCATCAAAACATCAATTGGTCATCAATTCTCAAAAATCCCAAAATTTCTCCAAACCCCTAATTTTTCAATTGCTACAATTCATGAAAGTAAAGTGTACAAATCACATCTACTTACTCAATTAAGCTTGCATACACATTTAATTCCAACAATTTACATAAAATCCCACTTCTTCCTAGGCTGGCTGAAATTCCTAGGGCTCCCATACATGCATAATTTCTTGCTTTCTTATGTTAATTTCCACTTATTCAACTCCATTTCTATAAGTATATCTCAATTTAAATGAAGAGAGAGACTTACCTTTATGGTGCTCTTAAATCCTCAATTTCTTCTCCAATTTCTTTAATTTCTCTCTTCAATTTTTCTCTTCTAGGGTCAATTAAGAGTTTTCTTATGACACCCCTTACCCGTCTACAGTGTAGCCAAGCAAGATATGCCACACAGTGTGCCGGAGCACCAAATCATATTTCAATTCAATTTACCCTTTTCACTTATTTATTTAAAATTTTTTATTAATCTAAATCTTTCCGCAAATTTTATAGAAAATCTGGCAGAGTGCCGGCTGTAAATTGAAAAAACAGTTCTTCTGAATCTATTAAAAACACTTCCAATAAAATCATCACATCATTCTCAGTCAACCACCAATATATTCTCAGCAATTTCTCAATTGACTTCAGTATCTCAAAATTAAATTCAATTCATATCACAGTCAACTCAATAAGAAATGTTCACATTTATTACTGAACATAATTCATAGATATTTACATAAAAAACATAATTACATGAAATTATAATATTCATTACAAAAGTTTACAAAATACAAAATACCAAAATACCAAAAGTAGCCTAATATCCTACCAAATGCACTGCAATGTAAGGTGACTCTGAACTCCATGTGCAGATCTGAAGGCTCACTCTGTATGAGGTCTGCTGGACTTCCTAGCTATGTCTCCAGTACCTGCGCATGGCAAAAGTGACTCGCTAAGCAATTCTGCTTAGTGGTGATAATATAAAATAAAATAACTAAAATAAAGTAAATATGCAGAATGTGTGTTTACATTTTTTTTTTTGTAGACTTAATTCCTTATGTTTATTGCAGTATTATTCTATTAGAATTTGGTAAAATTTATTATCATTGCTCGAGTAACCCATACTAGTAGACTGGACTGGATAAATGGGTAAACTAGTACTGGGTACTAAGTACCTCGGACCATCACACCATCGGTCACATTGTGTCTCCCGGTGTGCAACAGAATAGCTAATAAGCTATAATAATTATCAAGGATGAAACCCAAATATAATATCTCAATCAACATAGCTAAAGGCTATTTTATCACAAAATGGCACGTGAGGCCATAAAACTCAGAATGGCATGAAGCCATATGCAGTACTACTATATCTCAGCTTGTTGCTAGTAAAATTTCAGGTCAATTGGACCTTTCTACACTGAGTTATGACCAAATGACTGAACACTGTTCATTTGGTCATTTTGCCTGAGAATCACGAGTCACCCGGATTAGGGCAATCTTTAGGTCAACTTGGTTTGATTTTCTGAGCATGGTTTCTTCACCAAAGTTGTGCCATTATGTTTATAGTTTCATGTCCAATTGACCTTGCACCAATTGAACCTCTACAACTCCAGTTATTGCTGCCCAAACCTGCTGGACTCATGCCCAGTCCTGTAGGTCACCAAGGGCAGCCACACCAAACACAATTCCCACTACACAACCCACTTCATTTTTTATTCAAACAAAACCAAATGGTCACTAATTGACTATTAAAACCTACTTTCAACATTACATGATCAAAGTCTCATTTTCATCCCAAACCCTAACTCAACTATCACAAACCATGCATTATAATTTGCATTTCATCACTCCACTTAAGAGATTCATATTAAGGACAGCCATACTACCATTTTAGCTCCATAAAAATCATCACAATCTTACCCCAACCAAGGCTGCCAAAAATATAGGATGGGAATACACATGGTATTTAATAAATTTCTTTGTAATTTGCACTCAATCATAGTCCTTTAATATGAATTTAAAGAGAAAATCAAGGTTAGGTCACAAACCTCTAATGGAGTGAAATTCCCACTTGCTAGGGTTCTTCTTTTTCTTTTCTTTTTGCTCCCAAAAGACTCACCAAGATGCAAGAACAACTTTTTGTGTTGGGAACATAGGGTTTAGTTGGGTAAAAACTATGGAAATCAAGCTTTAAAAAGCTTGATAATGGTGGCCATGGAGGGAGAGTGAAACGGCAAAGAAGAAGGGTTGAGAAGCTTTTGATTTTTTTCTTCATTTTTCTGCCCAATAAGTCTTTTTAAATAAACTTATGCCATGTGTCAACATTGGATTGGGTGGGGAAATTTTAATGACATCATTATGATGTCATAATTATAATTTCTTTCATTTTTTATCCTTTTCTAATCTATTTAATTTCAATTAAATTTTTAACAATATTTATTCATATTTTATGCTATATAAATTATTTATTTAACTGGACAAGTTGGCCAAAAATTATCTCTGAAGATGAAATAACTAAAATGCCCTCCGTTTAGCTTAACGAGCCAAAATTGTGTGTACCAATAGAAAAATTTTTCTAAGCATTTTCTTAGCATTCTAATGCCATAAGAACCTCAATGACCCTTCTTTGGAGTCCCAAAAATTATTTTATAATTTTTTCCCCCGGGTCTAGGGTTGCTAACGGCCTTCACCGTCACTTCCCTTTCGGGTTGCTCATCCCTGGTGTTTCAGCTCGTTTAACCTTAGTGTATTTCGTTCCTATAAATTTTCCTTGATTGTTATGAGCATTATTTAGTTTCTTTATAACTCCTCACTTTAGTCTATTTAAAATTTCAAACATTCTAGCTGCCCGAACCGACATTGATCACCGAAACAGTAGATTGTACGGACTAGCTAAAGTGAGGATGTTACATTTCTATGGGTTATTGTTGTGCATGGGATGAAATCAAGCTTTGAAAGCTTGAATTGGCTTAGTGATGGTGGAATTTAGAGAGAGATTTTGAGAGGGGAAGAAGAAGATCAACATTTTCTTTTTAATTTTTATCTTCTTTTTATGATATTTATCCCTTAATTTTCATAAATTAAAAATATAATCTTTTTAATTAAGTCATGCTTTCATATGGGTGATGTCATAATCATTTTAAATAATGAATTTTTCTTTTCTTTTTCATTTCGTCCATACACCTCTTCATTTTTCATCTAGATCTATTTTTCATAATTTTAATTTCCTACATTTTAATGGACATTTAGGCCAAGAGTCACCTCTAAGGGTGAATTGGCCAAATTGCCTCTTATCGATCTAATCGATTTTTCTACTAGCATTGAGTTACTTCCTAAACTCTAATTCAATTATTTGATCTTGTTCTTTATTCTTTTCTGTGGTTTTCATGATACCATTAACTTCACAATTATCCTTAAGCCTGGGGTGTCCTAGGGTCCCACACAAAATTAGGACAGCAACTGAGCTCGCAGTCACTTCCCAGTTCGGTCACCCGTCGCCTGGACCTCGGCTCATTTAACTGATTATGCTTTATTTTTTTTTATTTCCATTTTACCTTCATATAATTTCTATTAATTTTAATTTATGACTTTTCTAGATGGCATAAATATAGTTCTAAACATCTTGATTGTCCGGACAGACACTAGTCACCGGAACAGTAGAATGTATAAACTACCTAGTATAGGTTTGTTACAATTCTCCCTCCCCCCTTAAATAAATTTCATCTCAAAATTTTACCTGGTTTTAGTCTCTGAACAGTTGTGGGTGCTGTCTCCTCTTATCCTCGCGCTCCTAAGTGGCCTCATGGCTTGAATGATGGTTCCACAGCACCTTAACCAGTGGTATTTGCTTGTTCCTCAGTCGCTTCACCTCATGTGCCAGAATCTCTATAGGCTCTTCTTCATAAGTGAGGTCTGGATTCACTTCAATTTCTTATACTGGTAGAACATGAGAGGGGTCTGATCTGTACCTCTTCAACATAGATACATGGAAGAAATTGTGTATCCTTTCTAGCTCTGGAGGTAGTGCCAATTTATATGCTAAAGGACCCACTCTTTTTAGAACCTCATATTATCCAATGAAGCGAGGACTCAGTTTTCTCTTTCTGTCAAATCTCATAATTTTTTCCCAAGGGGAAACCTTGAAGAATACCTTGTCACCCATTGCATACTAAATATCTCTTCTTTTCAGATCAATATAGGACTTCTGACAATCTGATGCAGCCTTGAGTCTGTGTCTGATAAGTTTAATTTTCTCCTCTATCTGTGGAATAATTTTTGGGCCAATCAGTTTTCTTTCACCCACTTCATCCCAACACAAAAGAAGTTCTGCACTTCTTGCCATACAAAGCTTCATATGGAGGCATCCCAATGCTTGATTGATAGTTATTATTGTAAGCAAATTCAATCAAAGACAAGTGTGTATCCTAACTACCTTTAAACTCAATCACATAAACTTATAACATATCCTCCAAAATTTGAATTACCCTTTTAGACTGGCCATCTGTCTGTGGATGGAATGCAGTGCTAAAGTTCAATCTATTTCCCAGGGCTTTTTGTAGACTACCCCAGAATCTAAAAGTGAACCTTGGATCTTTGTCTAACACAATAGATACTGGCACTCCATGTAGTCTCATTATCTCATCAATGTACAGCTTAGCCAATCTGTCCAAGCTATAGCCCATCCTCACTGGCAGAAAGTGAGCATACTTGGTTAATCTATCCAAAATGACCCATATGGTGTCATGATTCCTTAGTGTTCTAGGAAGTCCCATCATAAAGTCCATTGTGATCCGTTCCCATTTCCACTCGGGAATTGCCAATGGCTATAGCAAACCAGCTGGCGCTTGGTGTTCAGCCATTACTTGCTGACAAGTCAGGCATTTGGATACATATTCAACTATATCTTTCTTCATAACCATCCACCAATAGTGCTCTTTTACCGTTCTATACACCAGGGTGTGTAACGACCTCACTTTAGATAGTCCGTATATTCCACTATTCCAGTGACTAATATCTATCCTGTCACACCCTACTCCTCCGTAAGATGTAACATGATCCCGTAGTACACCTAATGAATTACCATCCTTCGCCTACCGATAACCCATTAATTATACTACAAGGGATTTTAAATCAATTTTCGTGAAATTTAAATCATCGATTAAAATCTGGTATTATAAAAATTTTTCAAAATTTCGGCAGAGTGTCGGCTGTATTTTGAGAAAATAGTTCTTCAAAACCTACAAAGAAACACGTTCCCAATATGTTTTCTTAAATACAACTCCAATAACTTCATTTCAACTCACAATTCAAATCTCAATAATCAAATCAATTCATTTTCAAACCAATCTCATCATAAAAGAAATATTTCATTGATTATAAGACTCAAAATTAATATTACAAGGCTATTCAGGTAAATGAAATTTCAAATTTATATTTACAATAATTTAAATTTAATTACATACCAAAATATTTTACAAGAGTTTTTATACAACTACACAAATAATTTACATACATATTATTACATGCATACATTAAAACCTGTGTACATGGGTAAACCTGGAGCTGATATGAATGTCTCTTCAAAGAAGCTTACTCAATTGCTCTATGCTCTTTTAACCTGCGACAGCATACAAAGCTATGGCTGAGTGGTGAACTCAGTGGTGCACAACTATAATTTAAAACATAATACAATATACTTTAACAAAATTAGAGCAAATAATTTGGAAATCTGGATACTCATCAAATTCCAAAACTCAAAATATTCATTGCCAATAATATAAATCATTTGTATAAAATGACTTTGATCACAAAATTCAATTTATCAAATCATAACTAACCATTTAAGGTAATTCCAACAAAATCAATTATACATAAATCATAATTGAAATCACAATTCTTGTTCTCAAAAACCATTCTTTAACTCAAAAACCATTCTTTATGTCAAAAACCATTCTTTATCTCAAAAACCATTATTTATCTCACTAAATATGCAAGACTAATCTGAAAGGGCCATCTTCGGGGTGATTCTAACTCCCTATGGTTGGGGAGGTCGAATAAGATTCTAACTCCCTATGGTCGGGGAGGTCGAATCATCGTGCACAATGCACATCACAATAATGAATCTTCCGTAAGGTCCATAACATAAAACTTAGATCTAACCTCTAATAAGAGGAGAATCTAAGCCTGTGCATATACCATGGTAATCAAAACACAACTAACTCCATTGTCTTCTCAAAAATGAGAGAGACGGGTAATAACCTAGTCAAGCATCTATAGTGAGATATAAAACAATATCACAATCCTTTTAGTGAGCATAAATCACAATACAATTCGATTCAAAGTCAATTCGAATATCCAATAATTTTTATGCTCATCACAATTCAAATCATAAATTTGCATTTTTCCATGCAAATTGCCCATCACAATTCAAAACATGTTCTATCACAATTTTCTAAAAACATAATTTATTCAATTCACAACAATGCTTAATACTTGTGGAAATACTATTTCACAAAGCTAAATTCATACATACTATAACAATTTCAATAATCATTGAATTAAATCCAATGCCTGTTAAACATAATACATAAGAAAAATATGTCATTTAACCATATGAAATATTCAGAACAAAATTAGTTAAAAACTAATTGTGCACAAACCTGATTTGAGTCGCTCCTAGGCCTTGACTCAATGTTTCCTCCCTTTCCCTGAGTCTTTGCTAACTGAGAAACACAATTTGAAGTGTTTCAGTACTCATTTAAACCGTTTCTAACAATAAGGCTTAATACTTAATTTATTGAATTCTATTATTTCCTTTAGTCAACCTAAAATGTTGACCCTCGATGCACTCTAGGTGAATTAGGTTTTAATGTTACCAAAATGTCACATTTTATGGCCTTTTAGTGTTGCTACATATTACCCAATTCATTTTCATGTATAGTGCATTTTATTGCAATTTATCGAATTCCGGTATACTAATTTGACCTAGCCAAATGACCTAGTTCCCTCGGTTTTCAGGTTTCGGTCCAAACTACAAACTTGTAGGTCTATGTCTTATTGCACGAGGGGCAAAATTTCAGGTCATTCTGAGTTGTGTAGACCAAGTTATGATCAATCTACCAATGCTAGACAGAATATACCAAAATGGTAACTTTAGGTCATTTTTAGGTCACTTTTGGTTCGGCCAGTTTTTGGATCCGAACTTATACAAGCTATTTGACTTGCTTATGGTCATTTTTGCGTGTTGGTGTCATATATGTCTTAACTATTCATGGTAAAAATTTCAAGTCAATTGGACCTGTTTTAAGTGAGTTATGGCCAAAACACTAACTGCTGTCCAAATTGTCAATTTTCAGGCTTTCAATTCACTAATCCGGATTTGGTCATTTTTCAAGTCACCTTCCAAGCAGAATTTTGGTAAGCTTCCTTCATGAAAGTTGGCACATTTTGTGCCTAGTTTCACCGCCAATTGGTCTCATACCAATTGGAGTCACACCCTTAAGGTTTCTAGCTAAAACATACATTGCCCTATACACACTCTTCATCACATACCAAAGGACATATTCAACACTTACCAAGTTATTTCCTTCATGCCATTTTTGTTTTGTACCATAGCATAAACACATTTAGCAACTCATTTTTGGTCATTTTGGCAGCTTATAACCAACTCAATATGCACATTATAGTCCAGAATTTTCCAAGTCCAATTACAAATAATTTAACCACATAACATAGCTCATTTACATGTCCATACTCAAACCTTTATACACATATATATGCTGCCATAACAAGCACCATAATTCAATAATATAATTCCATAAACCAAACCATGAAACAATATATTTTGGTTTATACTTCAAGTTTTCCGAATTGTACATTTCCTTCCATTAGTTTCAAAGCTTCCAAAATCAAGTGTACTATCACATACATCTAGTATAAATTATCCAATTTATTCCTACACACATAAATACTTACATCAACACTTTAATCTACCATTTCTATGCAAAGATAAACTGCTCTTATTTAACTTTCATGGCTGCCAAAAATGTACCTCTCTCTTAAATCATCAAACTTCAAAAATCCTACCACGATTCAACTACCCATAACATTCATTCAAGGTTTAATGAAACAATAACTAAAAACACATACTTACCACTTTTGAAACTCTTCAAAACCTCACCAAAACTTGATTTTCTTGCTACCTATCTACTGCCCAAGTTGTGCAAAACAACTTTAGTGAAGGAAAGTGTAAGGAATTTGGCTTGGAGATGAAGGATTGAAGCTTGCATGAATCTTGTGAAGTGCGGCCATGGAGGTTTCCTTTCAAGAGCATTTTGGTTGGCTTTGGAAAGGTTGAAGAAGGTGAGTAATCTGTCCAAAATATGCTGATTACATGTGCACTTAAGTGGAGTTAGTGGACCACTAACTTAGATTAAGTATTTAATAGTCTAAAGTTTTCATATTCCCACATTTAACTCCTATCTTTTGCCATTTAAATTAGGTACCACCAATTTAATTTTTCATGACATTTTCCAAGTGTAACATCATTTATTGTTAATGGACATTTAGGTCAAAAGACAACTCGGAGTGTCAAATGACCACAATGCCCCTGTTTGGGTTGCATTTCCGATTTTTCGGTAACACCGAGTTTTGTCGTTTCCTTGATTTCTCATTTTTCTTTGTACTAATTAATTAATTTTTCTTTGATATTTCTAATGACATTTATACTTCAATAGATGTTTATTTAAGTCTTAAAAATATTTTCCAGGGTTCCCCGCAGTCCAGGGCTAGTCAACGGTCCACGCCGCAACTTCCCAGTGGGGTCACCCATCGCTATGGTTCTTGGCTCATTTAACTTGGTTACATTTCATTGCTATTATTTTTCCTTTGTTTTTCTTGTATTTTCTTTTCTTGTATTTCATTATTTTATGTCTGTTCACCCATATCTAAGTGTAGTTCTAGGCATTCTAGCTGTCCGGACCGACACTGGTCACCAGAGCAGTAGAACGCACTACCGAACATAGGGGTGTTACATGTCCAGACAGTTAGAATGTCTAGAACTATATTTAAATTAGAGTGAGGAGTCATAAACAACCCAAATAATGACAAGAAAAATTAAGAAAAAATTTAAGCAATGAAATGCGCTAAGGTTAAATTAGCCGTAGCTTCGATGATGGGTAACCCTAATGGGAAGCGGCTGTAAAGATAGCTAGCAACCCTAGACCCGTGGAGAAACCCTATGAAATAATTTTTGGGACTCCAGTGAAGAGTTATTGAGCCTTAGATGATAAAAGAATGCCAAGAAAATGTTAAGAAAATTTTCTAAATTGATACAGACAATTTTAGCTCGTTAAGCAAAACGAAGGACATTTTGGTCATTTCACCTTCAGAGATGATTTTTTACCAACTTTTCCATTCAAGTAAGTGAGGATTATGACATAAAATGTGAAAAAATATTGATGAAAATTTAATTAAAAATGATTAGAAAAAAGAAGAAAACAAAATGAAATTTAATTAGATTTATTACATAAGCATGACATAAGATGATGCAATTAAATAAATTCTCACCAATCATAATCAGTCAAGCCCCACTATAAAAGCCAAAAATGAGATTAATCAATTAAAAATCTGCTCCTTCTTCTTCTTCCCTTCACTTGGCCGAAAATCCTTTTCTCTCGCTCCTCCATTGATACACCTTCATCTACCTTGCATAACTTTAGTTTCTCACCATAAAACCCCTAACCTCCTTCATCAAAACTTGATATTACACCTTCCGAAAGTGTTTGGCTACCAAGAAAATCCAATAAAGTGAAGGATTGGGGAGTTGGGAACTTTGCTTTAAGAGGTTAGTGCCACTTTTCTTTCTCACTCCTTTTATTCTTTGTTAGGACATTAAATTAAATTAGGAATTGTGAAATTTGAACCAAATTATGCATGTTAGACCACTCTCAAAAATTTGGCAACCATGATGTAGGTTAGGGTTATGTGAAATTTCAATTAAATTCAAATAATTAGTGATGACTTTGATAAGTATATCTAACTTAGCATCTCAATTTGTGTATGTGAGAGTGAATTGGAACTTTGGAAATTAGGGTTGAGACAAAAATTAGAGTTTTGCAAATTTGATGGTGAATTGCTATTCTAATGGTCAATTAGTGACCATTTGGAAAAGTTTGACCATAAAATGAAGTTTATTGTGGCATTGGATTGTGAGTTAGTATGCTGCACTTTTGTGCCAGAAATCCTAGACCTGAGTCTAATTTGTTTGGGCAGTAATAACTTGATTTGTGTAGCTTCAATTGGTGCAAGGCTAATTGGAGGTGAAACTAGGAACATAATGCCACATTTTTTATGAAGGGACTCTACCCAGAAAACCAACTAAGGGTGACCTAAAAATTGCCTAAATCCGGGTAACCAAAATTCTAGACCTGGAAAATGAGCAAATGAACAGTGTTTGTTCAATTGGCCATAACTTTGAGTAGAGAGGTCCAAATGACCTGATTTTTATACCCATGGAAAGCTTAGACAATTTAGAACAACTTTCACGAGGAGCAAAAACCCAAATTTTTACCATAACTAATTCAAATTGCTAGCCAAATTTAGGATACCAAAACTGCCAGAACCAAATTCTGCCCAGAAAATATGGAAATGGACTAATCAGGCCAGTTATGGTAGAAATGCCATAACTTGAGCTATGAAACTTGAAATGAGTTATTCAAAAAGGGAATTAAACTAAACACATTAAGGAACAACTTTAATGAAGAAAGGTTAGCCAAATTCTCACTATAAATTAGTCCAATGGAATAGTAAACCTAAGTGACCAAATCTGAAAATTTAAAATAACTTTTAATGAGCTTTGAATTGAAATTGGCAACCAATGCCAGCAAACCCAAAATGTAATATTTTAATGTAATTAGAATATGCCTATCTATTAATTATGAAAAAGTCAATAATTTTACATAAATAATAATGTAACACCCCCTCACCCGTCTATAGTGTAGCCGAGCAAGGAGTGCCACATTCGGTGCCGGAGCACCCTATCTTGTCCTATCGTGTCCACTGTTAATTTTTAAACTTTGTAGATGTCACGACCCAAAATTCTAAACCGTGACCGGCACATAATTTAAGTATTCTTAAATCATGCAAGCCTTATCAGAGTATCTTGAATGAATATATTGTCACTCACTAATCCAAAAAATAGACAAAATCCAAATAGACAAAATGCTGAGTAAACATCATAAATATCCCATAAGTAAACTGCGGAGTCTCTATATATTTCAAATAAAAACTTAAACTGTTCGATAAACTAAACTAATTATTAGCCCGAGAAAACATGAATTCGGGCATACCATGAGAATAAATCAAAGTTGTCACCCTCCAGAAAATAGACTGAATATTTGGATCAGCTGCAGAATTCTACTGATCTGAAACTGATAACAGACAGAGAAAGTGTGGTTTGAGCTAGATGCTCAGTGAATGATAATTATAGCACACAACGAAATAGGAACAGGCAGACGCTTGATTAATTTCACAATAAATTTTCTATTCAATAAAATCATGCTTATGCTGTCAAAAATCATTAATAAAATAACTTTATAAAAACATAAATATAAAAGAAATTCATTCAATAAAAATTTTATGGTACAGTGCACCAGGGTGATGATACCCTACATCACCAAAGGCCAGATGATAAGCGCGCTACCAGATATTAGATACCTTCCTCCTCCTTCACAAATAACAATGCATATGATACTAATGCAAACCATAAACTGCAATGATGCATGACTCGACAATGCAACCTAATACAGTGATAGTCCACACGGGCGGATAACGTAAGCAGAATCGGGCACAGGTACCAATTCAAAATAGAAAATCAATTTAAACAGATCAATCAAAATCAATAAAAAATTTCAGATAGTAAATAATAACTGATAGTACAATTTCAATAGTGCATTTCAATAGTTTTAGAATCTCAAATCAATTCAGTAAAATCAAATCAATCTCAAATCAATTCAGTAACACATCGGTAAATTTTATAGTCAAATATCAATCAATATAAATACATAAAAGTCCTGTTCCCGGAATCCTAATGGGTCTAATGCAGAGATAGTTGACAAAATCAATTATTTAATCAAAATCGAAATAAAATTCAATAATAAAATAAAACTCTAGAAAATCACATATAAAATAATTGTTAAAATATTGATTTAAAATTTCATTTAATAACAAACTTAATGCTAAGAAATTTTAAAAGGGACTAAAACGGTGCCATGTACTATAATTACCACTCACCTGGAACCTCCAAGACAATAGTTATTTCAATGGAAGAGAGACAATTTCAACTGATTGATTGAATATTCAAATCTCCTACACACCCAAAATATTAAAGAAAAATATCAAATAATAATAAAATATAATAACTTATATATATATATATATATATATATATATATATATATGTTCATCCCACATGCACCTACACCTCGTCCATCCAAATCCGCGTCCCGTTCCTCCACCACAAATCCACATCCGTAAATATATATATATATATATAAAGTCGTCATAGCCTTTCGTCCCTCCCACCATGCGTCCAGTTCATGCGTCCAGTTCACGTTTACATATATATATATATATATATAATAATTATTTATTTTCCAACAGCAATTATGATCAACCCACTTCAATACTAATGATAATAAATAAATAAATAAATAAATTTCTAGGGTAGTTGTAACAAATTAATGAAAGAAAATAAAATCAAATTCACCCATTATTGAATAAAGAATGAGAATTTTTACCTTGAAAACAAAATCGAATGTGATAAATAGAGAAGTAAAAATTTAAGGATTCTTTGTTGAGAGTATTTGATAGAAAAAGGAGGTGACAAACAGGTTTTGAGAGCAAAGTTTAGCAGAAGAGATGATTAGGGTATATATAGATATTTCAAGAGTTCTATTAGGTGTAGAATGGGATAAGAGTTATTATTGAACTAGGTTGTTCAGATTGCAGATATATATTTAATTTCAAAAAATAATATATATATATATATATATATATAAATAAGCAGACCATCCAATAAAATATATATATTTTTATAAATATATTAAATTATTATTAGCTAATTAAAATAAAATAATAATAAATAATAAATATATATGGGTTTCCACATACAAATGTAACGGCCCGGCCCACTAGTGATATTGTCTACTCTGGGCCGAAACCCTCACGGTTTTAAAACGCGTCACTAGGAGTTACGAACCACCAACTTATAAACCCAGCATCTCTCCCATGTTTTGTCGATGTGGGATTTGCTTAGGGTGTTATAATCCACCCCCCTTATGGGACTCAGCGTCCTCGCTAAGGTTTGCCCCACCATCGCTCAAGGTTGCACGCGGAGCGGCTCTGATACCACAAATGTAATGGCCCGGCCCACTAGTGATATTGTCCGCTCTAAGCCGAAGCCCTCACGGTTTTAAAACGCGTCACTAAGGGTTACAAACCATCAACTTATAAACCCTGCATCTCTCCCGTGTTTTATCGATGTGGGATTTGCCTAGGGTGTTACAATCCACCCCCCTTATGGGACTCAGCGTCCTCGCTGAGGTTTGCCCCACCATCGTTCAAGGTTGCACGCGAAGCGGCTCTGATACCACAAATGTAATGGCCCGGCCTACTAGTGATATTGTCCACTCTAGGCTGAAGCCCTCATGGTTTTAAAACGCGTTACTAAAGGTTACGAACTGCCAACTTATAAACCCAGCATCTCTCCCGTGTTTTGTCAATGTGGGATTTGCCTAGGGTGTTTAAATCCACCCCCCTTATGGGACTCAACGTCCTCACTGAGGTTTGCCCCACCATCGTTCAAGGTTGCACGCGAAACGGCTCTGATACCACAAATGTAATGGCCCGGCCCACTAGTGATATTGTCCACTTTGAGTTGAAGCCCTCACGGTTTTAAAATGCGTCACTAAGGGTTACAAACCATCAACTTATAAACCCAGCATCTCTCCTGTGTTTTGTCGATGTGGGATTTGCCTAGGGTGTTACAATCAAATGTAACGGCCCAGCCCACTAGTGATATTGTCCGCTCTGGGCCGAAGCCCTCACGGTCTTCAAACGCGTCAATAGAGGTTACGAACCGCTAACTTATAAACTCAGCATCTCTCCCGTGTTTTGCATATGTGGGATTTTCCTAGGGTGTTACAAACCACCCCCCTTATGGGACTCAGTGTCCTCGCTGAGGTTTGCCCCACCATCGCCCAAGGTTGCACGCAGAGCGGCTCTGATACCACAAATGTAATGGCCTGGCCTACTAGTGATATTGTCCGCTCTGAGCCGAAGCCCTCACAGTTTTAAAACGCGTCACTAAAGGTTATGAACCGCCAACTTATAAACCCAGCATCTCTCCCGTGTTTTGTCGATGTAGGATTTGCCTAGGGTGTTACAATCCACCCCCCTTATGGGACTCAGCGTCCTCGCTGAGGTTTGCCCCACCATCGTTCAAGGTTGCACGCGGAGAGGCTCTGATACCAACTTTGTCACGACCCAAAATTCTGAACCGTAATTGGCGCATAATTTAAGTATTCTTAAATCATGCAAGTCTTATAAGAGTATCTTGAATGAATATATTGTTACTTACTAATCTCAGAAATAGACAAAATCCAAATAAACAAAATGCTGAATAAATATCATAAGTATCCCATAGGTAAACTGCGGAGTCTCTACAGATTTCAATAAAAACTTAAACTATTCAATAAACTAAACTAATTATTAGCCCGAGAAAACATGAATTCGGGCATACCATGAAAACAAATTGAGATTGTCCCTCTCCAGAAAATGGACTGAATATTTGGATCAGTTGCAGAATTCTACTGATCTGAAACAGATAACAGACAGAAAAAAAAAATGTGGTTTGAGCTAGATGCTCAGTGAATGATAATTATAGCACACAACGGAATAGGAATAGGCAGATGCTTGATTAATTTCACAACAAATTTTCTATTCAATAAAATCATGCTCATGCTGTCAAAATCATTAATGAAATAATTTCATAAAACATATATAAAAAATAAATTCATTCAATAAAAATTTTATGGTACAGTGCATCAAGGTGATGATACCCCACATCACCAAAGGCCAGATGGTAAGCGCGCTACCATATATTAGATACCTTCCTCCTTCTTCACAGATATCAATGCATATGATACTAATGCAACCCATAAACTGCAATGATGCATGACTCGACAATGCAACCTAATACCGTGATAGTCCACACGGCAGGGCCAGATAACAGAAACAGATACTGGACACAGGTATCAATTCAAAATAGAAAATCAATTTGTACAAATCAATCAAAATCAATAAAAAATTTCAGATAGCAAATAATAACTGATAGTTCAATTCCAATAGTGTATTTCAATAGTTTTAGAGAGTCAATAAAATCAAACCAATCTCAAATCAATTCAGTAACACATCGGTAAATTTTATAGTCAAATATTAATCAATATAAATACATTAAAGGCCTGTTCTCGGAATCCTAATGGGTCTAATGCAGAGATAGTTGACAAAATCAATTATTTAATCAAAATCGAAATAAAATTCAATAATAAAATAAAACTCTAGAAAATCACATATAAAATAATTGTTAAAATATTGATTTAAAATTTCATTTAATAACAAACTTAATGCTAAGAAATTTTAAAAGGGACTAAAACGGTGCCATGTACTATAATTACCACTCACCTAAAACCTCCAAGACAATAGTTATTTCAATGGAAGAGAGACAATTTCAACTGACTGATTGAATATTCAAATCTCCTACGCACCTAAAACATTAAAGAAAAATATCAAATAATACTAAAATAAAATAACTTTTATATATATATATATATATATATATATATATATATATATATATATATATATATATATATATCTATATATATAATCTAAATTCAAAGTTATCATTTCACAATAATCATGATCAATCCAATTCAGTATCAATAGTGAAAGAGTAGAAAAATAAATTTATAGAGTAGTTGTAACGGTTTAAGGAGAGAAAATAAAATCAAATTTACCCATTATTGAATGAAAAAATGAGAATTTTTACTTTGAAAACATAATCAAAGGTGATGATTTGAGAAATAAAAATTTAAAAATTATCTGTGAACTTCAGATTATAAATGTAACACCCTCCCGGTAGCAACTCCGTACATTCTACTGTTCGGGTGACCGGTGTCGGTCCGGACAGCTAGAACGTTCTGAAAAATATTTTAACTAAAGTGAGGAACCATAAATAACTCAAATATTGATAAGAAAAATTTAGTAAAAATTTTAGAAATAAAATACAACCAAGTTAAACGAGCCGGTGCCCTAGCGAGGGGTAACCCAGAGGGAAGTTGCGGTTCTCGCAACTAGGAGCCCTAGAACCAGGGGAAAAATTATAAAATAATTTTTGGGACTCCAGAGAAGGGTTATTGAGGTTCCCATGGCATTAGAATGCCAAGAAAATACTTAGAAAAATTTTTCAATCGGTACAGACAATTTTGACCCATTAAGCCAAACGGAGGGCATTTTGGTCATTTCGCCTTCAGAGGTGATTTTTGGCCGACTTGTCCAGTTGAGTAAATAATTAATATGACATAAAATATGAATAAACATTACTAGAAATTAAATTGAAAATGAGTAGTGAAGAAAAGAAAAGAAAATGAGGAAAAAGGCTTATTTATGACATCATGGTGATGTCATTTAAAAACTATAACCAATCACAATTAAGCAACCATTTGACTAACTAATAAAAGAGATAAATAATGACTAAGGAAGACGAAAAGCCAGCAGCCATCCCTCTTTCCTCAAGTGCAGCCGAAACCTTTGCTTGCCCTAAACCTCCATTAATCCTTCAACTAAAGCTCAAGTTCTCTCCTTATTTCACCATAAATTTCCCTACTCCATTCACTAAAACTTATCCCCACATCACAAGGTAACTCTAGGCAGCCACAAAGAGGAGGAATTCTAGAGTTTTCACAAGCTCAATAAGTTGAGCAAAGAAGTTAGTGCTATACTTTCACTCTCACTCTTTTAATCTTTGTTAGAGCATCACTTTAAGTTAAGAAATTGTAAAAATTTGAAGTAAATTATATATGTTAGGGTATCTTCAATTTTAGGCAGCCCTAAGGAAGGATGAGTATGATTGTTTTAATGGACTTAGAGTGGGCTAGAAATGATGTTTAAGGTATGTATATGCATGGATAATGAATTAGTGTGCTAATTAAGGTGTATGGGTAAATTGAATTGGACATTAGGGTTTTGAGATGTGAAAATTTGACTTGGCTTATGAAATGGTTAAAGAACATTTTAATGGTCAATTAGTGACCATTTGAGGTATGTTGACCATAAATTGGACTGAAAAATGGCATGGCAAAGTGGAATGGTAGGCTGCCTAAAGACAGCAGCATGGTGGCTGAGATTCCAGCCCACTTAGACAGCCATAACTTTGGCTGTGTAGGTCCAATTGGTGTTTGGCCAATTGGACATGAAACTAGGCTTATAATGGCACATTTTTGCTGAAGAAACCATGCCCAAAAGACCAAAGCAAGTGGACCAAAAGTTGGCCCCAATCGGACACCCTGCAACAGCACCTGCAGAAATGACCAAATGAATAGTAACTGTTCATTTGGCCATAACTTACTGTAGATATGGTCAATTGACCTGAAATTTTTACAGCAACAAGTTAAGACATAGAAAAACAACTTTCATGAAGAAACTTACCCCAAATTATGGCCAGAACCTATTCAAATATGCAATCACAGTCACTGTTCATGGTACTGTAGATTTGGTAATTCTGCAGTTTTGGAAATCCGGCCAGCTGTGGTTTTTGGGCCATATCTGGAGCTAAAAAACTCCAAATGGAGTGATTCAAAAAAGGAAATTCAACTAGACAAAATAAGGAACAACTTTCATGTTTGTCATTTCTTCAAATTCCCACTGCAACAGTGCTTAATGGAACAGTAAACTTATGCTTCAAAAACTGAAATTTTCTGTCCTCTTGGTTTTAAGTTAGAAATGGTAATGGTGACCAATTCTAACAAGTTTTAAATGTAAAATGTGGTATATTGGGAGTGCCAAAGTCAATGTACATATTGTCTATCCAAAAGTCAACATTTTTGTTGATCAATGAGGTGAATAGTAACACCAAAACTTGAAATTCACAAATTGAAGAATTTCAAAGTTTCAAATGCCCTAGTATACCTAACAAGATTGGTTTGGATAGTTTGGCATGCCAATAGGGTTCAGTTAGCAGTACTGCACATGGTAATTTGCCATTCTGTGATTTTATGGCTTTTAGCCATTCTGACCTTGTATTGAGCTTTGGCCTTGTGCCTGATGTTATCACAGCTTGTTAGCTGTTCTGTTGCACACCGAGAGATGCATATGTGACCGATGGTGTGACGGCCCGAGATACTTGATATCTAGTGCCAGTTTACCCGTTATCCAGTCCAGTCATCTAGTGTAGGTTACTTGGGCAACCAAATGAATGAAAGTGGACAAAGATAATGAAATAATGGATACACCAATACCAAACAAAGAAATCATACACATTCTATATATACTTATTTTTTTGCTATTTTCTTTTATTATACTATTGCACCACTAAGCATTATTGCTTAGCGCGTTGCTTTTGCCACGCGTAGGTACTGGAGATACAGATCGTGAGCCCAGTAGACCGCAGACTGGGTGAGTCTGTCCGGCAGTTCTGCACAATGTCCGTGTCACCTCAACTTCTGCAGTGCATTGATAGGACACTAGGTGTCATTTTGATATTTTGTAGCTAATTTTTACTTTCTCATATGTGTTTGAACTTATGTAATTTATTCTGATGTTCATGTAAATAATGAAAGTTATGGCTATGAATGCAAAATTTGAGCATTTATTTATTGTTTGTATATGAGTATTATGAGAAATGGATGTTTGAGAAATGAAAAGGTTATTGAGAACTAAAATTGAGAAATGTTGTGGATATCTTGATATTGAGATTTTGTTGATGAATTGAAGTTGGGATTGTTTGAAAATTATTTGGAAGTGTTTTTAACAGGTTCCAAAGAACTGTTTTCTCCATTTTTAGCCGGTACTCTGCCGGATTTTCTTTAAAAATTTCCGGAACCTCAAATAAATTATAATTTCAATAAATGAACTATATTTCACAAACTATATTCAAAACTTTGATAAAAAAAAATTAATTAAGGTAAAATAGAGTGTGTCAGATAATCAGATGACATAGCTTACTCGGATACATCAGAGGTAAGGTGTCATAATAAATACTAAATTTTTATATTTATATATATATATATATGTACATATATAACAATAATTTAAAAGATAATGAAAATACCTGTTAAGAGTATTTTAATAGAAAAAGGAGGTGATAAACAGGTTTTGAGAGCAAAGTTTAGCAGAAGAGATGATTAGGGTATATATATATTTCAAGAGTTCTATTAGGTGTAGAATGGGATAAGAGTTATTGTTGAACTGGGTTGTTCAGATTGCAGATATATATTTAATTTCAAAAATAATATATATATATATATATATATATATATATATATATATATATATATATATATATATATCTAAAAATAAATAAGCAGACCATCCAATAAAATATATATATTTTTTTATAAATATATTAAATTATTGTTAGCTAATTAAAATAAAATAATAATGAATAATAAATATATATGGGTTTCCACATACTTCCCCCCTTAAAAAAAAAATCGGTCTCCGAATTTGAATAGACAAAATTCTAACCTGAAGAATCAAATAAGTGAGGATATTTGGCTCACATTTCAGATTCTGCCTCCCATGTGGCCTCACTACTTGAGTGATTATGCCACAAGACTTTGGTCAAAGCCACTTCCTTACACCGGAGTTTCCTAATTTGTCGATCTAAAATTTTTACTGGTTGCTTCTCATATGACATAACATTCCTAAATTGGATGGTTTGAGGTTGTAAAACATGAGATAGATCTGGTACATACTTCCTAAGCATAGAAATATGGAAAACTGGATGTACATGTGCAAAACTAGGTGGAAGGGCTAAACGGTAAGCAACTGCTCCAATTCTCTCCAAAATTTCAAATGGACCAACAAAACGAGGGCTAAGCTTCCCTTTCTTCCCAAACCTCATGATTCCTTTCATAGGGGAAACTCTCAGAAATACATGATTACTAATCATAAATTCTACATCTTTACTCTTAGGGTCGGCATAACTTCTCTATCGACTTTGAGCAGTCAAAAGTCGATCACGAATTAGTTGAACCTTCTCTGAAGTTAATTGGATCAACTCTGGTTTAGTAAGCCTTCTTTCTCCAACTTCATCCCAACAAACCGGTGACCTACACTGTCGACCATATAATGCCACATATGGAGCCATCTCTATACTTGCCTGATAACTGTTATTATAAGCAAACTCCACTAAAGGTAAATGATGATCTATATATGTGGAAACCTATATATAATTATTTATTTATTATTATTTTATTTTAATTAGCTAACAATAAATTAATATATTTAAAAAATATATATATATTTTATTGGATGGTTTGCTTATTTATTTTTAGACATATATATTATTTTTGAAATTAAATATATATCTGCAATCTGAACAACCCAGTTCAATAATAACTCTTATCCCATTCTACACCTAATAGGACTCTTGAAATATATATATATATATATATATATATATATATATATATATATATATATATATATATATATATATATATACCCTAATCATCTATTCTGCTAAACTTTGCTCTCAAAACCTGTTTGTCACATCCTTTTTCCTATCAAATACTCTAAACAGGTATTTTCATTATCTTTTAAATTATTATTATATATGTATATAATATATATTTAAATATATAAATTTACTATTTATAATCTGATGTGCGCAGAGAATCCCTAAATTTTTACTTCTCTATTTATCACATTCGATTCTGTTTTCAAGGTAAAAATTCTCATTCTTTATTCAATAATGGGTGAATTTGATTTTATTTTCTTTCATTGATTTGTTACAACCACTCTAGAAATTTATTTTTTTTTTCCTTTAATCATTGGTATTGAATTGGGTTGATCATGATTACTGTGAGATAATAACCTTCAATTTAGATTATATATATATATATATATATATATATATATATATATATATATATATATATATATATATATATATATATATAAGTTATTATATTTTATTATTATTTGATATTTTTCTTTAATATTTTGGATGTGTAGGAGATTTGAATATTCAATCAGTCAGTTGAAATTGTCTCTCTTCCATTGAAATAACTATTGTCTTGAAGGTTCCAAGTGAGTGGTAATTATAGTACATGGCACCGTTTTAGTCCCTTTTAAAATTTCTTAGCATTAAGTTTGTTATTAAATGAAATTTTAAATCAATATTTTAACAATTATTTTATATATAATTTTCTAGAGTTTTATTTTATTATTGAATTTTATTTCGATTTTGATTAAATAATTGATTTTGTCAACTATCTCTGCATTAGACTCATTAGGATTCCGGGAACAGGCCTTTAATGCATTTATATTGATTGATATTTAACTATAAAATTTACCGATGTGTTACTTAATTGATTTGAGATCGATTTGATTTTATTGACTCTCTGAAACTATTGAAATACACTATTGAAATTGCACTATCAGTTATTATTTGCTATCTGAAATTTTTTATTGATTTTGATTGATTTGTACAAATTGATTTTCTATTTTGAATTGGTACCTGTGCCCAGTATCTGTTTCTGTTATCTGGCCCCGCCGTGTGGACTATCACGGTATTAGGTTGCATTATCGAGTCATGCATCATTGCAGTTTATGGTTTGCATTAGTATCATATGCATTGATATCTGTGAAGGAGGAGGAAGGTATCTAATATCTGGTAGCGCGCTTACCATCTGGCCTTTGGTGATGTGGGGTATCATCACCCTGGTGCACTGTACCATAAAATTTTTATTGAATGAATTTCTTTTATATATATGTTTTATGAAGTTATTTTATTAATGATTTTGACAGCATGAGCATGATTTTATTGAATAGAAAATTTATTGTGAAATTAATCAAGCGTCAGCTTGTTCCTATTCCGTTGTGTGCTATAATTATCATTCACTGAGCATATAGCTCAAATCACGTTTTCTCTGTCTGTTATCTGTTTCAGATTAGTAGAAATTCGCAGCTGATCCAAATATTCAGTCCATTTTCTGGAGAGGGACAACTTTGATTTGTTCTCATGGTATACCCGAATTCATGTTTTCTCGGGCTAATAATTGGTTTAGTTTATTGAACAGTTTAAGTTTTTATTTGAAATCTATAGAGACTCCGCAGTTACCTATGGGATATTTATGATGTTTATTTAGCATTTTGTTTATTTGGATTTTGTCTATTTTTGGGATTAGTAAGTGACAATATATTCATTCAAGATACTCTGATAAGGCTTGCATGATTTAAGAATACTTAAATTATGCGCCGGTCACGGTTCAGAATTTTGGGTCATAACAAAGTTGGTATCAGAGCTCGGTTGAGGTCTAGTAAACTTGCGGAGCATAGGATCCTTAACGTCTTTTTAGTTTATCATTACTTTAGATGTCTGCGTCCTTCGTACCTTCTCACCTGTCTTAATTTGGCTCACATTTTCAAATTTGATGCTTGTTTATTAAAATGAATAGGTGCCTGGGTCTGTTAGACGTAAAAGGAGAACTAGGGCCAAGGGTCTTAATGGTGCAAACCTTGATCCAACAGGGGAGGTGCCACCTCAAACTATTAATCAGACACCTGAACAGACGCTTATGGCTAAGACTGGGGCACAACCATTCCTTTGTTTCTCCATACTTTTCCATGATATTTAGTACACCACCTACTTTGTTAGAATATCCTTTATCTGTATCAACACCTATGAGGAACGCAATAAACATTGATATGGTGTATAGGGGATGTATAGTTCACATTGGAGATAGGGAATTAACTACAGATCTTATTTCTTTAGATATATTTGAGTTTGATGAGATTTTAGGCATGGATTGGTTAGCCACTTATCACATTTCATTGGATTGTCATAATAAAGTTGTACTCTTTAAAATTCCTGGGGAGGAAGAATTTCAATTTTAGGGAGATCGCAGTATTGCCTCTAGTAATTTTATCTCAGTAGTGAGTGCTAGACGATTATTGCGAAAGAGGTGTAAGGGGTATCTAGCTTATGTTAGAGATGTTCAGGTAGAAGGTGTAGGTTTAGAGAATGTTGCAGTGGTTAAGGAGTTTCCTGATGCATTTCCAGAAGATTTATCAGGTTTACCCCCGGAGCGAGAGGTAGAGTTTGGTATAGACTTAGTTCCTGGAACTAAGCCCATATCTATGCCACCTTATCGTATGGCACCCGTAGAACTTAAGGAGTTGAAGGAGCAACTATAGGACCTACTAGATAAGGGGTTTATTCGCCCTAGTATTTCTCCATGGGGTGCTCCTGTGTTATTTTTACGGAAGAAGGATGGATCTTTGAGAATGTGCATTGATTATAGGCAATTGAATAAAGTAACTGTGCGTAATAAGTATCCTCTTCCACGCATAGATGACCTGTTTGACCAACTTCAAGGTACAAAGTATTTTTCCAAGATTGATCTTTGATCTGGGTATCATCAATTAAGGGTCAAGAAAGAAGACATACTCAAGACGGCCTTTAGGACTAGGTATGGACACTATGAATTTCTTGTAATGTCTTTTGGTCTTACCAATACTCCGGCCACTTTTATGGATCTCATGAATAGAGTTTTCAAGCCTTTCTTAGATCAATTTGTTATAGTGTTCATCGATGACATTCTAGTGTACTCAAAGAGTAAGGAGGAGCATGAGCAGCATTTGAAAATTGTCCTTCAGACCTTACGAGAACACAAGCTATATGCCAAGTTCCCAAAATGTGAGTTCTGGTTAGATAGTGTGGCTTTCCTAGGCCATACAGTATCGAAGGATGGGGTGTGCGTTGATAAGAAGAAAGTTGAGGCAGTGCTTCATTGGCCTAGACCCACAACTGTGTCAGAGATTCGTAGTTTCTTGGGTTCAGTAGGGTATTATAGATAGTTTGTTCAAGACTTCTCTCATATTGCAGCACCTTTAACTAAGTTGACACAGAAGAATGTGAAATTTCAGTGGTCTGATGCTTGTGAAAAAAGTTTTCAGGAGCTTAAGACTCGTTTAACTACAGCACCAGTGTTAGCCCTTCCATCTGGATCAGGGGGTTATGTAGTATATTGTGATGCTTCTAGGATTGGTTTAGGATGTGTTTTGATGCAACATGGACGGGCTATTGCATATGCTTCTCGTCAGTTGAAAAGACACGAGCAGAATTATCCAACTCATGATTTGGAAATGGCTGCAGTAATTTTTGCTTTGAAAATATGGAGGCGCTATCTGTATGGTGAGACTTGTGAAATCTTCACTGACCACAAAAGTCTCAAATACATATTTGACCAACGTGATCTTAATCTTAGGCAAAGGAGATGGGTAGAATTGCTGAAGGATTATGATTGCACCATACAGTATTATCCTGGAAAAGCTAATGTAGTGGCTGATACTCTAAGCAGGAAGTCTTCTGGTAGTTTAGCCCATATATCTACCAAGATGAGGCCTCTAATTGGTGAATTACATGGGTTGCTAGATTAGGGAGTAGAGTTTGAAATCATAGCTAGATCATTCTTAGCACATTTTCGAGTTAAGCCTATCTTGATTGATAGTGTCACACCCTACCCCTCTGTAAGGCATAACATGATCCCGTAGTATACCTAATGAATTACCAACTCTGTCTACTGATAACCCATTAAATACACTACAAGGGATTTTAAAAACTTTTCTTACTTCTTTTACAGTGGTGAGCACTATTTACAGGTGTTAAAAACCTTTGTGAACTGAAGTGAAACAGCTAACTCATTTGGACTATTAGTAATTTCTGTAAAAATTTTGGCAGAGTGCCATCTGTATTTTGGATAAAACAGTTCTTCAGAGAACCTGTAAAAAGCACTTCAATATATTTCCAAATCTCAACTCCAACATATTTCTCAACACAACATATTTCTCAACTCAAATCCACAGTAATTTTTCAAAGACTGAGATACAAGAAATATAATACAATTTTTACAAGTCAAAATAACTCATAATTTACTTTACAACTTCAATGTACAATTTTAATTTACAACTGCTCAAAACCAAAAACAATATGTACATACAGTGGTCATACATTACAGTACAAAATGCAAAATGTGGTATACTCATTATACCCGATAATTCTCGCTGGATGTATTAGCAGCCTAGTCTGCTGCCCTGTCCGTCTGTCTACCTGCAGCAGCAATGAAAAGCTATCGCTAAGACAATGTTTCAGTGGTGCACAACATTAACCAAATACAACTTTAAATCACAAATCACAAGTTATATAAATAGTGGATACTTAAAACTATAGTTAAATTCAAGACAGTAAATGTCAACAAGAATTTAAACTCCATTTCTCAATATCACAATAATTTCAATAAATCAAATCATGATTAAATTCAAAAGACAGTGAATGTCAATAAGAATTTAACTCCATTTCACAATCTCATAATACATATCAATAAATCACACACAGCTTAATCATGTTCCAAAGTTCAATTCGTCCCAAAAGCCGATGACTAATGAGGTATTCAATTTGTCCCAAACGTCGATGACTAATGAGGAATAACATAGCTAGCTAGCAAAAATATGAGTACTCATTCTATTCGTCCTCAACAGGCACACACCTCAACACTTCAGCCAGAGAGGGAATTCAATTCGTCCCACTAGACAAGCTAGCGAGGAATACAATCAATATACATGATAGCTGTGGTTTCAAATCATTTCCAATGCTTTTCAACCAATAAGTATCCATCAATATCATTCAAACAATTTTTCACAGTTTCAAACCATTTAGAATGCTTTTCAAGTAATAAATATTCATTCAAACACATTTCCACAATTTAAAACAATAATGTACAAATAGTCATAATTCATTTCAATTGAAAAATTCAAAAGAAATAGTTGTTGTGCACAAACCTCTGATAACTGTCTCCTGGTCTTGACTCAGTGTTTCCTTCCCTTTTCCTGAGTCCTTGCTAACTGAGAAACACAATTTGAAGTTTTTTGGTACTCATTTAAACTGTCTCTAACGATAATGCTCGATAACTAATTCACTGAATTCTATTATTTGCTTAGTCAACCTAATATGTTGACCCTAAATGCGTTCTAGGTAAATTGGGTTTTAATGTTACTAATTTGTCACATTCAATAGTCTTTTAGGGTTGGTACATGTGACCAAATTAATTTCCCTGTATATTGCATTTTCTTACAATTTGCTGGATTCCGGGATACTAGTTTGACTTAGCCAGACGACCTAGTTCCCTCGGTTTTCGAGTTTCGGTATACAAACTTGTATATCTATGTCTTATGGAATGCGGGGCAAAATTTCAGGACATTCTGAGTTATGTAGACCATGTTATGGTCATTTTACTATTGCTGGTCAAATTGCACCAAAATTGGTTATTTTAGGTCATTTTAGGTCAATTTTGGTTCGGCCAGTTTTTGGAACCGAACTTGTGCAAGCTGTTTGACTTGCTTATGGTCATTTCTGGGCTTTGGTGTCTTCACAATACTTGTAGATATGGGTCTTAACTATTCATGGTCAAAATTTCAGGTCAATTGGACCTGTTTTGAGTGAGTTATGGCCTAAACACTAACTGCTGCCCAAATGGTCAATTTTCAGGTCTTATTTGCACTTAATCCGGATTTGGTCATTTTTCAAGCTACCTTGCAAGTAGAATTTTGGCATGCTTCCTTCATGAAAGTTGGCACATTTTGTGCCTAGTTTCACCTGCAATTGGTCTCATACCAATTGGAGCCACACACTTAAAGTTCTAGGCCTAAAACTCAAACTGCCTTATTGCATTTCTTTCATACACATCAAGGATCACTCTTAACACTTACCAAACTCAACATTCAAGCCAATTCTGGTTGTACCATGACCTAAACATAATTCACAACATATTATAGGTCATTTTGGCAGCTTACAATCACATTCAGCATACACCATAAAGTGCAGAATTTGTCAAACTCAATTTACAACAATTCAAGCACCTAACCATAACATTTTTACATGTCCAACCTCACACCATCATATATACACTCAAACTGCCATAACATCCAACACAAGTCAACATTAATATACCATAAACCAAGCATGAATTCCAGCATTTTTCAAGAGTTAACAAACTGCCGCAATGATACATTTACATTCCATTAATTTTCAAGCTTCAAATTTCAATACACATTTACATATACTAAGTATAATCACCCAAATAATTTCCTACACAATATACATTTAATCAATCCTTTAATTCACCATTTACAAGCAAAAATAAACTGTCTTCAAGGTGTTTCCATGGCTGCCAAAAGTACACTTCCCCATTCAACATCAAACCTCAAAAATCTCTCCATAAATCAAACACCCATAACATCCTTACAAACTTTAACAAAGCAATAATAAAAAACACAAACTTACCTATTGATGAGGCTTGTTAAATCTTCACCAAACTCCCTTGAAATTAGTATCTACTTCTTCCTTGTGAGGTGGGGATCAAGATTAGTGAAGAAGCTTTGGTGTTTGGAGGTGGAATGGAGGAGGTTAGGAAGCTTCACTCAAATTAGGCAATGGTGGATTTCTAAGGTTTCATTTTGGCTTGGATGAAAGGAATGAAGAAGATGAAGTTTAGTGGAAGTACACCTGCCCATATGATGTTAATTTAATCCCCAAAGTGCTCCACTCACCCATTTTTAATGATTTAATAAGTGAAAAGTATTAATTACCCAATTTGAACCCCATTTTTGTTATTTATATTAGGTACCCCTAATTTAATTTTTCATTATATTTTCCAAGTGTAATATCATGTATTTTCAATAGACATTTAGGTCAAAAGACAACTCGGGGTGTCAAATGACCACAATGCCCCTGTTTAGGTTGCATTCCTGATTTTTCGGTAACACCGGGTTTTGTCCGTTTTTCGATTTCTCACTTTTCTTTGTACTAATTATTTAATTTTTATTTAATATTTATTATGGTATTTATACCTCAGTAGGGGTCTATTTAAGTCCTAAAAATATTTTCCAGGGTTCCCTGCAGTCCAGGGCTAGTCAACGGTCCACGCTGTGACTTCCCAGTGTGTCACCCATCGCTAGGGTTCTTGGCTCGCTTAACTTGGTTACATTTCTTTGCTATTACTTTTCCTTTGTTTTTCTTGTATTTTCTTTTCTTGTATTTCATTATTTTATGTCTCCTCACTCATAATGAAGTGTAGTTCTAGGCATCCTAGCTGTCCGGACAACACTGATCACAGGAACAGTAGAACGCACTACTGAACATAGGGGTGTTACAGATAGAATTAAGGCTACTCAAAAGAGGGACTCTCAGCTATGTGTGATTATAGATAGTATTCATCAAGGCCAAGCTCAAGGGTTCATGTTAAATGATGATGGAGTTCTTCGTTATGGCACTAGACTTTGTGTCCCCAATGTTGATGAGTTGAGAAGAGAAATCATGGAGGAGGCACACCATTTTGCTTACACAGTACACCCAGGTTCAACTAAGATGTACTGTGATTTAAGGGAGCATTATTGGTAGGGTGGCATGAAGAGGGATGTTGCAGCCTTTGTTGCTAAATGTTTGACTTGTCAGCAGGTTAAGGCAAAACATCAGAGACCATCTGGGTTACTTCAGCCATTGCCTATTCCCAAGTGGAAGTGGGAGCATATTGCCATGGACTTTGTTGTGGGTTTACCTAGTACACGAGGTGGTTACAATGCAATCTGGGTGATAGTGGACAGATTGACAAAATCTGCTCATTTCCTTCCTGTGCAGACTACATATGACTTTGCTAAACTTGCACAGTTGTATATAAACAAGATTGTTAGTCTTCATGGAGTTCCAGTTTCCATTGTCTCTGATAGTGGTACTCAGTTTACTTCTCGATTTTGGAAGAAATTCCAAGAAGCTTTAGGAAAACGAGTAAACTTTAGTACTGCTTTTCACCCTCAAACAGATGGACAGTCAGAAAGGACCATACAGACATTAGAGGACATGCTTCGTGCATGCGTTATGGATTTTAGTGGCTGTTGGGATCATCACTTGCCTTTAGTGGAGTTTGCTTATAATAACAGTTATCAGGAAAGTATAGAGATGGCTCCATATGAGGCATTATATGGTCGAAGGTGTAGGTCACCGGTTTGTTGGGATGAAGTTGGAGAAAGAAGGCTTACTAGACCAGAGTTGATACAATTAACTTCAGAGAAGGTTCGACTAATTCGTGATCAACTTTTGACTGCTCAAAGTCGATAAAGAAGTTATGCTGACCCTAAGCGTAAAGAGGTGGAATTTATGATTGGTGATCATGTATTTCTGTGAGTTTCCCCTATGAAAGGAATCATGAGGTTTGGGAAGAAAGGGAAGCTTAGCCCTCGCTTTGTTGGTCCATTTGAAATTTTGGAGAGAATTGGAGCAGTTGCTTACCGTTTAGCCCTTCCAGTTGGTTTTGCACATGTACATCCAGTTTTCCATATTTCTATGCTTAGGAAGTATGTACCAGATCCATCTCATGTTTTACAACCTCAAACCATGCAATTTAGGGATGATATGTCATATAAGGAGCAACCAGTAAAAATTTTAGATCGATAAATTAGGAAACTCCAGTCTAAGGAAGTGTCTTTGATCAAAGTGTTGTGGCATAATCACTCAAGTAGTGAGGCCACATAGGAGGCAGAATCTGAAATACGAGCCAAATATCCTCACTTATTTGATTCTTCAGGTTAGAATTTTGTCTATTCAAATTCGGGGACCGAATTTTTTTTTAAGGGGGGAATTATGTGGAAACCCATATATAATTATTATTTATTATTATTTTATTTTAATTAGCTAACAATAAATTAATATATTTAAAAAATATATATATATATATATTTTATTGGATGGTTTGCTTATTTATTTTTAGATATATATATTATTTTTGAAATTAAATATATATCTGCAATCTGAATAACCCAGTTCAATAATAACTCTTATCCCATTCTACACCTAATAGGACTCTTGAAATATATATATATACCCTAATCATCTATTCTGCTAAACTTTGCTCTCAAAACCTGTTTGTCACATCCTTTTTCCTATCAAATACTCTAAACAGGTATTTTCATTATCTTTTAAATTATTATTATATATGTATATAATATATATTTAAATATATAAATTTACTATTTATAATCTGATGTGCGCAGAGAATCCCTAAATTTTTACTTCTCTATTTATCACATTCGATTCTGTTTTCAAGGTAAAAATTCTCATTCTTTATTCAATAATGGGTGAATTTGATTTTATTTTCTTTCATTGATTTGTTACAACTACTCTAGAATTTTTTTTCTTCCTTTGATCATTGGTATTGAATTGGGTTGATCATGATTACTGTGAGATAATAACCTTCAATTTAGATTATATATATATATATATATATATATATATATATATATATATATATATATATATATATATATAAGTTATTATATTTTATTATTATTTGATATTTTTCTTTAATATTTTGGGTGTGTAGGAGATTTGAATATTCAATCAGTCAGTTGAAATTGTCTCTCTTCCATTGAAATAACTATGGTCTTGAAGGTTCCAGGTGAGTGGTAATTATAGTACATGGCACCGTTTTAGTCCCTTTTAAAATTTCTTAGCATTAAGTTTTTTATTAAATGAAAATTTAAATCAATATTTTAACAATTATTTTATATGTAATTTTTTAGAGTTTTATTTTATTATTGAATTTTATTTCGATTTTGATTAAATAATTGATTTTGTCAACTATCTCTGTATTAGACTCATTAGAATTTTGGGAACAGGCCTTTAATGTCTTTATATTGATTGATATTTAACTATAAAATTTACCGATGTGTTCCTGAATTGATTTGAGATCGATTTGATTTTATTGACTCTCTGAAACTATTGAAATACACTATTGAAATTGCACTATCAGTTATTATTTGCTATATGAATTTTTTTATTGATTTTGATTGATTTGTACAAATTGATTTTCTATTTTGAATTGGTACCTGTGCCCAGTATCTGTTTCTGTTATCTGGCCCCGTCGTGTGGACTATCACGGTATTAGGTTGAATTATCGAGTCATGCATCATTGCAGTTTATGGTTTGCATTAGTATCATATGCATTGATATCTGCGAAGGAGGAGGAAGGTATCTAATATCTGGTAGTGCGCTTACCATCTGGCCTTTGGTGATGTGGGGTATCATCACCCTGGTGCATTGTACCATAAAATTTTTATTGAATGAATTTCTTTTATATATATGTTTTATGAAGTTATTTTATTAATGATTTTGACAGCATGAGCATGATTTTATTGAATAGAAAATTTATTATGAAATTAATCAAGCGTCTGTCTGTTTCTATTTCGTTGTGTGCTATAATTATCATTCACTGAGCATATAGCTCAAACCACGTTTTCTCTGTCTGTTATCTATTTCAGATTAGTAGAATTTTGCAGCTGATCCAAATATTCAGTCCATTTTCTGGAGATGGACAACTTTGATTTGTTCTCATGCTATGCCCGAATTCATGTTTTCTCGGGCTAATAATTGGTTTAGTTTATTGAACAGTTTAAGTTTTTATTTGAAATCTGTAGAGACTCCACAGTTTTCCTATGGGATATTTATGATGTTTATTCAATATTTTGTTTATTTGGATTTTGTCTATTTTTGGGATTAGTAAGTGACAATATATTCATTCAAGATACTCTGATAAGGCTTGCATGATTTAAGAATACTTAAATTATGCGCCAGTCACGGTTCAGAATTTTGGGTCGTGACAAAGTACGCGGAGTAGCTCTGATACCACAAATGTAACGGCCCGGCCCACTAGTGATATTGTCTGCTCTGGGCTGAAGCCCTCACAGTTTTAAAACGCGTCACTAAAGGTTACGAACCGCCAACTTATAAACCCAGCATCTCTCCCGTGTTTTATCGATGTGGGATTTGCCTAGGGTGTTACAATCTACCCCCTTATGGGACTCAACATCCTAGCTGAGGTTTGCCCCACCATCGCCGAAGGTTGCACGCGGAGTGGCTCTGATACCACAAATGTAACGGCCCGACCCACTAGTGATATTGTCCACTCTGGGCCGAAGCCCTCATGGTTTTAAAACGCGTCACTAAGGTTACGAACCACCAACTTATAAACCCAGCATCTCTCCCGTGTTTTGCCGATGTGGGATTTGCCTAGGGTGTTACAATCCATCCCCTTTATGGGACTCAGCGTCCTCGCTGAGGTTTGCCCTACCATCCCTCGAGGTTGCACGTGGAGCAGCTCTGATACCACGAATGTAACGGCCCGGCCCACTAGTGATATTGTCCGCTCTGGGCCGAAGCCCTCACGATTTTAAAACGCGTCACTAAGGTTATGAACCACCAACTTATAAACCCAGCATCTCTCCCGTGTTTTGCCGATGTGAGATTTGCCTAGGGTGTTACAATCCACCCCCCTTATGGGACTCAGCGTCCTCGCTGAGGTTTGCCCCACCATCGCCCAAGGTTGCATGCGGAGTGGCTCTGATACCACAAATGTAATGGCCCGGCCCACTAGTGATATTGTCCGCTCTAGGCCGAAGCCCTCACGGTTTTAAAACGCGTCAATAGGGGTTACGAACCGCTAACTTATAAACCCAGCATCTCTCCCGTGTTTTACCGATGTGGGATTTGCCTAGGGTGTTACAATCCACCCCCCTTATGGGACTCAGCATCCCTGCTAAGGTTTGCCCCACCATCGCTCAAGGTTGCACGCGGAGCAGCTCTGATACCACAAATGTAATGGCCCGGCCCACTAGTGATATTGTCCGCTCTGGGCTGAGCCCCTCACAGTTTTAAAACTCGTTACTAAGGGTTACGAACCGTCAACTTATAAATCTAACGTCTCTCCCGTGTTTTGCCGATGTGGGATTTGCCTAGAGTGTTACAATCAACCCCCCTTATGGGACTCAGCGTCCTCGCTGAGGTTTTCCCCACCATCGTTCAAGGTTGCACGGAGAGCGGCTCTGATACCAGAAATGTAATGGCTCGGCCCACTAGTGATATTGTCCGCTCTGGGCCGAAGCCCTCACGACCCAAAATTCTGAACCGTGACTGGCGCATGATTTAAGTATTCTTAAATCATGCAAGCCTTATTAGAGTATCTTGAATAAATATATTGTCACTTACTAATCCAAAATAGACAAAATCCAAATAAACAAAATGCTGAATAAACATCATAAATATCCCATAGGTAAACTGCGGAGTCTCTATAGATTTCAATAAAAACTTAAACTGTTCAATAAACTAAACTAATTATTAGCCCGAGAAAACATGAATTCGGGCATACCATGAGAACAAATCAAAGTTGTCCCTCTCCAGAAAATGGACTGAATATTTGGATCAGCTGCAATTCTCTTGATCTAAAGCAGGATAATGCATGAGAAAACGTGGTTTGAGCTAGATGCTCAGTGAATGATAATTATAGCACACAACGGAATAAGAACAGGCAGACGCTTGATTAATTTCACAATAAATTTTCTATTCAATAAAATCATGCTCATGTTGTCAAAATCATTAATAAAATAACTTCATAAAACATATATATAAAAGAAATTCGTTCAATAAAAATTTTATGGTACAGTGCACCAGGGTGATGATGCCCCACATCACCAAAGGCCAGATGGTAAGCGCTCTACCAGATATTAGATACCTTCCTCCTCCTTCACAGATATCAATACATATGATACTAATGCAAACCATAAACTGCAATGATGCATGACTCGAAAATGCAACCTAATACAGTGATAGTCCACACGGCGAGACCAGATAACAGAAACAGATACTGGGCACAGGTACCAATTCAAAATAGAAAATCAATTTGTACAAATCAATCAAAATCAATAAAAAATTTCAGATAGTAAATAATAACTGATAGTGCAATTCCAATAGTGTATTTCAATAGTTTCAGAGAGTCAATAAAATCAAATCAATCTCAAATCAATTCAATAAAATCAAATCAATCTCAAATCAGTTCAGTAACACATCGGTAAATTTTATAGTCAAATATCAATAAATATAAATACATTAAAGGCCTGTTCCCGGAATCCTAATGGGTCTAATGCAGAGATAGTTGGCAAAATCAATTATTTAATCAAAATCGAAATAAAATTCAATAATAAAATAAAACTCTAGAAAATCACATATAAAATCATTGTTAAAATATTGATTTAAAATTTCATTTAATAACAAACTTAATGCTACGAAATTTTAAAAGGGACAAAAATGGTGCCATGTACTATAATTACCACTCACTTGGAATCTCCAAGACAATAGTTATTTCAATAGAAGAGAGGCAATTTTAACTGACTGATTGAATATTCAAATCTCCTACACACCCAAAATATTAAAGAAAAATATCAAATAATAATAGAATATAATAACTTATATATATATATACACACACACACACACACACACAGGGATGAACAGTGAAGCACCACCGAAGACGAAGGGACGCTTCCAATATATATATTGGGTGGGACGAATTCGGTGGTGGATGAACAGGGGACGAAGGTTTATATATATATATATATATATATAATCTAAATTGAAGGTTATTATCTCACAGTAATCATGATCAACCCAATTCAATACCAATAATCAAAGGAAAAAAAAAATTCTAGAGTAGTTGTAACAAATCGAGGAAAGAAAATAAATCAAATTCAACCATTATTGAATAAGGAATGAGAATTTTTACCTTGAAAACAGAATCGAATGTGATGCATAGAGAAGTAAAAATTTAGGGATTCTCTGTTGAGAGTATTTGATAGAAAAAGGAGGTGACAAACATGTTTTGAGAGCAAAGTTTAGCAGAAGAGATGATTAGGGTACATATATATTTCAAGAGTTCTATTAGGTGTAGAATGGAAATAGAGTTATTATTGAACTAGGTTGTTCAGATTGCAGATATATATTTAATTTCAAAAATAATATATATATATCTAAAAATAAATAAGCAAACCATCCAAAAAATTTTATGGTACAGTGCACCAGGGTGGTGATACCCCACATCACCAAAGGCCAGATGGTAAGCGCGCTACCAGATATTAGATACCTTCCTTCTCCTTCACAGATATCAATGCATATGATACTAATGCAAACCATAAACTGCAATGATGCATGACCCGACAATGCAACCTAATACCGTGATAGTCCACACGGCGGGGCCAGATAACAGAAACAGATACTGGGCACAGGTACCACTACAAAATAAAAAATCAATTTGTACAAATCAATCAAAATCAATAAAAAATTTCAGATAGCAAATAATAACTGATAGTGTAATTCCAATAGTATATTTCAATAGTTTCAGAGAGTCAATAAAATCAAATCAATCTCAAATCAATTCAGTAACACATCGATAAATTTTATAGTCAAATATCAATCAATATAAATACATTAATGGCCTGTTCCCGGAATCCTAATGGGTCTAATAAAGAGATAGTTGACAAAATTAATTATTTAATCAAAATCGAAATAACATTCAATATTAAAATAAAACTCTAGAAAATCATATATAAAATAATTGTTAAAATATTAATTTAAAATTTCATTCAATAACAAACTTAATGCTAAGAAATTTTAAAAGGGACTAAAACGGTGCCATGTACTATAATTACCACTCACCTGGAACCTCCAAAATAATAGCTAGATTCAATAAAAGAGAGACAATTTCAGCTAACAGAATGAATATTTGAATCTCCTACATACCCAAAATATAAAAGAAAAATATTAAATAATAATAAAATAAAATAATTTTAATATATATATATATATATATATATATATATATATATATATATATATATATATATATATATATATATATATTCGGTGGATGGACATGGTCGAAGATACAAAGGTTTATATATGTATATAATCTAAATTGAAGGTTATTTATCTCACAGTAATCATGATCAACCCAATTCAATACCAATGGTCAAAGAAAAAAAAATGTCTAGAGTAGTTGTAACAAATCGATGAAAGAAAATAAAATCAAATTCACCCATTATTGAATAAAGAATGAGAATTTTTACCTTGAAAACAGAATCGAAGGTGATGAATAGAGAAGTAAAAATTTAGGGATTTTCTGTGCACATCAGATTATAAATAGTAAATTTTTATATTTATATGTATATATATGTACATATATAATAATAATTTAAAAGATAATGAAAATACCTGTTGAGAGTATTTGATAGGAAAAGGAGGTGACAAACAGGTTTTGAGAGCAAAGTTTAGCAAAAGAGATGATTAGGGTATATATATATATTTCAAGAGTTCTATTAGGTGTAGAATGGGATAAGAGTTATTATTGAACTGGATTGTTCAAATTGCAGATATATATTTAATTTCAAAAATAATATATATATCTAAAAATAAATAAGCAAACCATCCAATAAAATATATATATATATATATATTTTAAATATATTAATTTATTATTAGCTAATTAAAATAAAATAATAATAAATAATAATTATATATGGGTTTCCACATACTTCCCCCCTTAAAAAAAAATTCGGTCCCCGAATTTGAATAGAGAAAATTCTAACCTGAAGAATCAAATAAGTGAGGATATTTGGCTCGCATTTCAGATTCTGCCTCCCATGTGGCCTCACTACTTGAGTGATTATGCCATAAGACTTCGATCAAAGCCACTTCTTTATACCGGAGTTTCCTAATTTGTCGATCTAAAATCTTTACTGGTTGCTCCTCATATGACATATCATCCCTAAATTGCATGGTTTGAGGTTGTAAAACATGAGATGGATCTGGTACATACTTCCTAAGCATAGAAATATGGAAAACTGGATGTACATATGCAAAACCAGGTGGAAGGGCTAAACGGTAAGCAACTGCTCCAATTCTCTCCAAAATTTCAAATGGACCAATAAAACGAGGGCTAAACTTCCCTTTCTTCCCAAACCTCATGATTCCTTTCATAGGGGAAACTCTCAGAAATACATGATCACCAATCATAAATTCCACCTTTTTACGCTTAGGGTCAGCATAACTTCTTTGTCGACTTTGAGCAGTCAAAAGTCGATCACGAATTAGTCAAACCTTCTTTGAAGTTAATTGTATCAACTCTAGTCTAGTAAGCCTTCTTTCTCCAACTTCATCGCAACAAATCGGTGACCTACACTTTCGACCATATAATGCCTCATATGGAGCCATCTCTATACTTGCCTGATAACTGTTATTATAAACAAACTCCACTAAAGGCAAATGATGATCCCAACAGCCACCAAAATCCATAACGCACGCACGAAGCATGTCCTCTAATGTCTGTATGGTCCTTTCTGACTGTCCATCCGTCTGAGGGTGAAAAGCAGTACTAAAGTCTACTCGTGTTCCTAAAGCTTCTTGGAATTTCTTCCAAAATCGAGAAGTAAATTGAGTACCACGATCAGAGACAATGGAAACTGGAACTCCATAAAGACTAATAATCTTGTTTATATACAACTGTGCAAGTTTAGCAAAGTCATATGTAGCCTTCACAGGAAGGAAATGAGAAGATTTTGTCAATCTGTCCACTATCACCCAGATTGCATTGTAACCACCTCGTGTACTAGGTAAACCCACAATAAAGTCCATGGCAATATGCTCCCACTTCCACTCGGGAATAGTGTCACACCCTACCCCTTTGTAAGGCATAACATGATCCCGTAGTATACCTAATGAATTACCAACTTCGTTTTCTGATAACCCATTAAATACACTACAAGGGATTTTAAAACTTTTCTTACTTCTTTTTACAATGGTGAGCGCTATTTACAGGTGTTAAAAACCTTTTTGAAGTGAAGTGAAACAGCTAACACATTTAGACTATTAGGGATTTCTGCAAAAATTTTGGCAGAGTGCCAGCTGTATTTTGAACAAAACAGTTCTTCAGAAAACCTGTAAAAAAGCACTTCAATATTTTTCTCAATCTCAAACTCCAACATAATTCAACACAATAAGTTTTTCAACTCGAATCCACAATAATTTTTCAAAGAATGAGATAACAGAAATATAGTACAATTTTTTTTTCAAGCCAAAATAACTCATAATTTGTTTTACAACTTCAATGTACAATTTTAATTTACAACTGCTCAAAATCAAGAATAATATATACATACAGTGAACATACATTACAGTACAAAATACAAAATATGGTATACTCAATATACCCGATGATCTCTCACTGAATGCACTAGCAGCCTAGTCTGCTGCCCTATCCGTCTGTCTACCTGCGACATCAATGAAAAGCTATCGCTGAGACAATGTCTCAGTGGTACACAACATTAACCAAATACAACTTTAAATCACAATTCATAAATTATATAAATGATGGATACGTAAAACCATAATCAAATAAAATAATAATAAATAATAATTATATATGGGTTTCCACATATATATGGGCCATAAATGTAATGGCTCGGCCCACTAGTGAAATTGTCCGCTCTGGGCCAAAGCCCTCACGGTTTTAAAACGCGTCAATAGAGGTTACGAACCGCTAACTTATAAACTCAGCATCTCTCCCATGTTTTGCCGATGTGGGATTTGCCTAGGGTGTTACAGTAGAAAACATGTGGCAATATTTTTTTTATCACAATTTATCTCTATGGAAACCCAGGCAGAGCCTCCTCTGTTTTATTGGCATCTGGCGGGTTTCAATAGTTACCTGTCAAAAATAATTTCATATCATATCTGTTCATTCAATTTCAAGAAGATAATAATTTTCATTTATTCATTCATTTGGAAATTATACACAAAAGTTCAGAAGCTTATTTTATAGTCTCAAAAATATCAATACAATTTATTACATCATCAACTATAATTACTTAAACGAAAATACTAGTCTATACATGGGCCCTACCAAAATATTATAACTGATGAGGTGACTCTGGACTCTGGACTGTAGCAGATCTCAACAACTGTAATCAGAGTACTACTGTGGTGGCTGCTATTATGGCGGCTGCTGTGTCTAGTCTCCAGTACCTACGCAATGGAAAACTAACACGCTAAGCAAATTGCTTAGTGGTGCATAATTTTAAAAAATAACAATTGAATAATTAAAAGTAATAGCTCTATGTAGAATTTTGCACTTCTAGGTCAATTATATATTTTATTGCACTTTGGGAATAATTTACTTATTAGGATCTTATCTGTGCTTATATTTCATTTTCAGTCTCTTTAAACTCATATCAGTGAAATTTTCATCAATTCTAAGACATTTATAAATTTTCTACACTTTGGGAACAGTTAGATTTAATAGTATTTTTTCTATTCATTTCTTACATAGTCTAAGTCATTTATGACTTTTTTGTACTTTAGAACTAAATTAATTATCAGTATCTTATCCATTCATTGGTTTCATTCTTAGTATTTTAAAATTATATCAATGCCCAAGTAACCTATAACAGATTATAATGCCAGATACATGGGAGTATACTGGTTGGACAGCCGTATGTCTACCCTGTATACATCTGTCATGTCAGGCACAAGGCCAGTGGGCAGGCTGTTGAAGCCAGAAATACAATTATGCACAATGGCATCTATCATGTCAGGCACAAGGCCAGTGGGCAGGCATATAATATCCTGTATACAACTATCTGTCAGGCACAAGGCCAATGGTTAGAAATCATATCAGACATATTTTGTCAATCAATGATTATTCATGCAGTACTGCTGTCTGTAGTCCCTAATTGGTGTACCAATTGATCCAACTATATATATAAGTCTAAGTATACTTTGGGCAAATTAGTATTATAAAGCACTTATAGTTTTATTATTTCATGCTATGTACTATTAAGGGTTCATAACATATTGTTATTTCACTTCATGTACTATCTATACTTTATACCATTTTCATGTCATTATAATGGGAACATATGTCCCAAGTACATATTCATATAACTTATGTATTTATCACTCTCATTATTTTATGTCATGTACTATACATATTTATAGTATTTTTATTTCATACATGATGGAAACATAGGTTCCAAGTGCGTTTTCCTATAACTTATGTGCTTAGCAAACCATTTAGGTAATTTTACATTTTATGTATCAATTGATATCATATCACCTTGTAGTGGGAAAAGTGGGACCCACATACCTGTTTCATGTTTTTCATAGGATTTGTTGTCCTATGTCTTATGATCACTCAAAATTTCTAGTTGTAATTTTTTAAGTCTTGTAGAATTAATTATAGCCACATTATTGGACTGGACTCAAGTATCTTGTAGCAACAGGATTTCAATTAGGTCAGTAGTTTTGACCTAATATTTAAGCTTCTTTCATTCATAAGTTGAGGAAGATGTCTAAAACAAAGTTGAAGATCTATTTCTTAGGTTTCCAGAATGCTATGGCTCATTTCAATTGAAGATTTCTAGTAGAAGATATGCTTAAAAGACTATGCTAGAGTCAATGGTTTCTTATGCACATTTCTAGAATTTATGCACTAATTTGGCCTAGCCAAATGACCTATTTCTCTTGATTTTTGGATTTTGGTGAAAATATAATATTGTAGGTCTATGTCTTATTGAAATTTTGGCACTGATTTCAGGGCATTTTAAGTTCTATGGACCAAATTATGGTCTCTTTACTAAAACTAGTCAAGTGGCCTTTATTTGGCAATTCTGGGTTGCATTAGTTATGGATAGTTTTGGTACCCCAACTTGGGCAAGCAATTGACTTGGTTAATGGCATTTTTAGGCTCTGTGATCTTCACAAAAGTTGTAGCCTTATGTCTAATATTTCCAATGGTATAAATTTCAGGTCATTGGGACCTGTCTACAGTGAGTTATGACCAAATGAATGAATATTGTTCATTTGCTCATTTTCTGGGTTCACTAAATGGCAATCCGGATTAGGTAAACTTTTGGTCACTTTTTAGGCAGAATTGGGACATGATTTCTTCATGAAAATTGGTCCATTATAGATCATATTTCACTTCCAATAGACCTCATACCAATTGGGGTCACACAAGGTCAGTTATGGGTCAAAATATATACTGCCCTCAATAAAACTCAACCTGCACAGAAATTTGCACTTCCAATTTTCATTCCTCCTTCTCCCAAACTACAAATTGCATACATAGCACTTCTAATTGGCATCAATCACATCTCAATTTGGTTAAATGTTTAGCAAAAACTCAATTTGATCTAATTTCCAGCCATTACACATTCACTCAATTCAATTAGGTCAAATGTCCAACAATTACACAAGTCTCAAATCACCAACTTAAAACTCTAATTAATTTATCAATATCAACAATACACATTCATTAACTCATTAATCAATATTAACAAACATAAAATTAATGCTCTCCTAAGTCCATCAAGCTGCCAAAATTAACATTTGCACAAACCTTCAAAATTTACTTCAAAACTTTACTTCAAAGTATCAATTTCAAACATATACATAACATCAAATTGCTAGTACATGTAATTAGCTAATCAACTTCATTACCCATCAATTACATGTGAAAATAACTCAAACTCCTTTAATGTCCATGGCTGCTGAATTCATGGCTCCTACATACTCATCAATTTCCATCAATTTCCTTAACATATCAACTCATCCTAAACTTACAACAAGAATTAAGGAAGAGAGGTAGGAAGTTTGAGCACTAACCTTGATTCAAGAATTTTTCAACCTTGTAAAACTTCACCAAATCATCTTCAAATTACTATCAGTAGCTTCCTTATGATGTGGGGATTAATTTTAGTGAAAGGAACTTGTGATTTTAGATTGAAGATGAGGGAGATTTTGAGCTTGCATGAAGCTTCCATGGGAGAAAATTGAGAGCTTCAATTCGGCCATGGGAATGGAGGTGAAGAAGATGAAGTTTGGTAGTGGGAAATTCTGTTCACATATGGCCTTTTATACCTCCACTAATGATAAATTAAACATTAAAATAATTAAGTTCTCATATTTGTAATTAACACCCCATATTTCCTTTAATTACACTATATGTATAATTTCATCTTTTTATGGGGTTTTCAAATTTTTAACATCACTCTTTTTAATGGACATTTAGGTCAAAAGTCAACTCTAGGTGCCAAATGACCAAAATGCCCCTCTTCGAGTTATAGTCCCACTTTTTCGGTAATATTGATTTAATTCCTGATCTGCCAATTTCTTAAATTTTTGTTTTCATTTGTACCAATTTACTAAATTTTCATTGATATTTTAAATGTCAATTATATCTCAGTAGACTTCTAATTATGTCCTAAAAATATTTTTAGGGGTTTCTCACGGTCCTGGGGTCAGCAATTGCCTTCATCGTAACTTCTCAGTGTGGTCACCCATCGCTACGATTCCAGCTCGTTTAACCTAATTGTACTTTATCTATTTAATTTTCTCTTAATTTTTCTTACCATGTATTCCATCATTTTATACCTCCTCACTATTATTTAAGTATAGTTCCAGATATCTTAGCTATCTGGACAGACATTAGTTGTCGGAACAGTAGAACGTACGGACTATCTACGGTGAGGGTGTTACAAGAAAGGTGAATAGTAACTACTAAACCTCAAATGCAAAGAATTAAACAATTAATTTTATAATATGCCCTAGTATGCCTAGTATGATTGGTTTGGATAGGTTGGCATGCCAATAGGGTTTCGATAGCAGTACTGCACGTGGCTTCATGCCATTTCATGATTTATGGCATATAGTGCTATTTTGTGATATTATGGCTTTTAGCCATTTTGATATATTTGATATACTTGGCCTTGTGCCCGATGGTTATTTTGGCTTATTAGCCATTCTATTGCACACCTAGTAGACACTTTGTGACCGATGGTGTGATGGCCCAAGGTACTTAGTACCCAGTGCCAGTTTACCCTTTTATCCAGTCCAGTCAATTGGTATAGGTTGCTTAGGCAACCAAAATAAGTCTTAATAAATTATAACCAAATAATGACATAAAATGTATTAAATGGATAATATTATGAATAATTAACAAAATTTAGTCTTCATAAAATAATACCATGATTTCTGCATATTTAATTATTTTAGTTTATTTCTATTTATATTGGCACCACTAAGCTGTATTGCTTAGCGTGTTGCTTTTTGCCATGCATAGGTACTGGAGACACAAATAGAGAGCCCAGCAGATCTCAGACTGACTGAGAGTTCAGATTCTACATTGAGTCCGATGTCACCTCCATTATAGTGCATTTTGGGTAGGACCACTAGGCTTCATCAAAGATGTAATATTTTGTATTTTGTGTTAGATATTTATTTATTATGTAAATTATGGACTTATGTAACTATTTGTAATTATGTAAATTAATGGAGTTTAGTCTTTCGTTTCTGAATGAGTACTATTTTGATTATGTATGAAATGTATGAATGAAGATTTGAGTTTGAAATATTGAAATAAGAATTTAAATTGAGAAAAGTTATATATATTTGAAATTATTATTGAGATTTTTAACAGGTGGAAATCATTAAAATTATGAATAAATTAGTTGAAACTCTGTCAGTTTCTCTGGTCAATAAATTGACCCTAACTAATAAAATAAAATGCAAATTACCAAGAAATGAAATAAGATAAGTTAAGGTGCTCCGGCATCGAGTGTGACATACCTCGCTCTGCTACACTGTAGATAGGTAAGGGGTGTCACATTTAGTGGTATCAAAGCATAATTTAGGCGTTTCTAGGTTTAGATAGAGTACATATTATGCATTGCATTTGTAAGAATTGAGGTGATACTAATGCAGATTTGTTTATTTTTGGTTATTTTGATTAGGATATGGACCTAACATCGCAGAGAGTAGTTGAGGAAGAGGTGGAGAGTCATGCTCCAGCCATGGCTGAAGCTGGATGTAGGAGAGAATCTGCTCCACCAGCACAAGAGGCACCTACACAGCCTCAGCAAGCCTTGTTTCAGCAAATGGCTAAATTTTTCAGGCAAATGGCTGGACTGGGACCCTTCCACCATCTCAGCAGTCATCCCAGAAGTCCCATTTAGAAAAATTAAGAAAATTTGAGGCTGTGGATTTCCTGAGAAAGAAGGAAGATGACCTTCCAACAGCCAAAAACTAACTAGACAGAATAGAACGAGTATTGAGACAACTTCACTGCACCCCAAAGCAGAACTTAGAGGGTGCTACCCACTTGGGTGTCTATCACATGTGCCAAGTATGCCTCACACCCCTTCCTAATTATTTTTCTGGCTAGTGCAACTGAAATGATGTTTGACGGCAATAACTGCCTCTCCCCATGTATTACTACATCACCATACTGAGGGAGACTAAAAGTGACTGTCTTCAGTCTACAGTCAATCATGGCATTATGCCTAGCTAACCAATCCATGCCCAAGATAATGTCATAATCTTTGAAGGGTATTTCAATCAAATTAGACAGAAAAGTGTGTCCTTGGATCACCAGAGGACAATCCCTATGTAGTCTATTTACCCTGACCTCCTGGCCTAATGGACTAGTTACTAGCACATCATAGTCCATTAGTACACACTGAATAGCAGTAGAACACATCACACTAGCACTGACATATGAATGTGTGGAGCCAGGATCAAACAACACATATACATCTTGGTCAAGGATGGAGAAAAGCCTCCTCCCTCTGACGCATTGTATACACTCTAACTAGTGCGCCACTGGGTACTGGCTAGTTAACAGTACTTTGACTTCCAGGAGTATTACTAGGACCCCTACCTCTGCTTCTACCTCTACGAGCTGGTTGTGACCCTCTAGGTGTAAATACTTGGGCTAATCCCTCAGATGTAGCAGAAGGTCCAGACCAGCGCGGACTAGTACAATCCTTAGCGAAATGTTCGGTCCCTCCACAATTAAAACATGAACCTGTGGCCTTGAAACAAACCCCGCCGTGTGTTCAACCACAAGTTTTACACTGCCGGACTGATAAAGCTCCTCGAGGTGCTTGCTGGGTCTGCTGACCAGACTAGGGTGGTCTTTGGCCAAAGAATCTACCTCTGCCAGATCTGTGAGAGCTAGATCCTCAAGACTGTTTTCTCTTCCCTGAACCATTTTCAAGTGCTTGTCCAGTAGTCTTTTCAGTCTTCTCTTTCTCTGGTGTACCCTTCTTCACTACCCCTTTTGATTCTATCCTTTCCAGTTCCAGGGCTTGTGAAATTAGCTTAGAAAAATTTTGGTATCTGAATCCCACAACTTGCATTCTTAAGCTAGGCCTCAACCTAGCCTCAAACCTCTTACATTTGTCTCTAGGGGTGGAGATTAAGCTTCCAGCATAATGATTTAGCCTTGAAAAGTCCTGCTCATACTCTACTATTGTTCTGTCTCCTTGCTTCAAGCTCAAGAATTCTTGTAACTTCATATCCACATAAGCATCAGGGACCCATTTTTGCTTGAATTCCCTCAGGAAGTCTGTCCATGTCAGCACAAGTGGCTCAACCAGGCTATGGGGGATGTTCTTCCACAATTCATATGCATCCCCTTGCAGAAGAGATACTGAATATTCAAATTTTAATTCTTTAGCACACTGTAGTTTTCTGAATACCCTTTCCATTCTTTCTAACCACTGTTCAGCCTCTAGTGGATCCACATTACCCTTAAACTCGGTGGCCCCAAATTTCATTAATTTTTCATATTGCCGAGCTGAGGGTTGTGGTTGTGCTATGGGTGCTTGCATCTGAGTTTGAAATGGCACATTTCCTGCCATTTGTTGGAAAAATGCAGCCATCTGTTGTGCATATTGAGCAGGAAACTACGGCGCTGGAGTGGCTGACCCACTCACGTTCTGGAGTGCTGGGGCTTTCCCTTGGACCTCAGCCTCAACAGATTATTCCACGGAATGATCTCCCTCTTCCATTCCGATTCTCAAAAATTTCTACTTCCTGAGATCAAACACAAGGAGGTTGACCTCCGTTAGTGCATATTCATGATGTAAATATGTCATATGTATTAATTAAAAACACTTGAGCAGTTATACTTATCAAAGAAATATTCATACACATAGTCAAAATTTATTTTAAAAAAAAAATGCTCTGATACCACTAAAACATGTCACACCTTACCCCTCTATAAGGCATGACATGATCCCATAGAATACCTAATGAACTACTGAACTCTACCTACCGATAACTCATTAAGTATCCTACAACGGATTTTAAAATCATTTTCTTACATTTTAAAAGTGGTGAGCATTTTGGTGGGAATTAAAATCATTTATTTGAAACTTTAAAACTACTTGAAATTTTTGTTCCATTTTATTTTTTCACAAATTTTATAAAAATTTCGGCAGAGTGCCGTTTGTATTTTGAGAAAACAGTTCTTCAAATACCTGAAAAAAACACTTCCAATAAATTTTCCACAACTCCCAACCTCCAAATAATCTCAATTCAACTCAAAATTCTCAAATGAAACCATTTCAAAATAATTTCATCAACATTGCATTCAATAAAGTTAATTTATATTCATAGGTTTAATTTACAAATATAAAATCCAAAAATAATATTATTACAATTTATAAATACAACTGCTCAACTTTACATTAATACATATGAACAATATTTATTTACATCAAACTAAATTACATTGGGTATAAAATAATACCCGTACAAAATCAGTGAAGGCTTTTCCAGTTCAGCAGCTCACTCTACTGCTTTTTCCTTGCTCCTATCTGCGATAGCAAAGAAAGCTATCGCTGAGTATAAAAATACTCAGTGGTGCACAATAAAGATTTAAAATGCAGTATATAAAACATTCATTGATAAATCACAATTATATTTCACAAATTATCAAAACTCATTATAGCACAATTTTGGTCAAACAATTTAATAAACATAGTGTTGCCAATTCATACACAACTTAAACCATGACACAAAATTTCTGATCAATGCCGTGTTGTATACCACGACAAAGTGATCTACAACCCCACTAATCGAAATCAATGAGGGAGGTGGCTAGCTAGCTAATGAGTACTCATCCGATCTATAACCTCAACTGGTAAACCAGAGAGGGACAAAAATAATTGATCTTACCCCATAAATGGAAGAGGAATAATAAGGCACTGTCGTGCTAAGTGTGAATCAGAAATCAATTTCAAACATTTTATTCAAATAATTCATGAGAAATCCAATAAATTTCCAAAGTCATAATTTCATTCACAAAGTGGCAACAAAATTCATGATTAACACCAAAATTTCACAAATCATATTAAATTAATTTTTGAATGACAAAATGCTCAAATAAGGTTTATTGTGCACAAACCTGACATGAGTCGCCTCTAGGCCTTGACTCAGTCTCTCAGACCTTCCAAGTCTTTTTTAGCTAAAATATAAAATTTATAGTGTCTCAGTATCTTTACTTCATAACAATTCCAATAACTAATTCCAATATGTTTAAACTTACATTCTTGCAAATTTTCATGTTGAGGTTACTATTCATGATACTATTCAAGTCAAAATATTGTTTTCTTATACTTAAAAGGTATGGGAACATCAACTATACTCACATACCACATTTTGGTCACCAATTTTGTTGGTTTTGGTTGTTTTCTCAAAACATAGGTCTTTTAGGCAAAATTGCAAATTTTCAGTTTTGGTGTCTTATGTTGCACTATTCTATTGGTCATTTTGCTGTTAGAATTTGGCTAAGTTTTCTTCATAAAAATTGTTCCTTATTGTCTTAAATTTATTCTTCTTTTTGAATCACTCCAATTGGAGTTTTGTAGCTCAAGTTATAGCCATTTGAATCATGGCTGCCGGATTAGACTTATCCCAGATTTCTAGGCACAAAAACTGGTTCTGGCAATTTTAGGTCATCAACTTTGGGTGGCTAAATGACTTGGTTAAGGGCATAATTTGGGTTTTTATTCCTCATGAAAGTTTTAGGTCTATATCTTAGTAAAATTTCAAGTCATTTAGACCTGCCTAGCCCAAGTTATGGCCAAATGAACAACGACTGTTCATTTGGTCATTTTTGTGCAGGTCAGATTGCCTAAGTCCGGATTTGGTCAATTTGTTCACTACGTTTTGGTCATTTTTTGGGCATGATTCCTAAATGAAAAATATGTCATTTTGTGTCTAATTTCATCCACAATTGGCCTCACACAAATTGGGCTTGTAAATTTTCAGTTTTAGTCCCTGAAAGGAACTTTGGTCATGCTGCCTGCATACTTCCCACATTCAATACGAATCTAAACCTAATTCTAACACTTCCAACATACATCAATTGGTCACAAATGACCATTTTCCATCTCAAACAAGGTCAAACATACTATTTGACCATTTCTCAAATTTTGGCTTCCAAAACCTTAGGTCCAAACCCTAATTCACACAATTTGTTACATTTAACTAATTTAACACATATAACATACTTCCTCAACTCAATCAAGCTTAGATATAATTTTAATTCCATCAAAACACAAGTATATTCATATCAAGCCCTAGCTGGCCAAAATTACTTCTAATCCTCCAACAATTATTTTCATTTCATTTTAAGCATAATTCTAAGTTAGTTAAGCTATAAATACAATAATTAAACTATAAATTCCAAGTTTAGCTACTAAACTTGAATAAAGCTTCCCAACCTCTTACTTTTCTAAATTTTCTCCTATTCTTTCTTCTTCAATCTTCTTCTCAAAGCTTAAACACAAGGTTTTATGAAGTAGTTATGGGAGAAACTAGGGTTTAGTAAAGGTTTTAAAGCTTGAAACAACCTTTAATGGAGGAGAGTGAGGGAACTTAGAGAGAGGGGGAGTGTCACGAAAATTGGAGGAAGAAGACTCTTTTTTGGTTTTTCTTTTCTTTTTCTTTTATTAATTTTTATCCTTTAGGGAAGACCAAAATTATCCAAATTTTATTTTTATTTAATTAGTGTTTATTGCATCATGCATGATGTCATGCATGATGTCATCACTTTTCACTTTTCCTTTTTCTCTTTTTTTTTTAATTTATTTTACCATTAGTTCTTTAATTTAATTTCCGATTTTGAAATTTTCTTTTCTCCGATTTTATTTGACAGTTAGGTAAGGAGTCAGCTCTCGGGGTCAATTGACCAAATTGCCCCTCACCGATTCAACCCGATTTGTAAATAATTCAATATTTCTTTCGAATCCCTGACCTAATTATTTAACTAGCTTAACAATTCTTTTCATGATTTTCTCTTTTCCACTATGTTCATAATAGTCCTAAGGACCTCAACGTCACATTTTACAGTTCAAAATTTGAGTTTAAATCGACTTCGTAGTACTTCCCGAGAAGGTCACCCATCGCTGTAACTCTCGGCTCATTTAACTTCTTATGTTCTATTTTTCTTATTTATACTTAACCAATTGATAATTACTAATTATTTGTGTTTATGACTTATCTAGTTGTCTTAAGTGTGGTTCTAATCCCCTCAGTTGTCTAGACCGACACTGGTCACCGGAATAGTGAAATATACCAGGCTATGCAAATAGGGATGTTACAGCAGCTTTGAGATCATTGAGTGCCCGTTTGTCCTTAGCTCATGATGGAGCTATTTTGGCTGAGTTGCAATAGAAGCCAAACCTGCTACAACATATTCAAGATAGGCAGAAGGTAGAAGAGTGTAATGATCGGACTCCAACCACTAGAGGAATTGTCCGCTTTGGCCATAAGCCTCACGGTTATGGGAATGTAACGGCCCAGCCCACTAGTGATATTGTCCGCCCTAGGCCGAAGCCCTCACAGTTTTAAAATGCGTCACTAGGAGTTATGAACCACCAACTTATAAACCCAGCATCTCTCCCATGTTTTGCCGATGTGGGATTTGCCTAGGGTGTTACAATCACAAATGTAACAATCCGGCCCACTAGTGATATTGTCCGCTCTGGGCCGAAGCCCTTACGGCTTTAAAATGCGTCATTAGGGGTTACGAACCACCAACTTATAAACCCAGCATCTCTCTCGTGTTTTGTTGATGTGGGATTTGCCTAGGGTGTTACAATCCAACCCCCCTTATGGGACTCAGCGTCCTTGCTAAGGTTTGCCCCACCATCACTCAAGGTTGCACACGGAGCGGCTCTGATACCACAAATGTAACGATCCGGCCCACTAGTGATATTGCCCGCTCTGGGCTGAAGCCCTCACGGGTTTAAAACGCATCACTAGGGGTTACGAACCACCAACTTATAAACCCAGCATCTCTCCGGTATTTTGCCGATGTGGGATTTGCCTAGGGTGTTACAAAGAGAAGCTAATAGCTATTATGGGCAAAATCAAAGAGGGCAAGGAGACAAAATATGAAATGAAAGAGAATGGGTGCTTTTATTATAAAGGAAGGATATGTGTGCCAGATGATGGGGAATTGAAGACCAATATTCTGAAAGAAGCACACAAAAGTGTTTATGCTATGCACCTAGGAAGCATAAAAATGTACTATGATCTGAAGCCTCACTATTTGTGGCCTGGTATTAAGAAGGATATAGTTGACTATGTGACTAGATGTTTGACATGTCAGTAAGTTAAGGCAGAACATCAAGTTCCATCAGGTTTGTTACAGCCTATAAGCATACCTGAGTGGAAATGGGATTGGGTCACCATGGATTTTGTTAGTGGCTTACCTCTCACCCAGAAGAAGCATGATGCAGTGATAAGTGCATAATTTATTAATTTTACTTCCATCACATTTAATGTTTCTAGGGTATATTTATGCCTAATTCAGTTGAATAAAGTATAAGTATCTATTAGGCAAATGTTTAGAGAGTTGTTGAAATAATTGTGTTAAATGGATAAATTTTTAGCATTTGCATTAATTTGACTCTTGCTATATTTTTCAGGGTTTTGGTGAAGTCCTAGAACTTAGAAGTGTGGAAGGAAACTTGGAAAGGTCGAAGGATTGAGAAGCATTATTGATACAAAGTACACAGGTCGTGTAAGCACAACCACAGACTCGTGTAACATTCTGCCAGAAGAAATCCAGAGAACTGAGGAAGAAACAAAGTACACAGGTCGTGTAACTTGACCCGTGTAAATCCTGGAGACTCGTGTAACCTTCTATGCCAATGCAAGACATAACCATTCAATTCTAGTAAGTTACACGGCCCTGGGCCATGTAGTGATACATGGGCTGTGTATCCATCGACAATCAGTTTCCTGATTTTGTTCCAGTTGCAGTTTTTAACAGAGGCTTTAAAAACCTAACCCTAGACCATTTATTATAAATAGAAGAGGCAGCAGCCGACACAAGGGACCATTGAGTAGCTTCTCGAAAAGAAGAGAATTAAACTTTCGTTCTCCATTCACATTCTAAATTTCTTTAATTTTCTCGTTGAATTTTCTATAAGCCATGAACATGAGTGGCTAAGTTTTTAATTTAGTTCAAGGGATTCAAGTGTTTTTGCTTGATTTGTGAGACTAGGTTTTTAATTTAATTTATGTCTTTTCGAATATCTATTATTTTCTGATTTAATTGTTTTTGATCTATTGAATGATTTGCTAAAAAGGCCTATTAGTTAATTGTTTGATTTGATCAATTGCTAGTTCATCTTCATAATCCGTAATTGTTGTGTAAGATTGAACATGAGTAGCAATTAGATTTTATTGATTATGATCCTAGTTTTCGATAATAACCTAAGGAAACAATAGGGTGAATTAAATGATTTATGCTTTATAAATTGTTGTTTAGCTTAACTACTTCCTATTCTTAAAGCAATTATTAATTTGATGAGGATTGCTTAATACCAATTCAATTAATAATTAGAGTCAATAAGAGTGCTGGGCTCGAATTGATGAGTATAGGGAAGTTAGGGGTTTACCTCACTGTTTGGTAAATCTACGTTAAGTATTCAATAAGATATAATTGTATTTCTTTTGTCTATGATTGAATCAATATATTGGAATGCGAATTACCTTGGACTGAAGTTTGTTTAATTTAAAAGTTTCTTATTTAATTTTAGATCTTAATTTTGAATTTTTGATTTCTTCTTTGGATTGCGAATTAACCCCCCCCCCTCCCAACCTTTGTTTCTTTCTCCATTACACAAGTGCATGAAATTTAGTAATTCAGTCTCTAGGGTTCGACTTGGATTTATCACTTGCTGTAGAAAATATTTTATAGCTTGTAATTTCAGTTAATTTAATTTCTGGTAGATTCGACAACCATCATGCAGTATGGGTGATAGTAGATAGATTGACTAAATCAGCACATTTTCTGCCAATTAGAATTGACTACTCACTGGAAAAGTTAGTAGAGTTGTATATCAATGATATAGTTAGACTACATGGAATCCCACTTTCCATCATATCTAATAGAGACCCAAGGTTCACATCAAGATTTAGGAAGAAATTGCAAGAATCCTTGGGCACACAACTCCATTTTAGTAATGCTTTTCATCCTCAAATGGATGGACAGTCGGAAAGAGTAATGCAGGTAAAACTTAAAACTCATCAAATTATTGTAAACATTAAATTGAAATAATAGTAACACCATGAAATATGTGATAGGTCCTGGAGGATATGCTAAGGAGTTGTGTCATTGAGTTTGACGGAAGTTGGGACAAATACCTTCCACTGGTAGAATTTGCCTACAATAACAACTACCAAGCTAGCATTCAAATGGCTCCATATGAGGTACTGTATGGGAGGAAATGCAGAACGCCATTGTGTTGGATTGAATTTAGGTGAAGATAATCTTGTGGGGCCAGACCTGGTAAAACAAACTGAAGAAAAAGTGAAGTTGATAAAAGCCAATTCGAAGGTTGCCTCAGACAGACAGAAGTCTTATGCTGATTTAAGGAGAAAAGACATAGAATATGAAGTTGGTGATAAGGTGTTTCTCAAAGTCTCACCATGGAAGAAGGTATTGAGATTTTGAAGAAAGGGCAAGTTAGGCCCTCCATTCATTGGCCCATATGAAGTCATTAAACATGTGGGTCCAGTGGCCTATAGGCTAGCTTTACCACCAGAGTTGGACAAGATCCATAATGTGTTTCATGTGTCTATGCTGAGAAGGTACAGATCAGACCCTTCACATGTCATCTCCATGGAAGAGATAGAAATCTAACCAGATTTGACATATAAAGAGGAACCCATAAGGATTCTAGCTCGGGAAGTGAAGCAATTGAGGAACAAGCAGATTCCACTTGAGAAGGTACTTTTGAGGCACCACAACACTGAAGAGGCTACCTGGGAAAGTGAAGAGATGATGAGGTAACAGTTCTCTCAACTGTTTGTATTAGGTAAATTTCGAGAGTGAAATTTTTTGTCAGAGGGGAAGAGTTGTAATGCCCTCACTTTAGATAGTCTATACATTCTAGTGTTTCAGTGACTAATGTCTGTCCGGATAGCCAGAATGTTTGGAACTATATTTAAACTAGAGTGAGGAGTCATAAACAACCAAAATAATGACAAGAAAAATTAAGAAAAAATTTAAGCAATGAAATGCACTAAGGTTAAATGAGCCGTAGCTCTGGCAATGGGTAACCCTAACGAGAAGCGGCTGTGAAGACAGCTAACGACCTTAGACCCATGGGGAAACCCTATGAAATAAATTTTGGAGCTCCAGTAAAGAGTTATTGAGCTTTAGATGGCAAAAGAATGCCAAGAAAATGTTAAGAAAAATTTCTAAATCTGTACAGACAATTTTAGCTCGTTAAGCAAAACAAAGGGTATTTTGGTCATTTTCACCTTTAGAGATGATTTTTAACCAATTTGTCCATTCAAGTAAGTGAGGATTATGGCATAAAATGTGAATAAATATTGATGAAAATTTAATTAAAAATGAGTAGAGAAAAGAAGAGAACAAAATGAAATTTAATTGGATTTATTACATAAACATGACATAAGATGATGCAATTAAGAAAATTCCCACCAATTACAATTATCCAAGCCCCACTATAAAAGCCAAAAATTAGATTAATCAATTAAAAATCTGCTCTTTCTTCTTCTTCCCTTCACTTGGCCGAAAATCCTTCTCTCTCTCCTCCATTGATACACCTTCATCTACCTTACTTAACCTTAGTTTCTCATCATAAAACCCCTAACCTCCTTCATCAAAACTTGATATTACACCTTCCTTAAGTGTTTGGTTAAAAAGAAAAGCCAAGAAAGTGAAGGATTGGGGAGTTGGGAACTTTGCTTTAATAGGTTAGTGCCACTTTTCTTTCTCACTCCTTTTATTCTTTGTTAGGAGAATTAAGTTAGGAATTGTGAAATTTGAACCAAATTATGCATGCTAGAGCACCCACAAATTTTTGACAGCCATGACGTAGGTTACGGTTATGTGAAATTTCAATTAAATTCAAATGATTAGTGATGAGTTTGATAAGTATATCCAACTTAGCATCTCAATTTGTGTATGTGACAGTAAATTGGAACTTTGGAAATTAGGATTAAGGCAAAAATTAGGGTTTTGCAAATTTGATGGTGAATTGCTATTCTAATGGTCAATTAGTGACCATTTGGCAAAGTTTGACCATAAAATGAAGTTGATTGTGGCATTGGATTGTGAGTATGCTGCCCCTTTGTGCCAGAAATCCTGAAACTGAGTCTAGTGTGTTTGGACAGCAATAACTTGATTTGTATAGCTTTAATTGGTGCAAGTCTAATTGAAGGTGAAACTAGGGACATAATGCCACATTTTTTATGGAGAGACCCTGCCATGAAAACCAACTTAAGGTGACCTAAAAATTACCTAAATCCAGGTAACCAAAATTCTGGACCTGGAAAATGAGCAAATGAACAGTATTTGTTCAACTGGCTATAATTTTGAGTAGAGAGGTCCAAATGACCTGATCTTTATACCAATAGAAATCTTAGACAATGTAGAACAACTTTCATGAAGAACAGAAACCCAAATTCTGACCATAACCAATTCAACTTGCTAGCCAAATTTAGGATACCAAAACTGCCAAAATCAAATCCTGCCCAGAAAATCTTTGGAATGGACCAATCTGGCTAGTTATGGTAAAAATGCCATAACTTGAGCTACAAAACTCCAAATAGAGTGATTCAAAAAGGAAATTAAACTAGACACATTATGGAACAACTTTGATTGAGAAAGTTTAGCCAAATTGTAACTATAAATTGGTCCAATGGAATAGTAATCCTAAGTGATAAAATCTGAAAATTTGAAATAACTTCCAATGAGCTTTGAATTGAAATTGGCAACCAATGCCAGCAAATATAAAATCCAAAATGTGGTATGCCTATCTATTAATCATAAAAAAGTCAACAGTTTTCCATGAATAGTAAGGTGAATACTGACCACCAAATCTCAAATGCAAGGAATTAAATAATTAATTTTATAATATTCCCTAGTATGCTTAGTATGATTGGTTTGGATAAGTTGGCATACCAATAGGGTTCTGATAGCAGTACTGCATATGGCTTAATGCCATTTCGTGATTTATGGCATATAGTGCCATTTTGTGATATTATGGCTTTTAGCCATTTTGATACACTTGATATACTTGGCCTTGTGCCCGATGGTTATTATGACTTATTAGCCGTTTTGTTGCACACCTGGTAGACATTGTGTGACCGATGGGGTGATGGCCTGAGGTACTTAGTACCCAGTGCTAGTTTACTCATTTATCCAGTCCAGTCAATTGGTATACTTTACTTTGGCAATCAAAATAAGTCTTAATAAATTATAACCAAATAATGACATAAAATGTATTAAATGGATAATATTATGAATAATTACCAAAAATTTAGTCTACATAAAATAATACCATGATTTCTGCATATTTAATTATTTTAGTTTATTTCTATTTTATATTAGCACCACTAAGCTGTATTGCTTAGCATGTCGCTTTTTGCCACGTGTAAGTATTGAAAACATAGATAGAGAGCCCAGCAGACCTCACACTGGGTGAGAGTTCAGATTTTGCATTAAGTCCGGTGTCACCTCCACTATAGTGCATTTTGGGTAGGACCACTAGACTTCATCAAAGATTTAATATTTTGTATTTTGTGTTAGATATTTATCTTATTATGTAAATTATGGACTTATGTAACTATTTGTAATTATGTAAATTAATGGAGTTTAGTATTTCATTTCTAAATGAGTACCATTTTGATTGTGTATGAAATGTATGAATGAAGATTTGAGTTTGAAATATTGAAATAAGAATTGAAATTGAGAAAAGTTATGCATTTTTTAAATTATTGTTGAGATTTTTAATAGGTGGAAATTATCAAAACTATGAATAAATTAGAGAAAACTCCGTTAGTTTCTCTAGTCAATAAATTGACCCTCAATATTAAAATAAAATGTAAATTACTAAGAAATGAAATAAGATAAGTTAAGGCGCTCTGACATCGAGTGTAACATACCTCGCTCAGCTACACTGTAGACGGTTAAGGGGTGTTACAGGATGCATAGCAAAAGGAGAGTCATGTGGTTCCTTCATAATGATTTGCCTCAATTCCACATCAGTTGGAATGCACACTCAGCCCTGGTATGATGGTAGTCGATTCTACCAAAAATTAAATTAACTGAAATTACCAGTAATGAAATATTTTTTGCAGTAAGTGGTAATCCAGGTTGAACCCTAGAGATTGTGTTACTAGATTTTGTGCATTTGTGTAACAGAAACAGAAAAGGTTGGGGGGGGGGGGGGGTTGTAACATACATTCAAAAATTAAAGAACTAAATTTTAAATATGAAACTCTAAAATTAAACAAACTTTAGTCTAAGGTAATTCGCATTCCAATGCATGATTCGATCATAGATAAAAGAAATACAATTATCTCTTATTGAATACTTAACGTCGATTTACCAAACAGCGAGGTAAAATCCTTAACTTCCCTATACTCATCAATTCGAGCCCAGCACTCATGTTGACTCTAATTATTAACTGAATTAGTATTAAGCAATCCTCATCAAATTAATAACTACTTTAAGAATAGGAAGTAGTTAAGCTGAATAATGATTTATAAAGCAAAAATCATTTAATGCACCCTATTATTTCCTTAGGTTATTATCGAAAACTTCGATCATAATCAATAAAAGCTAATTGCTACTCACATTCAATCTTACACAACAATTACGGATTATGAAGATGAACTAGTAATTGATCATATCAAACAATTAACTAATAAGTCTTTTTAGCAAATCATTCAATAGATCAAAAACAATAAAATCGAGAAACAAATAGATATTCAAAAAGACATAATTTAAATTAAGAACCTGGTCTCAAAAATCATGCATAAGATGTAACACCCCTAAGTTCGGTAGTGCGTTCTGCTGCTCCAGTGACCAGTGCTGTCCGAACAGCTAGGATGCCTAGAACCACACTTCAATGAGAGTGAGGAGACATAAAATAATGAAATACAAGAAAAGAAAGTACAAGAAAAACAAAGGAAAAATGATAGCAAAGAAATGTGATCAAGTTAAACGAGCCGGAAACCTAACGATGGGTGACCGCACCGGGAAGTCACGGCGTGGACCGTTGACTGGCCCTGGACTGCGGGGAACCCTGGAAAACATTTTTAGGACTTAAATAGAACCTTATTGAAGAACAAATATCATTAGAAAGATCAAAGAAAAATTAAATAATTAGTACAAAGAAAAGTGAGAAATCGAAAAACAGACAAAATACGGTGTTACCGAAAAATCGGGAATGCAACCCGAACAGGGGCATTATGGTCATTTGACATCCCGAAGTGTCTTTTGACCTAAATGTCCATTAAAAATAAATAGTGTTACACTTAGAAAATAAAAGGAAAAATTAATTTAGTGGTACCTAAAGTAAATAGCTAAAATCATTGGTTAAATGTGGAATAAATGATTTATATGATTTAAACTTTGTTAGTGGACCACTAAAGATTTAATTAAACATAAAAAGGTGCTGATGCAAGTCCACTAACCAGCTGAACTTCATCTTCCTCAAAGTTATCTCAACATTGTCGTGAATGAAGGTGAGAGGAAACACTATAGCCGTTTTTCATGCAAGCTCATCTAACCACTCATTTCACTTCTAATCACTTGAGTTCCTTCATAAAACTTTGTCTACACATCACAAGGAAGATATTGATACCAAATTTGAGAAGTTTGGTGAAGGTTTAGCAAGATACAATCAAAGGTAAGTTTACATTTTTGAGAATTCCTTTGTTAAGTTTTGTGTGCATGTTATGGGTATTGGTTTTGTGATGGAAAATTTTGAGTTTGAAGAGTTATTGTTGTTTTCATTTTGGACAGCCATGGAGTCACGTTTTTGATGAGATAATTGTGCATATAATTGATGAGAAATAATGTTGATCATGGTGATTTAATATCCTAGTGAATTACTTCATGTTTATATGGTGATTTTGGCACTTGAATGAGAATTGATAAATTGTAGGGCAATGTGGTGTTGAAGAAGGTTTGCGGCAGCTTGGGGACACTTGAATAATTGTATGTATTCATGGAAGTGTAGGCAGAATATTGACATAAAAGGATTGATGGATATGTATGGAGATTGATATTGTAAAGTGTATGTAAGATTTGTAATGGTTAGGTGTGTATGTAATGGTATTTAGAACTTGTAAATGTGAATTATATATGGTGTGTTGAGGGTAATTGTAATCTGCCCAAAGTAATGTTAGTGTAAAGTAAAATATGCTTTTGGTAATGTACCAAAACAGATTGGTAGGGAAGTAAACAAATTGCAAGTTAAATATGTGTTTGAATTGGAGTTTGAAAGGCATATAGAGGGCAGTGTGCAAATAGACCAATAAGTTTAAATGTGTAACCTCAATTGGTATGAGACCAATTGGAGGTGAAACTAGGCACAAAATGTGCCAACTTTCATTGAGAAAACATACCAAAATTCTGCTTGCAAGGTGACCTAAGAAAATGACCAATTCGGATTAGGTGCAATTAGGACCTGAAAAATGACCAATTGGGCAGCAGTGAGTGTTTAGGCCATAACTCACTCAAAACAGGTCCAATTGACCTGAAATTTTAACCATGAATAGTTAAGACCCATATCTACAAGTCTTATGAAGACACCAAAGCCCAGAAATGACCATAAGCAAGTCAAAAAACTTGCACAAGTTCGGGTCCAAAAACTGGCCGAACCAGAGTTGACCAAATTGACCTAAAATTGACCTAAATTGGTACCATTTGACCAGCAATAGTATAATGACCATAACTTGGTCTACTTAACTCAGATTGACCTGAAATTTTGCCCCGCGTGCAATAAGACCTAGATCTACAAGTTTTTAGTTTTGACCGAAACCCGAAAACCGAGGGAACTAAGCCGTCCGGCTAGGTCAAACCAGTATCCCGGAATCCAGCAAGTGCATTAAAATGCACTAAACAAGGAAACGAGTTTGGCAAAACGTACCAAACCTAAAACCCTATCGAGTGTGACATATTAATGACACTAAAACCTAATTTACCTAAAACGCAACGAGGGTCGGTATATTAGGTGATTAAGTGAATAATTGAGTTCAGTGCATTATTTACCAAACACCATCAATAGAGACAGTTTAATTTAGCACTGAAACACTTCAAATTGTGTTTCTCAGTTAACAAGGACTTAGCAAAAGGGAAGGAAACACTGAGTCCAGACCAGGGGGACAGTCATCAGAGGTTTGTGCACAACAACTGTTTCTTTTGAATTATTTTCAATTGAAATAAATATTGACTATTTGTATATCATTGTTTTAAATTGTGAAAATGTGTTTGATGGACACTTATTGATTGAAAAATATTGTGAATGGTTTGAAACTGTGAAAAATTGTTTGAATGACATTGATGGATACTTATTGATTGAAAAGCATTGGAAATGGTTTGAAACCACAGCTATCATGTATATTGATTGTATTCCTCATTAGCTTGTCTAGTGGGACGAATTGAATTCCCTCTCTGGCTGAAGTGTTTAGGTGTGTGCCTGTTGAGGATGAATTGGATGAGTACTCATATTTTTGCTAGCTAGCCATGTTATTCCTCATTAGTCATCGACTTTTGGGACGAATTGAATACCTCATTAGCCATCGGCTTTTGGGATGAATTGAACTATGTATTATGATTAAGCTGTGTGTGATTTATTGATGTGTATTGTGAGATTGTGAAATGGATTTAAACTCTCATTGACATATACTGTCTTTTGAATTCAAACATGACCTGACTTATGAAAATCTATTGTGATACTGAGAAATGGAGTTTAAATTCTTATTAACCTCTATTGTCTTAAATTTAACTATGGTTTTAAGTATCCACTATTTACATGATTTATGAATTGTGATTTAAATTGTATTTGGCTAATGTTGTGCACCACTGAGACATTGTCTCAGCGATAGCTTTTTATTGCTGTCGCAGGTAGAGAGACAGACAGGGCAGCAGACTAGGCTGCATATACATCCAGCGAGGGATTACCTGGTATACTGAGTATACCAGTATTTTGCATTTTGTACTGTAATGTATGACACTATATGTACATTTTGTTTTTGGTTTTGAGCAGTTGTAAATTCAAATTGTACCTTGAAGTTGTAAATTAATTATGAGTTATTTGACTTGTGAAAATTGTATTATATTTCCTTATCTCAGACTTTGAAAAATTTCTATGGAATTGAGTTGATAAATTGTTGTGTTGAGAAATGTATTGGGGTTGAGATTTGGAAAATTATTGAAGTGCTTTTTTACAGGTTTTCTAAAGAACTGTTTTGTCCAAAATACAGATGGCACTCTGCCAAAAATTTTTACGGAAATTCCAAATAAATCAAATGAGTTGGTTGTTTCACTTCAGTTCACCAAAGTTTTTAATACCTGTAAATAGTGCTCACCACTGTAAAAGAAGTAAGAAATGTTTTTAAAATCCCTTATAGTGTATTTAATGGGTTATCAGTAGACAGAGTTGGTAATTCATTAGGTATACTACGGGATCATGTTATGCCTTACAGAGGGGTAAGGTGTGACATGTTTTAGTGGTATCAGAGCAAAGTTTTTAAATTCTATTTTCACCTGTTATTTGAATGTTCTTTCTTCATAGTACAACTGCTCAATATCATTGTTTGATACATACAGTAAATTACATTATAAGTATGCACCAACGAGAGTAAATCTCCTTGTGTTATTTGTTCAGGAGATCTAAAATCCTCGCATTGAATATGGAAGAGGGTGATCGTTCAGTCGATCAATCTATTGAGGCTGAGGTGCAAGGGGATGCCCCAGGCCTACAAAATGTTAGTGGTTCAAAGAAGACCACCGCAGCATCGCAGCTTCCTCGCTTCGCTCGCCAGATGGTCGTAATGTTCCAAAGAAATGGTGGTAATGTGCCTACTCAAGTCCCAATACAGACACGATGGTACAACCACGCCTCCTACGAGGCAGTATGATAAATTGATGAAGTATGGGGCTACAGAGTTTAAGGGGACAGTAGATCCTCTAGAAGCTGAACAATGGTTAGAGAGAATGGATAGGGTGTTCAAGAAGCTACATTGTACAGAAGAGCTTAGATTTGAATACTCAGTGTCCTTACTACAGGGGGATGCTTATGACTGGTGGAAAACCATTCCCACATGCAGTAGAGCTCAGGTGCTAACATGGAATGACTTCCTGTGGAATTCAGTAAAATATATCCCCGATGCTTATGTAGACAAAAAGTCGCAAGAGTTCCTAAGTCCAAACAGGGGGCATCGGTGGTGAGTATGAAAGAGAATTTTCCCGCTTAGCCATTATGCGGTGAGTCTACTCTCTACCAAAGAAGGAAAGATGCAAGAGGTTTGAACCGGCTTGAAGCCCAAGATCGGAGTACAAGTGCTCGGCTTCAAACACACTAACTTCTCTCGAACTTGTTTCTCAAGCCCTAGAGTTGGAAAGAGTTGAGTTTGAGACTGCTCCAGAAAAAGAGATCGAGAAGACAGAGAAAGAGGGAAAATCAGAGAATGAGTTCCAGTGGTCATCTTGGAAAGAGGAAGAACTATGGGGGACATGGCAGAGGTGGCAAGAAATCTGGTAGGGGAAAATATTCAGGACAGAGACCTCCCCTATCTGGTCAGCAGAGTACCAGAGGTTCCTACCCTCCCCGCCAATGTGAAACTTGTGGAAAGAATCATGGTGGAATCTGTTAAAAGGCTATTGGAGCTGTTATAACCGTGGAGGCACCGGACACTTTGCCAAGGATCGCACGATGAGTCGCAGAGTTGGACCACCTCCTACTATCGCAGAAGGGTCGATTGAGCCCTGTCACCGTAAGTTCACAACCACCTAGCAGAGGTAGAGGCAGGGTAGAGGTAACCCAAAGCAGCCAAGGCACAAGAAACAATCGAGCAAGATAGTGCTCCACTGCAGTCTATGCCATGAGACAGAGAGAAGAGGCAGACATCCGATGTTGTGGTTGGTACCTTCTCAACTTTTAACCAGAATGTGTTTGTGTTATTTGATCATGGTTCTACCCATTCTTATGTGAGTGCTAGCATCATTGATTGCATTGTTGTTCCATGTACAAAAATGGACTTTGAGGTGCTAGTAACAAGTCCGTTAGGACAGGAGGTCAGGGTTAATAGAATGTATAGAGATTGTCCTTTGGTGATCCAAGGACACACTTTCCTGTCTGATTTCATTGAAATGCCCTTCAGAGATTATGATATCATCTTGGGCATGGATTGGTTAGCTAGGCATCATGCCATGATTAATCAGAGGTCAAGATCCACTTTTGGCCTTCCTCAAGATAGTGATGTGGTAATACATGGGGAGAGGCGCTATTGCCATCAAACCTCATTTAATTGCACTAGCCAGAAAAATGATCAGAAAGGGGTGTGAAGCATACTTGGCACATGTGATAGACACCCAAGTGGGGAGTTCAGCATTGAAGGACATCCCTACAGTATATGACTTTCCAGATGTGTTTCCTGATGAATTGCCAGGATTACCTCCGGAAAGAGAAGTGCAGTTTGAAATTAATGTTATGCCTGGTGTGGATCCAATCTCCATAACGCCATACAGAATGGCACCAATGAGTTGAAGGAGTTGAAGATACAGTTGCAAGAATTACTTGAAAAGGGCTTCATCCGCCCTAGTGTGTCACCTTGGGGAGCACCAGTGTTGTTTGTTAAGAAGAAGGATGGTACTCTTCGCTTATGCATTGACTACAGGCAGTTGAATAAGGTGACAATAAAAAACAGATATCCATTGCCTCGCATTGATGATCTGTTTGATCAGTTGAAGGGTGCAGCTGTATTCTCCAAAATTGATTTGCGATCTGGTTATTATCAGTTGAGGGTGCAAGAGCGGAGTATTCCAAAAACTGCTTTCAGAACTCGATATGGCCACTATGAGTTCCTAGTAATGCCATTCGGGTTGACAAATGCTCCAGCTGCTTTCATGGATCTGATGAACACTATCTTCAGACCATATCTTGATCAATTTGTGGTGGTGTTTATTGATGACATTTTGATATATTCAAGGAATGCAGAGGAGCATGACAGACATCTGCGGATTGTACTGCAGACTTTAAGGGAGAAACAACTATACGCCAAATTGTCGAAATGTGAATTTTGGCTGAAAGAAATCTCCTTTTTGGGACATGTTGTGTCAGCTGAAGGGATCAAGGTAGACTCCAGCAAGGTAGAAGCTATCCTTAATTGGAAGCCGCCCAGGAACATCACAGAAATTCGCAGTTTTCTGGGTTTAGCTGGATATTACCGTCGGTTTGTGAAGGGGTTTTCTATGTTATCTTCTCCACTGACCAAACTGCTTCGGAAAGATGTAAAATTTCAGTGGACAGATAAATGTCAGCAGAGTTTTGATGAGTTGAAGAGGTGTTTGACTGAAGCTCCAGTCCTCACTTTACCTACTCCGGGTAAAGAATACACAGTTTATAGTGATGCTTCTCACAATGGGTTAGGCTGTGTACTGATGCAAGATCGGAATGTCATTGCTTATGCATCACGCCAGCTGAAACCGCATGAGAGGAACTACCCAACACATGATCTGGAGTTAGCAGCTATTGTTTTTGCTCTGAAGATCTGGAGACACTATTTGTATGGGGAGAAATGCTACATTTACACAGATCACAAGAGCTTGAAGTACTTAGGCACCCAGAAGGAATTGAATTTGAGGCAGAGGAGATGGTTAGAACTCATTAAAGACTATGATTGCTTAATAGACTATCAGCCGGGGAAAGCAAATATGGTGGCTGACGCCTTAAGTCGCAAGACTATGGCAAGTCTCAGAGTTTCTCCTATGTCCATGGTATGTGAATTGAAAGCACAGCATGCTAGTTTAGAGATTGATGATGAGGGACAGACAGTAGTTGCTTGGCATGTACAGCCAGTGTTGATTGATCAGATCAGAATGGCTGCTCAGAGTGATGAAAAGTATCAGAAGCTACTGAAAGAAGTCCAACAGGGCAAGAAACCTGAATTCTCTGTGAGAGATGATGGTTTATTGCTACATCAGGGCAGAATGTGCGTCCCAAGTGATGTGGAATTGAGACAAATCATTATGAAGGAAGCACATGAGTCTCCATTTACTATGCACCCTGGTGGAACTAAAATGTACAGAGGGCTGAAAGAGCATTACTGGTGGATGGGCATGAAAAGAGATATAGCTGAATTCGTTTCCAAATGCCTAACTTGTCAGCAAGTAAAGGCAGAACATCAAGTTCCAGCTGGTTTATTACATCCTTTGTCAGTACCAGAGTGGAAATGGGAACGAATAACTATGGATTTTGTTACAGGACTTCCACGAACACAGAGTAGTCATGATGCAGTATGGGTTATAGTTGACAGGTTGACCAAGTCTGCTCACTTTTTACCAGTTCGGATGGACTATAACCTAGAAAGATTGGCCAGATTGTACATATATGAGATTGTAAAATTGCATGGAGTGCCAGTATCAATTGTGTCTGACAGAGATCCTAGGTTCACTTCTAGATTCTGGGGTAGTCTTCAGAGAGCCCTAGGAACTAGATTGAACTTCAAAGACAAAGATTCCACCCATGCATGGATGGCCACCGAGAGGGTTATTCAGATATTGGAGGATATGCTACGGGCTTGTGTGATTGAATTTGAGGGTAGTTGGGATACACACTTGCCTTTGATTGAATTTGCTTATAACAACAGCTACCAATCAAGAATAGGGATGCCTCCATATGAAGCTTTGTATGGCAGGAAGTGCAGAACTCCTTTATGTTGGGATGAGGTAGGTGAAAGGAAGATGATTGGGCCAGAAATTGTTCAGTAGACAGAGGAAAAGATCAGATTGATTAGAGATAGACTCAAGGCTGCATCAGACCCTCAGAAGTCCTATGTTGATCTGAAGAGAAGAGATATTGAGTATGCAGTGGGTGATAAGGTATTCCTCAAAGTTTCTCCTTGGAAGAGGAATATGAGATTTGGCAGAAAGGGGAAACTGAGTCCTCGTTTCATCGGACCATATGAAGTTCTGGAAAGAGTGGGTCCTTTGGCATATCGGTTGGCATTACCTCCAGAGCTAGCAAGGATACACAGTGTCTTCCATGTGTCCATGTTAAGGAGGTACAGATCTGACCCATCTCATGTACTATCAGTTGAAGAGATTGAAGTAAATCCAGACCTCTCATATGAGGAAGAACCCGTAAAAATTCTGGCTTATGAGGTGAAGCAGCTGAGAAACAAACAGATACCCTGGTTAAAGTGCTATGGAACCATCATTCAGGCCAGGAAGCTACTTGGGAATGTGAAGAGGATATGAGGAGACAGCACCCACAGCTGTTCAGAGACTAATGCCAGGTAAAATTTCGAGACGAAATTTATTAAGGGGGGGGGGGGGGAGAATTGTAACACCCCTAAGTTCGGTAGTGCGTTCTGCTGCTCCAGTGACCAGTGCTGTCCGGACAGCTAGGATGCCTGGAACCACACTTCAATGAGAGTGAGGAGACATAAAATAATGAAATACAAGAAAAGAAAGTACAAGAAAAACAAAGGAAAAATGATAGCAAAGAAATGTGATCAAGTTAAACGAGCCGGGAAACCTAACGATGGGTGACCGCACTGGGAAGTCACGGCGTGGACCGTTGACTGGCCCTGGACTGCGGGGAACCCTGGAAAACATTTTTAGGACTTAAATAGAACCTTATTGAAGAACAAATATCATTAGAAAGATCAAAGAAAAATTAAATAATTAGTACAAAGAAAAGTGAGAAATCGAAAAACAGACAAAATACGGTGTTACCGAAAAATCGGGAATGCAACCCGAACAGGGGCATTATGGTCATTTGACATCCCGAAGTGTCTTTTGACCTAAATGTCCATTAAAAATAAATAGTGTTACACTTAGAAAATAAAAGGAAAAATTAATTTAGTGGTACCTAAAGTAAATAGCTAAAATCATTGGTTAAATGTGGAATAAATGAACAATTACCTTATTATATGATTTAAACTTTGTTAGTGGACCACTAAAGATTTAATTAAACATAAAAAGGTGCTGATGCAAGTCCACTAACCAGCTGAACTTCATCTTCCTCAAAGTTATCTCAACATTGTCGTGAATGAAGGTGAGAGGAAACACCATAGCCGTTTTTCATGCAAGCTCATCTAACCACTCATTTCACTTCTAATCACTTGAGTTCCTTCATAAAACTTTGTCTACACATCACAAGGAAGATATTGATACCAAATTTGAGAAGTTTGGTGAAGGTTTAGCAAGATACAATCAAAGGTAAGTTTACATTTTTGAGAATTCCTTTGTTAAGTTTTGTGTGCATGTTATGGGTATTGGTTTTGTGATGGAAAATTTTGAGTTTGAAGAGTTATTGTTGTTTTCATTTTGGACAGCCATGGAGTCACGTTTTTGATGAGATAATTGTGCATATAATTGATGAGAAATAATGTTGATCATGGTGATTTAATATTCTAGTAAATTACTTCATGTTTATATGGTGATTTTGGCACTTGAATGAGAATTGATAAATTGTAGGGCAATGTGGTGTTGAAGAAGGTTTGCGGCAGCTTGGGGACACTTGAATAATTGTATGTATTCATGGAAGTGTAGGCAGAATATTGACCTAAAAGGATTGATGGATATGTATGGAGATTGATATTGTAAAGTGTATGTAAGATTTGTAATGGTTAGGTGTGTATGTAATGGTATTTAGAACTTGTAAATGTGAATTATATTTGGTGTGTTGAGGGTAATTGTAATCTGCCCAAAGTAATGTTAGTGTAAAGTAAAATATGCTTTTGGTAATGTACCAAAACAGATTGGTAGGGAAGTAAACAAATTGCAAGTTAAATATGTGTTTGAATTGGAGTTTGAAAGGCATATAGAGGGCAGTGTGCAAATAGACCAATAAGTTTAAATATGTAACCTCAATTGGTATGAGACCAATTGGAGGTGAAACTAGTCACAAAATGTGCCAACTTTCATTGAGAAAACATACCAAAATTCTGCTTGCAAGGTGACCTAAGAAAATGACCAATTCGGATTAGGTGCAATTAGGACCTGAAAAATGACCAATTGGGCAGCAGTGAGTGTTTAGGCCATAACTCACTCAAAACAGGTCCAATTGACCTGAAATTTTAACCATGAATAGTTAAGACCCATATCTACAAGTCTTATGAAGACACCAAAGCCCAGAAATGACCATAAGCAAGTCAAACAACTTGCACAAGTTCGGGTCCAAAAACTGGCCGAACCAGAGTTGACCAAATTGACCTAAAATTGACCTAAATTGGTACCATTTGACCAGCAATAGTATAATGACCATAACTTGGTCTACTTAACTCGGATTGACCTGAAATTTTGCCCCGCGTGCAATAAGACCTAGATCTACAAGTTTTTAGTTTTGACCGAAACCCGAAAACCGAGGGAACTAAGCCGTCCGGCTAGGTCAAACCAGTATCTCGGAATCCAGCAAGTGCATTAAAATGCACTAAACAAGGAAACGAGTTTGGCAAAACGTACCAAACCTAAAACCCTATCGAGTGTGACATATTAATGACACTAAAACCTAATTTACCTAAAACGCAACGAGGGTCGGTATATTAGGTGATTAAGTGAATAATTGAGTTCAGTGCATTATTTACCAAACACCATCAATAGAGACAGTTTAATTTAGCACTGAAACACTTTAAATTGTGTTTCTCGATTATGAGACTCAAAGAAAAGGAAGGAAACACTGAGTCGGACTGGGGACGATCATCGAGGTTTGTGCACAACAACTGTTTCTTTTGAATTATTTTCAATTGAAATAAATATTGACTATTTGTATATCATTGTTTTAAATTGTGAAAATGTGTTTGATGGACACTTATTGATTGAAAAATATTGTGAATGGTTTGAAACTGTGAAAAATTGTTTGAATGACATTGATGGATACTTATTGATTGAAAAGCATTGGAAATGGTTTGAAACCACAGCTATCATGTATATTGATTGTATTCCTCATTAGCTTGTCTAGTGGGACGAATTGAATTCCCTCTCTGGCTGAAGTGTTGAGGTGTGTGCCTGTTGAGGACGAATTGGATGAGTACTCATATTTTTGCTAGCTAGCCATGTTATTCCTCATTAGTCATCGACTTTTGGGACGAATTGAATACCTCATTAGCCATCGGCTTTTGGGACGAATTGAACTATGGATCATGATTAAGCTGTGTGTGATTTATTGATGTGTATTGTGAGATTGTAAAATGGATTTAAACTCTCATTGACATATACTGTCTTTTGAATTCAAACATGACCTGACTTATGAAAATCTATTGTGATACTGAGAAATGGAGTTTAAATTCTTATTGACCTCTATTGTCTTAAATTTAACTATGGTTTTAAGTATCCACTATTTACATGATTTATGAATTGTGATTTAAATTGTATTTGGTTAATGTTGTGCACCACTGAGACATTGTCTCAGCGATAGCTTTTTATTGCTGTCGCAGGTAGAGAGACAGACAGGGCAGCAGACTAGGCTGCATATACATCCAACGAGGGATTACCTGGTATAATGAGTATACCAGTATTTTGCATTTTGTACTGTAATGTATGACACTGTATGTACATTTTGTTTTTGGTTTTGTGCAGTTGTAAATTCAAATTGTACCTTGAAGTTGTAAATTAATTATGAGTTATTTGACTTGTGAAAATTGTATTATATTTCCTTATCTCAGACTTTGAAAAATTTCTATGGAATTGAGTTGATAAATTGTTGTGTTGAGAAATGTATTGGGGTTGAGATTTGGAAAATTATTGAAGTGCTTTTTTACAGGTTTTCTGAAGAACTATTTTGTCCAAAATACAGATGGCACTCTGCCAAAAATTTTTACAGAAATTCCAAATAAATCAAATGAGTTAGTTGTTTCACTTCAGTTCACCAAAGTTTTTAATACCTGTAAATAGTGCTCACCACTGTAAAAGAAGTAAGAAAAGTTTTTAAAATCCCTTGTAGTGTATTTAATGGGTTATCAGTAGACGGAGTTGGTAATTCATTAGGTATACTACGGGATCATGTTATGCCTTACAGAGGGGTAAGGTGTGACATAAGAACTAGAATCCCTTAAACTGAATTTAGAAACTTAGTCACTCATGTTCATGGCTTACAAAAGAAAAATAAAATGGAGAAATCTAAAACTATGGATGTGAATGGAGAGTGAAGGTGTTGAGGGCGTCAAAGGTCTGAATGGATGTCTCTCCGCTACTGCCAAAGATGGTCTTTATAATCAAAAACCTAATCCATAAACTTGAAAAACTTTTGAATTTTGAAATGACAGATTCTCTGCTCTGCAATCACAGCTAATTTTAAGCCAATTCCCTTGCGATTCTGCCCCTGACATCTTCAGAAAAGTTGTAGCCCTACTTCTTAACTTTCCAACGGGTACTCATTTGCCCAAATCGGAGGTTTACAGCCCAAGTTGTGGGCCAAAAATTGAAACTGATACTAAAAGAGTATTCAGCCCATAATGATGACTTTATTGCCACTTTTGACAATTAAAACGGCCTTCTCTTGCTTCTAGCCCTTTATAAAAATTATAGAGGTGGCTCTTAAGGTTCAATTGGGTCTAGGTTTGCTTCATTTGGACCTCCAGAGCTCTAGATATAAAATAAATCCTAAAACTAGTCGTGACACATCAAGAGTGGGCTTTTATAATAGATCTATAACTCATTTTGACAACCTTGGAGACTGATTTGGGCTTTGGTCTCTCTTTGTCATTTGTAGTGCTCTAACTTAGCTTTTCAATGAATTAAACAGCACTCAATTTGGAGACCCATAACTTCAGAAACACCTAAAAAATATAGTAAAGGTCAAATTAATGCAAATGCTAAAAATTTCTCTATTTAACACAATTATTTCAACAACTCTCTAAAAATATGCCTAATTGATAATTATACTTTAATTAATTGAATTAGGCATAAAAATACAATAGAAACACTAAATGTGATGGGAGTAAAATTAATAAATTATGCACTTATTAAATTACACCACACTTATTCCATGCTCGTCCTCAAGCATGACTTAAACTCTCAATCAACTCCACTTAGAAGTTTATTTAACTTCACCCTATCACAACATTCTCTAACTAAGTATTAAAAGTTTGAAAGAAGAGGCAAGTAAGGTAATAACCATCACAACAGATTCCATCAATACCATACCAATATATCAACAATTCTCTAACACAAAACAAAAGGCTTGAAATCAATTAGGCTCACACAATTAAAGTTCCATAAAATTTTAAATCAATACACACCAAAACATAAGGCTAATTTATAAAGGCACAACATTTATAGCTCTTTGCAAATCTTAGGGGAGATAAAAATGGCTTTTCTCTCCCTTTTTTTTTTTTTAATTTGAAATCGGTACTTCTCTCTCGTCATAGTTACTTCTTTTTTTATTTTAACCGTCACCATCAGAAAAGTACCTTGCTCATATCCTAGCTAACTTTTAGCCTGAGAATCGACATGGGGTTCATAATGACCCCTGGTTACTTTGCTTAACTAAAATAGCAGAGCAATTTTTAAGTTCAACCTTTTATTTCCCCTAATTTATGCATCTATATATTATAAAGTGCCCTGATAGATTAAAAAAAGTTCTGAAATATGCATGACACTAGTTTAAAGCATACATAACTAATCATTTCACCATTAAATCAAGCCTAATTGATTTATGTAGGAAAAAATTACTCTATGGTATGAAGAAGAGGAAAAATCCATCATTAATGTTACTATTACCTTGCCTAAAATCTCAAAAATTTAACCTAAAATAGAAAAGTTATTTTAAGGATAAAGCACTTCTCTCTGAGAGTTAATATAGAATCATGAATCAAGCTTATGAGAATGATTTTTTTTTTATCATAAAAAAAATTACAGTAACAAATTTCAAACTCCTCCCCCACACTTAAAACTTACATTATCCCTAATGTAAAACCCAAATGCAAAAGAAAATAGAAAAAGAAAATCCTAGAAAATAAAATAAGATAAGGGAAAGAAAACAAATCTGATTGTGGCTAACAAGCCACCCGTGGGTTGCCTCCCAAGTAGCGCTTTTATTTATCGCCATTAGCTCAACATGAAAAAGCTCCTTAATCCACATAAATTGGGTTACTCAATTTGAGCTCCTCCACTGAATGCTCCTAAAACCCCCCATAAAATGGCTTGAGTCTATGACCGTTGACCTTGAACACTTTGTTAGTTCCTAAACTTTGAATTTCAACTGCACCATAAGGAAACACATTAGTAACAACAAAGGGTCCAATCCAAAGATAATGCAACTTACTAGGCATCAACTTCAATTTAGAATTATATAATAAAACCTTTTGCCCAATCTCAAACTACTTCCTTAGAATTAGTTTGTCATGGAATGCCTTGATCTTTTCTTTATAGATCTTAGAATTCTCATAAGCCTCAAGTTAAATTTCCTCTAATTCCTGCAATTGTAATTTTCTTTCCACACCCGTAGTATCCAAATCCAAATTACAATGTCTAATAGCCCAATAAGCCTTACGTTCTAACTCAACAGGAAGGTGACATAACTTACCAAATACCAATCTATAGGGGAACATACCTATGGGTATCTTATAAGCAGTCCTGTAAGCCCACAAAGCATCATTAAGTCTAAGGCTCCAATCTTTTCTATTTGGCTTCACTGTTTCTTCCAAAATAGACTTGATCTCTCTGTTAGGCACCTTTGCTTGCCCACTTGTTTAAGGATGATAAGCTGTAGATACTCTATGGAAAACACCATATCTCCTCAATAATGCCTCAATAGTTCTATTACAAAAATGTGTGCCTCGGTCACTGATCAAAGCTCTAGGAACTCCAAACCAGCTAAAAATGTTAGACTTGATAAAATCTACAATAGCTTTAGAATCATCAGTCCTAGTGGCTTTGGCTTCCACCCATTTTGAAACATAATCAACAGCATGTAATATATAAGCAAAGCCAGAAGAAGAAGGAAATGGACCCATTAAATCAATACCCCACACATCAAAAATCTCACAAACAAGTATTAGATTCTGAATCATCTCATTCCTATGGGTTAAACTTCCTGTACTTTAACATTATTCACAATTTTTGCAAATCAAATATGAATCACGAAATATAGTGGGCCAGTAAAAACCATAGTCTAATATTTTTCTACCTGTTCTCTTGGGTCCAAAATGACCTCCACATGCATAGGCATGACACAAAGTAAGAATTGTCACACCCTACCCCTCCGTAAGGCATGACATAATCCCGTAGTATACCTAATGAATTACCAAACTTCATCTACTGATAAGCTATTAAATACACTACAAGGGATTTTAAACCTTTTCTTACTTCTTTTTACAGTGGTGAGCACTTTTGACAGGTATTAAAAATTTTTAACTGAAGTGAAATAAAATAACAAATTTGAATATCAATAATTTTTGTAAAAATTTTGGCAGAGTGCCATCTGTATTTTGAATAAAACAGTTTTTCAAAAACCTGTAAAAAGCACTTACAATATATTTCTCAATCCCAAATTCCAATAAATTTGTTCAACACAATAAATTTTTCAACATTATCAATTCAATTCAACAATCAATTTTCCAGTGTTCCCAAAAGATGAGATAAAAGAAATATGTCATAATAGTTTTACAAGCCAAAATAATTTACAATTCTAGTTTACAACTGCTCAAGACCAAGTACAATATATACACACAGTGCAAATACATTACAATAAAAACTACAAAATATGGTATACTCAGCATACCCGGTGAAATCTCAAAATGTAGCACAAGCAGCCTACTCTGCTGCTTTGTCCGTCTGTCTATCTGCGACAGCAATGAAAAAGCTATCGCTGAGTAAAATTTACTTAGTGGTGCACAATAACAATTTAAAATGCGATATGTAAAACTTTTATTGACAATTTACAATCCAAACAATTCACAATTTTTCAAAGCTCATATAACACAAATTTGATTAAACAATTGAATAACACATTATTACCAATCAATAACACAACTTAGGTCAAGACAAAAAAAAAATTTCCGAACATGTCGTGTATACATCACGATAAGGCATACTCACCCCACTAATCGAAATCAATGAGGGAGGTGGCTAGCAAGCTAATGAATACTCATCCATACTCACCTCAGACTGACAAGTCAAAGAGGGAGGAATATAATCATACTCACCCCATAAATGGAGGAGGAAAATAGTAATATTGTCATGCCAAGTGTGAATCAAAATAATTCCAAATCACAATATTTAGATATTTCATACAAATCACAAATTATATTTTATCTCAAAATTTCCATTTGCAAAGTAGGAAACACAATAATTTCCAAATAAGATTCCCAAAGCCAAAACAATAAAAAATTATTCATAACTCTTTTCTCCAAATAAATTTTCTGGTAAAAGCAGTGAATATAAAAAAGTATTTTGCACAGACCTGATTTGAGTCTCCCCTAGGCCTTGACTCAATGTTCCTTATGCTTCTCAATATCCTTTTCAACTGAAACACACAATTTAAAGTGTTTCAGTACTCAGTTAAATTGTTTCTAGCAATAAAATCCACTATCTAAATTTTTTTGGTACTATTCTCTTCAATTCATTTTATTAGTCAACCTATAATGTTGACCCTTGATGTACTCTAAGTGAGTCAATTCTAATATTACCAATATGTCACATTTTATAGCCCTTTAGTGTTGGTATATGTTGCCAAATTCATTTTCAAGTGTATTGCATTTTATTGCAATTTATCGGATTTCGGTATACTATTTTGACCTAGCCAGATGACCTAGTTCTCTCAGTTTTCGGGTTCCGGTCCAAACTATAAACTTGTAGGTATATATCTTATTGCACGCGGGACAAAATTTCAGGTCATTCTGAGTTGTGTAGACCAAGATATAGTCAATTTACCAATGCTGGACAGAATGTAGTAAAATGGTAGGCTTAGGTCATTTTTAGGTCACTTTTGGGTCGGCCAGTTTTGGTACCTAAAATTATGCAAGCTATTTGGCTTAGTTCTGTCCATTTTTGGGATTTTGTGTCTTCATAAGAATTGTATATCTATGTCTAAACTATTCATGGTAAAAATTTTAGGTCAATTGGACTTGTTTTGAGTGAGTTATGGTCATGCTAATGACCATTGTTCATATGGTCAAAAATTCTGGCCTGCACTTACCTATTCTGGATTTGGTCAATTCTCATGTCACTTTGTGGACAGAATTTAGGTAAGCTTCCTTCATGAAAGTTGGCACATTTTGTGCCTAGTTTCACCTCCAATTGGTCTCATATCAATTGAAGTCACACACTTAAGGTTCTAAGCTAAAATATATACTGCCCTGCTACACATTTTTCATCACATACCAATTACACATTATATACTTACCAAGCTAACCCTTTCATGCCAATTCTGGCTTGTACCATACCATTAACATACTTAACAACACATTTTGGTCATTTTGGATAGCTTGTAACCATTCTCAATATACACATTATAACTCAAAATTTTTTGAAAGTCCATTTACATAATTTAACCACATGAACATACCCCATTTACATATCCAATTCCAAACTATTATACACATATACATGCTGCCACCATAACCAACATAATTCAATAAACCAAACTATGAAACAACACATTTCAACTACACTTTAAAAGTTGCCTAATTACACATCTCCTTCAAATAGCTTCCAAGTTTCCAAAACCAAGTGCACTATCACACATACACTTAGTATACATTATCTAAATTATTTTTATACACAAAAACACCTATACCAACATCTTAAACAACCATTTGCAAGTGAAAACAAATAACAAATAGTAAGTTTTCATGGCTGCCGAAATGCTGTACCTCCATTACTCCATCAAACTTTAAAATTTCTTCCACAAAATAACTCCCTATAACATCCACTCAAAGTTTAATGAAGCAAGATTGAAAAATACACATTTACCTCTTTTGGACTTCTTCAAAACTCCACCAAAACTTTCCTTTCTTGCTCCCAAAATGTTGCCTAAGCTATATAGAACAACTTTAGTAAAGGATAATGGAAGAAAATTGGCTTGGATCATGGTGAGAGAGAACTTGGCCATGGACGGCCATGGATGAATTTGAGAGAAGAAAAGGATTTGGCCACTTGAAGATTTGAGAGGAAGAAGGAAAAGAAATGGTGATACACCTGTCCCTTAGTGTTTTTAATTTGTCCATAGTGCTCCACTAACTCCTACTTATCATTTAAAAAATACAAATCTTCCCCTAATTGCAGTTATGCCCCAATTTTTCACAATTTACATTATATGTAAATTTTCTTATTTTCATGACATTTTCAAAATTCAAAACTACTTATTTTTAATGGACATTTAGTTCAAAAGTTGACTTTAGGTGTTAAATGACCAAAATGCCCCTCTTCGGGTTGTATTCCCGATTTTTCGGTAACACCGATTTTTGTCAGTTTCTTGATTTCTTGTTTTTCTTTATACTAATTACTTAATTTTTCTTTGACATTTTTAATGTCATTTATACTTCAATAGATGTTTATTTAAGTCTTAAAAATATTTCCCAGGGTTCCCCGCAGTCCAGGGCTCATCAATGATCCTCGCCGTAACTTCCCGGTACGGTCACCCATCGCTACGGTTTTTGGCTTGTTTAACTTGGTTACATTTCATTGCTATTATTTTTCCTTTATTTTTCTTGTATTTTCCTTTCTTAAATTTCATTATTTTATGTCTCCTCACTAATATTTAGATGTAGTTCTACGCATCCTAACTGTCCGGACAGACACTGGTCACTGAAACAGTGGAACGCACTACCGAACATAGGGGTGTTACAAGAATAGACTGAATCTCATTATCAGGAACACATCTCTTAATAATTTGATATGAACAAAATTTCTACAAATACGGGTCATCCCACATATAATACTTAGCCTCATTTTTCATTTTCTCTTTCTTAGCTCTACTCAAATCAAAAAGCACAATCTTAGTAACCAAATAATTCACCAAATTAGCCCACCAAGGGATCATACCTAGCAATTTAAATAATTGCTCATCAGGAAAAAATTCCTGCAAAGGAACTGGCTCTTCTTCTGTCACTAACCTGCTCAAATGATTTGCTACCAGGTTATCAGCTCGTTTCTTATCTTTGATTTGAAGATCAAATTCTTGCAGCAGAAGGATCCATCTAATCAACCTTGGTTTTGCTTCCTTCTTTGCCAAGAGATACTTCAATGCTGCATGATCAGAAAAGACAATTATTTTAGAACCAAGCAAATATGATCGAAAATTTATCGAAAGCAAAGACTATAGCCAAAAACTCTTTTTCAATCATAGAATAATTGCGATGAGCTAAATTAAGTGTTTTGGATGCATAATAAATCACAAGAAAGAGCTTCCCAACACACTACCCTAAAACTGCTCCTATTGCATAATTACTCGCATCAAATGGTATAGTCCAATCAGGAGCCTGGATAATAGGGGGTGCTGTCAATGCAGATTTCAACTTGTCAAAAGCCTCTTTGCACTCTTCATTAAACTCAAAAGAAACATCTTTTTGCAAGAGTCTAGAGAAAGGCAATGCTATCTTAGAGAAGTCCTTAATGAACCTGCGATAGAAACTTGCATGACTAAGAAAAGAGCGTACTTCCCTCACAGTTGTGGGGTAGGGTAAGTTCATAATTAAATCAATTTTAGACTTATCCACCTCAATACCCCTATTAGAGACAACATGACCCAAAAAAATCCCCTGTTCCACCATAAAATGACACTTCTCATAATTCAAAATAGGATTTTTCTCAATGCATCGCTAAAGAATAGAAGTCAATGAATCACCATACACAGTAAAATCATCCATGAACACCTCAATGCAATTATCAATGTAATCTAAAAATATGCTCATCATGCATTTCTGAAACGTGGCAGGTACATTACAAAGCCCGAAGGGCATCCTTCTAAAAGTAAAAGTTCCAAAAGGGCAAGTGAAGGTAGTCTTCTCTTGATCCTCTGGTGCAATCACAATTTGATTATATCCAGAAAAGCCATCAAGAAAGCAGAAATAAGACTTACCTGCTAACCGCTCAAGCATATGATCAATGAATGGTAGTGGGTGAAAGAACGGAAGCGTGAAAAACACAAGTTTATACCATTGAATTCAAAAAAATTTCATCTAGGGTCACATGCATCATGCAAGATTTATTTTTATCTATTTGATTTCAATGATAAACAACATATTAAAACTCTTTTAATATGTTTTTGGATCTGTATTTGCCATTTAAGATTTTAAAATTAATCAGATTAATTTTAGAACCCTAGATTAAATCAAGAATGATTACACTAACCTCTTGATGCACTGCAACATATTTGCACCTTTGAGATTCGTCTTCAGGACACCAAATGTTGTCCCTCTAGCTTGTCCACACCAAGCACACCTATGGTAGCCCTTGAACAGCTTCTAAAGCTTTTTCTATTAATTAGAAATTCAAGTTCTGCGTTTTAAGAGATTAGAGATGTAAACAGGACACTAAAAATAATTTCTAGTATTTTTAATTCAAGAGATTGATGGCTAATCTCTTTGAATTGATGAGAGATGAAGAGGAAGAGAGGGAGAGCTTCAAAATGGCGTGACAAAGGAGTGTGGCTACTGGTTGTGTTTTATTTTTCTCATAACAACACTTATATAGCTAGGTTAACACATTAAACCCTTGCCACATGTCACCTTTTGATTAGTTCTAGGTTTAAGTGACCCAATCACATTGTGCTAAGTGTCAAACCTATATTTAATCTTAATTTTAATCATCTTACATGATTAAAAGACATTTGGCAAGCTTATGTGTAATGCCATGTGTCACCATCTCATGGTGCCATGTGTCACACTGCGAAATGACCAAAATGCGCCTGTGCCTTAATTATGAGTTCTTAACCCAAAATAATTATTTCTCTTCTTCTAATTAATTTATATCAAATATAAATTAATTAATTAATCTCTATTAATTAATTTCTCATTAATTAAATTCATATTTAAACACTTTAAATATAAATTTAACTTATACTATACATCCAACAATCTAGATTTGGTTTCAAGTCATGCTAGGGACTTTGCAATCTAATTGCAAATCAAACCTATTTAATTAATCAATTAAACTCTTTAATTAATTAATTAAATCATATTTAATTAGGTGATAACTTGTGTATATGTGTGACTTACTAGGCTCATCACTAATTGGCAATGAGATATGATATCAACTCTTAATACTATCAGAACTCTTTCTTACTATAAATGATTTCTCTAAATCATTTTATGCACCTCATAGACCATGGTTAACACCTAGCAAAGCATGCCATGGACACCCAATTAGTAATAAGGTTTACCTTAAATGAACCTATAATCATATGTTACCATGCACTGGAATCTCTCTGTTACAAAATCCCAACTCAAGCTGGAGTCATGGTTTATGTCAAACTCCATTTGCTATGAATATTATGTTCTCTTTTAATTCCAGTTCTTGATTAAAAAGATTTTCTCATCAGAAACTCTTTTCTGATTAAATCTATCTGTCCTGGCTAGGAACTTGAAACATCAAGAACAATTAAATGAACATTGGATTTTATCTCTATTTACTTAGAGGAACAGATTCCATCTTGATCAACACCTACCTCCATATATAACTAGTAGGAGCCAACACATGCCCATATACCCATACACAGTACAAGTATGAAAGCAGTATCAAACTCAAACTACCTATATACAAGATAACTGTGCTATCTCAGGTCTAAAGATTATATGCACTGATATGATTTATGACAAAATATTGACAAGAGTAAACTCCATGTGCTTGTCATAAGTGTCACTGGTTCGGCCTACTTATCATTTATAAGTGCCTATCATATTTGTCATATGGCATGAGACTCACCATTCCATCTTATTTATATCTCATATAAATAACTTGGGAACAAACATGAATACAATCTTTCTAGATCAGTCATGTCCTTATTATGAAGTATCCTCGATTGTGAACCTATTTATGATACTTTGTACTAGAGATACTGTCACTCATATTCTTAACAACTTAAGAATAGAATTTCTAACAAAATATCAATGGACCTTTTCTATTACACATAAATATATTATGTAAACGGAAAAGTGGAAATGCCTTTTATTAATAAAAATATGTACAAGATACATACTAAATGATATGCTCTAGGGCATACTACTAACAATCTCTCACTAGCACTAGAGCCATTCATTACAATATCTTAGACCTGTTTTCTCAAGATGTCGGTCTAGCTGAGTCTGTGACATAGGCTTAGTAAATGGATCAGCTGGATTTTCAGCTGATGCTATTTTCTGCATGGCTACATCGCCTTGCCCAACTATTTCTCTGGTAATGTGGTAGCGCCTTTCTATGTGTTTGGATTTTTGATGAGACCTTAGTTCTTTAGCCTGTATGACTACTCCATTGTTATCACAATGTAGTGAAACTGATGACTCAATGGAAGGAACTACTGCAAGTTCTGTCACGAACTTCTTTATCCAAACAGCTTCCTTTGTAACATCTGATGTAGCAATATACTCAGCCTCTGTAGTGGGATCTGCAGTCATGCTCTGTTTGAAAATCTTCCAACTGACTGCACATTCATTATACATGAACACATATCCAGAGGTAAACTTTCTATCATCGATATCTGATTGGAAATCAGAATCAGTATAACCATCCAATTGCAAGTCTCCACCTCCATAGATCAAGAATAAATCCTTAGTTCTTGTCAAGTACTTAAGGATATTCTTGACAGCTATCTAGTGTTCTAAACCTAGATTGTATTGATACCTGCTAGTCAAACTAACATCATATGTGATATCCGGCCTAGTACACAACATTGCATACATTAAACTTCCAATAGCTGAAGCATATGGAATCCTGGCCATCTTATCCCTTTCTTCAGGTGTCTTTGGAGAATTTCTTTAGAAAGATGGATACCATGTCTCACTGGTAACATCCTCTCTTGGAATCAAGCATGTTAAACCTCTTTAACACCTTTTCCAAGTATAGACTTTGGGATAAACCAATTATTCTTTTCATTCTATCTCTATAGATGGGAATCCCAAGAATATAGGTTGCCTCCCCTAAGTCTTTCATAGAGAATGTATTTGATAACCATATCTTTACAGGTGTCAACATACCTGTGTCATTACCCATCAACAGTATGTCATCCACATATAAGACAAGGAAAGTGATAGCACTGTCACTAACCTTCTTATATACACATGGCTCATCCTCATTTTTGATAAAACCAAAGGATTTAATGGCTTCATCAAAATGAATGTCCCAACTCCTCGAAGCTTGCTTCAACCTATAAATGGATCGCTTTAGCTTACATACCTTAGAACCATCTTGGGATTCAAAACCCCTAGGTTGTTCCATGAAAATGTTTTCTTCAATGTATCCATTGAGAAAAGCTGTTTTGACATCCATTTGCCAAATCTCATAATCATAGTATGCAGCTATTGCTAATAGAATCCTAATTGATCTAAGCATGGCAACAGGCGAGAAAGTCTCCTCATAGTCGATTCCTTGCCTTTGGTAAAACCCTTTTGCTACTAGCCTTGCCTTATAGGTCTCTACCTTTCCATCAGAACTAATTTTCTTCTTGAAAACCCATTTGTTCCCTATAGGTACAATACCTTCAGGTGGGTCAACAAGATCCCAAACTTGATTCTTATACATGGAACCAATCTCGGATTTCATAGCATCAATCCATTTTGAAGAGTCTATATCTGATATAGCTTCTTCATAGGTGAGTGGATCATCTCCATGATCTACTTCTTCATGAGTAGACAACTCTTGTTCTTCTTTATGAAGGAAACCATATCTCACTGGTGGGTGAGATACCTTTGGTTGTTCTACAAGGAACAGCTGTAGATGTTTCATCAATGGGTATAGGTTGACTAGATGGATCTATATCCATCTGATCTATTGATTGGTCAGAATTCTCTAATTCTAACTCTATTTGCCTTCCTTTGCCTCCTTCCTGGACAAAATATTGTTCAAGAAATGTGGCATTTCTACTCACCACAACCTTTTGTGATGTAGGCAAATAAAAATAATATCCAAAACTATCTTTTAGATATCCAACAAATTGACCCTTTTCTGATCTGGTTTCCAATTTATCAGTGTTCAGCTTTTTGATATAAGCTAGACAACCCCAAATCTTAACATGCTTAAGACTTGGTTTTCTTCCATGCCATATCTCATAAGGTGTGGAAGAAACTGATTTTGATGGAATCCTATTCAGAATATACAAAGCTAATTCTAATGCAAATCCCCAAAAAGGAGATTGGCATATCAGTATAGCTCATTATACTACATACCATATCCAATAAGGTACGATTTCTCCTTTCAAATACACAATTCATCTGTGGTGTTCCTGGAGGAGTCAGTTGGAAACAATGCCATGCTCTCTCAAGTATTTATCGAATTCAGTACTTAAATTTTCTCCTCCACGATCTGATCGAAGAGCTTTAATACTCTTTCCTGTTTGATTTTCTACTTCAGATTTAAATTCTTTGAACTTTTCAAAGGATTCATGTTTGTATTTCATCAAATACAAATACCTAAACTTGATTTATCATCAGTAAAGGTAATATAGTAATGAAAATCACCTTTAACCATTTCCTTAAATGGATCACATACATCACTATGTATTAGCTCCAAAACATTTTTAGCCCTTAGCCCTTATCCAACAAAGGGGGATCTAGTCATTTTGCCCTGAAGGCAAGATTCACAAGTTGGAGTAGGCTTAGAGCCCAATGAGGATAAAATCCCCATTTTCTCCAATTTTGCAATCCTATCTTCTACAACATGACCTAATCTTAAGTGCCAAATATATTTTGAATTTTGAGTTGATTTTCATCATGGCATTGCATTCTTTTATATTGCTATACTCTGGACAGTGGAAACACTTTCCTCACGGGCATGGAAACACTTTCCACGATAGTGGAAACACTTTCCTTTACCTTTGTCAACTTTGATCTTTGTTTTTCTGTTTGGCTATCTTCTTGGAAGGACCAGGAATCTGAGGTTTCTTTTTCTTATTGCCCTTCTTCTTGTTGGACTTTCCAGTAGAAGAAGATGCAATCAAAGCTACCTCTTTTTCTTTATTGCCCGACATATTCTTTTGGGCAATAACCAGCATATTGAGTAAACCAGCTAAGGTGCATTCTTGTTGAGTCATATGGAAAATTGTTACAAAATTCCCAAAAGACTCAGGAAGGGACTGAAGGATCAAATCCGTATGTAGTTGGAAATTCATGTTGAAGTCAAGATGTTCCAACTGCTCAATCAGCCGAATCATCTCATGGACATGATCCCCAACATTCTGTCCCTCAGACATCTTCATGTGGAACAGCTGCCTAGATATCTCATACCTAGCATTCCTACTGTGCTCACCATATAACTCTTATAGGTGAAGGAGGATCTCACTCGCACTCTGCATGTTCTCATGCTGCTTCTGTAACTCATTACTAATGGAAGCAAGCATGTAACACTTAGCTCTCATATCATGCTCCTTTCACTTGTCAAAAGTTTCATGTTCCTCTTGAGTGGCCTCTAGAGGTAAAGGACCAGGAACATTTGAATCTAGAACATATCCTATATGTTCAAGGTTCAGGACAAGTTTCAAATTTCTTAGCCAATCAGAGAGATTAGGTCCTGTCAACCTATTGCGATCAAGTATGCTTGCAAGAATATTGGATGGTGGTGGTTGTTCTGTACTCATTATTATCAAAAAATTAATTGCAGAAAATAACCAGAATAATTAGTAAATGTGTCCAGTAATTAACCAAAATGATTATGGTCTTTTAATCAAATTAGTCCTCCCACTAACATAGCGAATCCTACACTTCCAAAGTAGAAAACGAAAATCCTAGTTGGATGGATTTCTAGTGGGTGATTGAATTTTATAATTCTATTGATCATCCTCAGGTACATCCATTATTGGAATTACAATAAACTATATGTGAGAAACTCCTTGCCTGTCACATCCTACCCTTCTGCAAGGCATAACATGATCTCGTAGTATACCTAATGAATTACCAACTCTGTCTACTGATAACCCATTAAATACACTACAGGGGATTTTAAAAACTTTTCTTACTTCTTTTACAGTGGTGAGCACTAGTTACAGGTGTTAAAAACCTTTTTTGAACTGAAGTGATATAACTAACACATTTGAATTATTTGGAATTTCTGTAAAAATTTTGGCAGAGTGCCATCTGTATTTTGGATAAAACAGTTCTTCAGAAAACCTGTAAAAAGCACTTTAATATATTTCCAAATCTAAATCCAACATTTTTCTCAACACAACATATTTCTCAATTCAAATCCACAGTGATTTTTCAAAGACTGAGATACAAGAAATATAATACAATTTTTACAAGCCAAAATAACTCATAATTATTTTACAACTTCAATTTACAATTTGAATTTACAACTGCTCAAAGCCAAGAACACTATGTACATACAGTGGTCATATATTACAGTACAAAATGCAAAATGTGGTATACTCATTATATCCGCTAATCTCTCGTTGGATGTACTAGCAGCCTAGTCTGCTGCCCTGTCTGTCTGTCTACCTGCGACAGCAATGAAAAGCTATCGCTGAGACAATGTCTCAGTGGTGCACAACATTAACCAAATACAACTTTAAATCATAGTTCATAAATCATATAAATGATAGATACGTAAAACCATAGTTAAATTCAAGACAATGAATGTCATAAGGAATTTAACACAATATCACAATAAATCTCAGTAATCAAAACGTAGTTAAATTCAAAAGACAGTGAATGTCAATAAGAATTTAAACTCCATTCCACAAATTATCAAAGCTCATAATAACACAATTTAGTCAAATAATTTACGAACACAGTGTTGCCAATTCATACACAACTTAAGCCATGATATAAAATTTCTGATCAATGCCGCGTTATACATCACGACAAAGCAATCACAACCCCACTAATCGAAATCAATGAGGAAGGGAGCTAGCTATATAATGAGTACTCATTCGATCACCTCAACTGGTAAACCAGAGAGGGAGAAAAATAAATGATCACGACTCCATAAATGGAGAAGGAAAATAAACGATCACAACCCCATAAATGGAGAAGGAATGATATGATACTGTCATGCTAAGTGTGAACACAAAATCAATTCCAAACATTTTATTCAAATGATTCGTGAGAATCCAATAAATTTCCAAAGTCATAATTTCATTCACAAAATAGCAACACAATTCATAATTAACTTCAAATTTTCACAAATCACACTAAATCAATTTTTCCACAGTTTCAAACCATTTACAATGCTTTTCAAGCAATAAGTATCCATTCAAACACATTTCCATAATTGAAAACAATAATATACAAATAGTCATAATTTATTTCAATTGAAAAATTCAAAAGTAATAACTGTTGTGCAAAAACCATTGATATCTGTCTCCTGGTCTTGACTCAGTGTTTCCTTCCCTTTCCCTGAGTCTTTGCTAACTGAGAAACACAATTTAAAGTGTTTCAGTACTTAATTAAACTGTCTCTAACGATAATGCTTGATAATTAATTTACTGAATTCTATTATTTGCTTAGTCAACCTAATATTTCGACCCTCGATGCATTCTAGGTGAATTAGGTTTTAAGGTTACCAATATATCACATTCGATAGTCTTTTAGGGTTGGTACATGTTACCAAGTTCATTTCCATGTATCTTGCATTTTCTTGGAATTTGCTGGATTTCGGGATACTAGTTTGACCTAGCCGGACGACCTAGTTTCCTCTATTTTCAGGTTTCGGTCAAAACTACAAACTTGTAGATCTATGTCTTATGGAATGCGGGGCAAAATTTCAGGTCATTCTGAGTTATGTAGACCAAGTTATGGTCATTTTACTATTGCTGGTCAAATTGCATCAAAATTGGTCACTTTAGGTCATTTTAGGTTTGGCCAGTTTTTGGACCCGAACTTTTGCAAGCTGTTTGACTTGCTTATGGTCATTTCTGGGCTTTGGTGTCATCATAATACTTGTAGATATGGGTCTTAACTATTCATGCTCAAAAGTTCAGGTCAATTGGACCCGTTTTGAGTGAGTTACGGCCTAAAAACTAACAGCTGCCCAAATGGTCAATTTTCAGGCCTTATTTGCACTTAATCCGGATGTGGTCATTTTTCAAGCTACCTTGCAAGCAGAATTTTGGTAAGCTTCCTTCATGAAAGTTGGCACATTTTGTGCCTAGTTTCACCTTCAATTGGTCTCATACCAATTGGAGCCACACACTTAAAGTTCTAGGCCTAAAACTCAAATTGCCTTATTGCATTTCTTTCATACACATCAAGGATCACTCCTAACACTTACCAAACTCAACATTCAAGTCAATTCTGGTTGTACCATAACCTAAACATAATTTACAACATATTATAGGTCATTTTGGTAGCTTACAATTACATTCAACAAACACCATAAAGTGCAGAATTTTTCAACTTAATTACAACAATTCAAGCACCTAACCATAACATTTTTTTCATGTCCAACTTCACACCATCATATATACACTCATACTGCCATAACATCCAACACAAGTCAACATTAATATACCATAAACCAAGCATGAATTCCAGCATTCTTCAAGAGTCAACAACCTGCCGCATTAGTGCATTTACAATCCATTAATTTCGGAGCTTCAAATTTCAATTCACATTTACATATACTAAGTATACATCACCCAAATAATTTCCTACACAATATACATTTAATCAATCATTTAATTCATCATTTACAAGCAAAAATAAACTGCTTCAAAGTGTTTCCATGGCTGCCAAAAGTACACATCCCCATTCAACATCAAACCCCAAAAATTTCTCCAAAAATCAAAGACCCATAACATCCTTACAAACTTTAATTAAACAATAATCAAAAGCAAAAACTTACCACTTTGGAAATTCTTCAAAACCTCACCAAAACTTCTTAAAATTGCTATCAAACTCTTCCTTGTGATGTGGGGATAAACTTTAATGAAGCAACCTTGGTGTTTGGAGGTGGAGTGGAGGAGATGTGGGAGCTTGAATCAAATGCGGCAATGGAGGATTTGGGAGCTCTTCACTACGGCAATGGTGGTTTTGAAGGTTGAAGATGAAGTGTGAGTGGAGTAATCTGCCCACTTAATGCATATTATAATCCTTAGTGGTCCACTCACATAAATTTAATCATATTATATGTTTTAATTGATAATTACTCCATTTACCCTCTATTTTTGCTATTTACATTAGGTACCCCTAAATTAATTTTTCATTATATTTTCAAAGTGTAATTTTATTTATTTTTAATGGACATTTAGGTCAAAAGACAACTCGGGATGTCAAATGACCACAATGCCCCTGTTTGGGTTGCATTCCCGATTTTTCGGTAACACCGGGTTTTGTCCGTTTTTTGATTTCTCACTTTTCTTTGTACTAATTATTTAATTTTTCTTTGATATTTCTAATGATATTTATACTTCAATAAATATTTATTTGAGTCCTAAAAATATTTTCCAGGGTTCCCAGCGGTCCAGGGCTAGTCAATGGTCCACGCTGTGACTTCCCGGTGCGGTCACCCATCGCTAGGGTTATCGGCTCGCTTAACTTGATTGCATTTCTTTACTATTATTTTTCCTTTGTTTTTCTTGTATTTTCTTTTCTTGTATTTCATTATTTTATGTCTCCTCACTCATATTGAAGTGTAGTTCTAGGCATCCTAGCTGTTCGGACAACACTGGCCACCGGAACAGTAGAACGCACTACAGAACATAGGGTTGTTACAATTCTCTCCCCCTTAAATAAATTTCGTCCATGAAATTTTACCCAATAGCCATCTTACAATAGTCATACGTTTATTTTCTCCTTTCTATACGATCGTATAATCTTCTTTTCCTCAAATTTGTATAAGACTTTTAACAATCTAATATAACATTTAATTTGTTTGGATAACACCAATCTCCTCTTAGTATTGTGCTGTCTAATATTTCGGTTCATGTTCCTTCTTGAATGACCCTTGAGGTCATGTTAGAATCATTTATCTAGTCATTGGTCCTTTGACCATTCTAGTCCATAGTCTTCCTCACATTTGTAACACTTCTTTGTTATATCTGAACTAACTATTCGAATTTTTACTTCCATAACTCTTTTTATCTGTCAATATTCTATAGCTTACTTCCTTTTGTACTGAACTATAACCTTTCGATATTCTAACTTTTGAGTTTTAGATCCCTAAGTAGGATTTCCAAACTTATTCCTAACAATTAAATTCTGTCCTGGCATAACTATACCAAAACAGATGCCGTTGGCAACTATTCTCATCTAGGTGTACTATCGGGTAGTACGTAGCTCTACACAATAATCTCAAGTTAGTACTGTAATCTGCAGCTTACAGTATAAACATCAAGAACATTGCATAGTTACTACAATACATCCCAATAGATCAAACTTTCCTATCCTTTATCCTTTTCGAATTCACTGATATCCGAACTTATTCTGATTACAATATCCATTAGCAATTACTAACAGTAACATCCTTGCCCTCATCTAGAGCAATTCCATTACTGCATCTTACTTTTACGTCCTCTTGCCTTACAAATAAGTAGGCTCGCCAATTAGCTTTATAATTTATGGTGTGTCAGAAAATACTTTTCACCGATAAACTCTTCCAAAACTAATTTCACTTATTATCACAATCCTTATCCTAAAGGACTAATCACTAATGCATCAAAATTTATTCCCCTATAAAGGAATAACTGTCACACCCTACCCCTCTGTAAGGCATAACATGATCCCGTAGTATACCTAATGAATTACCAACTCCGTCTACTGATAACCCATTAAATACACTACAAGGGATTTTAAAAACTTTTCTTACTTCTTTTACAGTGGTGAGCACTATTTACAGGTGTTAAAGACTTTGGTGAACTGAAATGAAACAACTAACTCGTTTGATTTATTTGGAATTTCTGTAAAAATTTTGGCAGAGTGCCATCTATATTTTGGACAAAACAGTTCTTCAGAAAACCTGGAAAAAAAAAAAAAAAAAAAAAACACTTCAATAATTTTCCAAATCTCAACTCCAATACATTTCTCAACACAACAATTTATCAACTCAATTCCATAGAAATTTTTCAAAGTCTGAGATAAGGAAATATAATATAATTTTTACAAGTCAAATAACTCATAATTAATTTACAACTTCAAGGTACAATTTGAATTTACAACTGCTCAAAACCAAAAACAAAATATACATACAGTGTCATACATTACAGTACAAAATGCAAAATACTGGTATACTCATTATACCAGGTAATCCCTCGCTGGATGTATATGCAGCCTAGTCTGCCTCACTGTCTCTCTACTGCGACAAAGAATAAAGCTATCACGAGACAATGTCTCAGTGGTGCACAACATTAACCAAATACAATTTAAATCACAATTCATAAGTCATGTAAATAGTGGATACTTAAAATCATAGTTAAATTCAAGACAGTAATTGTCAACAAGAATTTAAACTCCATTTGTCAATATCACAATAATTTTCATAAGTTAGATCATGTTTGAATTCAAAAGACAGTATATGTCAATGAGAGTTTAAATCCATTTCACAATCTCACCATACATATCAATAAATCACACACAGCTTAATCATGATCCATAGTTCAATTCGTCCCAAAAGCCAATGGCTAATGAGGTATTATATTCGTCCCAAAAGTCTATGTCTAATTATTAATAAAATAGCTATCTAGCAAAAATATGAGTACTCATCCAATTCGTCCTCAACAGCACACACCTCAACACTTCACCAGAGAGAATTCAATTCATCCCACTAGACAAGCTAATGAGGAATACAATCAATATACATGATAGTGTGGTTTCAAACCATTTCCAATGCTTTTAAATCAATAAGTATCCATCAATGTCATTCAAACAATTTCTCACGATTTCAAATCATTTACAATGCTTTTCAAGCAATAAATATTCATTCAAATACATTTCCACAATTTAAAACAATAATATACAAATAGTCAATATTTATTTCAATTGAAAATAATTCAAAAGAAATAGTTGTTGTGCACAAACCTCTGATATTTGTCTCCTGGTCTTGACTCAGTATTTCTTTCCCTTTTGCTGAGTCCTTGTTAACTGAGAAACACAATTTGAAGTGTTTCAGTGCTAAATTAATTTGCCTCTAACGATAATGTTCGATAAACAATTCACTGAATACTTTTATTTGCTTAATCACCTAATATACCGACCCTCGATGCGTTTTAGGTAAATTAGGTCTTAGTGTCAATAATATGTCACATTCGATAGGGTTTTAGGTTTGGTACGTGTTACCAAACTCAATTCTATGTATATTGCGTTTTCTTGCATTTTATTGCAAATTGCTGGATTTCGGGATACTAGTTTGACCTAGCCGGATGATCTAGTTCCCTCGGTTTTCGGGTTTCGATCAAAACTACAAACTTGTAGATCTATGTCTTATTGCACTCGGGGCAAAATTGCAGGTCAATCCGAGTTAAGTAGACCAAGTTATGGTCATTATACTACTGCTGGTCAAATGGTATCAATTTAGGTCAATTTTAGGTCAATTTGGTCAACTCTGGTTCGGCCAGTTTTTGGACCCGAACTTGTGCAAGTTGTTTGACTTGCTTATGGTCATTTCTGGGCTTTGGTTTCTTCATAAGACTTGTAGGTATGGGTCTTAACTATTCATGGTTAAAATTTCAGGTCAATTGGATCTGTTTTGAGTGAGTTATGGCCTAAACACTCACTGCTGCCCAATTGGTCATTTTTCAGGTCCTAATTGCACCTAATCCGAATTGGTCATTTTCTTAGGTCACCTTGCAAGCAGAATTTTGGTATGTTTTCTCAATGAAAGTTGGCACATTTTGTGCCTAGTTTCACCTCCAATTGGTCTCATACCAATTGAGGTTACACATTTAAAGTTATAGGTCTATTTGCACACTGTCCTCTATGTGTCTTTCAAACCCCAATTCAAACACACATTTAACTTGCTCTACCTTAAATCCCCATACCCAATTCTGATTTTATACCATTCCATATTCATTTATCACTTCTTACTATGGTCAATTTGGACAGAATACAAACATTCTCAATACATCAAATACAACCCTAAACCACAAAGTCCAAATTTAGCAATATATGTACATAAATACACCTAATCATTACATATAATTTCCACTACTACTTTACATACACATTCATCAATTCTTCTATGTCAACATTCTGCCAACACTTCCATTAATACATACATTTATTCAAGTGTCCCCAAGCTGCCGAAATCTTCTTCAACACCAAATTGCCCTACAATTCATCAATTCTCATCCAAGTGCCAAAAATCACCATATAAATATGAAGTAATTCACTAGGTTATTAAATCATCATGATCAACACCATTTCTCATCAAATATATGCACAAATATCTCATCAAATACATGACTCCATGGCTGTCCAAAATGAACACAACAATAACTCTTCAAACTCAAAATTTTCCTTCACAAAACCAACACCCATAACATGCACACAAAACTTAACAAAGCTATCTTCAAAAACACTAACTTACCTTATGGTTGGAGCTTGTTAAACCTTGCTTAAACCTCTCAAATTTGGTATCAAACTCTTCCTTGTGATGAGTAGACAAACTTTCATGAAGCCACTTAAGGGATTGGAGTTGAAAATGGAGAGTTATGAGAGCTTGCATGAAAACGTTAATGGTGGATTCTTCACCTCTTCATTTCGGCTTGGATGGGAAAATGGGGAAGATGAAGTTGCTGCTGGAGATAGTGGACTTACATCAGCCCCATTTAGTGTTTAATTAATCCTATAGTGGTCCACTAACTAGGTTTAAATCATATAATAATCTAATTGTTCACTTAATCCCACATTAACCCATGATTTTAGCTATTTACTTTAGGTACCACCAAATTAATTTTTCATTTCATTTTATAAGTGTAATATTATTTATTTTTAATAGACATTTAGGTCAAAAGACACTTCGGGATGTCAAATGACCATAATGCCCCTGTTCGGGTGGCATTCCCGATTTTTCGGTAACACCGTATTTTGTCTGTTTTTCGATTTCTCACTTTTCTTTGTACTAATTATTTAATTTTTCTTTGATCTTTCTAATGATATTTATTCTTCAATAAGGTTCTATTTAAGTCCTAAAAATGTTTTCCAGGGTTCCCGCGATCCAGTCGATCAACGGTCCACGCCGTGACTTCGATCTGATCACCCATCGTTAGGTTTCCCGGCTCGTTTAACTTGAGTACCTTTCTTTGCTATTATTTTTCCTTTGTTTTTCTTGTATTTTCTTTTCTTGTATTTTATTATTTTATGTCTCCTCCCTCATGTCAAAGTGTAGTTCTAGGCATCCTAGCTGTCCGGACAACACTGGTCACCGGAACAGCAGAACGCACTACCGAACTTAGGGGTGTTACAATAACAACAGAACATATAATTCTAACACTAACATAAAAGTATTCAGACTCCTTCAACTTTGCTGGTGTTATTCTGTATGGTGTTATGGAGATTGGATCCACACCAGGCATAACATTAATTTCAAACTGCACTTCTCTTTCCGGAGGTAATCCTGGCAATTCATCAGGAAACACATCTGGAAAGTCATATACTGTAGGGATGTCCCTCAATGCTGGACTCCCCACTTGGGTGTCTACCACATGTGCCAAGTATGCTTCACACCCCTTTCTGATCATTTTTTTGGCTAGTGCAGCCGAAATGATGTTTGATGGCAATAACTGCCTCTCCCCAAAAGTGACTATCTTCAGCCTACAGTCAATCATGGCATGATTCTTGGCTAACCAATCCATGCCCAAGATGATATCATAATCTCTGAAGGGCATTTCAATGAAATCAGACAGAAAAGTGTGTCCTTGGATCACCAAAGGACAATCCCTATACATTTTATTAACCCTGACCTCCTGTCCTAGTGGACTTGTTACTAGCACCTCAAGGTCCATTTTTGTACATGGAACAGCAATGCAATCAATGATGCTAGCACACACATAAGAATGGGTAAAACCCGGATCAAATAACACAAACACATCTTGATTAAAAGTTGAGAAGGTACCAGCCACCACATCAGATGTCTCGGCCTCTTCTCTCTGTCTCATTGCATAGACTCTTACCGGAGCACTATCTTGCTCTGAATGTTTCACTGTGCCTTGGCTACCTGCTGGGCTACCTCTACCCCTGCCTCTACCTCTGCTGGGTGCTTGTGAACTTCTGGTGACAGGGCTCTGAACTGACCCCTCTGCAGTAGTAGGAGGTTGTCCAACTTTGCGACTACTGGTGCAGTCCTTGGCAAAGTGTCCTGTGCCTCCACAGTTATAACAGGCTCCAATAGCCTTATAGCATATCCCACCATGATATCTTCCACAAGTTTCACATTGGCGGGAATGGTAGGAACCTCTGGTACTCTGCTGACCAGATAGAGGAGGTTTTTGTCCTGAATGTCTTCCCCTACTAGACTTCTTGCCACCTCTGCTGTGTCCCCCATAGTTCTTCCTCTTTCCAGTAGGACCACTGGAACTCTGTTCTACTGATTTTCCCTCTTTCTCTATCTTTTCTGATTTCTTTTTCTCATGAGCAGCTTCAGACTCAATTCTTTCCAACTCTAGGGCTTGAGAAACAAGTTCAGAGAAGTTAGTGTGTTTGAATCCGACTACTTATAATCTGATACTAGGCTTCAAGCCAGTTTCAAACCTCTTGCATCTCTCCCTGCTGGTAGTAAGTAAACTTACTGCATAATGGCTTAGGCGTGAAAATTCCCTTTCATACTCAGCAAATGATCTGCTCCCCTGTTTCAGACTTAGGAATTCTTGTAGCTTCTAGTCTACATAAGCATCGGGGACATATTTTTGTCTGAATTCCCTGAGAAAGTCATTCCATGTTAGCACTGCAGGTTCTACCAGACTGTGGGGAATGGTTTTCCACCAGTCATAAGCATCCCCCTGTAGCAAAGATACTTAGTATTCAAATATGAGCTCCTCTGTGTAGTGCAGTTTCTTGAATACCCTATCCATCCTCTCTAACCACTGTTCAGCCTCTAGAGGATCTACTGTCCCCTTGAACTCTGTAGCCCCATACTTCATCAATTTGTCATACTGCCTAGCAGAAGACTGTGGTTGTACCACTAGTGTCTGTATTGGGACTTGAGTAGGCACATTACCAGCCATTTACTGGAACATTGAAACCATTTGCTGAGCGAGCTGAGCAGGAAACTGCGGTACTGCGTGGGCTGGTGCTGCTGAACCACTGACATTGTGTAGGGCTGGGGCATCCCTTTGCACCTCAGCCTCAATAGATTGATCGACTGAACGATCACCCTCTTCCATAGTCAATTCGAGGATCTTAGACCTCCTGAACAAATAACACAAGGAGATTTCCTCTCGTTAGTGCATATTTATAATGTAATGTACTGTATGTATCAAACAATGATATTGAGCAGTTGTACTATAAAGAAAGAATATTCAAGTAACAGGTGAAAATAGAATTTAAAAACTAGCTCTGATACCACTAAAACATGTCACACCCTACCCCTCTGTAAGGCATAACATGATTCCGTAGTATACCTAATGAATTACCAACTCCGTCTACTGATAACCCATTAAATACACTACAAGGGATTTTAAAAACTTTTCTTACTTCTCTTACAGTGGTGAGCACTATTTACAGGTGTTAAAAACCTTTTTTGAACTGAAGTGATAGAACTAACACATTTGAATTATTTGGAATTTCTGTAAAAATTTTGGCAGAGTGCCATCTGTATTTTGGATAAAACAGTTCTTCAGAAAACCTGTAAAAAGCACGTCAATATATTTCCAAATCTCAACTCCAACATTTTTCTCAACATAACATATTTCTCAACTCAAATCCACAGTGATTTTTCAAAGACTGAGATATAAGAAATATAATACAATTTTTACAAGCCAAAATAACTCATAATTATTTTATAACTTCAATGTACAATTTGAATTTACAACATCTCAAAACCAAGAACACTATGTACATACAGTGGTCATACATTACAGTACAAAATGCAAAATGTGGTATACTCATTATACCCGATAATCTCTCGCTGGATGTACTAGCAGCCTAGTCTGCTGCCCTGTCTGTCTGTCTACCTGCGACAGCAATGAAAAGCTATCGCTGAGACAATGTCTCAGTGGTGCACAACATTAACCAAATACAACTTTAAATCACAGTTCATAAATCATATAAATGATAGATACGTAAAACCATAGTTAAATTCAAGATAATGAATATCATAAGGAATTTAACACAATATCACAATAAATCTCAGTAATCAAAACGTAGTTAAATTCAAAAGACAGTGAATGTCAATAAGAATTTAAACTCCATTTCACAAATTATCAAAGCTCATAATAACACAATTTAGTCAAATAATTTACGAACACAGTGTTGCCAATTCATACACAACTTAAGCCATGACACAAAATTTCCGATCAATGCCGCGTTGTACACCACGACAAAGCAATCACAACCCCACTAATCGAAATCAGTGAGGAAGGGAGCTAGCTATATAATGAGTACTCATCCGATCACCTCAACTGGTAAACCAAAGAGGGAGAAAAATAAGCGATCATGACTCCATAAATGGAGAAGGAAAATAAATGATCACAACCCCATAAATGGAGAAGGAATGATATGATACTGTCATGCTAAGTGTGAACACAAAATCTATTCGAAACATTTTATTCAAATGATTCGTGAGAATCCAATAAATTTCCAAAGTCATAATTTCATTCACAAAATGGCAACACAATTCATAATTAACTTCAAATTTTCACAAATCACACTAAATCAATTTTTCCACAGTTTCAAACCATTTACAATGCTTTTCAAGTAATAATTATCCATTCAAACACATTTCCATAATTGAAAACAATAATATACAAATAGTCATAATTTATGTCAATTGAAAAATTCAAAAGAAATAACTGTTGTGCACAAACCTCTGATATCTGTCTCCTGGTCTTGACTCAGTGTTTCCTTCCCTTTCCCTGAGTCTTTGCTAACTGAGAAACACAATTTGAAGTGTTTCAGTACTTAATTAAACTTTCTCTAACGATAATGCTTGATAATTAATTTACTGAATTCTATTATTTGCTTAGTCAACCTAATATGTCGACCATCGATGCATTCTAGGTGAATTAGGTTTTAAGGTTACCAATATGTCACATTCGATAGTCTTTTAGGGTTGGTACATGTTACCAAGTTCATTTCCATGTATCTTGCATTTTCTTGCAATTTGCTGGATTCCGGGATACTAGTTTGACCTAGCCGGACGACCTAGTTCCCTTGGTTTTCGGGTTTCAGTCAAAACTACAAACTTGTAGATCTATGTCTTATAGAACGTGGGGCAAAATTTCAGGTCATTCTGAGTTATGTAGACCAAGTTATGGTCATTTTACTATTGCTGGTCAAATTGCATCAAAATTGGTCACTTTAGGCCACTTTAGGTCATTTTAGGTTCGGCCAGTTTTTGGACCCGAACTTGTGCAAGCTGTTTGACTTGCTTATGGTTATTTCTGGGCTTTGCTGTCTTCATAAGACTTGTAGATATGGGTCTTAACTATTCATTCTCAAAATATCAGGTCAATTGGACCTGTTTTGAGTGAGTTATGGCCTAAAAACTAACTGCTGCCCAAATGGTCAATTTTTAGGCCTTATTTGCACTTAATCCGAATTTGGTCATTTTTCAAGCTACCTTGCAAGTAGAATTTTGGCAAGCTTCCTTCATGAAAGTTGGCACATTTTGTGCCTAGTTTCACCTCCAATTGGTCTCATACCAATTGGAGCCACACACTTAAAGTTCGAGGCCTAAAACTCAAACTGCCTTATTACATTTCTTTCATACACATCAAGGATCACTCCTAACACTTACCAAAATCAACATTCAAGTCAATTCTGGTTGTACCATAACCTAAACATAATTTACAACATATTATAGGTCATTTTGGCAGCTTACAATTACATTCAACAAACACCATAAAGTGCAGAATTTTTTAACTCAATTACAACAATTCAAGCACCTAACCATAACATTTTTTTCATGTCCAACTTCACACCATCATATATACACTCAAACTGCCATAACATCCAACACAAGTCAACATTAATATACCATAAACCAAGCATGAGTTCCAGCATTCTTCAAGAGTCAACAACCTGCCGCATTAGTGCATTTACAATCCATTAATTTCCAAGCTTCAAATTTCAATTCACATTTACATATACTAAGTATACATCACCCAAACAATTTCCTACACAATATACATTTAATCAATCATTTAATTCATCATTTACAAGCAAAAATAAACTTCCTTCAAAGTGTTTCCATGGCTGCCAAAAGTACACATCCCCATTCAACATCAAACCCCAAAAATTTCTCCAAAAATCAAACACCCATAACATCCTTACAAACTTTAATTAAACAATAATAAAAAACACAAACTTACCACTTTGGAAATTCTTCAAAACCTCACCAAAACTTCTTAAAATTGCTATCAAACTCTTCCTTATGATGTGGGGATAAACTTGAATGAAGCAACCTTGGTGTTTGGAGGTGGAATGGAGGAGATGTGGGAGCTTGAATCAAATGCGACAATGGAGGATTTGGGAGCTCTTCACTACGGCATTGGTGGTTTTGAAGGTTGAAGATGAAGTGTGAGTGGACTAATCTGCCCACTTAATGCATATTATAATCCTTAGTGGTCCACTCACATAAATTAAATCATATTATATGTCTTAATTGATAATTACTCCATTTACCCTCCATTTTTGCTATTTACATTAGGTACCCCTAAATTAATTTTTCATTATATTTTTCAAGTGTAATATTATTTATTTTTAATGGAAATTTAGGTCAAAAGACAACTTGGGATGTCAAATGACCACAATGCCCCTGTTCAGGTTGCATTCCTGATTTTTCGGTAACACCGGGTTTTGTCCGTTTTTCGATTTCTCACTTTTCTTTGTACTAATATTTAATTTTTCTTTGATATTTCTAATGATATTTATACTTCAATAAATATTTATTTGAGTCCCAAAAATATTTTCCAGGGTTCCCCGCGGTCCAAGGCTAGTCAACGGTCCACGCCCTGACTTCCTGGTGCGGTCACCCATCGCTAGGGTTCTCAGCTCGCTTAACTTGATTGCATTTCTTTACTATTATTTTTCCTTCGTTTTTCTTATATTTTCTTTTCTTGTATTTCATTATTTTATGTCTCCTCACTCATATTGAAGTGTAGTTCTAGGCATCCTAACTGTCCGGACAACACTGGCCACTGGAACAGTAGAACGCACTACAGAACGTAGGGGTGTTACATTGCCCATCACATCTCATGTGAGGTTCAATCCTTTACCTAGCCCCTAATGCTCAAAATCTTAGGTATATCCATTATTGACTTATCTTGCATTAGTTAAGTTGATCCCATTGAGCCAATAAATATGCAAATAATTTTAATGTCCTCAGGTACATCCAATATTGGCCACCAAACCATTTACATATTTACAACATCTCATGCTTAACAATTATTCTTAAGAAAATCTCTTAAATTAATTGCATCTTATGCAACTATTTAAAATTTCTTAAAATAATTGTCCCAATGGAGGGCCTATGTTATAATTACTTTAATTATAGCATTTCCAACTTAATCATTTTTTTGGAAGATTTTATAGTCATCCTAATTACTATTTAGGTCTCACTTTGCACATTATCCATTTAGCATGTATATATCATATAATTGCATACATTCCCATACATCACATGCATTCATGGATAAGCAGTAAATATGGTATGATCATGGACTTTCTAAGGGATTTGTAACACCCTCCCTATAGCAACTCCGTATATTCTACTGTTCCGGTGACCAGTGTCGGTTCGGACAGCTAGAACGTCTAGAAAAATATTTAAACTAAAGTGAGGAACCATAATTAACTCAAATATTAATAAGAAAAATTTAGGAAAAATTTTAGAAATAAAATACAACCAAGTTAAATGAGCCGGTACCCTAGCGATAAGTAACCCAGTGAGAAGTTGCGGTTCTCGCAACTAGGAGCCCTAGACTCGGGAAAAAATTCATAAAATAATTTTTGAGACTCTAAAGAAGAGTCATTGAGGTTTATATGGTATTAGAATGCCAAGGAAATTCTTAGAAAAAATTTTTAATCGGTACAGACAATTTTGGCTCAATAAGCCAAACGGAGGGCATTTTGGTGATTTCGTCTTCAGAGATGATTTTTGGCCGACTTGTCCAGTTAAGTAAATAATTATTATGACATAAAATGTGAATAAATATTACTAAAAATTGAATTGAAAATGAGTAGAAGAGAAAAGAAAAAAAAATGAATTAAATGAGAATTTATGACATCACATGATGTCATTAGTGTGCCTTCACCCAATTACATGGTGACACATAGCTATAACCCATTTAAAATGAATAAATGGGGCAGAAAATGAAAGAAACAATCTGATTTCTCTTCCTCCTCTCTTGTTGCCGAACTCTTCTCTCTTCCTCCATAGCTTTTTCTTTCTTTAAGCTTTGATTCCCTTCAATTTCCCTCATAAAACCTCTTAAACCTTTCATAAAAAATTGTATTTGCACCTTGGGCAAGGTTAAGGCAGCAAAAAGAAGTGACAAAGAAGAGCTTTTGCAAGCTTGAAAATTTACTTCATTAAAGGTTAGTGACCAAACTCTTACTATTTTTACTTAATTCATGCTTAATGCCATGAGATAAGTAGAAAATGTAAGAAAAACAAAATAAAAATTATGTGTTTCTATTTCTTATAATTTTGGCAGCTTAGGCTTGATTAGGGTTGATGAGTTTGCTTGAAGTAAAGTGGTTCATGGGCTTCCCTTGGTATTAAATGAGCGATTGAACCTAGTTGTGTAAGTGAAATACAAAGTTTAGGCATGTATGAACATGGAAAATGTGGACACTTAACAACAATAGGGTTTGCTCATGTAATGATTTATTAATCTTGTAATGGTCAATTAGTGACCATTTGAATATGTGTGAGAAGGAATTGAAGTGAGTAAGGATGTTGGATTTGAGTTTAGTGTGGCTGCCATAGGTGACCTACAGAATTGGACATGAGTCCAGCAGGTTTGGGCACCATAACTTGAATTGTAGAGGTTCAATTAGTGCAAGGCAAATTGGACATGAAACTAGACACATAATGGCACAACTTTAGTGAAGAAACCATGCCCATAAGACCAAACCATGTGGACCAAAAACTTGCCCCAATCCGGGTGACCTACAGTCTGTTTCTGCAGAATGACCAAATGAACAGTGATTGTTCAATTGGCCATAACTCAGTATAGAATGGTCCAATTGACCTGAAATTTTACGAGCAATAAGTTGAGAAATAAACCAACAACTTTCATGAAGAAACCTAACCCAAATTATGACCATAACCTATCCAACAAGTGAGTTGCAGTTACTATTCACTACATTGTAGATATGGTCAGTCCAGAAAAATTCCAATCCGGCATGTTGTGGTTTTTGGACCATAACTTGAGCTAAAAAACTCCAAATGGAGTGATTTAAAAAAGGAAATTCAACTAGACAAAATATGGAACAACTTTCATGTTGATCATTTTGCCAAATTCCCACTGTAAAAATGACTAATGGAACAGTAAAAATAAGGTATGAAAACTGAAAATTCTGCTCAATTAACTTTAAGCTTAGAAATGGTATTGGCAACCAATACCAACAAATTTTGAATGCAAAATGTGGTATGTTGGGAGTATTAAAACCAATGTACCTATTGTCTATGCAAAAGTCAACATTTTGGTTGACTAATAAAGTGAATAGTAACACCAAAACTTGAAATTCAAAAATTGTAAAACTCAAAAGTGTAAAATGCGTTAGTATACCTAACAAGATTGGTTTGGATAGCTTGGCATACCAATAGGGTTCAGTTAGCAGTACTGCACTTGGCATTATGCCATTCTGTGATTTCATGGCTTTTAGCCATTCTGACATTATGTTGATACATGGCCTTGTGCCTAATGTTATTACAGCTTATTAGCTGTTCTGTTGCACGCCGGGAGACACATATGTGACTGATGGTGTGACGGCCTAAGGTACTTGATACCCAGTGCCAGTTTACCTGTTTATCCAGTCCAGTCGTCCAGTTTAGGTTACTTGGGCAACCAAAAATGAAGGTGGATAAATTTAATGAAATAATGAATATAACAAGTACAAAATAAGTAAGACTATAAATACTCATCGAAATTTTATTTGCAATGAGACATCAATACATTCTCTGCATATTTATTTTCTGTTATTTCTTTTTATTTTATTATTGGCACCACTAAGCATTATTGCTTAGCACGTTGCTTTTGCCACGCGTAGGTTTTGGAGAGATCGACCGAGAGCCCAGTAGACCACAGACTGGGTGAGACCTTCTACAGCTCTGCATAGTGTCCGTGTCACCTCACCGACGTCAGTGCATTGGTAGGACACTAGGTTTCATTTTGGGTATTTTATAATTAACTTTTATTTTCTCATATGTAATTGAAACTTATGTAATTTATTTTGGTATTAATGTAAATAGTGGAAATTGTGTTTATGAATGAAAAAGTGAATATTTATTTATGTCTTTTACATGATTATCATATGAGATGAATGATTGAGGAATGGAAATGTTGTTGAAAAAAAATATTGGGATTTTATTGATGAAATGGAGTTTGGGATTGATTGAAAATATTGGAAGTGTTTTTCACAGGTTCCGAAGAACTTTTTTCTCCATTTTTAGCCAGCACTCTGCCAGATTTTCTATAAAATTTGCGAAACCTCAATAAATTATGATTTCAATAAATGACTGAAATGAATTATATTTCACAAATTGTACTCCATAACTATGAAAAAAAAATTAGGAAGAATAAAAATGATTGAATTAAAATAGGGTGTTCTGGTACACTGTGTGGCATATCTTGCTCGGCTACACTGTAGATGGGTAAGGGGTGTCATATTTAGTGGTATCAGAGCACGGTTTAGGCGGTTTTGGGCCTAGATTGAGTCCATACCATGCATTGCATTTGTAAGAGTCGAGGCGACACTAATGTAGATTTGTTTGTCTTTGTTATTTTGAATAGGATATGGACCCTACATCACAGAGGGCAGTTGAGGAGGAAGTGGAGAGTCATACTCCACCTGCAGCAGCTGAGACTGGAGGTAGAGGAGAACCTGCTCCACCAGCCCCAACAGAGCCTGCTCAGCCTCCACAGGTCATGTTCCAGCAAATGGCCAAATTTTTCAGAAAAATAGTTAGTGAGATAAAGAATGATTTTTGAGATACAGCATGGTTTTTGAGATACAGAATGGCTTTTGAATGGTAAAGAATTGTGATTTCAATTATGATTTGTGTATAATTGATTTTGTTGGAATTACCTAAATGGTTAGTTATGATTTGATAAATTGAATTTCATGATCGAAGTCATTTTATACAAATGATTCACATTATTGGCAATGAATATTTTGAGTTTTGGAATTCGATGAGTATTCAGATTTCCAAATTATTTACTATAAATTTTGTCAATGTATATTGTACTATGTTTTAAATTATTGTTGTGCACCACTGAGTTAACCTCTCAGCGATAGCTTTGTATGCTGTCGCAGGTAAAAAGAGCATAGAGCAGTGAGTAAGTTTCTTTAAAGACACTTTCATATCAGCTCGAGGTATATTATAGGTATACCCATGTACATAGGTTTTGATGTATGCATGTAATAATATGTATGTACATTATTTGAGCAGTTGTATAAAAACTCTTGTAAAATATTTTGGTATGTAATTAAATGTAAATTATTGTAAATGTAAATTTGAGATTTCATTTACTTGAATAGTTTTGTAATATAAATTTTGAGTTTTATAATCAATGAAATATTTCTTCATGATGAGATTGGTTTGAAAATGAATTGATTGTTTATTGAGAATTGAATTGTGAATTGAAATAAAGTTTATTGGAGTTGTATTTGAGAAAACATATTGGGAGCATTTTCTTTCGCAGGATTGAAGAACTGTTTTCTCAAAATACAGCCGGCACTTTGCCGAAATTTTAAAAAAATTTTATAACACCAGATTTTATTCTATGACTTAAATTTCCCAAAAATTGTTTTAAAATCCCTTGTGGTATATTTAATGGATTATCAGTAGGAGAAGTACGGTAATTCATTAGGTATACTACGGGATCATGTTACATCTTATAGGGGAGTAGGGTGTGACATGTTTTGTGGTATCAGAGCAATGGTTTTAAAGTAAATTTTGAACTGTGAATTTGAAATCTTTTTGTCAGTAACTACAACTACTCAAATGTTTGATACATATAGTACATTTACATCATAAATATGAACTAATGGAGAGGAATCTCCTTATGTTGGTTGTACAGGAATAGAAAATCTTGTGAAAAGATATGGAAGAGAAGAATGAGACAATAGAACAGTCTGTGATGGCAGAAGTACAAGTTGAGGCCCCAGCTCCACAAAGTGTCGAAGGCTCGACTGTACCAGTTTTACCAGTACAAATTACTGCACAAATGGCCTAGCAAATGGCCACTTTCTTCCAACAAGTGGCTGATAATCTGTTAGCCCAAGCCCAAGTACAGACCCAACCCCCACAAGGGCAGTGTGAAATAGAGAAGAGGGAGAAATCTACGGGTCAGAACTCGAGCAGTAATTTGGGGAAGAGAAAAGAATTTGAGGAACCCCGAGCTTAGGGATACGATAGAGGCAGATCATCAGGGCAGAGAACATCAAGATCTAGTCGTCGAACAACCAGAAGTTCCTATTCTGCCTGTTTCTGCCATGTTTGTGGTAAGCTACATAGAGGTATTTGTTAAAGGGCCTCTGGAGCCTGCTACAATTGTGGAAAACATGGACACTTTGCTAAAGATTGTACTAGAGCACCTCGATCTGCTCTCCGGAGTCCACAGACCGTCAGCAAGAGTCGAGATAGAAATAGAGTTGGTACTCCTCACCACTATAACACAGTGAATCAACCTGAATATAGTAGCGCACCAGTCAGAGCGTCCACTATGCTCCAAGGAGAAAGAGCAGAAACTTCGGATGTAGCTGCTGGTAAGTTCTTAATTTTTGAAAGAAACAATGAGTTATTATTTCATCCCAGCACTACTTATTTATATGTTAGTGTTAGAATTCTATGTTTTGTTGCTATTTCTTTACAGGGGAATAAATTTTAATGCGTTAGTGACTAGTCTTTTAGGATCAAAACTACAATAACATGTATGATTGACATTAATTTTGGAAGAATTGTTAGCTAAAAGTATTTTCTAACATACCATAAATTATAAAGCTAATTGGCGAGCCTACTTAATGTAAGGCAAGAGGACCTAAAAGTAAGTTATAGTAATAGAATTGCTCTAGATGAGGGCACAGATGTTACTATTAGTAATTATTAATGGATATTGTAATCAGAATCGGTTTAGGATATTAATGGATTCGAGAAAGATAAGATGTTAGAAAACCTAGCCCATGAGGTTATAACATAGTGACTATATAATGTTCTCGATGTTTGTATTATAAGCTGCAGATTATAGTACCGACATGGGATTATTGTGTAGAGCTACGTGCTTCCTCGTGGTACAATAAATTGAGAATATTTGTAAGTAATCTATAAATTGATACAGTTGTGCCCGAATAGAGTACTATTACTAGAAATAAATGTGAAAATTTTAGTCAGAAATTTAAAACTTTAGAACTAGCCTATTAAACGACTACACTTGTAAGGTAGCTAGAGTCAGTGACTCGGTTACATTAATGTGAATTACCTGTACCACAGTAATTGCTATAAGCTTAGAGATATCAGTACGACTTATCATCCTTAGACGGATGGATAGTCGAAACAAGTGATTCAGGTAAATTTTGAAACTCATTGAGTTTCTATAAATAATGAAATGAAATGATAATAATAACTTGTAATATGTGATAAGCCCTCAAGAATATACTGAGAACTTGTGTCATTGAATCCAAGGGGAGATGGGACAGATACATCCCACTAATAGAATTTGTATACAATAATAAGTGTCAAGCTAGCATACAAGTGGCACCCTATGAAACATTGTAAGGGAACAGATAACTATGGATTTTGTGATGAGACTTCCAAGGACATAGAATAGTCATAATGCAATATGGGTTATAGTTGATAGACTAACTAAGTCTGCTCACTTTTTGCCAGTCCGGATGGACTATAGCCTGGGAAGATTGGCCAGATTGTACAAAAATGAGATTATAAAATTGCATGGAGTGCCAGTATTGATTGCATCAGACAGAGATCCTAGGTTCACTTCTAGATTCTGGGGTAGTCTTTAGAGAGCCCTAGGAATTAGATTGAACTTCAGCACAGCACTCCACCCACAGACAGATGGCCAGTCTGAGAGCGTTATTCCAATATTGGAGAATATGCTACGGGCTTGTGTGATTGAGTTTGAAGGTAGTTGGGATACACACTTGCCTTTGATTGAGTTTGCTTATAATAACAGCCATCAATCAAGTATTGGAATGCCTCCATATGAAGATTTGTATGGCAGGAAGTACAGAACTCCCCTATGTTGGGATGAAGTTGGTGAAAGAAAGATGATTGGGCCAGAAATTGTTCAGCAGACATAGGAAAAGATTAAATTGATTAGAGATAGACTCAAGGCTGCGTCAGACCGTCAGAAGTCTTATGTTGATCTAAAGAGAAGAGATATTGAATATGCAGTGGGTGATAAAGTATTCCTCAAAGTTTCTCCTTGGAAGAGGATTATGAGATTTGGCAGAAAGGGGAAATTGAGTCCTCGTTTCATCGGACCGTATGAGGTTCTGGAAAGAGTGGGTCCTTTGGCATATCGGTTGGCATTACCTCCGGAGTTAGTAAGGATACACAGTGTCTTCCATGTGTCCATGTTAAGGAGGTACATATTAGACCCATCTCATGTACTATCAGTTGAAGAGATTGAGGTGAATCCAGACCTCTCCTATGAGGAAGAACCCATAGAAATTCTGGCATATGAGGTAAAGCAGCTGAGGAACAAACAGATACACCTGGTTAAAGTGCTATGGAACCATCATTCAAACCAAGAAGCTACCTGGGAACGTGAAGAGGATATGAGGAGACAGCACCCACAGTTATTCAGAGACTAATGCCAAGTAAAATTTTGAGACGAAACTTTTTTAAGCGGGGAAGAATTGTAACACCCCTAAGTTCGGTAGTGCGTTTTACTATTCCAGTGACCAGTGTTGTCCGGACAGCTAGGATGCCTAGAACTACACTTCGATATGAGTGAGGAGACATAAAATAATGAAATACAATAAAAGAAAATACAAGAAAAACAAAGGAAAAATAATAGCAAAGAAATGTAACCAAGTTAAGCGAGCCAAGAACCCTAGCGATGGGTGACCGCACCGGGAAGTCGCGGCGTGGACAGTTGACTAGCCCTGGACCGTGGGGAACCCTGGAAAATATTTTTAGGACTTAAATAGACACCTATTGAAGTATAAATACTATTAGAAATATCAAAGAAAAATTAATTAATTAGTACAAAGAAAAGTGAGAAATCGAGAAAACGGACAAAACCCAGTGTTACCGAAAAATCGGGAATGCAACCCGAACAGGGGCATTGTGGTCATTTGACATCCCGAGTTATCTTTTGACCTAAATGTCCGTTAAAAATACATGATATTACACTTGGAAAATATAATGAAAAATCAATTAGTGGTACATAATGTAAATAGCAAAAATGGGGAGTTAATTGTGGGAATAAGGAAAGTTAAGGTTAAACTAATATTAAATAATGGTTAGTGCTCCACTAACTTAGAATTGTGGGACACTTAAGAGCTAAAATGGGCAGAAATGAGTTCATCTTCAACCTCCTCTCAAACCATCCGAATTTATCCTCCACGGGACTCCATGGCCACACCTTGAAGTCCTCCATGCATTCATGATCCAAGCTTCTAATGTTTATGGTTTCTTCATTAAAAGTGATCACCATACCTTGGGCAGTAGATAGGCAGCAAGAAGACCAAGTTTCGGAGAGGTTTTGAAGAATTTCGAAAGTGGTAAGTTTGTATTTTTGGGTTATTGCTTCATTAAAGTTAGTAGGAATGTTATGGGTACTTGAATTATGGAAAGAATTTTGAGGTTTGATGTTGAATGGGGATGTGTACTTTTGGCAGCGATGGAAACACTTTGAAGGCAGTTTATTTTTGCTTGTAAATGGTGAATTAAATGATTGATTAAATGTATATTGTGTAGGAAATTGTTTGGGTGATGTATACTTAGTATATGTAAATGTGAATTGAAATTTGAAGCTTGGAAATTAATGGAATGTAAAGGTACCATTGAGGCAGGTTGTTAACTCTTGAAGAATGTTGGAATTCATGCTTGGTTTATGGTATATTAATGTTGAATTGTGTTGGATGTTAGGGCAGTTTGAGTGTATATATGATGGTGTGAAGTTGGACATGAAAAAATTATTATGGTTAGGTGATTGAATTGTTGTAAATTGAGTTGAAAAAATCTGCACTTTATGGTGTATGTTGAATGTAATTGTAAGCTGTCAAAATGACCTATAATGTGTTTTGAATTATGTTTAGGTCATGATACAACCAGAATTGACTTGAATATTGAGTTCGGTAAGTGTTAGGAGTGATCCTTGATGTGTATGAAAGAAATGCAATAAGGCAGTTTGGGTTTTAGGCCTATAACTTTAAGTGTGTGGCTCCAATTGGTATGAGACCAATTGGAGGTGAAACTAGGCACAAAATGTGCCAACTTTCATGAAGAAAGCTTGCCAAAATTCTGCTTTCAAGGTAGCTTGAAAAATGACCAAATCCGGATTAAGTGCAAATAAGGCCTGAAAATTGACCATTTGGGCAGCAGTTAGTGTTTAGGCCATAACTCACTCAAAACAGGTCCAATTGACCTGAAATTTTGACCATGAATATTAAGACCCATATCTACAAGTCTTATGAAGACACCAAAGCCCAGAAATGACCATAAGCAAGTCAAACAGCTTGCACAAGTTCGGGTCCCAAAACTGGCCGAACCAAAATTGACCTAAAATGACCTAAAGTGACCAATTTTGATGCAATTTGACCAGCAATAGTAAAATGACCGTAACTTGGTCTACATAACTCAGAATGACCTAAAATTTTGCCCTGCGTGCAATAAGACATAGATCTACAAGTTTGTAGTTTTGACCGAAACCCAAAAACCGATAGAACTAGGTCGTCTGGCTAGGTCAAACTAGTATCTCGAAATCCAACAAATTGCAAGAAAATGCAAGATACATGGAAATGAATTTGGTAACATGTACCAATCCTAAAAGACTATTGAATGTGACATATTAGTAACATTAAAATTGAATTTACCTAGAACGCATCGAGGTCGACATATTAGGTTGACTAAGAAAATAATAGAATTCGATAAATTAATTATTGAACCTTATTCTTAGAGACAGTTTAAATGAGTAATGAAACACTTCAAATTGTGTTTCTCAGTTAGCAAAGACTCAGGGAAGGGGAAGGAAACACTGAGTCAGAGCCAAGAGACAGTTATCAGAGGTTTGTGCACAACCAGTTTTTAACTAATTTTGTTTGAATATTTCATATGATTAGATGACATATTTTTCTTATGTATTATGTTTAACAAGCATTGGATTTAATTCAATGATTATTGAAAATTGTTATAGTATGTATGAGTTTAGCTTTGTGAAATGGTATTTCCACAAGTATTAAGCATTGTTATGGATTGAATAAATTATGATTTGGAATATTGTGATAGAACATGTTTTGAATTGTGATGGTAATTTTCATGAAAAATGCAAATTTATGATTTGAATTGTGATGAGGATAAAAATTATTGGATATTGGAATTGAATTTGAATCGAATTATATTGTGATTTATGCTCACTAAAAGGATTGTGATATTGTTTTATATCTCACTATAGATGCTTGACTAGGTTATTACCCGTCTCTCTCATTTGTTAAGAAGACAATCGAGTTAGTTGTGTTTTGATTACCATGGTACGTGCACAGGCTTAGATTTTCCTCTGATTTGAGGTTAGATCTAAGTTTATTTTATCGTTATGGCCCTTGCGGAAGATTCATTATTGTGATGGTACTGTGTACGATGATTCGACCTCCCCGACCATAGGGAGTTAGAATCTGATTCGACCTCCCCGACCATAGGGAGTTAGAATCACATCGAATATGGCCCTTTCGGATTAGTCTTGCATAGTTAGCGAGATAAAGAATGATTTTTGAGATACAGCATGGTTTTTGAGATACAGAATGGCTTTTGAATGGTAAAGAATTGTGATTTCAATTATGATTTATGTATAATTGATTTTGTTGGAATTACCTAAATGGTTAGTTATGATTTGATAAATTGAATTTCATGATCGAAGTCATTTTATACAAATGATTCACATTATTGGCAATGAATATTTTGAGTTTTGGAATTTGATGAGTATTTAGATTTCCAAAATATTTACTGTAAATTTTATCAATGTATATTGTACTATGTTTTAAATTATAATTGTGCACCAATGAGTTCACCACTCAGCGATAGCTTTGTATGCTATCGCAGGTAAGAAGAGCATAGAGCAGTGAGTAAGTTTTTTTGTAGACACTTTCAGATCAGCTCCAGGTATATTATAGGTATACCCACATACATAGGTTTTGATGTATGCATGTAATAATATGTATGTAAATTATTTGAGCAGTTGTATAAAAACTCTTATAAAATATTTTGGTATGTAATTAAATGTAAATTATTGTAAATGTAAATTTGAGATTTCATTTACTTGAATAGTTTTGTAATATAAATTTTGAGTTTTATAATCAATGAAATATTTCTTCATGATGAGATTGGTTTGAAAATGAATTGATTGTTTATTGAGAATTGAATTGTGAATTAAAATAAAGTTTATTGGAGTTGTATTTGAGAAAACATATTGGGAACATTTTCTTTTGCAGGATTGAAGAACTATTTTCTCAAAATACAGCCGGCACTTTGCCGAAATTTTAAAAAAATTTTATAACACCAGATTTTATTCTATGACTTAAATTTCCTGAAAATTGTTTTAAAATCCCTTGTAGTATATTTAATGGATTATCGGTAGGAGAAGTACGGTAATTCATTAGGTATACTACGGGATCATGTTACATCTTATAGGGGAGTAGGGTGTGTGTGACCCACTAATTGAAGGAACGAAAATCGATTCTGAGGAGTTCTTGGATAAGGGATTCATACCTTGATGTATCACCATGGGGAGCTCCAGTGTTGTTTGTGAAAAAGAAGGATGGGACTTTGAGGTTATGCATTGATTACCGGCAGTTGAATAAAGTGACAGTGAAGAATAAGTATCCATTGCCTAGAATTGATGATCTGTTTGATCAATTGAAGGGAGCAGGAGTATTTTCAAAAATTGATCTTAGATCGGGGTATCATCAGTTGAGGGTGAAGGATGCAGATGTGCCAAAGACTGCATTTAGGACCCGGTATGGGCATTATGAGTTTCTGGTGATGCCCTTTGGCCTAACAAATGCACCAGCAGCATTCATGGACCTTATGAACCGTATCTTCCATCCATACCTAGATCGGTTCGTAGTGGTCTTTATTGATGATATTTTGGTGTATTCTAAGACCAGGGAAGAACATGATGAACATTTGAGGATTGTTCTGCAAACCCTGAGAGAAAAGAAGCTGTATGCTAAGTTGTCAAAGTGTGACTTCTGGTTAAATGAAATTGCATTCCTTGGGCACATAGTGTCAGCTGATGGGATTTGAGTAGATCCCAAGAAAATAGAAGCAGTGATGGAATGGAAGCCTCCCAAGAATACAACTGAGGTCAGAAGTTTCTTAGGGCTAGCTGAGTATTACAGAAGATTTGTGAAGGGATTTTCCTTAATAGCTGCTCCAATGACTAAGTTGTTACACAAGAATGTCAGATTTGACTGGAATGACAAGTGTCAGACAAGTTTTGAGAAGTTGAAGGCTATGTTGACAGAGGCACCGTGTGCTACGGCCCGGTGTCGGGAAAGGACTTTGTAGTCTACAGTGATACCTCTCATAATGGGTTAGGATGTGTATTGATGCAAGAGGGGAAGGTGGTCGCTTATGCTTCCAGGCAGCTAAGGCCACATGAACAGAATTACCCTACCCATGATCTAGAGCTTGCAGCAATTATCTTCGCACTGAAGATATTGAGGCACTACTTATATGGTGAAAAGTGCTACATTTACACATACCACAAGAGTCTGAAATACTTGCCAACCCAGAAGGAGCTCAACCTTAGACAAAGGCGATGGATTGAGTTACTGAAGGACTATGATTGTGTAATTGACTACCATCCTGGGAAGGAAAATGTAGTTGCAGATGCTTTGAGCAGAAAATCCATCACAGCTTTGAGATCATTGAATGCCCGTCTATCCTTGGCTTGAGATGGAGCTATTTTGGCTGAGTTACAAGTGAGGCCAAACCTGCTACAGCAGATTTTAGATAGGCAAAAGATAGATGAGAAATTAATGACTACTGTGAGTAAAATCTCAGAGGGGAAAGCAACTGATTATGAGGTGAAAGCAGATAGGTGTCTGTACTACAAAGGAAAACTGTGTACCAGATGATGGGGAATTGATGGCCAGTATTCTGAAAGAGGCACACACCAGTGTTTATGCTATGCACCCAATAAGTACAAAAATGTATCATGATCTGAAGCTTCATTATTGGTGGCCTGGTATGAAGAAGGACATAGCTGACTATGTGACTAAATGCTTGACATGTCAGCAAGTCAAGGCAGAATATCAAGTTCTATCAGGTTTGCTACAACCTATATGCATACCTGAATGGAAATGGGATTGGGTCACCATGGATTTTGTAAGTGGTCTACCTCTCACCCAAAAGAAGCATGATGCAGTATGGGTGATAGTAGATAAATTGATGAAGTCAGCACACTTTCTGCCAGTTAGGACTGACTACTCACTAAAGAAATTAGCAGAATTGTATATCAGTGAGATAGTTAGATTGCATGGAATTCCACTTTCCGTCATATCTGATCGAGATCCAAGGTTTACATCGAGATTTTGGAAGAATTTGCATGAATCCTTGGGTACACAACTCCACTTCAGCACAGCTTTCCATCCTCAGATGGATGGCCAATCAGAAAGAGTAATCCAGGTAAACAATTGAAACCAATTAAACTAATACACATATTTAACTGAAATGGTAATAATAATGTGAAATATATGTCAGGTTCTTAAGGATATGCTGAGGAGTTGTGTCATTGAGTTTGAGGGAAATTGGGATAGATACCTTCCACTAGTAGAATTTGCATACAACAATAGCTACCAAGCTAGTATCCAAATGGCCCCGTATGAAGCACTGTATGGGAGGAAATGTAGAACTCTAGTGTGCTGGACTGAATTGGGCGAAGATAAACTAGTAGGGTCAGACCTGGTGAAACAGACTGAGGAGAAGGTAAAACTAATCAAAGCCAATCTGAAGGTTGCCTCAGACAGACAGAAATCCTATACCGACTTGAAGAGAAAAGAAATAGAATACACAGTTAGCGATAAAGTGTTCCTTAAGGTGTCATCATGGAAGAAGGCACTGAGGTTTGGAAGAAAAGATAAGTTAAGCCCTAGGTTCATTGGCCCATATGAAGTCATTGAACGTGTGGGTCCAGTGGCCTATAGGCTAGCTTTACCACTAGAGCTGGACAAGATCCACAATGTGTTCCACGTATCTATGCTAAGAAGATACCGCTCAGATCCTTCACATGTCATCTCCATGGAAGAAATTGAAGTATAACCGGATTTGACATATGAAGAAGAACCCATACGGATCCTGGCTCAGGAAGTGAAAGAGTTGAGGAATAAGCAGATTCCTCTGGTGAAAGTGCTTTGGAGGCACCACAACACCGAGGAGGCAACTTGGGAAAGTGAAGAGACGATGAGACAACAGTTTCCTCAACTGTTTGCATCAGGTAAATTTCGAGGATGAAATTTAAATTAGAGGGGAAGAGTTGTAACACCCTCCCTGTAGCAACTCCGTACATTCTACTGTTCCGGTGACCAGTGTCGGTCCGGATAGCTAGAACGTCCGGAAAAATATTTAAACTAAAGTGAGAAACCATAATTAACTCAAATATTAATAAGAAAAATTTAGGAAAAATTTTGGAAATAAAATACAACCAAGTTAAATGAGCCGGTACCCTAGCGATGGGTAACCCAGTGAGAAGTTGCGGTTCTCGCAACTAAAAGCCCTAGACCCGGGGAAAAATTCATAAAATAATTTTTTAGACTCTAGAGAAGGGTCATTGAGGTTTCTGTGGTATTAGAATGCCAAGAAAATTCTTAGAAAAAATTTTCAATCGGTACAGACAATTTTGGCTCAATAAGCCAAACGGAGGGCATTTTGGTCATTTCGTCTTCAGGGATGATTTTTGGCCGAGTTGTCCAGTTAAGTAAATAATTATTATAACATAAAATGTGAATAAATATTACTAAAACTTGAATTGAAAATGAGTAGAAGAGAAAAGAAAAAAATAAATTAAATGAGAATTTATGACATCACATGATGTCATTAGTGTGCCTTCACCCAATTACATGGTGACACATGGCTATAACCAATTTAAAATGAATAAATGGGGCAGAAAATGAAAGAAACAATCTGATTTCTCTTTCTCCTCTCTTGTTGCCGAACTCTTCTCTCTTCCTCCATAGCTTTTTCTTTCTTTAAGCTTTGATTCCCTTCAATTTCCCTCATAAAACCTCTTAAACCTTTCATAAAAAATTGTCTTTGCTCCTTGGGCAAGGTTAAGGTAGCAAAAAGAAGTGACAAAGAAGAGCTTTTGCAAGCTTGAAAATTTACTCCACTAAAGGTTAGTGTCCAAACTCTTACTATTTTTACTTAATCATACTTAATGCCTTGAGATAAGTAGAAAATGTAAGAAAAACAAAATAAAAATTATGTGTATCTATTTCCTATAATTTTGACAGCTTAGGGTTGATTAGGGTTGATGAGTTTGCTTGAAGTAAAGTGGTTCATGGGCTGCCCTTGGTATTAAATGAGTGATTGAACCTAGTTGTGTAAGTGAAATACAAAGTTTAGGCATGTATGAACATGGAAAATGTGGACACTTAACAACAATAGGGTTTGCTCATGTAATGATTTATTAATCTTGTAATGTTCAATTAGTGACCATTTGAATGTGTGTGAGAAGGAATTGAAGTGAGTAAGGATGTTGAATTTGAGTTTAGTGTGGCTGCCCTAGGTGACCTGCAGAATTGGACATGAGTCCAGCAGGTTTGGCCAGCCATAACTTGAATTGTAGAGGTTTAATTGGTGCAAGGCTAATTGGACATGAAACTAGACACATAATGGCACAACTTTGGTGAAGAAACCATGCCCATAAGACCAAACTAAGTGGACTAAAAACTTGCCCCAATCCGGGTGACCTGCAGTCTGTTTCTGCAGAATGACCAAATGAATAGAGATTGTTCATTTGGCCATAACTCAGTGTAGAATGGTCAAATTGACCTGAAATTTTACAAGAAACAAGTTGAGATATAGACCAACAACTTTCATGAAGAAACCTAACCCAAATTATGACCATAACCTATCCAACAAGTGAGTTGCAATCACTATTCACTACACTATAGATATGGTCAGTCCAGAAAAATTCCAATCCAGCCAGTTGTGGTTTTTAGACCATAACATAAGCTAAAAAACTCCAAATGGAGTGATTCAAAAAAGGAAATTCAACTAGACAAAATGAGGAACAACTTTCATGTTGATCATTTTTTCAAATTTCCACTGCAAAAATGACTAATGGAACAGTAAAAATAAGGTATGAAAACTGAAAATTCTGCTCAATTAACTTTAAGCTTAGAAATGGTATTGGCAACCAATACCAATAAATTTTGAATGCAAAATGTGGTATGTTGGGAGTATTAAAACCAATGTACCTATTGTCTATGCAAAAGTCAACATTTTTGGTTGACAAATGAAGTGAATAGTAACACCAAAACTTGAAATTCAAAAATTGTAAAACTCAAAAGTGTAAAATGCCCTAGTATACCTAATAAGATTGGTTTGGATAGCTTGGCATGCCAATAGGGTTCAGTTAGCAGTACTACACATGGAATTATGCCATTCTATGATTTCATGGCTTTTAGCCATTCTGACATTATGTTGATACTTGGCCTTGTGCCTAATGTTATTATAGCTTATTAGCTATTCTGTTGCACACCGGGAGACACATATGTGACCGATGGTGTGACGGCCCGAGGTACTTGATACCCATTGTCAGTTTACCCGTTTATCCAGTCTAGTCATCCAGTATAGGTTACTTGGGCAACCAAAAATGAAAGTGGATAGATTTAATGAAATAATGAATATAACAAGTACAAAAGAAGTAAGACTACAAATACTCATCGAAAATTTATTTGCAATGAGACATCAATACATTCTCTACATATTTATTTTCTGTTATTTCTTTTTATTTTATTATTGGCACCACTAAGCATTATTGCTTAGCGCGTTGCTTTTGCCACGCGTAGGTTCTGGAGAGACCGACCGAGAGCCCAGTAGACCACAGACTGGGTGAGACCTTCTGCAGCTCTGCATAGTATCCGTGTCACCTCACCGACGTCAGTGCATTGGTAGGACACTAGGTTTCATTTTGGGTATTTTGTAATTAACTTTTATTTTCTCATATGTAGTTGAAACTTATGTAATGTATTTTGGTATTAATGTAAATAGTGGAAATTGTGTTTATGAATGAAAAAGTGAATATTTATTTATGTTTTTTACATGATTATCATATGAGATGAATGATTGAGGAATGGAAATGTTGTTGAAAAAAATATTGGGGTTTTATTGATGAAATGGAGTTTGGGATTGATTGAAAATATTGGAAGTGTTTTTCATAGGTTCCAAAGAACTGTTTTCTCCATTTTTAGCCGGTACTCTGCCGGATTTTCTATAAAATTTGCGAAACCTCAATAAAATTATGATTTCAATAAATGACTGAAATGAATTATATTTCACAAATTGTACTCCATAACTATCAAAAAAAATTAAGAAGAATAAAAATGATTGAATTAAAATAGGGTGTTCCGGTATACTGTGTGGCATATCTTGCTCGGCTACACTGTAGATGGGTAAGGGGTGTCATAGGATTCAATTCTAAGCCACCAAGAATTGAATCAGGGCATTCCTTGGTGCATTTCATTCATTCATTTTACAAGAGTTTCTGAAGGAGTACATAATCAACACTTGATCTTGAATTCCTCCCACTGGTCCCACCAATGCTCTTGACCTCCTTGAATTTCTTGCAATCCAATTACATAGTAATCCTTGGCATACCAAGGTGAATTTACAAGAACTTAAATAAATGAAATTACAACCCAAAAATTATTACAAATTTAATAATACACTCCCAAAATAAATTAAAATAAATTAATTAATTTAAAATCCCAAAGCAACATAAAAGAAATAAATCCAATCACATTGGTCTTTTATAGTCCATGATCATCCATCATGCATATCACTATTTAACAATTAAATAAAACATACATACTTAAATTAAATTGAATATCTCATATTCAACTTAAAAATCCAGATTTGAATATGATTCAAATAAATTTAAAAATTCAGATTTGAATCTCATTCAAACAAATTTAAAAATTCAGATTTGAATCTCATTCAAACAAATTTAAAAATTTAGATTTGAATCACATTCAAACAACCTTAAAAATTCAGATTTGAATCACATTCAAACATTTCTTAAAAAATCAGATTTGAATCACATTCAAACATTTTTTAAAAAATCAGATCTGAATATTATTCAATCAACTTTAAAAATTCAGATTTGAATATGATTCAAACAACTTTAAAAATTCAGATTTGAATCACATTCAAACAACTTTTAAAATTCATATTTGAATCACATTCAAATAATTTTTAAAATTATGATTTGAATCATAATTTAATTGTGTGATTAAAATTACTAATTAAACACTTTAATTAGTCAAAGAATAGGCCTTAGATCATACAACAATTGCAGAATTAAAATCCAAACCTTTAACTACCCATGGAAGCCAAACCATGCGCACCATTGATGGTGTTTTTCAAGCATGCCGCCACACCTCCATTGCAACCAGCAATGGATAAATCATCTCATGATCAAAACACACAATTAAATCATATAATCAACAATCGAAATAGCAAATATAGTGGCTCTGATACCAATTGAAAGAATAGAAGTGTGAAAAACACAAGTTTATATAATTGAATTCAAAAAAATTTCACCTAGGGTCACATGCATCATGCAAGATTTATTTTTATCTATTTGATTTCAATGATAAACAACATATTAAAACTCTTTTAATATGTTTTTGGATCTGTATTTTTATCTATTTGATTTCAATGATAAACAACATATTAAAACTCTTTTAATATGTTTTTGGATCTGTATTTTCCATTTAAGATTTTAAAATTAATCAGATTAATTTTAGAACCCTATATTAAATCAAGAACGATTACACTAACCTCTTCATGCACTGCAGCGTATTTGCACCTTTAAGATTCGTCTTCAGGACACCAAATGTTGTCCCTCTAGCTTGTCCACACCAAGCACACCTATGGTAGCCCTTGAACAGCTTCTAAAGCTTTTTCTATTAATTAGAAATTCAAGTTCTGCGTTTTAAGAGATTAGAGATGTAAACAGGACACTAAAAATAATTTCTAGTATTTTTAATTCAAGAGATTGATGGCTAATCTCTTTGAATTGATGAGAGATGAAGAGGAAGAGAGGGAGAGCTTCAAAATGGCGTGACAAAGGAGTGTGGCTGCTGGTTGTGTTTTATTTTTCTCATAACAACACTTATATAGCTAGGTTAACACATTAAACCCTTGCCATATGTCACCTTTTGATTAGTTCTAGGTTTAAGTGACCCAATCACATTGTGCTAAGTGTCAAACCTATATTTAATCTTAATTTTAATCATCTTACATGATTAAAAGACATTTGGCAAGCTTATGTGTAATGCCATGTGTCACCATCTCATGGTGCCATGTGTCACACTGCGAAATGACCAAAATGCGCCTGTGCCTTAATTATGAGTTCTTAACCCAAAATAATTATTTCTCTTCTTCTAATTAATTTATATCAAATATAAATTAATTAATTAATCTCTATTAATTAATTTCTCATTAATTAAATTCATATTTAAACACTTTAAATATAAATTTAACTTATACTATACATCCAACAATCTAGATTTGGTTTCAAGTCATGCTAGGGACTTTGCAATCTAATTGCAAATCAAGCCTATTTAATTAATCAATTAAACTCTTTAATTAATTAATTAAATCATATTTAATTAGGTGATAACTTGTGTATATGTGTGACTTACTAGGCTCATCACTAATTGACAATGAGATATGATATCAACTCTTAATACTATCAGAACTCTTTCTTACTATAAATGATTTCTCTAAATCATTTTATGCACCTCATAGACCATGGTTAACACCTAGCAAAGCATGCCATGGACACCCAATTAGTAATAAGGTTTACCTTAAATGAACCTATAATCATATGTTACCATGCACTGGAATCTCTCTATTACAAAATCCCAACTCAAGCTGGAGTCATGGTTTATGTCAAACTCCATTTGCTATGAATATTATTTAATTCCAGTTCTTGATGAACAAGATTTTCTCATCAGAAACTCTTTTCTTATTAAATCTATCTGTCTTGGCCAGGAACTTGAAATATTAAGAATAATTAAATGAACATAGGATTTTATCTCTATTTACTTAGAGGAACAGATTCCATCTTGATCAACACCTACCTCCATAAATAACTAGTAGGAGCCAACACATGCCCATATACCCATACACAATACAAGTATGAAAGTAGTATCAAACTCAAACTATCTATATACAAGATAACTATGCTATCTCATGTATAAAGATTATATACACTGATATGATTTATGACAAAACATTGACAAGAGTAAACTCCATGTGCTTATCATAAGTGTCACTGGTTCGGCCTACTTATCATTTATAAGTGCCTATCATGTTTGTCATATGGCATGAGACTCACCATTCCATCTTATTTATATCTCATATAAATAACTTGGGAACAAACATGAATACAATCTTTCTGGATAAGTCATATCCTTATTATGAAGTATCCTCGATTGTGAACCTATTTATGATACTTTGTATTAGAAATACTGTCACTCATATTCTTAACAACTTAAGAATAGAATTTCTAACAAAATATCAATGGACCTTTTCTATTACACATAAATATATTATATAAATGAAAAAGTGGAAATGCCTTTTATTAATAAAAATATGTACAAGATACATACTAAATGATATGCTCTAGGGCATACTACAAAGAGTGGGAAGCGGTCCTTCCTTGTTGTTGAATTGAGCTTGCGGTAGTCTATGCACATTCGCCGTCCACTCTGAATCCTTGTTGGAACAAGCTCATTATCTTGATTTGCTACCACCATGACTCCTGATTTTTTTTGAACTACTTGGACTAGACTCACCCATTTACTGTCTGAAATTGGGTAAATAACTCTTGCATCTAGTAGCTTTAAAATCTCCTTCTTCACAATCTCCATCATCTATGGGTTCAACCTCCTTTAAGCTTCTCTACTTGGTTTAGCATCATCTTCCAGTAAAATCCTGTGCATGCACACTGATGGACTTATACCTTTGATGTCAGCTATTATCCATCCAATTGCTTCCTTGTGTACCATCAGAACCCTAGTCAATCTTCTTCTTGAATCTTTGTCAAATTGCTTGAGATGATAACTGGAAGTGTCTCATTGTTTCCCAAGTAAACATACTTCTAATGCTCAGGTAAAGGCTTGAGTTCAAGAATTGGCGCATGCACAACAGAAGGTAATAATTTTGTGTGAGATATAGGTAAGTCAATCTTTGATACTCTATACCTTTTTGGAACAGGAGGTAATGACTGCAATGCCATTACTGCATCTTGAACCTCTACACTTAATGGCTTATTAGTACTGACTTCTTAAATTCCTTGACTAATTACGACTTCTAACTCATCCTCCATGCTTAACTCAAAAACATCCTACATAAATGCATTAACAACATTAATAGAAAAGACAGAATGATAATCAGTAGGATACTTCATGGCATCAAGGATATTAAATTTGACAGTCTCTCCATCAAACTCCATAGTTAAGGTACCATCATCCACATCAATTTTTATCTTGGTAGTTTTTAGGAAAGGTCTTCCAAACAAAATCAAATTGACTTTAATGTGAAAGCGTTATCCTCCATATCCAGAATGTAAAAATCTATAGGAAAAATCCATTCTCCAACCTGTACCAACACATCCTCAACTACTCCCAATGGGTAAGCATTAGAACGATTAGCTAACTGAATAATAATACTGGTTTCTTTCAAAGGACCCAAATTCAAAATTTGGAAAACTGAATTTGACATAACATTAATAGATGTTCCTAAATCTGCCATTGCATGTTCAAATTTAGAATCACTTATTCTGAAAGGAGTAGAAAATGAACCTGGATCCTTACACTTAGGGGGTAGTTTTTGCTAAATTAATGCCAACACATTTTCCCCCACACTGATCTTCTCATTATTCCTCAACTTGAGCTTTGTAGTGCATAATTCCTTAAGGAATTTAACATACCTAGGAACTTGTTTGATCACATCAAGTAAAGGTATATTAACCTCTACCTTCTTGAAAGTCTCCAAAATTTCATTGTCTTGTTCTTTCTTAGTCTTAGCCAACCTGCAGGGGAATGGAGGAAGAACAAAATTATTAACCTTATTCAGTTTAGGTTCAATATTTACCTCAACTTCAGAAACTTCAGACTCTTTTGCTCCTTACTTCTTCTTTTTCATTGACTCATGTGGAGTTTGATTATCAACTTCTTTCCCACTCCGTAGCACTATAGCACTCGCATTTTCTCTGGGATTCATGACTATTTGTGATGGAAGCTTTCCAAAACCTTGAGCTTCTAGCTTACTCACAAATGAAGCTAATTGACTAATCTTCCTCTTTATGTTTTGAATGTTATTTCTAGTCTCTTGTTGAAACTATTATGTATTGCTAGCCAAAGCCTTAACAATTTCATCAAGTGACATACCTTGATTTGAGGGAGGTGGAGGTGGAGGTGGTTGATGCACTTGTGTTCTCTGCTGTTGGTATCGATTTTGTACTGGTTGATTCCCATAACTAAAATTGGGATGATCTTGCCATCTTGGATTATAAGTATTAGAAAAGGGATTGTACCTGCATTGTGGCTGTCCATAATTTCCTACTGCATTAGCATGTTGTATTGATTCATCCTCTTATAATGCAGGACACATATCAGTAGCATGACCCAAACTCAAACAAATTCCACATACCTTAACTGTTTTCATGTTCCCTACAGCCAATTGCCTCACCAAAGAAGTTAAATCAAAAATCTGTTTCTCAAGGTTAGATGTACTTACCTCATTAACCTTCTTAGGTTTGTGATCCATTTTCATTCCAAACTGCTGAGAGTTTGCTGCCATGTTAGCAATCAACCTCCTTGCACCTTCAGGTTTCTTATCAATCAGAGCTCCTCCACTAGTAGCATCTATCATACTGTGGTCCATTGGTAGAAGTCCCTCATAGAAATACTAAATCAGAAGTTGCTCACTTATTTGATGATGGGGACAGCACACAGCTTCTTAAATCACTCCCAATATTCATACACACTCTCTCCATTACACTGCCGGATGCCACAAATTTCTTTTCTTATGTTGGCAGCATGGGAAGCAGGAAAATACTTCTTCAAAAATATTCGCTTCATCTCATTCTATGAGTTGATGGATCCAGAAGGAAAGTAATACAACCAATCCTTAGCTGTGCCTTCTAGTGAGAAAGGGAAAGCTCGAAGCTTGATCTAGTCCTCTAAAACTCCTTGAGGTTTCATGCTGGAACACACAACATGAAATTCCTTTAAATGCTTTTGTCGATCCTCACCTGAAAGACCATGAAACTTAGGCAACAAATGGATTAGTCTAGATTTTACCTCAAAAGTAACATTTAAAGTAGGGTATTGAATACACAAAGGCTATTGGTATAGATCAGGAGTGGCCAACGCTTTCAAAGTTCTAGCAGCCATGGTTTCGTTTTCGAAATTTGAATCCGAATTCGAATATGAACTTAATTCCCTTAGAGATTGGACTCCTTCAGATGTAATCGAAATCTGCTTAGCTTGCTTAGCCAATTTTCTCAATAGTTTAGCTATTTTTTCTACTTCTGCATCAAAAATCAACTCACCAGATTGAGAAGTTCTTCTTATAAACAAAAAGAAATCAAAGTAAAAATAGAAAAATGCCTCAAAACCTTAGAAAACGATGGAATTTGGCCTCAAGAGGGTGGGGCCAATGAAGTTTCATTGGTCTTGCTCAGAACGTCGTTTCCTTTAAAAAAAATACAGAGCGCCCTCCTAATTCAACCAAAAATCTGTCGATGAATAGTAACAGCGTAATTTTCATCAAAAACCTGAAAACAGTAATACTTCACAAATAGAGTTAATAACAGAATATCCTAACACTAAAAACACGAAATCCAATAAACTTCAGTCCCTGCAACGGCATTTAAATTTCTTGATGGTAGTCCATTCCACCAAAAATTAAATTAACTGAAATTACCAGTAATGAAATATTTTTTACAGTAAGTGGTAATCTAAGTCGAACCCTAGAGACTGTGTTACTAAATTTCGTACACTAGTGTAACAGGAAAAGAAAAGGTGGGGGGGGGGGGTTGTAACACACATTCAGAAATTAAAGAACTAAATTTAAAATATGAAACTTTCAAATTAAACAAACTTTAGTCTAAGGTAATTCACACTCCAATGCATGATTCGATCATAGACAAAAGAAATACAATTATCTCTCATTGAATACTTAATATAGATTTACCAAACAATGAGGTAAAACCCCTAACTTTCCTATACTCATCAATTCGAGCCCAGCACTCTTGTTGACTCTAATTATTAACTGAATTGGTATTAAGCAATCCTTATCAAATTAAAAACTACTTTAAGAATAGAAAAGTAGTTAAGCTAAACAATAATTTATAAAACATAAATAATTTAATTCACTCTATTGTTTCCTTAGGTTATTATCAAAAACTTGGATCATAATCAATGAACCCTAATTGCTACTCACACTCAATCTTGCACAACAATTAACTAATAGGCCTTTTTAGCAAATCATTCAATAGATAAAAAATAATGAAATCGGGAAAGAAATAGATATTCAAAAAGACATAATTTAAATTAAGAACCTGATCTCAGAAATCATGCATAAGAATTAGAATCCCTTGAACTAAATTTAGAAACTTAGCCACTCATGTTCATAGCTTACAAAAGAAAAATAAAATGGAGAAATCTAAAACTATGGACGTGAATGGAGAATGAAGATGTTGAGGGCGTTAAAGGTCTGAATAGATGTCTCTCCGCTGCTGCCAAAGATGGTCTTTATAATAAAAAACCTAATCCACAAACTTGGAAAACTTTTGAATTTTGAAAAGATAGATTCTCTGCTCTGCAATCATGGCTAATTTTTAGCCACTTACCTTGCGATTCTGCCTCTGACATCTTCAGGGAAGTTGTAGCCCTACTTCTTAGCTTTCCAACGGGTACTCTATCACACCCTACCCCTCTATAAGGCATAACATGATCCCGTAGTATACCTAATGAATTACCAACTTCGTCTACTGATAACCCATTAAATACATTATAAGGGATTTTAAACCTTTTCTTACTTCATTTTAGAGTGGAGAGCACTATTTACAAGTGTTAAAAAAATTTTTGAACTGAAGTGAAATAGCTAACACATTTGAATAATTAACAATTTCTCCAAAAATTTTGGCAGAGTGCCATCTGTTTTTTGAATAAAACAGTTCTTCTAAAACCTGTAAAAAGCATTTCAATTATTTTGTTCAATCCCCAAACTCCAATATTCAGTCAACACAATAAGTTTCTCAATAATTGTCAACTCAAATCCACAATGATTTTCTAGTGTTTTCAAAAGCTAAGATAAAAGAAACATATCACAAATTTTACAAGCCAAAATAATTTATAATTTTTTTTACAACTTCAATGTATAATTTTAATTTACAACTGCTCAAAACCAAGAACACTATATACATACAGTGAATATACATTACAATACAAAATGCAAAATATTGTATACTAAATATACCCGATGATCTCTCAGTGTAGCACTAGCAGCCTAGTCTGCTGCCCTATCAGTCTGTCTACCTGCGATAGCAATGAAAAGCTATCGCTGAGCCATTGTCTCAGTGGTGCACAACATTAATCAAATACCACTTTAAATCACAAATCATAAGTCATATAAATAGTGGATACTTAAAACCATAGTTAAATTCAAAGACAGTGAATGTCAATAAGAATTTAAACTCCATTTCACAATATCACAATAAATATCAATAAATCATACACACACAGCTTAATCATGTTGCCAAAGTTCAATTCATCCCAAAAGTCGATGGCTAGTGAGGAATTCAATTCATCCCAAATGCCAATGTCTAGTGAGGAATAACATAGCTAGCTAGCAATAATATGAGTACTCATTCCATTCGTCCTCAATAGGCACACACCTCAACACTTCAGCCAGAGAGGAAATTCAATTCATTCCACTAGACAAGCTAACGAGGAATTCAATCAATATACATGATAGTTGTGGTTTCAAACCATTTACAATGCTTTTCAATCAATAAGTATCCATTAAATATCATTTAAATAATTTTTCACAATTTAAAACAATAATATATAAATAATCATAATTTATTTCAATTGAAAATTCAAAAGAAATAACTGTTGTGCACAAACCTCTGATAACTGTCTCTTAGCCCTGACTCAGTGTTTCTTTCCCCTTCCCTGAGTCTTTGCTAACTGAAACACACAATTTCAAGTGTTTTAGTACTCATTTAAACTGTTTCTAACAATAAGGTTCAATAATTAATTTATTGAATTCTATTATTTTCCTTAGTCAACCTAAAATGTTAACCCTCGATGCACTCTAGGTGAATTAGGTTTTAATGTTACCAATATGTCACATTTGTAGCCTTTTAGTATTGGTACATGTTACCAAATTCATTTTTAAGTATGTTGCATTTTATTGCAATTTGTCGGATTTCGGTATACTAATTTGACCTAGCTGGATGACCTAGTTCCCTCGGTTTTCGGTCCAAACTACAAACTTGTAGGTCTATGTCTTATTGCACGCGGGGCAAAATTTCAGGTCATTCTTAGTTGTGTAGACCAAGTTATGGTCAATCTACCAACGCTAGACAGAATGTATCAAAATGGTTACTTTAGGTCATTTTTAGGTCACTTTTGGTTCGGCCAGTTTTTGGACCTGAACTTGTGCAAGCCATTCGACTTGCTTATGGTCATTTCTGGGTGTTGGTGTCTTCATAAGAGTTGTAGATATATGTCTCAACTATTCATGGTAAAAATTTCAGGTCAATTGGACCTGTTTAGAGTATGTTATAGTCAAAACACTAACTATTGCCCAAATAGTCAATTTTCAAGCTTTCAAAGCACTATTCCGGATTTGGTCATTTTTCATGTCACCTTCTAAGCAAAATTTTGGTAAGCTTCCTTCATGAAAGTTGGCATATTTTGTGCCTAGTTTCACCTCCAATTGGTCTCATACCAATTGGAGCCACACACTTAAGGTTCTAAGCCAAAATCTACATTGCCCTATTGCACATTGTTCATCCTTTACCAATTACACATCCTATGCTTACCAAGTCACTCTTCCATGCCAATTCTGGTTTGTACCATAATATAAACACATTTAGGAACACATTTTTGGTCATTTTGGCAGCTTATAACCATTCTCAATATGCACATTATAACCCAAAATTTTCCAAGTCCAATTATAACAATTAAACACATGAATGCACCTCATTTACATGTCCAAATTCAAACCTTTATACACACATACATGCTGCCATCCATAACAACATAATTCAACAATATAATTCCATAAACCAAACCATGAAACAACACATTTTGATCTTCTTCATAAGGCTGCCACAAGTTTACACATACCCATCAATTTCTACTTTCACTTTTCAAGCTTATAATTCGAACCTTACATATGGAATTCAACTTCAATACAATTAAACATTAAAATCATCATCCAAACCACTATTTACATACAAGAAAAAGTTGTTCATGGTGAGTCCTCATGGCTGCTGAAATGTACCCCTCCATTAATTTATCAAACATCAAAAATTCCTCCACAAAACAACTGCCCACAACAACCATTCAAAGTTTAATGAAGTAAGATTTGAAAACACTCACTTACCACTTTGGAAGCTTGATCAAAACCTCACTAAACTTCTTAAAATTGTTATCCAACTCTTCCTTATAAGGTGAGGAGCAAGGTTAATGAAGGAACTTAGGGGGAAAATGGCTTAAACAAGCTTGCATGTAGCTTGGAAGATTCGGCCATGGAGGATTCCTTTCAAGGGAGTTTCGGCTGGTTTTGGGAGGTTGAAGAAGATGAGTGATCTGCTGTCCTATGGTGATTAAATGTCCACTTAGGTGGAGTTAGTGGAGCACTAATAGAATTAAAAGCATTTTTTTATGTTAAACTTCTATAATTTGCACATTTTCCTCCTATCTTTTGCTATTTAGATTTTGTACCACTATTTTAATTTTTCATGACATTTCCTAAGTGTAATATCATTTATTTTTAATGAACATTTAGCTCAAAAGACAACTCAGGGTGTCAAATGACCACAATGCCCCTGTTCGGGTTGCATTCCCTACTTTTCGGTAACACCGAGTTTTGTCGTTTCTCGATTTCCCATTTTTCTTTGTACTAATTAATTAATTTTTCTTTGATATTTCTAATGATATTTATACTTCAATAGGTCTTTAATTATGTCTTAAAAATATTTTTTAGGGTTCCCCGCGGTCTAGGGCTAGTCAACGGTCCACGCCGTAACTTTCTGGTGCGGTCACCCATCGCTAGGGTTCTCGACTCGTTTAACTTGGTTACATCTCATTGCTATTATTTTTTCTTTGTTTTTCTTGTATTTTCTTTTTTTGTATTTCATTATTTTATGTCTCCTCATCCATATCTAAGTGTAGTTCTAGGCATCCTAGTTGGCCGGATAACACTGGTCACCAGAATAGTAGAATGCACTACCGAACATAGGGGTGTTACATACTCATTTACCCAAATCAGAGGTCTCCAGCCCAAGTTATGGGCCAAAAACTGAAACAGATTCTGATAGAGTATTCAGCCCATAATGATGACTTCATTACTGTTTTTGATAATTAAAATGGCCTTATCTCGCTTCCAACCCTTTATAGAAATTGTAAAGGTGGCTCTTATGGTTCAATTGGGCTTGGGTTTGCTCCATTTGGACCTCTGGAGCTCCAGATATAAAAAAAATCCCAAGACTGGTCGTGACATATTAAGAGTGGGCTTTTGTAATAGATCCATAACTCATTTTGACAACCTTGCAGACTGAGTTGGGCTTTGGTCCCTCTCTATCATTTGTAGTGCTCTGAGTTAGCTTTTCAATGAATTAAACAACACTTAATTTGGAGACCCACAACTTTAGAAACACCTGAAAAATATAGCAAAGGTCAAATTAATGCAAATGCTAAAAATTTCTTCATTTAACACAATTATTCGAACAACTATCTAAAAATATGCCTAATTGATAATTATACTTTAATCAACTGAATTAAGCATAAAAATATACTAGAAACACTAAATGTGATGGGAGTAAAATTAATAAATTATGCATTTATCATGGTGTAATAGTAAGCCATCATCATTCACTGAAAATCTAGGTTTCTTGCCATCTCGAACTTCCTCCATCAATTTCACATACTTTTTATTATTTAATGCTACCATTTTTATTTGATCAATCAACATTGGCTTCACTTTCCAGGTAACTACCATCTATCCCTCATTATTTATCTCCAGATTAGCATGCAATGCCCTCAACTCATGTACCATGAACAAAAGAGAAACCCTTAAACTAGTCATAGTCTTGCTACTTAAGGCATCAGCTACTATATTTGCTTTCCCTGGCTGATAATCTATCAAGCAATCATAGTCTTTAATAAGTTCCAACCATCTCCTCTACCTCAAATTCAGCTCTTTTTGTGTACCCAAATACTTCAAGCTCTTGTGATCTGTGTAGATATAGCATTTCTCCCCATACAAATAGTGTCTCCAGATCTTCAGAGCAAATACAATGGCAGCAAGCTCTAAGTCATGTGTAGGATAGTTTCTCTCATGGGTTTTCAGCTTATGAGATGTATAAGTAATGACATTTCAGTCTTGCATCAGTACACAGCTTAGCCCATTGTGAGAAGCATCACTATAAATAGTATATTCTTTACCCGGTGTAAGTAAAGTCAGGACTAGAGCTTCAATCAAACATCTCTTCAGTTCATCAAAATTCTACTAGCACTTATCAGTCCACTGAAATTTTACATCTTTTCAGCTTGTTCAGTGGAGATGCTAACATAGAAAACCCCTTTACAAAACGGCTGTAGTAACCAGCTAAGCCCAGAAAACTGTGAACTTCTGTAACATTTCTAGGTGGCTTCCAATTAAGGATAGCTTTTACCTTTCTGGGATCTACCTTAATGCCTTCAGCTGATACAATGTTTCCTAAGAAAGAAATTTCCTTCAGCCAAAATTCGCACTTGGACAACTTAGCATACAGCTGTTTCTCCCTTGGGGTCTGTAGTATAATCCTCAGGTGCCTATCATGCTCTTTTGGATTCTTTGAACACACCAAAATGTCATCGATGAATACCACAACAAATTGATCAAAATATGGCCTGAAGATAGTGTTCATCAGGTCCATAAAAGCAGCTGGAGCATTAGTTAACTCGAATGGCATAACTAAAAACTCATAATGGCCATATCGAGTTCTAAAAGCAATTTTTGGAATGCTCTGCTCTTCCACCTTCAACTGATAATAGCCCGATCTTAAATCAATTTTGGAGAACACAGCTGCACCCTTTAACTGATCAAACAAGTCATCTATGCGAGGCAGCGGATATTTATTCTTTATAGTCACCTTATTCAATTATCTATAGTCTATACATAGACAGAGAGTACCATCTTTCTTCTTAACAAACAACACTGGTCCTCCCCAAGGTCACACACTGGGGCAAATGAAGCCCTTATTAAGCAATTCTTGCAACTGCACCTTCAACTCCTTCAACTCTACAGGTGCCATTCTATAAGGTGTAATGGAGATTAGGTCCACACCAGGCATAACCTCTATTTCAAACTACAATTCTCTTTCCGGAGATAACCCTGGCAATCCTTCAGGAAACACGTTCGGAAAATCACATATAGTAGGAATTTCCTCAATGTTGGACTCCCTACTTGGGTGTCTATCACGTGGGCAAAATAAGCTTCACACCCTTTTCAGATCATTCTTCTAGCAAGTGCAGTTGAAATAAGGTTTGATGGCAATAACTATCTCTCCCCGTATATTACCACATCACCATATTGAAGGAGACCAAAAGTGACTGTCTTCGGTCAACATTCAATCATTGCATGATGCCTGCATAACCAATCCATGCCCATGATGATGTCATAATCTCTGAAGGGAATTTCAATCAAATTAGATAGGAAAGTATGTCCTTGGATCACCAAAGTACAAACCTTGTACACTCTGTTTACCCTGACCTCCTGGTCTAATGGACTAGTTACTAGCACATCAAAGTCCATTTTCACACATAGAATAGCAGCAAAATAGACAACACTAGTACTAATATATGAATGTGTGGAGCCAGGATCAAATAATACATAAGCATCTTAGTCAAATATAAGGAAAGTATCGGCTACTACATCCGACGTTTTATCCTCCTCTCTCTAATGCATCATGTACACTCTGATTGGTGCGCCACTTGGCTCTGGCTGATTTACTGTGCTTTGATTGCCAGGTGTACTATCCCTACCTCTGCCTCTGCCGCTGCCTCTGCTAACTGATGGTGAACCTCTGGGGTAGAAACTTGGGCTGATCCCTCTAAAGTAGCAAATGGTCCAGAACAGCGGGCACTCATACAATCCTTAGGAAAATGACCAGTGTCGCCACAGTTATAACATGCCTCAGTGTCTTTGTAGCATATCCCACCATGCACCTTTTCGCATGTCTTGTAACACCCCTATGTTCGGTAGTGCGTTCTACTATTCTAGTGACCAGTGTTGTCCGGACAGCTAGGATGCCTAAAACTACACTTCGATATGAGTGAGGAGACATAAAATAATGAAATACAAGAAAAGAAAATACAAGAAAAACAAAGAAAAAATAATATCAAAGTAATGTAACCAAGTTAAGCGAGCCGAGAACCCTAGCAATGGGTGACCACACCGGGAAGTCACGGTGTGGACCGTTGACTAGCCCTGGGCTGCGGGGAACCCTGGAAAATATTTTTAGGACTTAAATAGACACCTATTGAAATACAAATACCATTAGAAATAATAAATAAAAAATTAAATAATTAGTACAAAGAAAAGTGAGAAATCGAAAAACAGATAAAACCCGGTGTTACCGAAAAATCAGGAATGTAACCCGAACAGGGGCATTGTGGTCATTTGACATCCCGAGTTGTCTTTTGACCTAATTTTCCATTAAAAATAAATAATATTACACTTGGAAAATGTCATGAAAAATTAAATTAGGGGTACCTAATATAAATAGCAAAAGTGGGGCGTAATTTGAGTAATTAGCACTTAAACATATAAAATTATTTTCTTAAGTGAGTGGAGCACTATGGGAATTAATAAACTCTAAGTGGGCAGATTACTCCACTAAAACTTCATCTTCCTCATTCATTCAAACACCATGGCCAAAATTAAGAGCTCCCAAAGTCCTCCCATGGCCGCCCAAATGCATGGCTCTTTACACCCATTTTCAAGCTACATTTTCTTCACTTATCTTCATTAAAGTTTATCCCCACGTCACAAGGAAGAGTTTGATAGCAATTTTAAGAAGTTTTAGTGAAGATTTAGCAAGTTCCAACAACAGGTAAGTTTGTGTTTTTGATTGTTGCTTTGTTAAAGTTTGTAAGGATGTTATGGGTGTTTGATTTATGGAGAGATTTTTGAGGTTTGATGTTGAATGGGGAAGTGTACTTTTGGCAGCCATGGAAACACTTTGAAGGTAGTTTATTTTTGCTTGTAAATGGTGAATTAAATGAATGATTAAATGTATATTGTATAGGAAATTTTTTGGGTGATTTATACTTGGTACATGTAAATGTGAATTGAAATTTGAAGCTTGGAAATTAAATGAATGTAAAGATACCATTGCGGCAGGTTGTTAACTCTTAAAGAATGCTGGAATTCATGCTTGGTTTATGGTATATTAATGCTGAATTGTGTTGGATGTTAGGGCAGTTTGAGTGTATATATGATGGTGTGAAGTTGGACATGAAAAAAATGTTATGGTTAGGTGATTGAATTGTTGTAAATTGAGTTGAAAAATTCTGCACTTTATGATGTATGTTGAATGTAATTGTAAGCTGCCAAAATGACCTATAATGTGTTGTTATGTTTAGGTCATGATACAACCAGAATTTACTTGAATATTGAGTTTGGTAAGTGTTAAAAGTGGTCTTTGATGTGTATAAAGGAAATGCAATAAGGCAGTTTGAGTTTTAGGCCTAGAACATTAAGTGTGTGGCTCCAATTGGTATGAGACCAATTGGAGGTGAAACTAGGCACAAAATGTGCCAACTTTCATGAAGAAAGCTTGCCAAAATTCTGCCTACAAGGTAGCTTGAAAAATGACCAAATCCGGATTAAGTGCAAATAAGGCCTGAAAATTTACCATTTGGGTAGCAGTTAGTGTTTAGGCCATAACTCACTCAAAACAGGTCCAATTAACCTTAAATTTTGACCATGAATAGTTAAGACCCATATCTACAAGTCTTATGAAGACACAAAAGCCCAGAAATGACCATAAGTAAGTCAAACAGCTTGCACAAGTTCGGGTCCAAAAACTGGCCGAACCAAAATTGACCTAAAATGACCTAAAATGACCAATTTTAGTGCAATTTGACCAGCAATAGTAAAATGACCATAACTTGGTCTACATAACTCAGAATGACCTGAAATTTTGCCCCGCGTGCAATAAGACATAGATCTACAAGTTTGTAGTTTTGACCAAAACCCGAAAACCGAGGGAACTAGGTCGTCCGGCTAGGTCAAACTAGTATTCCGGAATCCAGCAAATTGTAAGAAAATGCAGTATACACGGAAATGAACTTGGTAACATGTACCAACCCTTAAAGACTATCGAATGTGATATGTTAGTAACATTAAAAGCTAATTTACCTAGAATCATCGAGGGTCGATATATTAGGTTGATTAAGCAAATAATAGCATTCAGTGAATTACTTATCAAGCATTATCGTTAGAGACAATTTAATTTAGTACTGAAACGCTTCAAATTGTGTTTCTCAGTTAGTAAAGACTCAGGAAAAGGGAAGAAAACACTGAGTCAAAACCAGGAGACAGTTATCAGAGGTTTGTGCACAACTAGTTTTTAACTGATTTGAATATTTCATATGATTAAATGACATATTTTTTTTTATGTATTATGTTTAACAAGCATTGGATTTAATTCAATGATTATTGAAAATTGTTATAGTATGTATGAATTTAGCTTTGTGAAATGGTATTTCCACAAGTATTAAGCATTGTTATAGATTGAATAAATTATGTTTTGGAAAATTGTGATAGAACATGTTTTGAATTGTGATGGTAATTTTCATGGAAAATGCAAATTTATGATTTGAATTGTGATGAGCATAAAAATTATTGGATATTGGAATTGAATTTGAATCGAATTATATTGTGATTTATGCTCACTAAAAGGATTGTGATATTGTTTTATATCTCACTATAGATGCTTGACTAGGTTATTACCCGTCTCTCTCATTTGTTGAGAAGACAATGGAGTTAGTTGTGTTTTGATTACCATGGTACGTGCAAAGCTTAGATTTTCCTCTGATTTGAGGTTAGATCTAAGTTTATTTTATCGTTATGGCCCTTGCGAAAGATTCATTATTATGATGGTACTGTGCATTATGATTCGACCTCCCCGACCATAGGGAGTTAGAATCTGATTCGACCTCCCCGACCATAGGGAGTTAGAATCACATCGAATATGGCCCTTTCGGATTAGTCTTGCATAGTTGTGAGATAAAGAATGATTTTTGAGATACAGCATGGTTTTTGAGATACAATATGATTTTTGAGACACAGAATGTTTTTAAACAGTAAAGAATTATGATTTCAGTTATGATTTATGTATAATTGATTTTGTTGGAACTACTTTAAATGGTTAGTCATGATTTGATAAATTGAATTTCGCGATCAAAGTCATTTTATACAAATGATTTACATTATTGGCAATGAATATGTTGAGTTTTGGAATTTGATGAGTATTCAGATTTCCAAATTATTTACTGTAAAATTTGTCAATGTATATTGTACAATGTTTTAAATTATAGTTGTGCACCACTGAGTTCACCACTCAGCGATAGCTTTGTATGCTGTCGCAGGTAAGAAGAGCATAGAGCAGTGAGTAAGTTTCTTTGAAGACATATTCAAATCAGCTCCAGGTATATCATAGGTATACCCATGTACATAGGTTTTGATGTATGCATGTAATAATATGTATATAAATTATTTGAGCAGTTGTATGAAAACTCTTGTAAAATATTTTTGTATGTAATTAAATGTAAATTATTGTAAATGTAAATTTGAGATTTCATTTACTTGAATAATTTTGTAATATAAATTTTGAGTCTTATAATCAATGAAATATTTCTTCATGATGAGATTGGTTTGAAAATGAATTGATTGTTTATTGAGAATTGAATTGTGAATTGAAATAAAGTTTATTGGAGTTGTATTTGAGAAAACATATTGGGAGCATTTTCTTTTGCAGGATTGAAGAACTGTTTTCTTAAAATACAAACGGCACTTTACTGAAATTTTGAAAAATTTTTATAACATCAGATTTTAATCAATGATTTAAATTTCAGGAAAATTGTTTTAAAATCCCTTGTAGTATATTTAATGGATTATCAGTAGGCGAAGTACGGTAATTCATTAGGTGTACTACGGGATCATGTTACATCTTACAGGGGAGTAGGGTGTGACATGTTTCACAGGTGCGGACTGCCAATTTTCCTCTGGATGTCTGTTGGGTAGACCTGGGTGGCCTTTGTCCTGAAGATCTACCTCTACTAGACTTGCCAGAACTAGATCCTCCAAAGTGTTTCCTCTTTCTTAACCCACTATCAGAAGCTTGACCAATAGTCTTTTCACCCTTCTCTTTCTCCTCTGATCTCTTTTTAGGTTCCCCTTCCATTTCAACTCTCTCTAACTCCAGGGCTTATGAAATTAGCTCTAAAAAGTTATGATGTCTGAACCCCACAGCTGGCATTCTCAAACTAGGCCTTAACCTGGCCTCAAAGTGTTTACATTTATCTCTAGCAGTGGTAAGTAGGCTTACAGCATAGTGGCTCAGCCTGGAGAAATCCCTCTCATATTCTACTACTATTCTGCCCCCTTGCCTCAGACTCAGAAATTCTTGCAATTTCATATCAATATAAGTATCAGGGACTCATTTCTATCTAAACTCCCTCAGAAAATCTGACCAGGTTAGAACTGGGGGCTCTACTAAACTATGGGGGATGGTCTTCCACCACTCATACGCATCCCCTTGTAGTAGAGAAACTGAGTATTCAAACTTTAATTCTTTTATGCAGTGTAACTTTTTAAATGCCCATTCCATCCTTTCAATCCACTGCACTGCCTCTAGTGGATCCACAGTGCCCTTAAACTCAGAAGCCCCATATTTCATCAATTTATAGTATTACTTGGATGGAGGCTGTGGTTGCACTACTGGTGCTTGAATTGGGGCCTGTGTTAGCATATTTTCAACCATTTGTTGGAATAAAGCAGCCATTTGCTAAGCAAAATGAGTAGGAAATTGCAGCATGGGTGGAGCAGGTGCAGCTGACCCACTAACATTCTAAAGAGCTGGGGCTTCCCCTGGTGTCTCAGCCTCAACTGATTGCTCAACTGAGCGATCTCCTACTTCCATTTCAATTTACAAAAATTCTACTCGCTGGCAACTAACACAAGGAGAATTATTCCCATTAGTTCATATTCATGATGTAAATGCATCATATGTATCAATTAAGGATACTTGAGTAGTTGTACTAATCAAGAAAATATTTCAAATTCATAGTTCAAAACTCATTTTAAAATATTGCTCTGATACCACTAAAACAAGTTACACCTTACCCCTCTGTAAGGCATAACATGATCCCGTAGTATATCTAATGAATTACTGAACTTCACCTACCGATAATCTATTAAATATACTACAAGGGATTTTAATTATTAAAAACCTTTAATTGAAGTTTATGTTATGAACTCAAATTTTGATTAATTTGAGATTTTAAAAATTTTACAGAAATTTGGATAGAATGCTTGCTATAAATTGAAAAAACAGTTCTTCAAAACCTGTTAAAACACTTTCAATATGCATATAATACCCACAACTCCATTTATGGTCAACACAATTCAAGTCAATCAGCACAAATTCAAGCAATTTTAATAGCATTTCATTCGATTCAACTCAAATATAAAACTTTGCATACCAAAAAAGAGAACAAAATATTAATGTAATGCCCTCACTGTAAGTAGTCCGTACATTTTATTGTACCGATGTTTGTTCGGACAATCAGAATGTCTGGAACTAGACTTAAACTATAGTGAGGAAGCATAAATTGATGAAATAAATGTTAATAAAATATAGGAAAAATTTTGAGAAAAAAAAATTTAGAGAAATTATTAAATGGTACAATAATAATAAAATAACCCGATATGCACTTTGAAGGGCATTTTGGTCATTTCACCCCCATAGGTGAATTTTGACCTAAATGCCAAATTTAAGAATTTAGAGAATAAAATAATTAAAACAAATTAATATTATGAATTGAATTAGGAAGAAAAAGAAAATAAAGAAGAAAGGAAAAGAAAATAAAAAGACTTATGGAAATTTAAAAATTTAAGTACACACACACACACACACACACATATATATATAAGAGGACAAAACTCACCAACCCAAAGTCATCTTCTCCATTTCTTCTCTCTCTCTTGTGCCATCCACCATTATTGCCCTCTTCCTCCATTTTTTTTTTTCAAGTTTTAAGCTTGAATCTCACTTCATCCACTCACCAAAACCTATAATCCTCTTCATTAAAAATTTAGCCCACTCCATAAGGAAGCTATTGATAGTAGTAAGAAGTAAAAAAGTTGAAGTTTGGGAAGCTTAAGTAAGGTTAGTGCACTAATTCATCTCTTTCTCTTCATTAAACATGAAAAGCATGTTTAGCCAAGTATAAATTTCATGAAATTAAAAGGAAAATCTTAAGGAAAGAATCCCTTGAATTTCAGCAGCCCTAGATGAAGCATGAAATTGATGATTTTGATAGTTTTAATTTAGTTAGGGAAGTGAATTAACAAGGTATTATATGTTGGAATTGATTTGCATCGACATATATGTAATTGAAACTTTGAAACAAAGGTTTGTGTACATGATTTGAGGATTGTTGTGTAATTGTTGAGATTAACTTGGTTGAGATTATTTGTTGCCAAATTGAAGTGTTTTGTATGCAAATTGAAATAAGGAAGATAGAGGAGATTGAATTTTGGGAGTGTCATTTTTCTGCAGGTTGGGACTCAATGAGTCCAGTGTGTTTGTTGAACCATAATTGAAAATGTGTGACTCCAATTGGTATGAGGCCAATTGGCGGTGAAATTACACTCAAAATAGCCCATTTTTCATGTAGACGGCATGCCCAAATTTTCTCAAAAACTTGACCTAAACACTACCCAAATCTGGATGACCCTGCACAAAACCTAGAAAATGACCAAATGAATAGTACATATTTATTTGGTCATAACTCCCTCTATACTAGTCCAAATGACCTGAATTTGATACCATTGGAAAGCTTAGATATAGGGCTACAATTTTCATGAAGATCACTGAACCCAGAAATGTCAAAAATCAAACCAAAGTGCTGGCCCAAGTTGAGTCACAAAACTGCCCAAAATTAGGTTGTCCAGAAATTGCTGGACATAAACTCACCCGACTAGTTTTGGCAAAATGGCCATAACTTGGTCTACAAGAACTCAAATGTAATGAAACCAGTGGCAAAATGTCAACAAGACATAGACCTACAAAACTAGTATTTTGACCAAAACCCAAAACTCAAGAGAACTAGGTCAAATTCACTGCAGCAAAACTTGGAATTTGACCAAACTTCACTTGACCCCATAACAGTGTTTTAGTCATATTGCCCACTAGAAAAATCCAATTGAGATGAAACAAACCTTTCTAGAAACCTGAGAGACAGGATACAACTTTTTTTTAGAAACCTATCTCAAATTATGAATGAAAAAACCTAAAAAAGTGACCTGCAGTCACTGACTTGAACTGAACACTTGTTGGCACAGGGTATATGAGTCCAGGTCAGCTATTTGGCCATAAATAATTCCACAAAACTTGAAAAATTGTGATTAAAATTTCTAAGTGACCACAAGACATAGGGAAACAGTTTCTATGCAGATCAATATGCCTAAAAGTGACTACAACCTATTCCATTAATTAGGTAACCTCTAAGTCCAAAAGCTACCTAGTTAAGGAACCAGAATCTAGAAATGAGTCGGTTATGGTTATCCATCCATAACTTGAGTTCTAAAAATCAAATTGACATGATTCAAAAGGGAAAATAAAGATAAGACATAGAGGAACACCTTCCATGAAGGAAGTGTAGCCAAACAGTTGCTACAAACTGATTATATGGATAGGTAAAAGTGAGACACAAAAATTAAAACTAAAGAAAGGTCCATGAGATAAATTATCTTATGGTAGGGAATTTAACCCTAACAAGCTATTAAACACTAAACCACATGAAAGAGGTATGTGGGACCTATTTTCCCACTATAAAGTGATGTTAACATTCAAATAAATATGTAATAATGTGTAATTGCCCATAGTATACCTAGACTTATTTATTTAGTTTGGATCGATTGATACACCAATTAGGGACTACAGATAGCAGTACTGCCTACCAAGAAAATCATGAACTGACAATATATGTCTGGTATGATTGTTCTACAGGCTATATGCCTACTTACTGGCCATTGTGCCTAACATTATTTCTGACTTTACAAGCCTGACAGCTGGCCTCGTGCCTAACAGATGTATACAGAGTGGACATATGGCTATCTAATTCGTACACTCCCGTGTATCTAGCTTTTATAGTTTGTTATTGGTTTCTTGGGCATTGGTAATAATTAATTAAGATTGAATATCTAATAAGTAAACATAAAAGATCCAAATAATTTTAATTGTTTTCAAAGTAAAATAAAAATATAAAAAACCCAGAAATTAGGAATTGCCATTATTATTTCAATTATTAGTTATTGTTATTATAAATTATGCACCACTAAGCGTTATTATAAATTATTAGTTATTGTTATTTCTTGGAAATATGGTTTTCCATCGCGTAGGTACTAGAGATCAGTAACCGCCACAGCAGCAGCCGCCACAGTAGTGTACGGACAGAGTTTAGACCAGATCTACCACCGTCCAGAGTCACCTCATCAGTCTTTTGTATTTTGGGTAGGGCCTATGTATAGACTAGTATTTTGGTTCATTATGTCTAATCATGATGTAATTACTAGTTTATGATGTATTTCATTTTGGACTTGTAATTAAACTTTGAGATTGAAATGAAAACTTATAATTTATTATCTATGGATTTCTATATGAATGAAATAGATGATACTTCATTTTGAGATCTCATAAATAGTTTTGAATGATATGATAAAAGAGAAAATGATATGGAAATGTGTGAAATAAATATGAACATGTTAACAGGTGATTAGTGGAACCCGCCATATGCTAATAAAACAGAGGAGGCTCTATCCGGATTTCCACATAAATAAGTTATAAAAAAAAATTTCTACACTCAAACTACCTATTTTTAAATGACACTAAAAAGTTACAATGGACAAGATAAGACAAGATAGGGTGCTCTGATACTGAATGTAGCACTTATTGCTTAGCTATACAGTAGACGGGTAAGGTGCATCACATTTTAGTGGTATCAAAGCAGAGGTTTAGGCGGTCCTAGACCTAGATAGTTAGAAATAGATAGAGAGTATCACATGCATGGGCCTTTAAATAGAGTCGAGGTGATACTAATGCAGATATGTTCTTTGTCTATTTTATAGGATCGATGGCATCTGATCCTTCAGAGCACGGACCTCCAAGACCAATAGAGGAAGAGGTAGAGAGTCACGCACTTGCACCTGCTCCTAGTAGGGAGCGAAGCAGTAGGGCCAAGTCATCTTGTGGTACTGCAGAGAGAGCACAACAGACCTTCTTAGAACAGATTACTCAGCTGCTCTGTCAGGTCACTGAAGCCATCCCATAACCACAACCACCTCCACCTCCATAGCCACAGCCACAGCCACAACCCTCATTACCTGTACAGCCACCACCGCCCCCATAGCCACAGCCTGTACACAAATTCCCACTAGAGAAACTACAGAAGTATGGGGCAGTTGACTTCAGAGGTAAGAAGGAGGATGATCCAACTGCAGCAGAGTATTAGCTAGAGAGGACAGAGAGGGTATTGCAGCAGTTGCACTGCACCCTAGAGTAGCAGTTGGAGTGTGCTCTGTCACTGCTATAAGAGGATTCTTATAGATGGTGGGTGACTGTAACACCCCTATATTAAGCAGTTTATGCATTCTATTGTTCTGGTGATCGGTGTCTGTCCGAACAGTCAAGATGTCTAGGCATACACTTATATCATCTAGAAAAGCCCTAAATAAAAATTAATAGTAATTACCAAAAGGTAAAATATAAATAAGAAAAACAGAGCATAAAAAGTTAAATGAGCCGAGGGTCACAGCGATGGGTGACCACACAGGGAAGTGACTGCGAGGTCAGTCCTAACCCTAATTTTGAACGGGAAATTGTGACACCGCAGTCCTAAGGACTATTGCGAAGCTAATAGAAAAGAGGAAATCACAGAAAAGAGTTGATAAGTAGGTCAAATAATTAGGTCAGGACTCCGAAAGAAATACCGAATTATTTGTAAACCGAATCAATCAGGCGAGGGGCAAATTAGTCAATTCACCCCTAGAGGTGACTCATGACCTAACTGTCCAATAAAATGTGAGAAATTAAAATTGTGAAATATATAATTAAATTGAAGAAGTGAGGATAAAGAAAGAAAAAAGAAAAGAAAAGAAAATAAGGATTAATGACATCATGCATGACATCATAAAGCTATAATTAAAATTTAGGAAATTATGGGACAAATACAATACAAAAGGGACCAATTAAAATTAAAAGATAAAAAAAACAAAATAGTTATCTTCTTCTTCAACCTCCTTGTCGCCCCATTTCATTCATCTTTCTCTTCTCTCTTTCTTTCCACCATTAACAACACCACTAAGCTCTAACACTCCCATTTCTTCCATAAATCCCATGCTAAATTAATAGAAAACATTCAATTGACACTTGATAGGAAGAATTGAAGCAAAAGAAACAAAAAAAATTGGAAGGATTTTGAGAATTGGAAAAGCTCCATGAAAGGTAAGCTAATCTAACCTTCCCTTTTTGGTATAAATGGTTGATTTAGGATAGGATTGAATGAAATTATATGAAGAAAAGTGAAAAAATATGCATGATTGGTAACCTAGAGATTTTGGCCAACCTAGTAGTAAGTAGGAATTGATGGATTTGGATGCAATTAAATATGTTGGCAAGTTTGATTGAGTGTGTAAATGATGTTTAGATAGTTTAATTTCATGATTTGAAACAATTGCATAATTAGGGTTCTTAAGCCTCTTGAAAATTGAAGGAAATGGTAAATTGATGCAAATGACCTTAATTAAGATTAGAAATGGTCAATTGGGACCATCTGTGATGTGTTTGAATTGGTAGAAACAAATTGCAATACGGATTGGTTAGGGTTCCTATTCTAACAGCTTGACCTAGGTCTATTTTAGGGACCAAAACTGAAAATTTACTAATCCAATTGGTGTGAGGCCAATTGTGAATGAAATTAGGCACATAATGACATATTTTTCATTGAGAAACCATGCCCAGAAAACGACATTAACATAATAAACAATTAGGTCAAATTTGGATATTGTGCACTACCAGTGTACCAAAATGACCAAATGAACAATATTTGTTCATTTGGCCATAACTTGAGCTAAACAGGTCCAAATGACCTGATTTTTGTGGCATTGGAAAGGTATCACATAGCACTACAAATTTCATGAAGAACACCAATCCAAATTCTATCCATAATTAAGTCATTTTGCCACAAAAAATTAATAGTCCAAAACTGCCAGAACCACTTAGGTGCCCAGAAAATTTGGGTTAAACCAATCCGGCCAGCCATGTTCAAATGGCCATAACTTGGTGTACAAAACTCCAAATGGAGTGATTCAAAGAGGGAATTTAATATAATACAATAAGGAACAACTTTTATGAAGAAAACTTTGTCAAATTTCTTGTAACACTCACTTTATGTAATCTGTATATTCGACTACTCCGGTGACCTAATGTCGGTATGGACAAGTTAGGATGTCTGGAACTACACTTCAGTGATAATAAACAGGCATGAAATGATGAAATAAATAAAAAAAAATACAACAAAAATTAAAGAAAAAATAAAAGAGAGGAAATGAAACTAGGTTAAATGAGCCGGCACCAAAGCAATGGGTAATCGCACCGGGAAGTTACAGCGCAGGCAATAGCTGACCCCAGGACTGGGGGAAACCCTCGGAATTAAAATTCAAGACATAATTAAAGGCCTATAGAGGTATAATTGACATTAGAAATGTCAAAAAAAAAAATGAATTAGTACAAAGAAAAATGAAAAACTAAGAAACCGATAAAAATCGGTGTTACCGAAAAATCGGGAATGCAACCTGAAGAGGGGAATTTTGGTCAATTAACACCTAGGATTGGCTTTTGACCTAAATTTCCATTAAAAATAAATGGCATTAAATTTTGAAAATGTCATGAAAATTAAAATGGTAGTATATAATGCAAATAATAAAAGTTTGAGGCATAAAATATAAATTGTGAAACTTTAATTAATTAATATTTAAAATATAGTTAGTGCTCCACTAATGTAGAAATTTGGGACACCTATAAAAGGTAAATGGGACATATTTAATCATCTTCAACCTTTGGAAAACAAACCAGCCAAAACACCATTGAAGGACTCCATGGCTGAAGCTTCCTAACCTCCCATGCAACCACCTTCACGCCATGCTTTCCACTTAATTTCTTCATTAAAGTTTCTCACAACATCACAAGGAAGAGATTGATAGTAATTTGAAGGGGATTAGTTGAGGTTTGATCAAGCTCCATAACAAGGTAAGTGCTATTTTCTTAAAATTTCTTAAGTAAAAGTTGTGTTAAGCTTGAAACAAGTTAAATGGTTAAGAAATAGTGAGGAAATGTTTGAGTTTTGCTACACTATGATTTCGACAGCCATGAAACTTGGTTTACTTGAGTTTATTTCTTACCTCAAATAGATGGGAATTAAGGTTGATTAACTCAAATTGAAGTGTAGCAAGTTAATGCCCATGTATATATATGTTAGTGCTTGAAATTAGGAGTTTAAAAAGGGAATTGAATACCTTAGTAAACTTCCATGGTTGGCAGCTTGTAAACCCTTAAATTTGTATGTGAATTGATGAAAATTATTCATGAAATATGATAGAGTTGAATTGGGGGCAGTATGTGTGTATTTGTTATGGAAGTGTATGTGACAATTTGATGAGTATGTATATTGAATTTGGGTTGGCTTACATGTTGAATATTAATGGAGTATTGTGACCTTGAAATCTTAAGCATTCTACCCAATTTACTTTGCTAGAATTGTGTTGAATAAATATAGAAGTGCCAAGAATGAATATTGAAGTATCGGGAGGAGGAGGATTGCCAAATTGGGAGTGTAAATTCTCTTATCAAGTTATGATTGTTAGCAGTGTATAATTAGGTTATAAGTGTAAAGTTGTGACTCCAATTGGTATGAGGCCAATTAGAAGTGAAACTAGACATAAAATATGCCAACTTTCATGTAGAAGTGTTGCCCAAATTCTGCCTAGAAGTGACCTAAAAGAATGACCTAATCCGGAATTGAAACTTTGAGAACCTAGAAATTGACTATATGAACAGTGGTTATTAAAATGACTATAACTCACTCAAAACTGTCCAAATAACCTAAAATTTATACCTTTGGAAAGCTTAGACATAGGGCTACAACTTTGGTAAAGACCACCAAGCCTAGAAATGCCAATTACCAAGTCAAAATGATTACCAAAGTTGGGTTACAAAAACTGGCTGAATTGACTTTGACCTAAAAGTGACCCAGAATTGTCAAATAAGTGCAACTTGACCAGCATTAGTAAAATAACCATAACTTGGCCCAAAAAATTCCAAATGACCTGAAATTAGTGCCAAAATTTCAATATGACATAGATCTACAAAATTGGTAATTGGACCAAAACCAAGAAAAATAGGTCAATTAGTTTGATCAAGTTGATGTATAAAATCTGGAATTGGTACAATTGACCATTAAGTCCAGAAAATTCAAATAGGCATATCTCCCATAAGAAATCTCCCAATGTAATGAGCCATGCCAATCTGGAAAGCTAAGAAAGAGACATAAAACTTTATTTTAGACAGCTTCCTCAAATTATAAATGTATAAGGTCAGAATTTAAGGTCAAAGCCATTGACCTAATTAAGGACCATGCCAATATAAGACCTTTGAGTCTAAGTCAATAATTTGGCTATAAATAATTCTATAAGACTTCACAAATTACAAGTAAAATTTCCGATTGACCCTAAGACATAGGGCAATAATACTTATGAAAAATGCTAGACCTCAATGTGATTACAAATAGTCCAAATAAATTAGTAAAGTCAGAACCGAAAATGCCTAATAAGGAAGTCAAATTTTAACTTTGACCTAGTTATGGTTAAATGACCATAAGTTATATAACTCCAAATAGAGTGATTCAAAAATAAAATTAAAGAAGACACAATGAGAAACAATTTAATGAAGAGAAATTTGTTAAATTTACACTGTAGCTTGGTCCAATAGACAGTAAACATTGGCCATGAAATCTGAATAATTGTAATAAAATGCTATAAGCTTTGAAATGAAATTGGCAACATATGTATGAAGGAGCGGAAGCATGAAAAGCACAAGTTTATATCATTGAATCTAAGGTTTCTTTTTCTTATTACTCTTCTTTTTATTGGACTTTCCAACAAAAGAAAATGCAGTCAAAGCTACCTCTTTTCCTTTATTGCTCGGCATATTCTTTTAGGCAATAACCAGCATGTTGAGTAAACCAGCTAATGTGCATTCCTGTTTAGTCATATGGAAATTTGTTACAAAATTCCCAAAAGACTCAGGAAGGTACTGAAGGATCAAATCCGTCTGCAGTTGGAATCCATGTTAAAGTCAAGATGTTCCAGCTGCTCAATTAGTCAAATCATCTTGTGGACATGATCCCCAACATTCTGTCCCTCAAACATCCTCATGCGGAACAGCTGCCTAGATATCTCATACCTAGCATTCCTGTTGTTCTCACCATATAACTCTTGTAGATGAAAGAGGATCTCACTTGCACTCTGCATGTTCTCATGCTGCTTCTGTAACTCATTACTCATGGAAGCAAGCATGTAACACTTAGGTCTCATATCATGCTCCTTCTACTTGTCCAAAGTTTCATGTTCCTCTTGGGTGGCCTCTGAAGGTAAGGGACCAGGAACATTTGAGTCTAGAACATATCCTATATATTCAAGGTTCAGGACAAGTTTCAAATTTCTTAGCCAATTAGACAGATTAGGTCCTGTCAACCTATTACGATTAAGTATGCTTGCAAGGATATTGAATGGTGGTGGTTGTTCTGTGCTCATTATTATCAGAAAATTAACTGCAAAAAATAATATAGATTAATTAGTAAATGTATCATGTAATTAACCAAAATGATTATGGTCTTTTAATTAAATTGGTCCTCCCACTAACTTAACGAATCCTACACTTCCAAAGTAGAAAACGGAAATCCTAGTTGAATGGATTTCTAGTGGGTGATTGAATTCTTACAATTCTATTGATCATCCTCAGATACATCCATTATTGGAATTACAATAAACTATAAGTGAGCAACTCCTTGCCCATCACATCTCATGTAAGATTCAATCCTTGAGCTAGCCCCTAATGCTCAAAATCTCAGGTGCATCCATTATTGACTTATCTTGCATTAGTTAAGTTGATCCTATTGAGCCAGTAATTATGCAAACAATTTTAATGTCCTCAGGTACATTCAATATTGGCCACCAAACCATTTACATATTTACAACATCTCATGCTTAACAATTATTCTTAAGAAATCTCTTAAATTAATTGCATCTTATGCAAGTATTTAAAACTTCTTAAAATAATTGCCTCAATGGAGGGCCCATGTTATAATTACTTTAATTATAGCATTTCCAACTCAATCATGTGTTTGGAAGATTTTATGGTTATCTTAATTACTATTAAGGTCTCACTTTGCACATTATCCATTTAGCATGCATATATCATATACTTGCATATATTTCGATACATCTCATGCATTCATGGATAAACAGTAAATATTGTATGATCATGGACTTTCTAAGAGATTCAATTCTAAGCCACTAAGAATTGAATCAGGGCATTCCTAGGTGCATTTCATTCATTCATTTTACAAGAGTTGCTGAAGGAGTACATAATCAACACTTGATCTTGAATTCCTCCCACTGGTCCCACCAATGCTCTATCTTCTTGCAATCCAATTACATAGTAATCCTTGCCATACAAAGGCAAATTTACAAGAACTTAAATAAATGAAATTACAACCCAAAATTATTACAACCTTAATAATACATGCTCAAAATAAATTAAAATAAATTAATTAATTTACAATCCCAAAGAAACATAAAAGAAATAAATCCAATCACATTGGTCTTTTATAGTCCACGATCATCCATCATGCATATCACTATTTAACAATTAAATAAAATATACATACTTAAATTAAATTGAATATCTCATATTCAACTTAAAAATCCAGATTTGAATATGATTCAAACAAATTTAAAAATTTAGATTTGAATCACATTCAAACAATTTTTAAAAATCAGATTTGAATCACATTCAAACAATTTTTTAAAAATGTAGATTTGAATATTATTCAAACAACTTTAAAAATTCAGATTTGAATATGATTCAAACAAATTTAAAAATTCAGATTTGAATCACATTCAAACAACTTTTAAAATTCAGATTTGAATCACAATTTGATTGTGTGATTAAAACTCTAATTAAACAATTTAATTAGAAATAAGATGAGCTTTTAGATCATACAATAATTACAAATTAAAAAGCCAAACCTTGCACACACCATGGGAGGAGCCAAACCATGCGCCCATGGTGCACTCCACCATGCCGCTACCTTCTTCATTCCAACCAGTAATGAATTGATCAACTTTTGATCAAATCACACAATCAAATCTCATATTGAATAATCTAAATGGTAAATATAGTGGCTCTGATACCAATTGAAAGAGCAAAAGCATGAAAAGCAGAAGTTTATATCATTGAATTAAAAAATTTTCACCTAGGGTCATATGCATCATGCAAGATTTATTTTTATCTATTTGATTTCAATGATAAACAATATACTAAAACTCTTTTAATATGTTTTTGGATCTATATTTGCCATTTAAGATTTCAGAATTAATCAAATTAATTTTAGAACTCTAGATTAGATCAAGAACAAGTGCACTAACCTCTTGATGCACTTTAGTGTGTTTGGCACCTTTGGGATGCGTTTTTAGGACACCAGATGTTGTCTCTCTAGCTTGTCCACACCAAGATCACCTATGACAGCCCTTGAACAGCTTCCAAAGCTTTTTCTATGAATTAGAAAATCAAGTTTTGCCTTTTGAGAGATTAGAGATGTAAACAGAACACTAGAAACAATTTCTAGTATTTTTAATTCAAGAGATTGTTTGCTAATCTCTTGGAATTGATGACAGATGAAGAAGAAGAGAGAATGGCAGCCCCAAGGGTGGCGGCACAAAGGGAGGTAGCAACTGGTTGTATTTTATTCTTTCATCCTTACACTTATATAGCTAGGTTACCACTTAAAACCCTTGCCACATATCACATTCTGATTGGCTCTAGGTTTAATTGACCCAATCACATTGTGCCAAGTGTCAAACCAATATTTAATCTTAATTTTAATCATCTTACATGATTAAAAGACATTTTGCAAGCTTATGTGTAGTGCCATATGTCACCATCTCATGGTGCCACATGTCACCCTGTGAAATGACCAAAATACCCCTGTGTCTTAATTTTGAGTTCTCAACCCAAAATAATTATTTCTCTTCTTTTAATCAATTTATATCAAATATAAATAAATTAATTAATCTTTATTAATTAAATTCATATTTCAACATTTTAAATATAAATTTAACTTATACTATACATCAAATAACCTAGATTTGGTTTCAAGCCATGCTAGAGACTTTGCAATCTAATTGAAAACCAATTCTATTGAATTAATCAATTAAACTATTTAATTAATTAATTAAATCATATTTAATTTGGTGATTACTTATGTATGTGTGTGACTTATTAGGCTCATCACTAATTGGCAATGAGACATGATATTAATTTTTAATATCATCAGAACTCTTTCTTACCATAAATGATTTCTCTAAATCATTTTATGCACCTCATAGACCATGGTTAATACCTAGCATAGCATGCCATGGCCACCCAATTAGTAATAAGGTTTACCTTAAATGAACCTATAATCATATGCTACCATGCACTAGAATCTCTCTGTTACAAAATCCCAATTCAAGCTGGAGTCATGGTTTATGTGAAACTCCATTTGCTATGAATATTATATTCTCTTTTAATTTCAGTTCTTGATTAAAAAGATTTTCTCATTAGAAACTCTTTTTTGATTAAATCTATCTGTCTTGGCCAGGAACTTGAAACATCAAGAACAATTAAATGAACATAGGATTTTATCCCTATTTACTAAGAGGAACAGATTCCATCTTGATCAACACCTACCTCCATATATAACTAGTAGGAGCCAACACATGCCCATATACCCATACACAGTACAAGTATGAAATTAGTATCAAACTTAAACCACCTATATACAAGATAACTGTGCTATCTCAGGTCTAAAGATTCTATGCACTGATATGATTTATGGCAATACATTGACAAGAGTAAACTCCATATGCTTGTCATAAGTGTCACAGGTTCGACTTACTTATCATGTATAAGTGCCTATCATGTTTGTCATATGGCATGAGACTCACCATTCTATCTTATTTATATCTCATATAAATAACTTGGGAACAAACATGAATACAATCTTTTTGGATAAGACATGTACTTATTGTTAAGTATCCTCGATTTTGAACCTATTTATGATACTTTGTGCTATAAATACTGTCACTCATATTCTTAACAACTTAAGAATAGAATTTCTAACAAAATATCAATGGACTTTTCTATTACACATAAATACATTATGTAAACGGAAAAGTGGAAATGCCTTTTATAAATAAAATCATGTACAAGATACATACTAAATGATAAGCTTTAGGGCATACTACTAACAATCTTCCACTAGCACTAGAGCCATTCATTACATGTAATACCCCTATTTGCATAGCCAGGTATATTTCACTATTCCAGTGACCGGAGTCGGTCCGGATAATTAAGGGGATTAGAACCACACTTAAGACAACTAGATAAGCCATAAACACAAATAATTAGTAATTGTCAATTAGTTAAGTATAAATAAGAAAAACAAAACATAAGAAGTTAAATGAGCCGAGAGTCATAGTGATGGGTGACCTTTTCGGGAAGGATTGCAAAGTCGATTTAAACTCAAATTTTGAACTGTAAAATGTGACGCCGCAGTCCTTAGGACTATTACGAATGCAGTGGAAAAGAGAAATAACGAAAAAGAATTGTTAAGCTAGTCAAATAATTAGGTCAGGGAGCCGAAAGAAATATTGAATTATTTGCAAACCGGGTTAAAGCGGCGAGGGGCAATTTGGTCAATTGACCCCGAAAGCTGACTCCTGACCTAACTGTGAAATAAAATTGGAGAAAAGAAAATTTTAGAATCATAAATTAAATTAAATAACTAATGGAAAAATAAATAGGAAAAAAAAAGAGAAAATGAAAAAGGAAAAGTAAAAAGTGATGACATCATGCATGACCTCATCCATGATGCAATAAAGAGATAATTAATAAATTTAATTAATTTGATTTTATGGTCTTCCATAAGACTAAAAACATAAAGAAAAGAAAAGAGAAAAAAAAAAGGAAAGCTTATCTTCTTCAAGCCGTCAACCACCTCTCTCTCCCTCACCCTCACTTTCCTTCATTAGAGCTCTTTTGTGAGCTTGAAGAAACTAAATTTTAGCCATAGAAATTGCAAGTTCCATAATTAAAGTTTGTTTGGGCAACTAGAAAACAAGAGTTAAGGAGAAAGAAAGAAGAAAGGAAGGAGTTGAAGAGGAAGAAAATTCTGCACTAAGGTTAGTGGCCCAACTTGAATTTTTTTTGTTTAATTCTAGTGTTTATGATTGCATGAACTTGGAAATAAACTTAAAATGAAATGAAAACAAGTGTTAGGGGACAAAGTTGAATTTTGGCCAGCTAGGGTTTAATGGTGTATACATGTGTTTTGATTAAATTAGTAAAGTAGGTAAGCTTGAATGAGTTAAGGAAACATGTTTATAGGTGTTTAATTAGCTAAATGCAACAAATGGCATGAACTAGGGTTTTGGCATCTAGGGTTTTAGAGACAAAAATGTGAGAATATGTTAAATGGTGTGTTGGACTTGGTTTGAGGTGAGAAATGGTCATTTGTGACCAATTGAGATGTGTTGGAAGTGTTAGAAGTGAGTTTAAATTTGGATTGAAAATGGTCATGCTGCAGGAAGTAGGACCAAGGTCCCTTTGAGAGACCAAAACTGAAAATTTACAAGTCCAATTGGTATGAGACCTATTGGGAATGAAAATAGACACAAAATGGAATATTTTTCATTTAGGAATCATGCCCAAAAAGTGACCAAAACATAGTAAACAAATTGACCAAATCCGGATTTATGCAGTCTGACGTGTACAAAAATGACCAAATGAACAGTGTTTGTTCATTTGGCCATAACTTGGGCCAGGTAGTCTAAATGACCTGAAATTTTACCAGGAGACAGCTGAGATATAGACCTAAAACTTTCATGAAGAACACAAACCCAAATTATGCCCTTAACTAAGTCATTTGGCCACCCAAAATTGGTGACCTAAAACTGCCAGAACCAGTTTGGTGCCTAGAAATTTGGGTTAAGTCCAATCCGGCAGCTATGGTTCAAATGGCTATAACTTGAGCTCCAAAACTCCAATTGGAGTGATTCAAAAAGGAAAATAAAGTTAAGACAATAAGGAACAATTTATGTGAAGAAAATTTTGCCAAATTTTAACAGTAAAATGACCAATGGAACAGTGCAACATAAGACACCCAAAACTGAAAATTTGCAAATTTGCCTAAAAGACTTAGAATTTGAGTAAACAACCAAAACCAACAAATTAGGTAACCAAAATGTAGTATGTGGGTGAAGTTGGAATTTCCATACCTATTAAGCCTTAGAAAGTCAATAAATTGACTTGAATAGTATCGTGAATAGTAACCCTGAAATACAAAATTTAAAGAACGCCAAGTTTAGCATATTAAAGCTAGGTATAGGTGAATTTGAATTTATTTTTAGATTTGTAATGAGTTATGATACTGAAACTGTAACACCCTCCCGGTAGCAATTCCGTACATTCTACTGTTCCGGTGACCAGTGTCGATCCGGACAACTAGAATGTCCGGAAAAATATTTAAACTTAAGTGAGGGACCATAATCAATTCAAATATTAATAAGAAAAATTTAATAAAAATTTTAGAAATAAAATACAACCAAATTAAACGAGCCAGTGCCCTAGCGAGGGGTAACCAGAGGGAAGTTGCGGTTCTCGCAACGAGGAGCCCTAGACCCGGGGGAAAAATTATAAAATAATTTTTGGGACTCCAGAGAAGGGTCATTGAGGTTCCTATGGCATTAGAATGCCAAGAAAATATTTAGGAAAATTTTTCAATCGGTACAGCCAATTTTGACCCGTTAAGCCAAACGGAGGGCATTTTGGTCATTTCGCCTTCAGAGGTGATTTTTGGCCAACTTGTCCAGTTAAGTAAATAATTAATATGACATAAAATATGAAGAAACATTACTAAAAATTAAATTGAAATTGAGTAGTGATGAAAAGAAAAGAAAAATCCATAAAAATGCCAAATATGACATCATTATGATGTCATTTGAAAGTCTCCACCAATTATAATTAAACAACCATATTATTAACTAATAAAAGAGACTAAATGAAGACCAAATTAACCAAAAATACAGCAACCACCTCCTTCAAACCAGCCAAAACATAGAGAGAGAGAAGATAGGGTTTCCACCATAGCCATTCTTTGCAAGCTTTCATTCTCATGCTTCCTCACCATATTTCCTCAAGACCCCAACACTAAAATGAATCCTTGGACCTAGAGGAAGTGTTTTGCAGCCAAGAGAGTACAAGAAAAGTGAAGATTAAACTTGGGAAAAAAGTGCCACTTAAAGGTTAGTGCATTAGATACCTAAAACTCTTTATTTTCATGATTAGTAACTTGAATTGAGTAAGAATTTGTAACTAAAATGAACAATAATTATGTGTATACATACCATAAATTTCGGCTGCCCTATTGTAGGAACAATAATGGAGTGTTTTGATGGACTTAAAGTGGATTAGAGATTATGTTTAAACCATATATGCATGTGGATAGTGAATGAGATAGTTAATTCAAGCATGTTGTGAAAACTCATATGGAAATTAGGGTTTTGAGAAGTGAAAATTTGACTTGGCTTAGGAAATTGTTAGAGAACCTTTTAATGGTCAATTAGTGACCATTTGAGGTAAGTTGACCACAATTTGGACTGAAATATAGCATGGCAAAGTGAGTGTGTAGGCTGCCTAAAGACAGCAGTAGAGTGACTGAAATTTCAGTCCACTTGGACTGCCATATCTTTGGCTGTGTTGGTCCAATTGGTGTTTGGCCAATTGGACATGAAACTAGGCTTACAATGGCACATTTTTGCTGAAGAAACCATGCCCAAAAGACCAAAGCAAGAGGACCAAAAGTTGGCCTCAATCCGGATCCCCTGCAATAGCACCTGCAGAAATGACCAAATGAAGCCATAACTCACTGTAGATTTGGTCAATTGACCTAAAATTTTTACAGCAACAAGTTAAGAGATAGACAAACAACTTTCATGAAGAAACCTACCACCAAATTATGTCCAGAACCTATTCAAATATGCAGTCACAATCACTGTTCATGTTACTGTAGATATGGTAATTTCTGCAAAATGGAAATCCGGCCAGCTGTGGTTTTTGGACCATATCTGGAGCTACAAAACTCCAAATGGAGTGATTCAAAAAAGGAAATTCAACTAGACAAAATAAGGAACAACTTTTATGTTTACCAATTCCTCAAATTTCCACTGTAACAGTTCCTAATGGAACAGTAAAGTTATGGTACAAAATCTGAAAAATCTGCTCCTTTGGTTTAATGCTTAGAAATGGTATTAACGCTTAATGCCAACAAGTTTTAAATACAAAATGTGGTATGTTGGGAGTGCCAAAGTCAATGTACATATTTTCTATCCAAAAGTCAACATTTTTGTTGACCAATGAGGTGAATAGTAACACCAAAACATGAAATTCACAAATTGAAGAATTTAAAAGTTTCAAATGCCCTAGTATACCTAACAAGATTGGTTTGGATAGTTTGGCATGCCAATAGGGTTCAGTTAGCAGTACTGCACATGGCAATATGCCATTCTGTGATTTTATGGCTTTTAGCCATTCTGACCTTGCATTGAGACTTGGCCTTGTGCCTGATATTATTTACAGCTTGTTAGCTGTTCTGTTGCACACCGGGAGATGCATATGTGACCGATGGTGTGACGGCCCGAGGTATTCGATACCCAGTGCCAGTTTACCCGTTTATCGATCCGATGCGTCTAGTGTAGGTTACTTGGGCAACCAAATGAATAAAAGTGGGCAAAGTTAATGAAATAATAGATATACCAATACCAAATAAAGAAATCATACACATTCTATACATACTTACTTTCAGCTATTTTCTTTTATCATATTATTGCACCACTAAGCATTATTGCTTAGCGCGTTGCTTTTGCCATGCGTAGGTACTGGAGATACAGATCGTGAGCCCAGTAGACCGCAGACTGGGTGAGTCCATCCTGCAGTTCTGCACAGTGTCCGTGTCACCTCACTACCTGCAGTGCATTGGTAGGGCACTAGGTGTCATTTTGTCATTTTGTAACTAAATTTTTATTTTCTCATATGTATTTGGATCTATGTAATGCATTTTGATGTTCATGTAAATAATGAAAGTTATGGTCATGAATGCAAAATTTGAGCATTTATTTGTTGTTTGTATAGAGTATTCTGAGAAATGGATGTTTGAGAAATGAAAAGGTTGTTGAGACCTGAAATTGAAAAATTGTTGAGATTTTGGATATTGGAGTTTGGGAATGATTGAATGTGAATATTGGAAGTGTTTTTTTTCAGGTTCCGAAGAACTGTTTTCTCCATTTTTAGCCGGTACTCTACCGGATTTTCTTTAAAATTTTCGGAACCTCAAATAAATAATACTTTTGATAAATGGCTAAAATAAATTATATTTCATAAATTATATTCACAAGCATGGTATAAATTATTTAAGGTATATTAGAATGTGCCAGTACACCGTGTGGCATTACTTACTCGGGTATACTGTACACAGGTAAGGGGTGTCACAGAAACACTGTGAAACTGTGTGTTTCAGTGGAAAATAATACCGGGAAAGAACCCGAGGGATCGAGTCAAGGCCAAGAGGCGACTCGCTTAAGGTTTGTGCACAACATCAACATATTTTAAAATTCATTTACAAAGTGAATGAAATATGTATTTTACTTTTGCTTTGAATTATTGAAAGTTTATTTGTGTATATTTGAATTGGCAATGTTTAGTAAATTGTTAAGATAAGTTTTGAAACCACAGTGTCATGACCATATATTTGAACACCTCACTAGCATGACTAGTGGGGGTAATCAGTTTCTAATTTTAATTCCTTCTCTGGCTGAAGTGTTGAGGTGTGTGCCAGTAGAAGAAGAAAGTGAATAAATATCCATATATTTGAGCTAGCTAGCCTTGTGATGTGACTTCTCCTTAGCCTCTGGCTATTGAGATTATATTTGTTTTGAATGGCATGATATAACTGTGAGTTTTTATGAAAGTTGTTTTTAGATTTTTGAAATGAAATTGTTTGAATTAAAATCTTGCAAAGCATGTTTTGAATTTATATTTCTTGTTCAGTTTAATTTTTGAAGAAATATGTTTTAAATTCCGCATAAAGATTATTTTAGTATGTTGTGCACCACTGAGTCCTAGTACTCAGCGATAGCTATTATTGCTGTCGCAGATATAGAGACTAGAGGAGCAGCAGAGTGAGTTGCTGAGGATTGTGGAGTAACCTACCCTGAAGTTCTATCGGGTATATTTTATACCCTGATTGTAAAAACTATTTTAATGTATGTAATGTATGTAAAGGTATGGACATATAAAACTGGTCTTGAGCAGTTTGTATAAAATTTGTAATAAATTTTAGTTTGAATTTCTCTTAGTGTAAATTTTTGTAATGATATATATAAATTGTTTTATCTCGAATGAAATATGAATGGAAGTATTTTGCTTGAAATTGAATGAAATTGATTAATGGTATTTTAATGATTGTTGAATATTGGAAATTGTGGATTTGAATTTTTGAAAATTGGTAAATGTTATTGAAATTGATTGGGATGGTTGTGAATTTGAAGAAGTTGTTGAGGCAAATTATTTGAAGTGTTTTTTTTTTTTTTCAGGTATTTGAAGAATCGTTTTCTCAAAATACAGATGGCACTCTGGCAAAATTTCTATAAAATTTGTGGAAATCCCTTGTAGGGTACCTAATGAGTTATCATAGGTGAAGTTCGATAGTTCATTAGGTATTCTACGGGATTATGTTATGCCTTACAGAAGGGTAAGGTGTGACATGTTTTAGTGGTATCAGAGCAAAAATTTTTGAAGTATGTTTTAACTCATGAATTTGTGTATTTTCTTTGATAAGTACAACTGCTCAATGTCCTTATTTGTTACGTACAGTGCATTACATCATAAATATGAACTAACAGAGGGAAATCTCCTTGTGTTTTTTGTTCAGGAGATACCCAAATTTCAGATTGATAAGGAAGAAGGGGATCGCTCAGTTGAGCAATCTGTTGAAGTTGAGGCACAAGGGGAAGCCCCAGCTTTACAGAATGTCAGTGGGTCAGTGGCACCAATCTCACAAATGCCGTAATTTCCTGCACAGTTTGCATAGTAGATGGCGGCAATGTTTCAACAAATGGCTGGGGGTATGCCTACTCAAGCTCCGCCCCAACCACCTGTGGTGCAACCACTACCTCCAGCCAGACAGTATGACAAGCTATTGAAGTATGGAGCTACTGAATTCAAGGGTACAGTAGACCCTTTGAATACTCCATGTCGCTACTGTAAGGGGATGCGTATGATTAGTGGAAGACCATCCCCCACAGCTTGGCTGAACCACCAATACTGACCTGGGATGACTTCATCAGAGAATTCAGACAAAAATACGTCCTAGACGCATATGTGGATCAAAAGTTACAAGAATTTCTGAGTCTAAAAGAAGTCAATAGAATAGTGGCAGAATATGAGAGGGAGTTCTCCCGCTTAAGTCACTATGCTGGGAGTCTCCTTTCTACCAGCAAGGCAAGGTGCAAGAGATTTGAGACAGGTTTAAAGCCCAGTTTGAGGATGCAGGTAGTGGGATTCAGACACAGTATTTTTTCAGAATTCATTTCTCAAGCACTTGAGTTGGAGAGAATTGAAACAGAAGCGACCCAGTAAAGGAAAAATCAGAGAAAGCTGAGAAATAAGAAAAAGATAAGGGAGAAAAGTCAGTAGAGCCAAGTTCTGGTGGTACCTCTAGAAAGAGAAAGAAATTTGGTGGACCTAGCAAAGGTCGAGGTGGAAGGTTTAGAAGGGGCAGATTCTCTGGACAGAAATCCCCTAGGTCTGGTCAACAGTCAAGCAGGGGTTCACAACCTCCCTGCCCTGTGAGACTTGTGGCAAGATTCATGGGGGAGAATGCTATTGGGCAACAGGAGCCTGTTTTAACTGTAGAGGCAAGGGCCATCTAGCTAAATACTGTACTAGTGCTCCTAGATTCGGTCCAGCTCCTACGACTGTAGAAGGATCTATATAGAGTCCTACTCTTAGAGGTTCACAATCAGTTGGCAGAGGAAGAGGCAGAGGTAGAGGCACTGCTCAGCATGTGGCAATCTTGTTGGTCGATCAAAGATAAGGGAGTGCTTGACGAGTTTATACATTGAGATAGCGAGAAGAGGCTGAGACTTCTGATGTTATAGCTGGTATATTTTCTATCTCTGATCAAGAAGTATTTGTGTTATTTGATCCAGGTTCAACCCACTCGTATGTTAGTGCTAGCATAGTCAGTTCACTTGTTGTTCCATGTGTGCAAATGGGTTTTGAAGTGCTAGTAACTAGTCCGTTAGGACAAGAGGTTCTGGTCAATAGAATCTATAGAGATTGTCCTTCGGTGATCCAAGGACACACTTTTCTATCAGATTTGATTGAAATGCCCTTCAGAGATTATGATATTATCTTGGGCATGGATTGGTTAGCCAGGCATCACGCCATGATAAACTGTAGACTGAAGATAGTCACTTTTGGTCTCCCTTTGTACGGAGATGTGATAATACATGGGGAGAGGCATTTACTGCCATCAAACATCATTTCGGCTGCACTAGCTAGAAGGATGATAAGAAAGGGGTGTGAAGCATACTTGGCACATGTGATAGACACCTAAGTGGGGAGCCCAGCACTGAGGGACATCCCTACAGTATGTGACTTTCCGGATGTGCTTCCTGATGAACTGCCAGGATTACCTCCAGAAAGAGAGGTGCAGTTTGAGATTGATGTTATGCCTGGTGTGGACCCAATCTCTATAACACCATATAGAATGGCACCAGTAGAATTGAAAGAGTTGAAAGTGCAGTTGCAAGAGCTACTAGACAAGAGCTTTATCCGCCCTAGTGTGTCACCTTGGAGAGTGCCAGTGTTGTTTGTTAAGAAGAAAGATGGCACTCTCCGGTTATGCATTAACTATCACCAGTTAAATAAGGTGACAATAAAGAATAGATATCCATTGCCCTGCATTGATGACTTGTTTGATCAGTTGAAGGGTGCAGCTGTGTTCTCCAAAATTGACCTAAGATCAGGTTATTATCAGCTGAAAGTACAAGAGCAGAGTGTTCCTAAATCTGCCTTTAGAACCCGTTATGGCCATTATGAGTTCTTGGTCATGCCATTCGGGTTAACTAATGCTCTGGCTGCTTTTATGGATCTGATGAACACTATCTTCAGACCATACCTCGATCAGTTTGTTGTGGTATTCATAGATGATATATTGGTCTATTCGAGGAGTGCAGAAGAGCATGATAGACATCTGCGGATTGTACTGCAAACTATAAGGGAGAAACAGCTATATGCCAAATTGTCGAAGTGTGAATTTTGGCTGAAAGAAATATTTTTCTTGGGGCATGTAGTATCAGTAGAGGGCATCAAGGTAGATCCAAGTAAGATAGAAGTTGTCCTTAATTGGAGGCCACCCAGAAATATCACAGAGATTCACAGTTTTCTGGGTTTAGTTGGATACTACCGTCGATTTGTGAAAGGGTTCTCTATGTTGGCATCTCCATTGATTAAGCTACTTCGAAAAGATGTGAAATTTTAGTGGACGGATAAATGCCAACAGAGTTTTGATGAATTGAAGAAAAGTTTAATTGAGACTCCAGTCTTGACTTTACCTTCACTGGGTAAAGAATATACAGTTTATAGTGATGCTTCTCACAATGGGTTAGGCTGTGAATTGATGCAAGATCGAAATGTCATTGCTTACGCATCACGCCAGCTAAAACCGCATGAGAGGAATTATCCGACACATGACTTGGAGCTTGTAGCTATAGTATTTGCTCTTAAGATCTGGAGACACTATTTGTATGGGGAGAAGTGCTACATCTACACAGATCATAAGAGTTTGAAGTATTTGGGCACCCATAAAGAGCTGAATTTGAGACAGAGGAGATGGTTAGAGTTGATAAAAGACTATGATTGTCTGATAGACTATCAGCCAGGGAAAGCTAATGTGGTGGCTGACGCCTTATGTCGCAAGACTATGGCAAGTCTATGGGTTACTCCTTTGTCTATGGTACATGAGATGAGATCATTACATGCCAGCTTAGAGATTAATAATGAGGGGTAGACAGCAATTGCATGGCATGTACAGCCAGTGTTGATTGATCAAATCAGAACAAAATGGCTACTCAAAATGACCAAAAGTATCAGAAGCTATTGGAAGAAGTCAAACAGGGCAAGAGACCAGAATTTTCAATAAGAGATGATGGTCTACTATTACACCAGGGCAGAATGTGTGTTCCTAATGATATTGAGTATGCAGTGAGTGAGAAAGTATTCCTCAAGGTTTCCCCTTGGAAGAGGATTATGAGATTCGACAGAAAGGGGAAACTGAGTCCTCGTTTTATCGGGCCATATGAGGTTCCAGAAAGAGTGGGTTATTTGGCATATCATTTGGCACTACCTCTAGAGTTGGAGAAGATACATAATGTCTTCCATGTATCTATGTTGAGGAGGCATTGATCAGACCCATCTCATGTACTACCAGTAGAGGAAATTGAAGTGAATCCAGACCTCACATATGAGGAAGAACACATAGAGATTCTGGCTTATGAGGTGAAACAACTACGGAACAAGCAAATAACATTGGTGAAGGTGCTGTGGAACCATCATTCGGGCGAGGAGGCTACATGGGAACGAGAGGAGGACATGAGGAGACAACACCCACAGCTGTTCAGAGATTAATACTAGGTGAAATTTCGAGACGAAATTTATTTTAGGGGGGGAGAATTGTAATACCCCTATTTGCACAGCCTGGTATATTTCACTATACCGGTGATCGGAGTCGGTCTGGATAATTAAGGGGATTAGAACCACACTTAAGACAACTAGATAAGCCATAAACACAAATAATTAGTAATTGTCAATCAGTTAAGTATAAATAAGAAAAACAGAACATAAGAAGTTAAATGAGCCGAGAGTCACAGCGATGGGTGACCTTATCGGGAAGGATTGCGAAGTCGATTTAAACTCAAATTTCGAATAGTAAAATGTGACGCCGCAGCCCTTAGGACTATTACGAATACAGTAAAAAAGAGAAAATCACAAAAAAGAATTGTTAAGCCAGTCAAATAATTAAGTCAGGGAGCCAGAATAAATATTGAATTATTTGTAAACCGAGTCAAACCGGCGAAGGGTAATTTGGTCAATTGATCCTGAGAGATGACTCCTCACCTAACTATCAAATAAAATTGAAGAAAAAAAAATTTCAGAATCGAGAATTAAATTAAAGAACTAATGAAAAAATAAATAGAAAAAAAAGAGAAATGAAAAAGAAAAAGTAAAAAGTGATGACATCATGCATGACCTCATGCATGATGCAATAAATAGATAATTAATAAATTTAATTAATTTGATTTTATGGTCTTCCATAAGACTAAAAACATAAAGAAAAGAAAAGAAAAAAAAAAAAGGAAAGCTTATCTTCTTCAAGCCGTCAACCACCTATCTCTCCCTCACCCTCACTTTCCTCCATTAGAGCTCTTTTGTGAGCTTGAAGAAACTAAATTTCAGCCATAGAAATTGCAAGTTCCATAATTAAAGTTTTCTTGGGCAAGTAGAAAACAAGAGTTAAGAGAAAGAAAGAAAGAAGAAAGGAAGGAGTTGAAGAGGAAGAAAATTCTACACTAAGGTTAGTGACCCAACTTGAATTTTTTTGGTTTAATTATAGTGTTTATGATTGCATGAACTTGGAAATAAACTTAAAATGAAATGAAAACAAGGGTTAGGGGACAAAGTTGAATTACAGCCAGCTAGGGTTTGATGGTGTATACATGTGTTTTGATTGAATTAGTAGAGTAGGTAAGCTTGAATGAGTTAAGGAAACATGTTTATAGGTGTTTAATTAGCTAAATGCAACAAATGGCATGAACTAGGGTTTTGGCATATAGGTTTTGGACAAAAAAAATATGAGAATGTGTTAAATGGTGTGTTGGACTTGGTTTGAGGTGAGAAATGGTCATTTGTGACCAATTGAGATGTGTTCGAAGTGTTAGAAGTGAGTTTAAATTCGATTGAAAATGGTCATGCTACAGGCAGCAAGACCAAGGTCCTTTTAAGGGACCAAAACTGAAAATTTACAAGTCCAATTAGTATGAGACCAATTGAGAATGAAAATAGACACAAAATGGAACATTTTTCATTTAGGAATCATACCCAAAAAGTGAACAAAACCTAGTGAACAAATTGACCAAATCTAGATTTATGCAGTCTGACCAGTACAAAAATAACTGAATGAACAGTGTTTGTTTATTTGGCCATAACTTGGGCTAGGTTGGTCTAAATGACCTGAAATTTTACCAGTAGACAGATGAGATATAGACCTAAAACTTTCATGAAGAACACAAACCCAAATTATGCCCTTAACCAAGTCATTTGGCCACCCAAAATTGGTGACCTAAAACTGCTAGAATCAGTTTGGTGCCTAGAAATCTGGGTTAAGTCTAATCCGGCAGCCATGATTCAAATGGCTATAACTTGAGCTACAAAACTCCAATTGGAGTGATTCAAAAAGGATAATAAAGTTAAGACAATAGGGAAAAATTTCTATGAAGAAAAATTTTCCAAATTCTAATAGTAAAATGACTAATGGAATAGTGCAACATAAGACACCCAAAACTGAAAATTTGCAAATTTGCCTAAAAGACTTAGAATTTGAGTAAACAACCAAAATCAATAAAGTAGGTAACAAAAATGTGGTATGTGGGTGAAGTTGGAATTTCCATACCTATTAAGTCTTAGAAAGTCAACAAATTGACTTAAATATTATCGTGAATAGTAACCTCAAAATACAAAATTTAAAGAACGCCAAGTTTAGCATATTAAAGCTAGGTATAAGTGAATTTGAATTTATTTTTAGATTTATAATGATTTATGATACTGAAACACTATGAAACTGTGTGTTTCAGTGGAAAATAATACCGGGAAAGAACCCGAGGGATCGAGTTAGGGCCAAGAGGTGACTCGCTTAAGGTTTGTGCATAACATCAACATGCTTTAAAATTCATTTACAAAGTGAATGAAATATGTATTTTACTTTTTCTTTGAATTATTGAAAGTTTATTTGTGTATATTTGAATTGGCAATGTTTAGCAAATTGTTAAGATAAGTTTTAAAACCACAGTGTCATGACCATATATTTGAACACCTCACTAGCATGACTAGTGGGGATAATCAGTTTCGAATTTTGATTCCTTCTCTGGCTGAAGTGTTGAGGTGTGTGCCAGTAGAAGAAGAAATTGAATGGATATCCATATATTTGAGCTAGCTAGCCTTGTGATGTGACTTCTCCTTAGCCTTTGGCTATTGAGATTATATTTGTTTCGAATGGCATGATATAACTGTGAGTTTTTATAAAAGTTGTTTGAGATTTTTGAAATGAAATTCTTTGAATTAAAATCTTGCAAAGCATGTTTTGAATTTATATTTCTTGTTCAGTTTAATTTTTGAAGAAGTATGTTTTAAATTTCGCATAAAGATTATTTTAGTATGTTGTGCACCACTGAGTCCTAGTACTCAGCGATAGCTATTATTGCTTTCACAGATATAGAGACTAGAGGGGCAGCAGAGTGAGCTGCGGAGGATTGTGGAGTGACCTACCTGGAAGTTCTATCGGGTATATTTTATACCCTGATTATAAAAACTATTTTGATGCATATAATGTATGTAAAGGTATAGACCTGTAAAACTGGTCTTGAGCAGTTTGTATAAAGTTTGTAATAAATTTTAGTTTGAATTTCTCTTAGTGTAAATTTTTGTAAGGATGTATATAAATTGTTTTATCTTTAATGAAATATGAATGGAAGTATTTTGCTTAAAATTGAATGAAATTAATTAATGGTATTTTGATGATTATTGAATATTGGAAATTGTGGATTTGAATTTTTGAAAATTGGTAAATGATGTTGAAATTGATTGGGATGGTTGTGAATTTGAAGAAGTTGTTGAGACAAATTATTGAAAGTGTTTTTTTTTTTTTTTCAGGTATTTGAAGAACTATTTTCTCAAAATACAGACGACACTCTGCCGAAATTTCTATAAAATTTGCGAAAAAATAAAATGGGCCAAAAATTTTAACTAGTTTTCAACTTTAATTACATGATTTTAATACCTATTAGAAAATACTCACCACTAATAAAAGTAAGAAAATGGTTTTAAAATCCCTTGTAGGGTACTTAATGAGTTATCGTAGGTGAAGTTCGGTAGTTCATTACGTATTCTATGGGATCATGTTATGCTTTATAGAGGGGTAAAGTGTGACATTATAATATCTTAGACCCATCTTCTCATTATGTCGGTCTAGCTGAGTTTGTGACATAGGCTTAGTGAATGGATCAGCTAGATTTTCAGCTGATGCTATTTTCTGCATGGCTACATCCCCTCGTTCAACTATTTCTCTGATAATATGGTAGTGCCTTTCTATGTGTTTGGGTTTCTAGTAAGACCGGGATTCCTTATATCCAAACAACTTCTTTTGCAGCATCTGATGCAGCAATATACTTGACATCGGTAGTGGAATTTGTAGTCGTACTCTGTTTGGAACTCTTCCAACTGACTGCACCTCCATTACAAATAAACACATACCCAGAGGTAGACTTTCTATCATCGATATTTGATTGGAAATCATAATCAGTATAACCATCCAATTGTAAGTCTCCACCTCCATAAATCAAGAATAAATCCTTAGTTCTTCTCAAGTATTTAAGGATATTCTTGATAGCTATCCATTGTTCCAAACCTGGATTGGATTGATACTTGCTAGTCAAACTAACAACATATGCAATATTTGGCCTAGTACACAACATTGGATGCATTAAACTTTCAATAGCCGAAGCATATGGAATCCTGGCCATTTTATCTCTTTCTTCAGGTGTCTTTGGAGACATCTCTTTAGAAAGGTGGATACCATGTCTCACTGGCAGCAATCCTCTCTTGGAATCAAGCATGTTAAACCTCTTTAATACCTTTTCCAAGTATAGACTTTGGGATAAACTAATTATTCTTTTCGCTCTATCTCTATAGATGTGAATCCCAAGAATATAGGTTGCCTCCCCTAAGTCTTTCATGGAGAATATATTTGACAACCATACCCTTATAGTTGTCAACATACCTGTGTCATTACCCATCAATAGTATGTCATCCATATATAAAACAAGGAAAGTGATAGCACTGTTCCTAACCTTCTTATATACACATGGCTCATTCTCATTTTTGATAAAACCAAATGATTTAATGGCTTCATCAAAACCGATGTTCCAACTCTTCGAAGTTTGTTTCAACCCATAAATGGATCACTTTAGCTTACATACCTTATAACCATCTTGGGATTCAAAACCCCTAGGTTATTCTATGAAAATGTTTTCTTCAATGTATCTATTGAGAAAATCTATTTTGACATCCATCTGTCAAATCTCATAATCATACTATGCAGCTATTGCTAATAGAATCCTAATTGATTTAAGCATGGCAACAAGTGAGAAAGTCTCCTCATAGTCGATTCCTTGCCTTTGGTGAAACCCTTTCGCTACTAGCCTTGCTTTATAGGCCTCTACCTTTCCATCAGAACCAATTTTCTTCTTGAAAACCCATTTGTTCCTATAGGTACAATACCTTCAGGTGGGTCAATAAGATCCCAAACTTGATTCTTATACATGGAATCAATCTCGAATTTCATAGCATCAATCCATTTTGAAGAGTTTATATCTAATATGGCTTTTTCATAGGTAAGTGGATCATCTCCATGATCCACTTCTTTATGAGTAGCAACTCTTATTCTTCTTCATGAAGGAAACCATATCTCACTGGTGGGTGAGATACCCTGGTTGTTTTACGAGGAACAGCTGTAGATGTTTCATCAACGGGTGTAGGTTGACTAGATGGATCTATATCCGTCTGATCTATTGGTTGGTCAGAATTCTCCAATTCTAACTCTATTTGCCTTCCTTTGCCTCCTTCTTGAACAAACTGTTGTTCAAGAAATATGGCATCTCTACTTACCATAACTTTTTGTGCAGTAGGCAAATAAAAATAGTATCCAAAACTATCTTTTGGATATCCAACAAATCGACCCTTTTCTGATCTGGTTTCCAATTTATTAGTGTTAAGCTTTTTGATATAAGCTGGACAACCCCAAATCTTAACATGCTTAAGACTTGGTTTTCTTCCATGCCATATCTCATAAGGTGTGAAAGAAACTGATTTTGATGTAATCTTATTCAGAATATACAAAGCTGATTCTAATGCAATTCCCTAAAAGGAGATTGGCATATCAGTATAACTCATCATACTACGTACCATATCCAATAGGATAGGATTTCTCCTTTTAGATACACCATTCAGCTGTGGTGTTCCTAGAGGAGTCAGCTGGGAAACAATGCCGTGCTCTCTCAAGTATTCATCAAATTGAATACTCAAATATTCACCTCTATGATTTGATCGAAGAGCTTTAATACTCTTTCCTGTTTGATTTTCTACTTCAGATTTAAATTCTTTGAACTTTTACCCAAACTTTGATTTATCATCAGTAAAGGTAATAAAGTAATGAAAATCGCCTCTAGCCATTTGTAACACCCTCCCGGTAGCAACTCCGTACATTCTACTGTTCCGGTGACCGGTGTCGGTCTGGACAGCTAGAACATCCGGAAAAATATTTAAACTAAAGTCAAGAACCAAAATTAACTCAAATATTAATAAGAAAAATTTAGGAAAAATTTTTGAAATAAAATACAACCAAGTCAAATGAGCCGGTGCCCAAGCGATGGGTAATCCAGAGGGAAGTTGCGGTTCTCGCAACGAGGAGCCCTAGACCCGGGAAAAAATTCATAAAATAATTTTGGGACTCCAGAGAAGGGTCATTGAGGTTCCTATGGCATTAGAATGCCAAGAAAATATTTAGAAAAATTTTACAATCGGTACAGACAATTTTGACCCGTTAAGCCAAACGGAGGGCATTTTGGTCATTTCGCTTTCAGAGATGATTTTTGGCCTACTTGTCCAGTTGAGTAAATAATTATTATGACATAAAATATGAATTAATATTGATGAAAAATTAATTGAAAGTTAGTAGAAAAGAAAAGAAAAGAAAATGCAATAAAATGCCAAATATGACATATTGTGATGTCATTTAAAAAGCTTCCTCCAATCACAATTAAACAACCCTTTAATTAACTAATAAAAGAGACCAAAGGAGACCAAAAATTCTGGTCATCTTCTTCTTCTTCTTCTTCAGCCAAAACGTGACCTCCCCTTTTCCATAACCCTCCATGAAAGTTTCCTTTAATTTCTTCCATTTCCCATGAAATTCCACTACTAAACCCTAAGTCACCTTCACTAAAACTTGTCCCCACATCACAAGGCAACTCTAGGCAGCCACAAAGAGGAGAAATTCTAGAGTTTTCACAAGCTCAATAAGTTGAGCAAAGAGGTTAGTGCTTAATTATGCATGTATATCTCTTGTTCCATGTTAAGGACTTAAAAATGAGTATGAAATTGTGGATTAAATGAATGAAACTTATGGGTATGTATGCCATGGATTTCAGCTGCCCTAAGGAAGGAATAGGATTGAGTGTTTGTGATGGACTTGGAGTGAACTAGAAACCATGTTTAAAGTGTATAAATATAAGGATAATGAACTAGTAGTTAATTAAGGTAAGTTGTGAAAATTCATAATGGGAATTAGGGTTTTAAGGGTGAAAATTGGACTTGGCATTTGAATTGATTAATGGACATTCTAGTGGTCAATTAGTGACCATTTAAGGCAAGTTAATCATAATTTGAAGTGAGTTAATGCATGGCAAAGTGAATGTGTAGGCTGCCTAAAGACAGTAGCAGGGTGACTGAAATTTCAGTCCACTTGGACTGCCATATCTTTGGCTGTGTTGGTCCAATTGGTGTTTGGCCAATTGGACATGAAACTAGGCTTATAATGGAACATTTTTTCTGAAGAAACCATGCCCAAAAGACCAAAGCAAGTGGACCAAAAGTTGGCCTCAATCCGGATACCCTGCAACAGCACTTGCAGAAATGACCAAATGAACAGTAAGGCCATAACTCACTGTAGATAAGGTCAATTGACCTGAAATTTTTACAGCAACAAGTTAAGACATAGACGAACAACTTTCATGAAGAAACCTACCCCAAATTATGACCAGAACCTAACCCAAATGGCAGTGGCATTCACTGTTCATGTTACTGTAGATATGGTAATTTCTGCAGAATGGAAATCCGGCCAGATGTGGTTTTTGGACCATATCTGGAGCTACAAAACTCCAAATGGAGTGATTCAAAAAAGGAAATTCAACTAGACAAAATAAGGAACAACTTTCATGTTTGCCATTTCTTCAAATTCCCACTGCAACAGTGCTTAATGGAACAGTAAAATTAAGCTTCACAAACTGAAAATTCTGCTTCCCTTGGTTTAAACTTAGAAATGGTAATAGTAATCAATTCCAACAAGTTTTAAATACAAAATGTGGTATGTTTGGGGTGTTAAAACCAATACACCTATTTTCTATCCAAAAGTCAACATTTTTGTTGACCAATGAGGTGAATAGTGACACCAAAACTTGAAATTCAAAATTTGAAAAATTTAAAAGTATCAAATGCCCTAGTATACCTAACTAGATTGGTTTGGATAGTTTGGCATGCCAATAGGGTATTGTTTAGCAGTACTGCGAAAGGAAAGGCTTTGTGCCTGTATTCATGGCTTTATGCCCGTATCCATGGCTTTTATGCCCGTATTCATGGCTTTTATGCCCGATTATGTGATATCATAGCTTTTAGCTATATTGACTGCATACATGGTTGACGTTCTGCATCCCATGGTATGACGGCCCGAGGCACCGCGGTGCCCAGTGCCAACGACCCGTTATCCAGTCCAGTCATCCAGTATAGGTTACTTGGGCAACCAAATGAATGGAAAAGTATAACTGTGAACTGATTATTAAAGAAAATACGAAAATTAAGTATCAGGAATGATTAAAAAAAAACAAGGAAGCTCAAGATCATGAAAAAAAAAAAAATTAACGAAATGCATGAAGAAGTTAATATCATAAAACATGATTAGCCCTCGACTAAACAATAAGTTAGTAATTACTCATTTCTTATGAACACAATAGCAAGGAAATTATTATTTTTATTTGCATATTATATTTTCTTGTATTATTGGCACCACTAAGCTTTATGCTTAGCGCATCGCTTTTGCAATGCGTAGGTACTGAAGATTTGGACAGAGGGCCCAGTAGACCACAGATTCGGTAAGGCAGTTCACAGTTCTGCATAGTGTCCGTGTCACCTCACCGTCTACAGTGCATTGGTAGGACACTAGGCTTCATTTTGGTATTTTGTAATTGATTTTTATTTTCTTTTGTGTAAATGAAACTTATGTAATGTATTTTGATTTTCATGTAAATAATGCAAAATTGTGTTTGTAAATGGAAAAGTGAATATTGATCTGGATCATACATGACTATCAAATGTGATGAATGATTGAGAAACGAATGGTTGAAAAATATTGAGATTTTGATATTGGAGTTTGTGAATAGATGAATATGATTATTAGAAGTGTTTTTCACAGGTTCTGAAGAACTGTTTTCTCCATTTTTAGCCGGTACTCCGCCAGATTTTCTTTAAAATTTTCGGAACCTCAAATAAATTACAATTTCAATAAATGAATTATATTTCACAAGTTATATTCAAAACTACGATAAAAATGAATTAAGATAAAAATAGAGTGCTCCGACACACTGAGTGGCATAACTTGCTCGGCTACACTGTAGTCGGGTAAGGGGTGTCACACCATTTCCTTAAATGGACCACATACATTACTATGTATTAGCTCCAAAATATTTTCAACCCTTAGGCCTTGTCCAACAAAGGGTGATCTAGTCATTTTGCCCTGAAGGCAAGATTCACAAGTTGGAGTAGGCTCAGAGCCCAATGAGGAAAGAATCCCCAATTTCTCCAGTTTTGCAATCCTATCTTCTGCAACATGACATAACTTTAAGTGCCAAATATATTTTGAACTTGAGTTGATTTTCACCATGACATTGCATTCATTTAGATCAATTGTATTCATTTTGTGTTTGTCATTATTATCCAAATAATAAAGACCATCATTCATATAACCCGAATCAACATATTTATTTCCAAAATAAATATTGCAAACATCTTTTGTGAACTGAAATTCATAGCCATTTCTAGTCAAACTAGATATAGAAATGATGTTCTTAAAAGCATCAGGCACATATAAAATATTATCCAAACACAAAATATGTCCAAACATGTAAAATGATTTAGATCCTATGGTTAAAGCTTCAATAGTTGAGCTATTGCCAATCCAGACTCTAACATCTCGAGAACACAAGCTGCTACTATTTGCTAGTTCCTGCATATCATAAGAAATGTGAGAACTGGCACCAATATCTAAAACCCAAGCTGTAGATGAACTATGAGAATCATCAGAATCTAAATAACAAGATATGGACATACCTTTTGAAGGTCTATCCTTCTTGTCCTTCAAAGAAGCAAGATACTCTAGGTAGTTTCTCTTCCAGTGCCCATCCTTCTGGCAGTGGAAACACTTTCCTTTGCCTCCATCAACTTTAGTCTTCCCTTTTTGTTTAGCTACTTTCTTGGAAGGACCAGGAATCTGAGGTTTCTTTTTCTTATTGCTCTTCTTCTTATTGGACTTTCTAGCAGAAGAAGATGCAGTCAAAGCTACCTCTTTTTCTTTATTGCTCAGCATATTCTTTTGGGCAATAACCAGCATGTTGAGTAAACCAGCTAATGTGCATTCTTGTTTAGTCATATGGAAATTTGTTACAAAATTCCCAAAAAAACTCAGGAAGGGACTGAAGGATCAAATCCGTATGCAGTTGGAAATCCATGTTAAAGTCAAGATGTTCCAGCTGCTCAATTAGCCGAATCATCTTGTGGACATAATCCCCAACATTCTATCCCTCAGACATCCTCATGCGGAACAGCTGCCTAGATATCTCATACTTAGCATTCCTGCTGTGCTCACCATATAACTCTTGTAGATGAAGGCGGATCTCACTCGCACTCTGTATGTTCTCATGCTGCTTCTGTAACTCATTACTCATGGAAGCAAGCATGTAACACTTAACTCTCATATCATGCTCCTTCCACTTCTCCAAAGTTTCACAGTGATAATATCGAGAGTGGTACAGCCTACAGAGATTACCTGGGAGTTCTTTCTGGCTGAATTCAAAAAGAAATATATCATTCATGTGTACTTGGAGGCTAGAAAGAGAGAATTCCTGACATTGAGACAGAGGCAGCTTACAATCTCCGAATATGAGTAGGAATTTGTGAGACTTAATGGATATGCATTGGAGTTGATGCACACGAAATTGATAAGTGCAGAAGGTTTGAGGACGGACTGAATGACAACATCAGGCTGATAGTGACATCTCACCACTTCACCGATTTCTCTCTGTTGGTAGCATTAGCCCTTGATGTGGAGAAAGTCAGAAATGAAGAGTAGTCCAGAAAGGATAGGCAACGTAAGAGGGGTTCTAGATCTAATCAGTCCAGTTCAACAGACACAGTTAGTAAGAGGCCCAAGGAGTTTCAAGGTCGAGGTAAGAAGCAGAAATCCTGATTTGCCGCAAGAAGAGGAGGAGGACAGTCTGGTGCATCAGTGGGTAGTTCTCCGGGTTCAGCTACACAGGGATCAGCCCCACACATTGTGGCCAACCCCACAGAGGACAGTACAGATTGTTGACTGGTGGATGTTTCAAATGTGGGTCTACGGCTCACTTCCTGAAGGATTGTCCACAGAGGAATACTAGTGGTCCCACTGCTCCACCTCAGATGGAGAGGTCTGCCCCAGCTGCACAGAAGGGTAAAAGACCTACAAGGCCAAATATAGCTGGTAAATCACAGTGGCCTACTGTAGAGATAGTTCAAAGGCAGGAGACTAGGGTAGCACCCCATGCCTATGCTATGAGAGCTCGAGATGAGCCAGAGCCAGCTGATGTCATTAGAGGTGCATTTTCTCTTTATGATATGTTAGTATGCGCATTGATTGATCCCGGTTCCGCACATTCATATGTGTGTATCACACTGCCAGTTGATAGAGGGGTACAGATAGAGGAGTTAGTGGAGGACATACAAGTCACAAACACTTTAGGCCATAGTGTAATGGTGAAAAAGGTCTACAAGAGTTGTCCTCTGAGGATATAGGGTTATGAGTTTCCAACTGACTTAATTGAGCTACTATTCCATGAGTTTGATGTGATATTGGGAATGGATTAGTTATCACGTCATCAGGCGATGGTAGATTGTCGGCTAAAAAGGATGTCACTACAAACAGCAGAAGGGGATGAGATTACAGTTGTGGATGAATCAACGGGTTGTCTTTCTACTATTATATTAGCTATAGCAGCCAGAAGAATGATAAGAAAGGGCTGTGAGGCTTTCTTAGTACATGTGGTTGACACCAGGAAGACTAGCCCAAGCATGCAGGAGATCCCCACAGCATGTGAATTTCCGAATGTGTTTTAGGAAGAGTTGTTGGGTTTACCACCTGATAGAGAAGTAGAATTTGCCGTAGAGGTTATGTCGGGTACTGCACCAATCTCCATTGCTCCATATAGGATGGCACCTATTAAGCTGAGAGAGTTGAAAGTTCAGTTACAGGAGCTACTAAACAAGGGTTTCATATGCCCTAGTGTGTTGCCCTGGGGAGCATAAGTGCTATTTATGAAGAAGAAGGATGGTACCCTTCGGCTATGTATAAATTACTAGCAGCTAAATAGGGTGACTGTGAAAAACAAATACCCTTTACTTAGGGCAGATGACTTGTTTGATCAGTTAAGAGGAGCTGGAGTGTTCTCCAAGATAGATTGTAACACCCCTATGTTCGGTAGTGCATTCTACTGTTCCGGTGATCAGTGTTGTCCGGACAGCTAGGATGCCTAGAACTACACTTCGATATGAGTGAGGGGACATAAAATAATGAAATACAAGAAAAGAAAACACAAGAAAAACAAAGGAAAAATAATAGCAAAGAAATGTAACCAAGTTAAGCGAGTCGAGAACCCTAGCGATGGGTGACCGCACCGGGAAGTCACGGCGTGGACCGTTGACTGGCCCTGGACCGCGGGGAACCCTTGAAAATATTTTTAGGACTTAAAGAGACATCAATTGAAGTAGGAATATCATTAGAAATATCAAAGAAAAATTAAATTATTAGTACAAGGAAAAGTGAGAAATCGAAAAACAGACAAAACCCGGTGTTACCGAAAAATCGGGAATGCAACCCGAACAGGGGCATTATGGTCATTTGACATCCCGAATTGTCTTTTGACCTAAATGTCCATTAAAAATAAATAATATTACACTTAGAAAATAAAATGAAAAATTAATTTGGTGGTACCTAAAGTAAATAACAAGAATTAAGGGTTTAATGTGGAATAAGTGAGAATTTAACTTATTAAATGATTAATTTGTGTGAGTGGGCCACTAATGAATAAAATAAAAACAAAATGGGGCAGCTGTAATTCCATTACACCATCAAAAACTTCATCTTCTCCAAATGCTCTTAACCTTGCCGAAATGAAGGATTGGAAGTCCACCATTGCCGTTTACCTTAAGCTTCATTTAACCTCCTCATTTCACTTCCAATCATTTAGGTTTCTTCATTAAAGATTGTCTACACATCATAAGGAAGAGCTTGATACCAAAATCAAGAAATTTAGTCAAGGTTTAGCAAGTCCTAACCATAGGTAAGTTTACAATTTTGAATATTGCTTTGTTAAACTTTGTGTACATGTTATGGGTGTGTGCTTGGTGAAGAAAATTTTCAAGTTTGAAGAGTTCTTGATATATCCAGTTTGGACAGCCATGGAGTTGTGTGTTTGATGATTTATTATTACATATATTTGATGTAAATTCATGTTGAGTAGAGGGATTTAATATCCTAGTAAGTTATTTCCATGAAAATGTGGTGATTGTGTACTTGACTTGGAGATTGACGAATTGTGGGACACTTTGGTATTGTAGAACATTTCGGCAGCCTTGGGACTCTTTGATAAATGTATGAGTTCATAAAGATATTGGCAAAATTATGACATTGAGGATTGATGGATATGTATATAAATTAGTTGTGTAAAGTGTATGTAGGAATTAGTAATGTTTATGTGTATATGTGATTGTACTTAGACTTTGTAAATTTGAGTTTATTTGGTGGATTGAGGATGTGTATAATCTGCCCAAAGTGATTTTAAAGTGAAGTGGTATATGGTTTTGGTAATGTACCAAAACAGAATTGGTAAGGGAAATGGACATATAGTAAGGTAAATGTGTCATTGATGTATGTTTAAGCAAGGTGATTAAGGGCAGTATGCATTTTAGCCTATAACTTTAAATGTGTAACCTCAATTGGTATGAGACCAATTGGAGGTGAAACTAGGCACAAAATGTGCCAACTTTCATTGAGAAAGCATACCAAAATTCTGCTTGCAAGGTGACATGAAAAATGACCAATTCGGATTGAGTACAATTGAGGCCTGAAAATTGACCAATTGGGCAGCAGTTAGTATTTAGGCTATAACTCACTCAAAACAGGTCCAATTGACCTGAAATTTTAACCATGAATAGTTAAGATCCATACCTACAAGTCTTATGAAGACACCAAAGCCCAGAAATGACCATAAGCAAGTCAAACAGCTTGCACAAGTTCGGGTCCAAAAACTGGCCGAACCAAAATTGACCAAATTGACATAAAATTGACCTAATTTGATGCCATTTGACCAGCAATAGTATAATGACCATAACCTGGTCTACTTAACTCAGAATGACCTAAAAGTTTGCCCCGCGTTCCATAAGACATAGATCTACAAGTTTGTAGTTTTAACCGAAACCCGAAAACTGAGGGAACTAGGTCGTCCGGCTAGGTCAAACTAGTATCCCGGAATCCAGCAAGTTGCATTAAAATGCACTAAACAAGGAAATGAGTTTGGTAAAACGTACCAACCCTAAAACCCTATCGAATGTGACATATTAATGACACTAAAACCTAATTTACCTAAAACGCATCGAGGGTCGGTATATTAGGTGATTAAGCAAATAATAGCCTTCAGTGAATTACTTATCGAACATTATCGTTAGAGACAGTTTAATTTAGTACTGAAACACTTCAAATTGTGTTTCTCAGCTACCAAAGACTCAGGAAAAGGGAAGGAAACACTGAGTCTAGACCAGGAGACAGTCATCAGAGGTTTGTGCACAACAACTATTTCTTTTGAATTATTTTCAATTGAAATAAATTATGACTATTTGCATATTATTGTTTTAAGTTGTGAAATTATGAAAAATGGTTTGAATGATATTTGATGGATACTTATTGATTGAAAAGCACTGTAATTGGTTTGAAACCACAGCTATCATGTACATTGATTGTATTCCTCGCTAGCTTGTCTAGTGGGATGAATTGAATTCCCTCTCTGGTTGAAGTGTTGAGGTGTGTGCCTGTTGAGGACGAATAGAATGAGTACTCATATTTTTGCTAGCTAGTTATGTTATTCGTCATTAGTCATTGACTTTTGGGATGAATTGAATACCTCATTAGCCATCGGCTTTTGGGATGAATTGAACTTGGGAACATGATTAAAGCTGTGTGTGATTTATTGATGCATATTGTAAGATTGTAAAATGAGTTTAAATTCTTATTGACATTCACTGTCTTTTGAATTTAGCTATGTTTTGATTACTGAGATTTATTGTAATATTGTGTTAAATTCCTTATGACATTTTTGTCTTGAATTTAACTATAGTTTTAAGTATCCACTATTTACATGACTTATGAATTGTGATTTAAATTGTATTTGATTAATGTTGTGCACCACTGAGACATTGTCTCAGCGATAGCTTTTATTCTTTATCGCAGTAGGCCAGACGAGCAGGCGATGAGACTAGGTCGCTAGTACCTCCAGCGAGAGACAACCGGGTATAATGAGTATACCAATATTTTGTATTTTGTAATGTAATGTATGTTCACTGTATGTACATATTGTTATTGGTTTTGAGCAGTTGTAAATAAAAATTGTACATTAAAGTTGTAAAATAATTATGAGTTATTTTGGCTTGTAAAAATTGTATTATATTTCTTTTACCTCAGTCTTTGAAAAATCACTGTGGATTTGAGTTGAGATTTGGAAATCTATTGAAGTGTTTTTTACAGGTTTTCTGAAGAACTATTTTATCCAAAATACAGATGGCACTCTGCCAAAATTTTTACAGAAACTCCTAATAATTCAAACGTGTTAGTTCTATCACTTCAGTTCAAAAAGGTTTTTAACACCTGTAAATAGTGCTCACTACTGTAAAAGAAGTAAGAAAAGTTTTTAAAATCCCTTGTAGTGTATTTAATGGATTATCAGTAGACGGAGTTGGTAATTCATTAGGTATACTACGGGATCATGTTATGCCTTACAGAGGGATAGGGTGTGACATAGATCTCAGATCAAGCTATCACCAGTTGAGAGTGAAGGAGACAGATGTTCCTAAGACTGCTTTCAGGACCCGATATGGACACTATGAGTTTCTAGTGATGCCATTTAGGCTGACAAATGCACCAGCAGCTTTTATGGACCTAATGAACTGCATCTTTCATCCCTACTTGGATCGGTTTATTGTGATCCTTATAAATGATATCTTGGTGTATTCTAGGAACCGGGAGGAGCATGATGAACACCTGAGAGTAGTACTATAGACACTATGGGAAAAGTAATTGTATGCCAAGATATCTAAGTGTGACTGTAACACCCCTATTTGTATAGCCTGGTATATTTCACTGTTCCGGTGACCGGTGTCGGTCCGAACAATTAAGGGGATTAGAACCATACTTAAGACAACTAGAGAAGCCATAAACACAAATAATTAGTAATGTTCAATTAGTTAAGTATAAATAAGAAAAATAGAACATAAGAAGTTAAACAAGCCGAGAGTCACAGCGATGGGTGACATCCTCGGAAACAACTGCGAAGTCATTTTAAACTCAAATTTCGAACCGTAAAATGTGACGCTGTGGTCCTTAGGACCATTATGAACACAGTGAAAAAGAGAAAATTACGAAAAAGAACTGTTAAGCCAGTCAAATAATTAGCTCAGGGAGCCGGAAGAAATATGGAATTATTTGCAAACCGGGATGAACCGGCGAGGGGCAATTTGGTCAATTGACCCTGAGAGCTGACTCCTGACCTAATTGTCAAATGAAATCGGAGAAAAGAAAATTTCCGAATCGAGAATTAAATTAAAGAACTAAGAGAAAAAAAAAAGAATAGGAAAATCAAAAAGTAAAAAGGTGATGACATCATGCATGACCTCATGCATGATGCCATAACTAAATTAATCAAATATTTATTAAATTAGATTTTCTGGTCTTCCATAAGCAAAATTGATAAAAGAAAACAAAAGAAAAAAAAAATAGAAAAATCTCTTCTTCTTCTCCTTGGTGCCGCCTCACTCTCTCCATCATTTCACCATTGCTAATCCTCCATTAAAGCTTGCACTTAAGCTTTAATTCCTCCATTCAACCTTAATAAATCCCCTAAAAACTTCACTAGAGCTTGTTATTGCAACTTGAGAAGAAGACTACAAGAAGAAAGAAGAGTTAAAGATAGGGTTTTGAAGATCTAAGAAAGGTTAGTGTGCTAACTTACAATTTATTTCTTTAAATGCATCATTAGTTGTTGAAATGAGCTTAGAATTAATTAAATGAAATGAAAATATGGGGGAAGGACCACTATTGAATTTTTGGCCAGCTTGAAGGGGACCATGATTTGCATGAATTTAATGGGTTTGAATGAGTTTAAAAACCTTATTTAGTTGATTGATTATGGTTGAGAGCTTTGAATTTAGTTAATTGCAATAATTAAGTGAGTTAGGGTTTTGGGACTTAGGGTTTGTGAACCAAAAATGCAAAAAATGAGTAAATGGCATGTTTGACCTATTGTGAAGTGAAAAATGGTCAATTGTGACCAAATGAGTTGTGTTTGAATTGTTGGAAGTGAAGCCAAATTCGGAGGTTGAATGATCATGCTTCTGGCAGCATGACCAAGTCAATTTTGAAGGACCAAAACTGAAATTTTACAAGTCCAATTGATATGGTACCAATTGGGGATGAAAATAGATATAAAATGACACAATTTTCATTTAGGAACCATGCCCAAAAAGTGACCAAAACCTAGTGAACAAATTGACCAAAGTTGAATAAGAGCAGTCTGCCACTGTACAAACTGACCAAATGAACAGTGTTTATTCATTTGGTCATAACTCGAGCTAGATAGGTCAAATTGACCTGAAATTTTACCAGTGGTTTGATGAGATATAGACCTAAAACTTTCATGAAGAACACAAGTCCAAATTCTGTCAGCAACCAAGCCATTTGGCCACCCGAAGTTGGTGACTCAAATCTGCCAGCACCAGAATTGCCCAGAAAATCTGGGTTGTTTTCAATCTGGCAGCCCTAGTTCAAATGGCCATAACTTGAGCTACAAAACTCCAATTGAGGTGATCCAAAAATGAGAATAAACTTAAGACATTAAGAAACATTTTCTATGAGGAAGTTTTGCCAAATTCCAACAGTAAAATTGCCAATGGAACAGTGCAACTTGGAGCACCAAAACTGAAAATTTGACAATTTCGCCAAAAGGATTTAAGCTTTGAGAAAATGACGAAAACCAACAAATTTAATAACCAAAATGTGGTATGTGGGTGAAGTGGGAGTTCCCATACCTATTAAGCCTTAAAAAGTCAACAATTTGACTTGAATAGTGTAGTGAATAGTAACCTAAAACACAAAAACTTCGAGAACGTCGAAATTAGTACATTAAAGCTAGGTAAAAATAAAGTAAAATTTATTTTTTTATTTATGCTAAGTTATGGTACTGAAACACTGTGAAACTGTGTGTTTCAGCTGAAAAAGACTTGGAAACTCAAAGAGACTGAGTCAAGGCCTAAAGGCGACTCGCGTCAGGTTTGTGCACAATAATAATTGTTTAAATATTTTAATCTCAAAAATTTGACTTCTTTGATTAATTATGTACTGTGTTGCCATTTTATAATCATAAATGTGACTTTGAAAATTGATCAGATTTCTCATAAATTGTTTGAATAAATTGTTTTGAATTGATTTTATGTTCACACTTAGCATGACAGTATCACATTATTCCTCCTCCATTTATGGGGTTGAGATCGTTTATTTTCCTCCCTCTCTGGCTTGCCAGTTGAGGTTGAGATCGAATGAGTACTCATTAGCTAGCTAGCCACCTCCCTCATTGATTTTCGATTAATGGGGTTGAGATTGCTTTGTCGTGGTGTACAACACGGCATTGATCGGAAATTTTGTGTCATGGCTTAAGTTGTATATATGATTTTTGGCAACACTGTGTTTAATAAATTATTTGACTAAATGGAATTGTTATGAGCTTTGATATTTGTGAAATGTGATTGAGAAGTATTCAAATTGTGTTCATCAATGAATGATTTATGTATTGCATTTTAAATTTTTATTGTGCACCACTGAGTATTTTTATACTCAACGATAGCTTATTTTGCTGTCGCAGATAAGAGCAAGGAGAAAGCAGCAGAGTGAGCTGCTATCGAATTGTGGACCACATCGATCATTTTGTACGGGTATTATTTTATACCCTTGTAGATAATTTTGATGTAAATATAGAAATGTTGTATGTATCAATGTAAGTTGAGCAGTTGTAAATAAATTGCAATAATATTATTTTGGATTTCTTTCCGTAAATTTAATATTTGTACATATGAATTTCATTATTTATGCCTTGTGAATGAAGTATTAAAAATTTTGAGATGATGAAATTTGATTTGTATTGTGGAAATTACTTTGAAGTGATTGAATTGGGTTGATTGAGATTTATTGAAGGTTGGGAGTTGTGAAAAACTTTTGGAAGTGTTTTTTTTAGGTATTTGAAGAACTGTTTTCTCTAATTACAAACGGAACTATGTCAAAATTTTTATAAAATTTGCGGCAAAATTTAAATGGACAAAAATTTTCACTAGTATTTAAACCTTGAATAATGGTTTTTAATTCTCACTAAAATGCTCACCACTTCCAAAATGTAAGAAAATCATTTTAAAATCCCTTGTAGGGTGCTTAATGAGTTATCGACAAGTGAAGTTCGGTAGTTCATTAAGTATTCTACGAGATCATGTTATGCCTTACAGAGGGGTAAGGTGTGACATGTTTTAGTGGTATTAGAGCCAGGTTTTGCAATAAATTTTGACTATGTATGTTAATATTTCTTTGATAAGTACAATTGCTCAAGTGTCTTTAAATTGATACATATGACGTATTTACATCATGAATATGCACTAACGGAGGTCAACCTCCTTATGTTTAATCTCAGGAAGTACAAATTTTGAGAAAACGGAATGGAAGGAGGAGATCATTCCAAAGAACAATCTGTTGAGGCTGAGGTTCAAGGGGAAGCCCCAGCACTCCAGAACGTGAGTGGGTCAGCCACTGTATCTCCTGCACCAGCACCGCAGTTTCCTGCTCAATTTGTACAGTAGATGGCTGTGTTCTTCCAGCAAATGGCGGGTAATGTGCCACCCCAAGCTCAAATGCCAGTACCTGTAACACAACCACAGTCCTCAGCTCGGCAGTATGAAAAATTGATGAAATTTGGGGCCACCGAGTTTAAAGGCATTGTGGATCCACTGGAGGCAGAACAGTGGTTGGAAAGAATGGAACGAGTTTACAGAAAGCTGCAGTGTACGGAAGAGATGAAGTTCGAGTATTTTGTTTCTTTGTTACAAGGGGATGCATATGAATGGTGGAAGACCATCCCCCACAGCTTAGTTGAGCCACCTGTGCTGACATGGACAGACTTCCTGAGGGAATTCAGGCAGAAATGGGTTCCTGATGCATATGTAGATAAGAAATTGCAAGAATTCCTGAGTTTGAAACAAGGGGACCAAACCATAGCAGAGTATGAGAGAGACTTCTCAAGGCTAAGCCACTATGCTGGAAGCTTAGTCTCCACCCTCAGAGACAAATGTAAGAGGTTTGAGTCCGGATTAAGGCCGAATTTGAGAATGCAAGTCGTGGGTTTTCAACATCAGAATTTTGCTGAATTGATCTCACAGGCCTTGGAACTAGAAAGGATAGAATCTGAAGGGGCAGTGAAGAAGGGTTCACAAGAGAAAGATAAGACTGAAAAGACTACTGGACAAGCATCTGAAAGTGGATCTGGAAAGAGAAAACAGTTTGGGGTATCCAGCTCCTGTAGATCCGGCAGAGGCAGATTTTTTGGCCAAAGACCACCCCGGTCTGGTCAGCCGACCCAACAAGCTTCTCGAGGATCTCTATCAGTTCGGCAGTGTGAAACTTGTGGTAAAACTCATAGTGGGGTTTGCTTCAAGGCCACCGGAGCATGTTTTAACTGTGGAGGAAGCGGACATTTCGCTAAAGATTGTACTAGTCTGCACCAGTCTGGATCTTTTGCTACATCGGAAGGATCAGCCCAAGTCTCTGCACCTAGAGGGTCACAGTCTGCTGCTAGAAGTAGAGGCAGAGGTAGGGGTCCTGGTAACACTCCTGGAAGTCAAAGCACTGTTAACCAGCCAGCACCCAGTGGCACACCAGTCAAAGTGTATACCATGCGTCAGAGGGAGGAAGCTGAAACATCAGATGTAGTAGTTGGTATTTTCTCCATCCTTGACCAAGATGTGTATGTGTTATTTGATCCTGGCTTGACACATTCGTATGTTAGTGCTAGGGTGATGTGTTCTACTGCTATTCAGTGTGTACCAATGGATTATGATGTGCTAGTAACTACCCCATTAGGCCAGGAGGTCAGGGTAAATAGGCTATATAGGGACTGTCCTTTGGTGATCCAAGGACACACTTTTCTATCTGATTTAATTGAAATGCCCTTCAGAGATTATGACATTATCTTGGGCATGGATTGGTTAGCCAGGCATCACGCCATGATTGACTGTAGATTGAAGACAGTCACTTTTGGTCTTCCTCCGTATGGTGATGTAGTAACACATGGGGAGAGGCAGTTACTGCCTTCAAACATCATTTCAGCTGCACTGGCTAGAAAAATGATTAGGAAAGGGTGTGAGGCGTACTTAGCACATGTGATAGACACCCAAGTGGGGAGTCCAGCACTGAAGGACATTCCTACTGTATGTGACTTTCCGGATGTGTTTCCTGATGAGTTGCCAGGATTACCTCCAGAAAGAGAAGTGCAGTTTGAAATTGATGTTATGCCTGGTGTGGACCCAATCTCCATAACACCATACAGAATGGCACCAGCAGAACTAAAAGAATTGAAAGTGCAGTTGCAAGAGCTGCTTAATAAGGGCTTTATCCGCCCTAGTGTGTCACCTTGGGGAGAGCCAGTGTTGTTTGTTAAGAAGAAAGATGGCACTCTCCGGTTATGCATTGACTATCGGCAGTTGAATAAGGTGATAATAAAGAATAGATACCCATTGCCCCGCATTGATGACCTATTTGATCAGTTGAGGGGTGCAGCTGTGTTCTCCAAAATTGACCTGAGATCAGGTTATTATCAGCTGAAAGTACAAGAGCAGAGTATACCTAAAACTGCCTTCAGAACCCGCTATGGCCATTATGAGTTCTTGGTCATGCCATTCGGGTTAACTAATGCTCCGATTGCTTTTATGGATCTGATGAACACTATCTTCAAACCATACCTCGACCAGTTTGTTGTGGTATTTATTGATGATATATTGGTCTATTCGAGGAATACAGAAGACCATGATAGACATCTGCGGATTGTACTACAGACTTTGAGGGAGAAACAGCTATATGCCAAACTGTCGAAGTGTGAATTTTGGCTGAAGGAGATATCTTTCTTGAGGCATGTAGTATCAGAAGAGGGCATCAAGGTAGATCCAAGTAAGGTTGAAGCCGTCCTTAATTGGAAGCCACCCAGAAATGTCACAAAGATTCGCAGTTTTCTAGGGTTAACTGGATACTATCGTCGATTTGTGAAGGGATTCTCCATGTTGGCATCTCCATTGACCAAGCTACTTAGAAAGGATGTGAAATTTCAGTGGACGGACAAATGCCAGCAAAGTTTTGATGAATTGAAGAGATGTTTGACTGAGGCTCCAGTCCTGACTTTACCTACACCGGGTAAAGAATATACAATTTACAGCGATGCTTCTCATAATGGGTTAGGTTGTGTGTTGATGCAAGATCGAAATGTTGTTGCGTATGCATCACGCCAGCTAAAACTGCATGAGAGGATTTATCCAACACATGATTTGGAGCTTGCAGCTATTGTGTTTGCTCTTAAGATCTGGAGACATTATTTGTAGTGGGAGAAATGTTACATCTACACAGATCATAAGAGTTTGAAGTATTTGGGCACCCAAAAAGAGTTGAATTTGAGACAGAGGAGATGGTTAGAGTTGATAAAAGACTATGATTGTCTAATAGACTATCAGCCAGGGAAAGCTAATGTTGTGGCTGACGCCCTAAGTTGCAAGACTATGGCGAGTCTACAGATTACTCCTTTGTCTTTGGTACATGAGTTGAGATCATTACATGCCAGTTTAGAGATTAATGATGAGGGGCAGACAGCAGTTGCATGGCATATACAGCCAGTGTTGATTGATCAGATCAAAATGGCTACTCAGAATGATGAAAGGTATCAGAAGCTATTGGAAGAAGTCCAGCAGGGCAAGAAACCAGAGTTCTCAATTAGAGGTGATGGTCTACTGCTACACCAGGGTAGAGTGTGTGTTCCTAATGATGTTGATTTGAGGCAGATCATTTTGAAAGAAGCACATGAGTCTCCTTTTGCTATGCACCCAAGTGGTACAAAAATGTATAGAGGGCTAAAGGAGCATTACTGGTGGATGGGTTTGAAAAGAGATGTGGCAGAGTTTGTATCCAAATGCCTGACTTGTCAGCAAGTAAAGGCAGAGCATCAAGTACCAACTGGGTTGTTACATCCACTACCAGTGCCAGAATGGAAATGGGAGAGAATAATAATGGATTTTGTAATGGGACTTCCGAGGACACAGAAGAGTCATGATGTAGTGTGGGTCATTGTCGACAGACTGACTAAGTCTGCTCATTTTCTGCCAGTTCGAATGGACTACAGTTTAGACAGATTGGCCAGGTTGTACATTGATGAGATTGTGAGACTTCATGAAGTGCCAGTATCCATTGTATCAGACAGAGATCCTAGGTTCACTTCTAGATTCTGGGGTAGTCTTCAGAGAGCCCTAGGAACTAGATTGAACTTCAGTACTGCATTCCACCCACAGATAGATGGCCAGTCTGAGAGGGTAATTCAGATCTTGGAGGACATACTACAGGCTTGTGTGATTGAGTTTGAGGGTAGTTGGGATACACACTAGCCTTTGATTGAGTTTGCTTACAACAACAGCTACCAATCAAGCATTGGGATGCCTCCATATGAAGCTTTGTATGGCACGAAATGTAGAACCCCGTTGTGTTGGGATGACGTGGGTGAAAGAAAAATGATTGGACCCGAAATTGTTCAACAGACTGAAGAGAAAATCAGGGTGATCAGAGACCTACTTAAAGCTGCATCAGACCATCAGAAGTCCTATATTGATTTGAAAAGAAGGGATATTGAATATGCAGTGGGTGAAAAAGTTTTCCTCAAGGTTTCTCCTTGGAAGAGGATTATGAGATTCGGCAGAAAGGGGAAACTAAGTCCTCGTTTTATCGGGCCATATGAGGTATTGGAAAGAGTGGGTCCTTTGGCATATCATTTGGCACTACCTCCAGAGTTGGAGAAGATACATAACGTCTTCCATGTGTCTATGTTGAGGAGGTATCGATCAGACCCATCTCATGTACTACCAGTAGAAGAAGTTGAAGTAAATCCAGACCTCACATATGAAGAAGAACCCATAAAGATTCTGGCTTATGAGGTGAAACAGCTACGGAACAAGTAGATACCATTGGTAAAAGTGCTGTGGAACCATCATTCGGGCAAGGAAGCTACTTAGGAACGAGAGGAGAACATGAGGAAACAACACCCATAGCTGTTCAAAGATTTATACCAGGTAAAATTTCGAGACGAAATTTATTTTAAGGGGGGGAGAATTGTAACACCCCTATTTGTATAGCCTGGTATATTTTACTGTTCCGGTGACCGATGTCGGTCCGGACAATTAAGGGGATTAGAACCATACTTAAGACAACTAGAGAATCCATAAACACAAATAATTAGTAATGTTCAATTAGTTAAGTATAAATAAGAAAAACAGAACATAAGAAGTTAAACGAGCCGAGAGTCACAGCGATGGGTGACCTCCTCGGGAACGACTGCGAAGTCGTTTTAAACTCAAATTTCGAATCGTAAAATGTGACGCTGCTATCCTTAGGACCATTATGAACACAGTGGAAAAGAGAAAATCACGAAAAAGAACTGTTAAGCCAGTCAAATAATTAGCTCAGGGAGCCGGAAGAAATATGGAATTATTTGCAAACCGGGATGAACCGGCGAGGGGCAATTTGGTTAATTGACCCAGAGAGCTGACTCCTGACCTAACTGTCAAATAAAATCGGAGAAAAGAAAATTTCCGAATCGAGAATTAAATTAAAAAACTAATAAAAAAAAAGAAGAGGAAAATCAAAAAGTAAAAAGGTGATGACATCATGCATGACCTCATGCATGATGCCATAACTAAATTAATTAAATATTTATTAAATTAGATTTTGTGGTTTTCCATAAGCAAAATTGATAAAAGAAAACAAAAGAAAAAAAAATAGAAAAATCTCTTCTTCTTCTCCTTGGTGCCGCCTCACTCTCTCCTTCATTTCACCATTGCTAATCCTCCATTAAAGCTTGCACTTAAGCTTTAATTCCTCCACTCAACCTTAATAAATCCCCTAAAAACTTCACTAGAGCTTGTTATTGCAACTTGAGAAGAAGATTACAAGAAGAAAGAAGAGTTAAAGATAGGGTTTTGAAGATCTAAGAAAGGTTAGTGTGCTAACTTACAATTTATTTCTTTAAATGCATCATTAGTTGTGGAAATGAGCTTAGAATTAATTAAATGAAATGAAAATATGGGGGAAGGACCACTATTGAATTTTCGGCCAGCTTGAAGGGGACCATGATTTGCATGAATTTAATGGGTTTGAATGAGTTTAAAAACCTTATTTAGTTTATTGATTATGGTTGAGAGCTTTGAATTTAGTTAATTGCAATAATTGAGTTAGAGTTTTGGGACTTAGGGTTTGTGAACAAAAAATGTAAGAAATGAGTAAATGGCATGTTTGACCTATTGTGAAGTGAAAAATGGTCAATTGTGACCAAATGAGTTGTGTTTGAATTGTTGGAAGTGAAGCCAAATTCGGAGGTTGAATGGTCATGCTTCTGGCAGCATGACCAAGTCAACTTTGAAGGACAAAAACTAAAATTTTACAAGTCCAATTGATATGGTACCAATTGGGGATGAAAATAGACATAAAATGACACAATTTTCATTTAGGAACCATGCCCAAAAAGTGACCAAAACCTAGTAAACAAATTGACCAAAGTTGAATAAGAGCAGTCTGCCACTGTACAAACTGACCAAATGAACAGTGTTTATTCATTTGGTCATAACTCGAACTAGATAGGTCAAATTGACCTGAAATTTTACCAGTGGTTAGATGAGATATAGACCTAAAACTTTCATGAGGAACACAAGTCCAAATTCTGCCAGCAACCAAGCCATTTGGCCACCCCAAGTTGGTGACTCAAATCTGCCAGCACTAGAATTGCCCAGAAAATTTGGGTTGTTTTCAATCCGGCAGCCCTAGTTCAAATGGCCATAACTTGAGCTACAAAACTCCAATTGAGGTGATCCAAAAATGAGAATAAACTTAAGACATTAAGGAACATTTTCTATAAGGAAGTTTTGCCAAATTCCAACAGTAAAATTGCCAATGGAACAGTGCAACTTGGAGCACCAAAACTGAAAATTTGACAATTTGGCCAAAAGGATTTAATCTTTGAGAAAATGACAAAAACCAACAAATTTAATGACCAAAATGTGGTATGTGGGTGAAGTGGGAGTTCCCATACCTATTAAGCCTTAAAAAGTCAACAATTTGACTTGAATAGTGTAGTGAATAGTAACCCGAAACACATAAACTTCGAGAACGTCGAAATTAGTACATTAAAGCTAGGTAAAAATGAAGTGAAATTTATTTTTGGATTTATGCTAAGTTATGGTACTGAAACACTGTGAAACTGTGTTTCAGCTGAAAAAGACTTGGAAACTCAAAGAGACTGAGTCAAGGCCTAAAGGTGACTCCCGTCAGGTTTGTGCACAATAATAATTGTTTAAATATTTTAATCTCAAAAATTTGACTTCTTTGATTAATTATGTACTGTGCTGCCATTTTATATTCGTAAATGTGACTTTGGAAATTGATCAGATTTCTCATAAATTGTTTGAATAAATTGTTTTGAATTGATTTTATGTTCACACTTAGCATGACAGTATCACATTATTCCTCCTCCATTTATGGGGTTGAGATCATTTATTTTCCTCCCTCTCTGGCTTGCCAGTTGATGTTGAGATCGGATGAGTACTCATTAGCTAGCTAGCCACCTCCCTTATTGATTTTCGATTAATGGGGTTGAGATTGCTTTGTCGTGGTGTACAACACGACATTGATCGAAAATTTTGTGTCATGGCGTAAGTTGTGTATATGATTTTGGCAACACTGTGTTTAATAAATTATTTGACTAAATGGAATTGTTATGAGCTTTGATAGTTGTGAAATGTGATTGAGAAGTATTCAAATTGTGTTCATCAATGAATGATTTATGTATTGCATTTTAAATTTTTATTGTGCACCACTGAGTATTTTTATACTCAGCGATAGCTTATTTTGCTGTCGCAGATAAGAGCAAGGAGAAAGCAGCAGAGTGAGCTACTATCGAATTGTGGACCACATCGATCATTTTATACGGGTATTAGTTTATACCCTTGTAGATAATTTTGATGTAAATATAGAAATATTGTATGTATCAATGTAAGTTGAGTAGTTGTAAATAAATTGTAATAATATTATTTTGGATTTCCTTTCGTAAATTTAATATTTGTACATATGAATTTCATGATTTATGCCTTGTGAATGAAGTATTAAAAATTTTGAGATGATGAATTTTGATTTGTATTGTGGAAATTACTTTGAAGTGATTGAATTGGGTTGATTGAGATTTATTGAAGGTTAGGAGTTGTGAAAAACTTTTGGAAGTGTTTTTTTTAGGTATTTGAAGAACTGTTTTCTCCAATTACAAACGGAACTCTGTTAAAATTTTTATAAAATTTGCGGCAAAATTTAAATGGACAAAAATTTTCACTAGTATTTAAACCTTGAATAATGGTTTTTAATTCTCACTAAAATGCTCACCACTTCCAAAATGTAAGAAAATCATTTTAAAATCCCTTGTAGGGTACTTAATGAGTTATCGGTAAGTGAAGTTCAGTAGTTCATTAAGTATTCTACGGGATCATGTTATGCCTTACAGAGGGGTAAGGTGTGACAGTGACTTCTGGTTGGATGAGATATCCTTCCTTGGACACATTGTATTAGTAGATGGGATCAAGGTAGATCCAAGGAAGATTGAAGTAATAGTTGATTGGAAGCCTCCCAGAAATGTAACAGAGGTCAAAAGCTTTTTGGGGTTAATAGGATACTACAGGAGATTTGTGAAGGAATTCTCCCTTATAGCAGCCCCACTGACTAAGTTACTATATAAGAATGCAAAGTTTGATTGGAATGATAAATGTTAAACCAGTTTTGAGAAGTTGAAGGCTATGCTTACAGAAGCTCCAGTGTTGACACAGCCAGATTCAGAGAATGACTATGTGATCTACAGTGATGCCTCTCACAATGGGCTTGGGTGTGTTCTGATGCAGGAAGGGAAAGTAGTTGCCTATGCTTCCAGATAGCTAAGGCCACATGAAAAGAACTACCCAACTCATGATCTAGAATTGGTAGCAATAATATTCGCATTAAAGATATGGAGGCATTACCTATATGGTGAGAAATGCTACATCTATACGAATCATAAGAGTCTGAAGTATTTGCCAACCCAGAAGGAACTCAATTTGAGATAGAAAAGATGGATTGAATTCCTTAAAGGCAAATGTAGTGGCTGACGCACTGAGCAGGAAGTCCATGATGGCTTTGAGAGCACTGAATGCTCAATTGTCTTTAGCACAGGATGGGGAAATTTTGGCTGAGTTGCTTGTAAAACCAAACTTGTTACAGTAAATATAAGAAGCACAGTTAAAGGATGAAAAGTTGCTAACTGTTATTGGCAGAACTCAAGAGGGGAAGGAGACTAACTTTGAGTTGAAAGGAGATGGGTGCTTGTATTATAAAGGCAGAATATGTGCACCAGGAGATGAGGAACTAAAGAAGAATATCTTGAAAGAGGTGCACAGTAGCTTTCATGCTATGCACCTTGGAAGTGCCAAGATGTACCAACACCTGAAAATACATTATTGGTAGCCTGAAATGAAGAAAGAGATTGTAACACCCCTATGTTCAGTAGTGCGTTCTACTGTTCCAGTGACCAATGTTTGTTCGGGCAGTTAGGATGCCTAGAACTAAATTTAAATATTAGTGAGGAGACATAAAATAATGAAATACAAGAAAGCAAAATATAAGAAAAACAAAGGAAAAATAATAGCAATGAAATGAAACTAAGTTAAACGAGCCAGCACCGCAGCGATGGGTGACCGCACGGGGAAGTTACGGCACTGGCAATAGCCGACCCCAGGACTGCAGGGAACCCTCGGAATTAAATTTTGGGACATAAGTAAAGGTTTATTGAAATGTAATTGACACTAGAAATATCAAAGGAAAATTAATAAATTAGTACAAAGAAAAACGAAAATCGAGAAACAGACAAAAATTGGTGTTACCGAAAAATCGAGAATAAAACCTGAAGAGGGGCATTTTGGTCATTTGACACCTAGTTGCCTTTTGACCTCAATGTCCATTAAAAATAAATGATATTACACTTTGAAAATGTCATGAAAAATAAAAATGAAGTACATTTTATAAATAGTGGAAGAAATGAGGCAAATGTGCAAATTATGGAACTTTAAGTAATTAAATCATTAATTTATGGTTAGTGCTCCACTAACTCAGATTTTGGGACACAAATATAAGCCAATTTGAGACAGAAATGTTTATCTTCAACCTTGGAAATAAACCAGCAGAGAGAAACACCATGGAAATCCTCCATGGCCAAACCTCACTCCACCACCATGCACTCATGATTCAAGCCTCATTTCCACTTGGTTTCTTCATTAAAGCTTGTACACACACCTTGGGCAGCATGTTGGAAGCAAAAAAAAAAAGAGGATTTAATGAAGTTTTGTTGAAGCTCAAAAAAGGTTAGTGCTTAATCATCCCATTTTCCTTCACTAATCCTTGTGTTGAGCTTTGGGTAAGTTGAATTGCTAAGAAAATTTGAGGAAATGATTGATTATTGGTGAACCTTAGTTTTGGCAGCCATGAAAATGCATGGTTAGTGACTTATTCTTATATTTAATGGATGGGAATTAAGGTTGCTTAACTCAAATAAAAGTTGTAGTAGGTTAATATCCAAGTATGTGCATGTTAGTGCTTGAATGAAGGGTTTGAAATGGGACCTTAAAGCTTTGGCAAACTGCCATGTTTGGCAGCCTATAATATCATGAATTTTTGTGTGTGAATATGAAGTTTATTAATGAAATATGATGGTGTTGAATTGTGGGCAGTTTGTATAATTGCCATGGAAGTGTATGTGTAAAATAAGTGTTGATGTACATTGAATTTGGGTAGATGTGAATTTTGGACTTTAATGGTGAATTGTGTGCATTGAGCACTTGAGTGTTCTACCCAATATGCTTGCTGGAATTGTGTTTAGTATTTGTAGAAGTGCTATGAATGAATAATGAAGTCATGAGGAGGAGAAAGAATGTCAAATTGGAAGTGTAGTTGTCTTATACAGGTTGTGTGTTGTTGGCAGTAACTAAATTAGGTTATAAGTGCAAAATTCTGAACCCAATTGGTATGAGGCCAATGGGGGGTGAAACTAGACACCAAATAGGCCAACTTTCATGTGGAAATGTTGCCAAAATTCTGCCTAGAAACTGACCTTAAAAATGACCAAATCCGGATTAGTGACTTGAAAGCCTGAAAATTGACCATTTGGGCAGCAGTTAGTGTTTTGGCCATAACTCACTCAAAACAGGTCCAAATGACCTAAACTTTTTACCATGAATAGACTAGACACAGAGCTACAACTCTTATGAAGACACCAAAACCCAGAAATGACCATAAGCAAGTCAAAAGACTTGCACAAATTCGGGTATAAAAACTGCCATAACCAGAAATGACCTAAAAATGACCTAAAGTTGCCATTTAAGTGCAATCTGTCCAGCTTTAGTAAATTGACCATATCTTGGTCTATACAACTCATAATGACCTGAAATTTTGTCCCGATTGCAATAAGACAGAGAGCTACAATTTTCCTTCTTTGACTAGAAGCTAAAAACCAAGAGAAATAGGACTTTAAGCTAGACCAATCTAGTAAACAAAAATTGAGAACTTGACATTTACATACAATGATGCTTGAAATAATTTGGCAATGAATGCTAACTTGTAAAAATGGTAAATTGCACTATATTGTTAGCATATTGAAATGCAAAATGTGACATATTGGTAACATTAAACCTAATTCACCTAGAGTGCATCAAAGGTCAGCATTATAGATTGACTAAGAAAAACAATAGAATTAAATAAATTAAATATTGAATCTTATTGTCAGAGACAATTTAAATGAGTACTGAAACACTTCAAATTGTGTGTTTCAGTTGAAAAGGATATTGAAAAGCATAAGGAACATTGAGTCAAGGCCTAGAGGTGACTCAAACCAGGTCTGTGCATAATACTTTTTATATTCACTGCTTTTACTAGAAAATTTATTTGGAGAAATGAGTTATGAATAATTTTTTATTATTTTGGCTTTGGGAATTTTATTTGGAAATTATTGTGTTGCCTACTTTGAAAATGGAAATTTTGAGATAAATTGTGTTTAGTGGTATTAGAGCAAAGTAGGGACGGCGATAGTTAATGCCTATAATTCCTGGGAACTCTCACGCGTGAACTCAGGAGCTTGCAGGGATGGCGATACGTAACGCCTACAAGTGCTCTGATAGGTACACTATATTCCTCCCTCTTTGACATGTCAGTCTGAGGTGAGTATAGATGAGTTCTCATTAGCTAGCTAGCCACCTCCCTCATTGATTTCGATTAGTAGGGTGAGTATGCCTTATCGTGGTGTACAACACGGCATGTTCAGAAAAGTTTGTGTCATGACCTAAGTTGTATTATTAATTAGCAACACTGTGTTATTCAATTGTTTGATCAAATTTATATTATATGAGCTTTGAAAATTGTGACATGAAATTGTGAATCATTTGAATTGTGAATTATCAATAAATGTTTTATATACCGCATTTTAAATTATTATTATGCACCACTGAGTAAATTTTACTCAGCGATAGCTTTTTCATTGTTGTCGCAGGTAGACAGACAGATAAAGCAGCAGAGTAGGTTGCTTGTGCTATACTTTGGGGATTTTACCGGGTATATTGAGTATACCACTTCTTTGTAAATATTATTATAATGTATGTGCACTGTATGTATATATTGTACTTGGTCTTGAGCAGTTGTAAACTAAAGTTATAAATTATTTTGGCCTGTAAAAATGTTGTATTATAATTTTCTTATCTCAGCTTTGAAATACTTAGTCATTTTGCATTATATTTTTGAAACTACTGAAAGTGATGTTGAATTGAGTTTGACTTATGTTTGAGAAAATTGATTTGTGTTGAGCCATATTAGAGTTTGGGACTGAAACAAATATATTGGAAGTGTTTTCTACAAGTTTTTGAAGAACTGTTTTGCTCCAAATACAGACGGCACTCTGCGAAAATTTTTATAAAATTTGTGGCTATTTTAGACCTAATATGTAATTTAACTTTGATTAAAAAATTGTTAACACCTGTCAAAAGTGCTCACCACTGTAAAAAGAAATAAGAAAAGGTTTAAAATTCCTTGTAGTATATTTAATGGGTTATCAGTTGGCGAAGTTTGGTAATTCATTAGGTATACTACGGGATCATGTTACATCTCACGGAGGTGTAGGGTGTGACAGAGATTGGTGATTTTGTGACTCGATGTTTGAGATGCCGATAGGTTAAGGCTGAGCATCAGGTTCCATTAGGGTTGTTGCAACCTATATCCATACCAGAGTGGAAATGGGACCACATCACCATGGATTTTGTTACTGGACTACCATTGACATAGAGGAAGCATGATATTATATGGGTGATTATGGACAGATTAACCAAGTCAGCTCACTTCCTACCAGTTAGAGCTGACTACTCATTGGAGAGGTTAGCAGAGATTTACATAGATGAGATAGTCCGACTACATGGAGTGCCAACATCTATCATATCTGACCGAGACCCGAGATTTACTTCGAGGTTTTGGAAGAGGCTATAGGAGTTTTTAGGCACTCAACTACACTTTAGTACGGCTTTTCATCCACAGATGAATGGACAGTCAAAAAGGGTGATTCATGTAACCCTTAGAACTTAATGAATTACTATAATTGTTAAAGGAATGATAATAATGACCTGACACTAATAACATGAATGATATGATATGATAGGTATTGTGTAACGCCCTCACCTTAGATAGTCTGTACGTTCTACTGTTCCAGTGACCAATGTCTGATCGGATAGCTAGAATGTTTGGAGCTATAATTAGACTAGAGTGAGGAGTTATAAATAATTCAAATAAGCGTAAAAAAAATTAAGGAAAAATTTAAAAAATGAAATACAACAAAGTTAAATGAGCCGGTGCCCCAGTGATGGGTGACCCTAACGGAAAGTTGCTGTCATTATAGCTAGTAGCCCTAAACCCTAGGAAAATTCTGTAAAATAATTTTTGGGACTCCAGAGAAGAGTCATTGAGGTTTCGATGGCACTAGAATACCAAGAAAATGAGTAGAAAAATTTTTAACTAGGTACAAACAGTTTTAGTTTGTTAAGCAAAACGAAAGACATTTTGGTCATTTCGTCTTTAGAGATGATTTTTGGCCAACTTGTCCAGTTAAATAAATAATTATTATGACATAAAATATAAATAAATATTGCTAAATATTTAATTGAAAATGAGTAGAAAAGAAAAAGAAAAAAAATGAATTAAATAGGAATTTCGACATCACTATGATGTCATTAAAACACTTCCATCCAATCCGATTGTGACACCTACTTTTAAACCTAATTAAAAGAGGTAAAATTAAGTAAAATTAGAACACAATTTGTGCACTCATCTTCCCCATTCAGCCGGCACACCTTTCTCTCAACCTCCATGAGTGTTATTTCATCTCTCTCTTCCATTCCCATGAATTCTCACCACTAAAACCTAGACTCCCTTCATTAAAACTTGTTTAAACCTCTTGGGTAAGTGTTTGGCTGCCTAGAATTGAAGAGAAAGTGAAGTTTAAGCTTGGGAAAATTCTGCTAGAAAAGGTTAGTGCTACTACTCTTTAATTTCTGTTTATATCTCATGTTGGAAGCATGAATTGACTTAGAATTTGAAAGAATTGAAAGAAAATATCCGTGTATGAGCCACTTCCATTTTTGGTAGCCATGAATTAGGAAAGTGTTTCATGAGTTTTGATGCAATTAAAGATGTTTATGGGTGGCTTTGATGGTGATTATGAAACTTTGAACATAAGTTGATGTGTGTGAAGTAGGATTTGAATATTTGAGAATTAGGGTTTGAGGCATGAAGTTAGGGTTTTGCTTATGTGTAGGTGAATGGACGTCCTAATGGTCAATTAGTGACCATTCAGCTGTGTTTGATGAGGAATTGAAGTGAATTATGGCTTTGGATTTGAGGTTGGGTATGCTGCCTTCTTAGGACTTATAGAGCTGGATATGAGTCCAGTAAGTTTGGGCTGCTGTAACTTGAGTGGTGTAGGTTCAGTTGGTGCAAAGCCAATTGGACATGAAATTAGACATATAATGGCACAACTTTGATGAAGAAACCTTACCCAGAAAACAAACTTAGAATACCCTAAAAATTGACCAAATCCGGGTAACCAACCTGCTGGTCCTGAAAATTAACCAAATGAATAGTGAACAGTATTTGTTCATTTGGCCATAACTCAGTGTAGAAATGTCCAAATCATCTAAATTTTATATCAATGGAAAGCTTAGACAATTTAGGACAACTTTCATGAAGACCATAACTCTAAATTATGAACAGAACTAAATGAAATTGCCTATCAAAATCAGGATACCAAATCTGACAGAACCAATTCTGTCCGGAATTCTGGGTACAGGTCAATCTGGCCAGTTATGGTAAAATGGCCATAACATGAGCTACAAAACTCCAAATGGAGTGATTCAAAAAGGGAATTAAAGAAGACATATAAAGGAATGACTTGCATGAAGAAATTTTTATCAAATTTTTAATGTAGCAAGGTCCAATAGAACAGTGAATTTGGACCTCAAATTCTGAAAATTTGAAATAAAACCTAGGAGACTAGGAATTGAGTTTGGCAACCAATGCGAACAAAAATAAAATGTAAAATATGGTATATTGGTAAACTTAGGCTTAAAAAATCTATTATGAATCAAAAAGTCAACCTTTGAATGGAAATGGTCAAATGAATAGTAAGCACTAAATTATGTGAAGTAAAAAAACAAACTATAAGAACTATTATAGTTGTTAATCTAGGATGTGGTAGGTAAATTGCGAATGGTTAAGTTGAGTGACCCCAATGATATAGGAAAGGGTATAATAAATTAAAAGGCTATTATAATGGTTAATATATAGATAATGTAAATAGTTGATTTAAATTTTTGAATTTGAGTGATACTAGGATTTAAGGAAAATTTAGCTAAATTTGAAATCCATAAAATATTCATGGATTACTTGGAATATGAATAAAAATTTATATAAATAGGGCAATGAATAAATGAATATACAAATAAGACTTTAGTTCCCATTATTGGAGAAAGGATAAGAAAAAGTATATTGAGTATAATGATGCATGAGAACCATTGTTTTGGATTGTGAACAATTATGGGTGATCTAATGAATATATATTTATTATGAATGCCTAAATTATGTAAATATTAGACTTGGAGATTTATGTTTATATTATGAAAAATATTAAAATACTAAAAATTATAATTGGAACATATAATATAATTAGTAAATTTTTGTAACACCCCTTACCCTTCTACAGTATAGCCGAGCAAGATATGCCACACAGTTTGCCGGAGCACCATATCTTATTTTATTACAATTTACTCTTTTCTTAATTAATTTATTTATTTATTGATTTATCACAAAGTGAAATTTATGTCATTTAATTTATCTATAGAAATTTTGAATTAATTTAAGGTTTTGAAAATTTTACTGAAAATCCGACAGAGTGCCGGCTAAAAATGGAGAAAACAGCTCTTCGGAACCTATAGAAAACACTTCCAAAACTTTTCTCAACCCACAACTCCAAATAATCATCATTTCTCAATAAATTTCTCATCAAATTCTCAATAATTCCTCAATTTGTTATTCATTCATTTCATATCAAAATCATACTCAGATTTTGAAAAAATACTCAAATTTTATCTATAAACCAAATTTACAGATAATCACATTAATAAAAAATTACATTACAGAAGTTTTAAATATACATAATAAAATAAAAGTTTAATTATAAAGTTTACAAAATTACAAAATACAAAATGGGACCTAGTGTCCTACCAATGCACTATAGATTGAGAGGTGACTCTGACTCTATGTCTCTTCTTTTCTTTTCTACTCATTTTTAATTTAATTTTTAGCAATATTTATTCATATTTTATATCATAATAATTATTTATTTAACTGCACAAGTTGGCCAAAAATAATCTCTAAATACGAAACGACCAAAATGCCCTTCATTTGGCTTAACAGACTAAAATTTTTTGTACCAATCTAAAAATTTTTCTAAGCATTTTCTTGGCATTCTAATGCCATCGAAACCTCAATGACTCTTCTCTAGAGTCCCAAAACTTATTTCATGAATTTTCCACTGGGTTTAGGGCTTCTAGCTGTGAAAACAGCAAGTTCCCGTTAGGTCACCCATTGCTAGGGCACGGGCTCATTTAACTTAGTTGTATTTTATTTTTAAAATTTTTCCCTAATTTTTCTTGGCATTATTTGATTTATTTATGACTCCTCTCTCTAGTCTAAAAATTATTCCAAATGTTCTGGCTATCTTGACCGACACCGATCATCGAAATAGATGTACGGAATGGCTACAGTGAGGATGTTACAACTCTTCCCCTCTAATTTAAATTTCATCCTCGAAATTTACCTGATGCAAATAGTTGAGGGAACTGTTGCTTCATCGTCTCTTCACTTTCCCAAGTTGCCTCCTCAGTATTGTGGTGCCTCCAAAGTATTTTCACCTGTGGAATTTTCTTGTTCCTTAGTTCTTTCACTTCCTGAGCTAGGATTCGTATAGGTTCCTCTTCATATGTCAAGTCCAGTTGAATTTCAATCTCTTACATGGAGATGACATGTGAAGGGTCTGATGTGACACCCTTTACCCGTCTATAGTGTAGCCGAGCAAGATATGCCACACAGTGTGCTGGAGCACCAATTCACATTTCCATTACAATTTACCCTTTTTAATTCATTAATTTACAATTTTGATTAATCTGAATTTTTTCGCAAATTTTATAGAAAATCCGGCAGAGTGCTGGCTATAAATTGGAAAAATAGTTCTTCTGAACCTGTTTAAAAGACACTTCCAATAGAATTTTCAAATCTAGAACTCCATTATACACACATCTCAATTTAATCTCAAAATCTCAACACTACTTTCAGAATTTTTCTGTTCACATCATCACTTGAAGCACATTCATGAATATTTCTCAACATTTCATTTTTCAACGTAATATACAGAAAACTTCAATAACATGGAATTTCATATATTTACATTATCAAATAATTTCAAGAGTTTATAGTTACAATCTAAAACTAATACAAAATGCAAAATACAAAATGCCACCCAAAATCCTAATGTCCTACCAAGTGCACTGCAGATGTGAGATGACTCTGGACTCAGTATGTAGCTCTGAAAGTTCACCCGGTCTAATGTCTGTTGGGTTCCCCAACTATGTCTCAGGTACCTGCGCGTGGCAAAAGCGACACGCTAAGCAATTCATCTTAGTGGTGGCAATATAAAATAAAATAAGTAAAATAAAGTAAATATGCAGAATGTATGTTTACATTTTTGGTAGACTTAATTTCTGATATTTATTGTAGTATTATTCGATTAAAATTTGGTAAGATTTATTATCATTGCCCGAGTAACCCATACTAATCGACTGGACTGGATAAACGGGTAAATTGGCATTGGGTATTAAGCACCTCGGACCATCACACCATCGGTCACAATGTGTCTTCTGGTGTGCAACAGAACAGCTAATAAGCTGTAATAATTATCAGGGATAAAACTCGAATATAACAACTCAACCAACATAAACAAAGGCTATTATGTCACAGAATGGCACATGATGCCATAAAACACAGAATGGAATGAAGCCATATGCAGTACTGCTAACAGAACTCTATTGGCATGCCAAACTATCCAAACAAATCTTGCAAGGTGTACTAGGGCATGTTACACTCTTAAATTATATAATTCTTGAAATTCAAGTTTAGGTGTTACTATTTAATTCATTAGTCAACAAAAAAGTTGACTTTTACATGGACAATAGGTACATTGGTTTTAATACTCCCAACATACCACATTTTGCATTCTAAAATTGTTGGTATTGGTTGTCAATACCATTTCTAAGCTTAATGTTAATTGTTCAAAATTTTCAGATTTCAAGCTGTGTTTATTGTTCCATTAGTCATTCTTGCAGTGGGAATTTGGCAAAGTGGTCAACATGAAAGTTGTTCCTTATTTTGTCTAGTTACATTTCCTTTTTTGAATCACTCCATTTGGAGTTTTGTAGCTCAAGTTATGGCCTAAAAACCACAACTGGCCAGATTACAAATTTTCCAGATTTTCTGGACTGACCAAATCTATAGTATTTTGAGTAGTGATTGCAAGTCACTTTTTGAATATGTTATGGTTAAAATTTGGGTTAGATTTCTTCATGAAAGTTGTAGGCCTATATCTCAGCTTTTTTCTGGTAAAATGTCAGGTCAATTGAACCTTCCTACACTGAGTTATGACCAAATGACTAAATACTATTCATTTGGTCATTTTGCCCAGGCAGAATGCAGGTTACCCGGATTAGAGCAATCTTTAGGTCAACTTAGTTTGGTTTTATGAGCATGGTTTCTTCACCAAAGTTGTGCCATTATGTGTCTAGTTTTATGTCCAATTGGCCTTGAACCAATTGAACCTCTACAACTCTAGTTATTACTACCCAAACCTACTGGACTCATGCCCAGTCCTGTAGGTCACCAAGGGTAGCCACACTAAACTCAATTCCCACTGCACAAACCACTTCATTTTTGATTCACACATAGCCAAATGTTCAATAATTGACCATTAAAACTCTCTTTCACCAAATACATGAACAAGTCTCAATTTCATGCTCAAACTCTAGCTCAACCATCTCAAAACTTGTTTTCACTTACCTTTCACTATCCTAACCAATAGATTAATGTTAAGGGTAGCCACTATACCATTTTAATTCTAAGAATTCTTTAAAACCCTACCAAGTTCAAGGCTACTGGAATTTTAAGCAAGACATACGCATGATGTTTACTTAATTTTCTTGCAAATTTGCATCAATTACCACTCCTTCAACATGAATTGAAAGATAAAAATCAAGTTTAGTCACTAACCTCTAATGGAGTGAAATTCAAACTTGCTAGGGTTCTTCTTTTTCACTTCTTTTTGCTCCCAAAAGATTCACCAAGATGAAAGAACAAGTTTTTGTGTTGGGAAACTTAGGTTTTAATGGGTGAGAACCAAGAAAATCAAGCTTTGGTTAGCTTGAAAATGGTGGACAAGGCAAGGGAGGTGGTTGGGCTTGGAGAAGGAGATAAGGGCAGATGGCTTTTTGAAATTTTGACTTCTTATTTCTCTTTTTAATGTATTTTTAATGTATTTAGTGATTTTTGATTGGCCAAAGCATATTTATTATCCGAATGTAAACCTTGGGTCTCGATCAGATATGATGGAAAGTGGGATTCTATGCAGTCTAACTATCTCACTGATATATAATTCTGCTAGCTTCTCCAGTGAGTAGTCAGTTCTAACTGGCAGAAAATGTGCTGACTTCATCAATCTATCCACTATCACCCACACTGCATCATGCTTCTTTTGGGTGAGAGGTAGACCACTAACAAAATCCATAGTGACCCGGTCCCATTTCCATTCAGGTATGCTTATAGGCTGTAGCAATCCTGATGGAACTTGATATTCTGCTTTAACTTGCTAACATGTCAAACACTTAGTCACATAGTCAGCTATATCTTTCTTCATACCAGGCCACCAATAATAAGGCTTCAAATCATTATATATTTTTGTGCTTCTCGGGTGCATAGCATAAACACTAGTGTGTGCTTCTTTTAGAATACTAGTCTTTAGTTCCCCATCATCTGGTACACACACTCTTCCTCTGTAATACAGACACCCATCTGTTTTCACCTCATAATCAGTTTCCTTTCCCTCTGGAATTTTATCCACAATGGCCATTATTTTTTCATCTACCTTATGCCCATCTTGTATCTGCTATAGGAGGTTTGGCCTTACTTGTAACTCAGCCAAAATAACTCCATCCTGAGCTAAGGACAGACAGGCATTTAGTGATCTTAAAGCTGTGATGGATTTTCTGCTCAAGGCATCAGCAACTACATTTGCCTTCCTAGGATGATAATCTATCACTCAATCATAGTCCTTTAGGAACTCAATCCATCACCTCTGTCTAAGATTGAGCTCCTTCTGGGTTGGCAAATATTTTAGACTCTTGTGGTCTGTATAGATGTAGCATTTTTTATCATATAAATAATGCCTCCATATCTTTAATGCGAAGATAATTGCTGCTAACTCCAAGTCATGAGTAGGGTAGTTCGGTTCATGTGGCCTTAACTTGAAGCATAGGCAACCACTTTCCCCTCTTGCATCAATACACACCCTAGCCCATTATGCGAGGCATCACTGTAGACCACAAAAGTCTTTTCCCGACACTGGCTGTGTTAACACTGGTGCTTCTATCAACATAGCCTTCAGCCTCTCAAAACTGGCTTGCCACTTGTAGTTCCAGCCAAATTTCACATTCTTATGCAACAACTTAGTCATTGGAGCAGCTAGAAGAGAAAACCCCTTCACAAATCTTCTGTAATACCCAGCTAGCCCCAAAAAACTTCTGACCTCAGATGTATTTCTAGGAGGCTTCCATTCCATCACTGCTTCTATCTTTTTAGGATCCACTCTAATCCCCTTAGCTAATACTATGTGTCCAAGGAAAGAGATTTCACTCATCCAGAAGTCACACTTGGACAACTTAGCATACAACTTCTTTTCTCGCAGGGTTTGTAGAATAATTCTAAAATGTTCATCATGTTCTTCCCTGGTCTTAGAATACACCAGAATATCATCAATAAAGACCACTACAAACCGATCTAAATATGGATGGAAGATACAGTTCATAAGGTCCATAAATGCTGCTGGTGCATTTGTTAACTCAAATGGCATCACTAGAAATTCATAATGCCCATACCGGGTTCTGAATGCAGTTTTTGACACATCTGCATCATTTACCCTTAATTGATGATACCTTGATCTGAGATCAATTTTGAAAATACACCGACTCCCTTCAACTGATCAAACAGAGCATCAATTCTGGGCAACAGATATTTATTCTTCACAGTTACTTTGTTCAACTGCCAGTAATCAATACACAATCTCAAGGTTCCATCCTTCTTCTTCATAAATAGTACCGGAGCTCCCCATGGTGACACACTGGGGCGTATGAACCCCTTATCAAGTAACTCCTACAACTAAATTTTCAACTCCCTCAATTCAGTGGGTGCCATCCTATAAGGAGCAATAGAAATTAGTGTTGTACCCGGCATTACCTCAATAGCAAACTCGACTTCCCTTTCGGGTGGTAAACTAGGCAATTCTTCAGGAAACACATTTGGGAAGTCTCTTACTATGGGTATATCACACAGATTCGGCTTAGCCTGCCTAGTATCAACCACGTGTGCCAGGTAAGCTTCACAGCCTTTTCTCATTAATCTTCTTGCAACTGTGGCTGAGATAACATTGGACAGGAAACCTTTCCTTTCACCCATAATAGTGATCTCATTGCCCTCAGAAGTTTTCATTGAAATCCTCTTCAATTTACAATCAACTATTGCCTGATGACGTGACAATCAGTCCATTCCCAAAATCACGTCAAACTCGTGGAAGGGCAATTCAATTAGGTCTACCAAGAATTCATACCCCTGAATCCTCAACGGGCAACCTTTGTATACTTTATTCACTACCACACTGTAGCCTAGTGGATTTGTGACCAGAATATCTTGATCACTCTCCTCTATCGAAACTCCCCTCTCTACGGGTAGTTTGATGCAGATGTAGGAATGAGTGGATCCTGGATCCACCAATGCATGCACAGAAGTGTTGTAGAGAGAGAATGTACCCCTAATGATGTCCGGGGCATCCTGCTCCTCCTGAGCTCTGATGGCATAGGCTCTGGCAGGTACTCTAGCCTCTAGCCTCTCAGCTGACTCAGATGCAGGCCTCAGTGATGGACCAGCTGCCTCAGATTTACCAGGCTTCCTACCCCTTGTGGTGCAGGAGCAGGTCTGTCAGCTTGTGTTGGAGCAGCTGTAGTAGTCCTCTTCGAACAATTCTTGATCTGATGTTCTATAGATCCACAACGTAAGCATGCACCCATCACTCGCCAACAGTCCTCCTTATGCCACTTCTGGTAGTATGGACAGGCAGAAGATGCTGGGGCTGGTCCCCCGAACACCATCCTTGGAGAGCTGCCCACTGATGGTGTGGACTGGCCTCTCCTAGGTGTGAACTATGGTCTGGGCCCCTGGGACTGACCCTGACCTTGTGGTTGTCCTAAACCCTGAGCAGGAGGACCTTTACTCTTCTTACTGGGACTAGAGAATGAACTAGATTGACCTGGACCCCTCTTCTGCTATCTTCCCCTTCTAGTTTGCTCATTTATTCGGACCCTTTCTACTTTCGATGTAGCATCTACTAATTTGGCAAAATTTGTGATCTCTAATGCCGTTATCATAACTTTGATATTGTCATTGAGCCCTTCTTCGAACCTTCTGCACCTCTCTACCTCTGTAGGGACTATCTCCCTCCCATACCAGCTCAGTCTGATGAATTCTCGCTCATACTCTACTACTGATAGTTGCCTCTGTCTCAGTCTGATAAATTCTCTTCTTCTCTCTTCTAAATATGCTTTACTGACATATTTCTTCCTGAACTCTGTGAGGAAGAATTCCTAGGTGATCCGTTCCAGTCGTACCTTACTGGTTACTGTGTCTCACCACTGATATGCATCATCCTGTAGTAGGGATACAACACCCTCCAGGTTCTGCTCGGGGGTGCAATTAAGCTATTTCAGCACTCTGATTTTTCTATCCAACCAGTTTTCTGCTGTCATGGGATCATCCTCCCTCTTCCCCAAGAAATCCACAGCCCCATGTTTTCACAGCTTCTCCAGATGGGACTTCTATGGTGCTGGTGGAGTTTGTGGCTGTGGTTGTGGTGGTGGAATTGCCCCCATCATTTACCGGTAAAACTCGGTCATTTATTGAAATAGTGCAAACTAAGGTTGGGCAGGTGCCTCAACTGCTGGTGGAGCAGATTCTCCCCTGCCTCCAGATTCAGCCCTAGGTGGAGCACAACTCTCCGCCTCTTCATCAACTGCTCTTTGAGAAACAGGATCCATATCCTCATCAAAATAAGAAAACAAACAGATCTGCATCAGTGTCACCTCAACACTTACAAATGCAATGCAATGGTATGCACTCTATCTAGGCCAAGAAATGCCTAAATCGATGCTCTAATACCACTAAATGTGACACCCCTTACCCGTCTATAATGTAGCCAAGCAAGATATGCCGCACAGTGTGCCGAAGCACCAATTCACATTTCCATTACAATTTACCCTTTTTAATTCATTAATTTACAATTTTGATTAATATGAATTTTTCCATAAATTTTATAGAAAATCTGGCAGAGTGTCGGCTATAAATTGGAAAAACAGTTCTTCTGAACCTGTTTAAAAGACACTTCCAATAGAATTTTCAAATCCAGAACTCCATTATACACACATCTCAATTTAATCTCAAAATCTCAACACTATTTTCAGAATTTTTCTGTTCACAACATCACTTGAAGCACATTCATGAATATTTCTCAACATTTCATTTTTCAACATAATATACATAAAACTTCAATAACATGGAATTTCATATATTTACATTATCAAATAATTTCAAGAGTTTATAGTTACAATCCAAAACTAATACAAAATGCAAAATACAAAATGCCACCCAAAATCCTAATGTCCTACCAAGTGCACTGCAGATGTGAGGTGACTCTAGACTCAGTATGCAGCTCTGAAAGTTCACCCGGTCTGATGTCTGCTGGGCTCCCCAGCTATGTCTCCAGTACCTGCGCGTGGCAAAAGCGATGAGCTAAGCAATTCTGCTTAGTGGTGACAATATAAAATAAAATAACTAAAATAAAGTAAATATGCAGAATGTATGTTTACATTTTTGGTAGACTTAATTTCTGATATTTATTATAGTATTATTAGATTAAAATTTGATATGATTTATTATTATTGCCCGAGTAACCCATACTAGTCGACTGGACTAGATAAACGGGTAAATTGGTACTGGGTGCTAAGTACTTTGAACCATCACACCATCGGTCACATTGTGTCTCTTGGTGTGCAACAAAACAACTAATAAGCTGTAATAATTATCAGGGATAAAACCCGAATATAACAAAACCTGAATATAACAACTCAACCAACATAGCCAAAGGCTATTATGTCACAGAATGGCAAGTGAGACCATAAAACACAAAATGGCATGAAGCCATATGCAGTACTACTAACAGAACCCTATTGGCATACCAACCTATCCAAACCAATTTTGCTAGGTGTAATAGGGCATGTTACACTCTTAAATTATACAATTCTTGAAATTCAAGTTTAGATTCAATTCAGTAGTCAACAAAAATGTTGAATTTTACATGGACAATAGGTACATTGGTTTTAATACTCCCAACATACCACATTTCACATTCTAAAATTGTTGGTATTGGTTGCTAATACCATTTCTAAGCTTAATGTTAATTGTTCAAAATTTTCAGATTTCAAGCTGTGTTTACTGTTCCATTAGTCATTTTTGTAGTGGGAATTTGGCAAAGTGGTCAACATGAAAGTTGTTCCTTATTTTGTCTAGTTACATTTCCTTTTTTGAATCACTCCATTTGGTGTTTTGTAGCTCAAGTTATGGCCTAAAAACCACAACTAGCCGGATTACAAATTTTCCAGATTTTCTGGACTGACCAAATATATAGTATTTTGAGCAGTGACTGCAAGTCACTTTTTGAATATGTTATGATCATAATTTGGGTTATGTTTCTTAATGAATGTTGTAGGTCTATATCTCAGCTTATTGCTGGTAAAATTTCAGGTCAATTGGACCTTCCTACACTGAGTTATGACCAAATGACTAAATACTGTTCATTTGGTCATTTTGCCTAGGCAGAATGCAGGTTACCCGGATTAGAGCAATCTTTAGGTCAACTTGGTTTGGTTTTATGGGCATGGTTTCTTCACCAAAGTTGTGCCATTATGTGTCTAGTTTCATGTCCAATTAGCCTTGCACCAATTGAACATCTACAACTCCAGTTATTGCTACCCAAACCTACTGGACTCATGCCCAGTTTTGTAGGTCACCAAGGGCAGCCACACTAAACTGAATTCCCACTACACAAACCACTTCTTTTTTTATTCACACACAGCAAAATGGTCAATAATTGACCATTAAAACTCTCTTTCACCAAATACATGAATAAGTCTCAATTTCATGCTGAAACCCTAGCTCAACCATCTCCAAACTTGCATTCACTTACCTTTCACTATCCTAACTAATAGATTAATGTTAAGGGCAGCCACTATACCATTTTAATTCTAAGAATTCTTCAAAACCCTACCAAGTTCAAGGCTTCTGGAATTTTAAGCAAGACATACACATGATGTTTACTTAATTTTCTTGCAAATTTGCATCAATTACCACTCCTTCAACATGAATTGAAAGATAAAAATCAAGTTTAGTCACTAACCTCTAATGGAGTGAAATTCAAACTTGCTAGGGTTCCTCTTTTTCACTTCTTTTTGCTTCCAAAAGATTCACCAAGATGAAAAAACAAGTTTTTGTGTTGGGAAACTTAGGTTTTAATGGGTGAGAACTAAGAAAATCAAGCTTTGGTTAGCTTAAAAACAGTCGACAAAGCAAGGGAGGTGGTTAGGCTTGGAGAAGGAGATAAGGGCATATGGCTTTTTGAAATTTTGACTTCTTATTTCTCTTTTTAATGTATTTAGAGATTTTTGATTGGCCAAAGCATATTTATTATCTCATGCTTACATAATGCTTATGTAATAAAGCTAAATTACTTCCATTTTCTTTTCTTTCTTTTCCTATTCATTTTTAAATAATTTTTCATCAATATTTATTTATATTTTATGTCATATAATTCACTTACATAAATGGACAAGTTGGTCAAAAATCATCTCTGAAGACGAAATGACCAAAATGCCCTCTGTTTGGCTTAACGAGCCAAAATTGTGTATACCAATAGAAAAACTTTTTGAAGTATTGTCTTGGCATTCTAATGCCATAGGAACCTCAATAACCCTTCTCTGGAGTCCCAAAAATTATTTTATAAATTTTCCCTTAAATCTAGGTTTGTTAACGGCCTTCACCGTCACTTCCCCTTCGGATTACTCATCATTGGGGTTTCGGCTCGTTTAACCTTAGTGTATTTCATTCCTACAAAATTTCCTTGATTTTTATGAGCATTATTTAGTTTCTTTATAACTCCCCACTTTATTCTAATTATAATTTCAAACATTCTAGCTGCCCGGACTGACATTAGTCACCGAAATAGTAGACTATACGGACTAGCTAAAGTGAGGATGTTACATCTGATCTGTATCTTCTCAGCATAGATGCATGAAACACTTTGTGGATCTTATCCAGCTCTGATGGTAAAGCTAGTCTGTAGGCCACTGGTCCCACATGTTCAATGACTTCATATGGGCCAATGAACCTAGGGCTCAACTTACCCTTTCTTCCAAACCTCAGTACCTTCTTCCACGGTGACACCTTGAGAAACACTTTGTCACCAACTGCATATTCTATCTCTTTTCTCTTCAAATTGGCATAGGATTTCTGTTGTCTGAGGCAACCTTCAAATTAGCTTTTATCAGTTTAACCTTATTCTCATTCTGTTTTACCAAGTCTGGCCCTATCATCTTGTCTTCACCTAATTCAGTCCAACACATTGGGGTTCTGCACTTCCTCCCATACAGTGCCTCACATAGAGCCATTTGGATGCTAGCTTGATAGCTATTATTGGAATAGTCTTATTAAATATTTATAATTTCATTAATTCATATTATTTTCATGCTTAACAATTTATTCTAATTCATTTCATCTCATATGCCTAGTTATTTTATGGACCTTTCTTTAGGTCCAGATTTGATATCTCAACTTTACCTAATAATTTAGTCAAGATGTGGCCATTGTTTGGCCATACATCCTTCATGGGAGTTGTTCCTATATGCGTTATCTTTTTTTTCCCTTTTGAATCATGTTATTTGAAGTTTTAGAACTCAAGTTATGGTCAAATAACCATAACTAGTTCACTGTCTCTTTATAGGTCTAGAATCAGGCAGATTCTAGAGTTTGTTTTGGTCTAATTAATTGGACCTATTACAGTCATTTTTGGCCTTAAGGTTCTCCATAGAAGTTGTTACTATATGTCTTATAGTCTCTCAAAAATTTTAATTAAAATTTTTTAAGGTTTTTAGAATTAATTATAGCCAAATCACTAGCCTAGACTCATATTCTCTGTGTCTTCAGGGTCCATGTTTAGGTTAGTATCTTTGACTTTCATTTCAGGGTTCTTACATTCACCATTTGAGGCAAGCCTCTAAATCAAATTTGGAGCCCTATTTCTTAGGTTTCCAGAACAGTTGGGCGCTTCCCAATTAGAGTTTTCTAGTGGGAGATATGACTTAAAGACTATTCTGGGGTCAAGTGTAGTTTAATCAAATTCCAGGTTTTGATATGCAAAATTTTTCTAACCATTTGACCTAGTTTTTTAGGTTCTGGGTTCTAATCAAAAGACCAATATTGTAGACCTATGTAATATAAAATTTTTTCCATTAGTTTCATTGCATTTGGATTTTTATAGACCAAGTTATGGCTATTTTACCAAAACTGGCCGAGTGGTCTATGTCCAGGAAATTCTGGGCATAATTGATTCTGGTCAGTTTGGTTACCTAACTTAGGTCAATAATTTCATTTGGTTAGAGGCATTTCTTGTAACACCCCTATGTTCGGTAGTGCATTCTTTGTTTCAGTGACCAGTATTTGTCCGAACAGCTAGGATGCTTGGAATTATATTTAAATATTAGTGTGGAGATATAAGGTAGTGAAATACAAGAAAAGAAAATATAAGAAAAAAAAGAAAAAATAATAGCAATGAAATGAAACTAAGTTAAACGAGCCAGCACCGCAGCGATGGGTGACTGCACGGGGAAGTTACGGCACAGGCAATAGCCGACCCCAGGACTGTAGGGAACCCTTCGAATTTAGTTTTGAGATATAATTAAGGACTTATTAAAGTATAAATGTCATTAGAAATATGAAAGAAAAATTAATTAATTAGTACAAAGAAAAATAAGAAATCGAGAAAACGACAAAACTCGGTGTTACTGAAAAATCGGGAATACAATCCGAATATGGGCATTGTGGTATTTGACACTTAAAGTTGACTTTTGACCTAAATGTCAATGAAAAATAAATTGTATTACATTTGGGAAAATCAAATGAAAAATGGAATAAAAGATAAAATGTAAATTAAGAGAAATTAAGGTTAAAATTGCAATTTTTGAAACCTTAGATTATAATATCATTAATCTAGGTTTAGTGCAGCACTAAGTGGATACATTAATACTTAAAATGAGGGCAGAATCTTCCACTCACTTCATCATCCTCACCAAGCTCTCCCATGGCCGAAAATGGTGTCCCAACTTTCCTCCATTGAAACCACCCATGCAAGCTTGAGATCACCTTAGTTCAAGCTAAATTCTTGAACTTCCTTCATTAATCTTTGCCTACACGCCTTGGGCAGCAATAAGGGAGCAAGAAAGATAAGTTTTGGTGGAGTTTTGAAGAATTCCAAAAGAGATAAGTGGTTATTTTCAATTCTTGTTTAATTAAAAGTGTAACTAAGGTTGTGGGTAGTTGAATTATGGAAGAATTTTTGAGGTTTGATGAATTATTGGTGATGGAGCATTTTGGTAGCCATGGAACATCAACATGTACAGCTTGTCTTTGCATGTAAATGGTTGTTGAGATCTTAAATTAAGTGTTTAAATGTATTGGAGTTGGTTTTCATGTATAAAGTTTGATTTCTAAGCTTGAAAAGTAAAAATGGAAGTTGATGTGTATGTGTAATTTTTGGGCAGCCTCAAAATGGAAATTGGTAAGGTTCAAATTCATGAAATATTGTTGAAATATTGTACAAAAGAATGGCAGCATATATGTGTGTGGAATAGTAGTGATAGGTATGTAATTTGATGATGGAAGTTTGTGTGATAATTAGAAGTATTTATGTGTATATATTATTGGGATTGAACTTGTGAATTGTGACTGCATTTGGTGTATTTTGGAAGTGGTTATATTCTGTCCAAGTTGAACTATAATGTAGAGAATTGAATGGTTTTGGTTAGTGCCAAATGCAGAATGGTATGGAGAAGTGAGGAGGTAGTTGGTGAATGTGTTTTGGTTTGGTGTTTGGAAAGCATGTAGAAGGTAGTGTGCAAATGGACCTATAACCCTAAGTGTGTGACTCCAGTTGGTATGAGGCCAACTGAATGTGAAACTAGGCACAAAATGTGCCAACTTTCTTGAAGAAAGCCTACCCAAATTCTGTCCAGAAAGTAACTTGAAAAATAATCAAATCCGGATTAGTGACTTGAAAGCCTGAAAATTTACCATTTGGGCAGCAGTTAGTGTTTTGACAATAACTTACTCAAAACAGGTCCAAATGATCTGAAATTTTTACTATGAATAGCTTAGACATAGATATACAATTCTAATGAAAACACCAAAGCTCATAAATAGCCAGAACAAAGCCAAATAGCTTGCACAATTTCAGGTACCAAAACTGGCCAAACCAAAAGTGACCTAAAAGTGACCTAAGCCTATCATTTTAGTGCATTCTGTCCAGCATTGGTAAATTGACCATATCTTGGTCTACACAACTCAGAATGATCTAAAATTTTGCCGCGCGTGCAATAAGACATAGACCTACAAGTTTTTAGTTTGGACCGAAACCAAAAAACCAAGGAAACTAGGTCGTCCGGCTAGGTCAAAATAGTACACCAAAATCTGATAAATTGCAATAAAATGCAATACACTTGGAAATGAAATTAGTAACATATACCAACACTAAAGGGCTATAAAAAGTGATATATTGGTAACATTAGAATTGACTCACTTAGAGTGCATTAAGGGTCAATATTATAGGTTGACTAATGAAATGAATTGAAGGGAATAGTATCAAGAAAATTTAAATATTGGATTTTATTGTTAGAAATAAATTCATTAAGTACTAAAACACTTTAAATTGTGTGCTTCAGTTGCAAAGGATATTGAGAAGCATAAGGAATACTGAGTCAGGGCCAAGGGGCATATATCAGAGGTCTGTGCACAATACTTTTTATATTCACTGCTTTTACCATAAAATTTATTTGGAAAAATGAGTTATGAATAGTTTTTTATTGTTTTGGCTTTGGGAATATTATTTGGAAGTTATTGTGTTGCCTACTTTGCAAATGGAAATTTTGATATAAAATGTGATTTGTGGTTTGTATGAAATATAATGATTTGGAATTGTTTTGATTCATACTTGGCATGACAATGTTACTATGTTCCTCCTCCATTTATGGGGTGAGTGTGATTATATTCCTCCCTCTTTGACTTGCTAGTCTGAGGTGAGTGTGGATGAGTACTCATTATCTAGCTAGCTTCCTCTCTCATTGATTTCAATTATTGAGGTGAGTGTGCCTTGTTGTGATGTACAAACGGCATGTTCGGAAAAGTTTGTGTCATGACCTAATTTGTGTTATTGATTAGCAACACTGTATTATTCAATTGTTTGATCAAATTTGTGTTATATCAGCTTTGAAAATCATGACATGAAATTGCGAATTATTCAGATTGTAAATTGTCAATAAAAGTTTTACATATTGCTTTTTAAATTGTTATTGTGCACCACTGAGTAAATTTTACTCAATGATAGCTTTTTCATTGCTGTCACAGGTAGACAGACGGACAGAATAGTAGAGTAGGCTGCTTGTACCACATTTTCAGATTTCGCCGGGTATATCGAGTATACCATATTGCCTAGTTTTTGTTGTAATGTATGTGCACTGTATGTATATATTGTACTTGGTCTTGAGCAGTTGTAAACTAAAATTATAAATTATTTTGGCCTGTAAAAATATTGTGATATATTTATCTTATCTCAGTTTTTGAAAACATTAGAAAATTATTGTTGAATTGAGTTGACAATTGTTAAGGAATTTATTGTATTGAACAAATCATTGGAAGTGCTTTTTACAAGTTTTTGAAGAACTGTTTTATTCAAAATACAGATGGCACTCTGCCAAAATTTTCACAGAAATTATTAATACTTTAAATTTGTTATTTAGTTTCACTTCAGTAAAAGAAAATTTTTAACACCTGTCAATAATGCTCAACACTGTAAAATGAAGTAAGAAAAGTTTTAAAATCCCTTGGAGTGTATTTAATGGGTTATCAATAGACGACGTTGGTAATTCATTAGGTATACTATGGGATCATGTTATGCCTTACGAAGGGGTAGGGTGTGACATTTCTGGGCTTGGTGTTCTCAAAGAAAGTTGTAGTCCTATGTATAATTTTTCCAATGGTATAAAATTCAGGTCATTTGGACCTGTCTAGAAGGAGTTATGGCCAAATGAACATGTATTCATTTAGTCATTTTTCTGGGTTCAGTGTTTGGATATCCTGATTGAGGCAGTAAATTGACCAAGATTTTTACAGAATTTGGGTAGGGTTTCTTCATGAAAATTAGGGTATTTTGAGTCTAGTTTCACCTCCAATTGGCCTCACACCAATTGGAATCACTCAACTTCATTTATAATTCAAAAAAGACACTGGACTCATAGGTCTAAATTTTCTGCATAAGAGAAGCACTCCTAATATTCCATCCTCCTTACTCCCAACTACAATTTATCATTCATAACACTTCAAATGATTAACACACAGTCTTAACAAGATCAATCTCAAGCCATAACACCAAGGTACCAATATTAATTCAAACCCTTACTCAAAATTTCTCAAATATTCAAATCCTACTTCACACACATCAATTTATAATCACCATCAAACCCACCCATAAAAATCTTTAATTACATCAAAACTCATCAAACACTTTCCTAATTAATGGTTGCCAAAAACGAAAGTGGCTCATACATGGATATTTTATTTCAATTCTTTCAAATTCTAAGTCAATTCATGCTTCCAACATGAAATCTAAAGAGAAATTAAAGAATAGTAGCACTAACCTTTTTTAGCAGAATTTTTCCAAGCTTAAACTTCACTTTCTTTCTTTTTCTAGGCTGCCAAACACTTTCCCAAGAGGTGTAAATAGGTTTTAATGCAGGGAGTCTAGGGTTTAGTGGTGAGAATTCATGGGAATGGAAGAGAGAGATGAAACAACACTCATGGAGGTTGAGAGAAAAGTATGCCGGCTGGTTGAAGATGAAGTTGTTTTATTTTTGTCTCAATTTATCCATTTTTATTTGATTTATAATGGCTTGTTGAGTTGTGATTGGTGGAGGGCATTTTATTAACATCACGGTGATGTCATAAGTCCCATTTAATTCATTTTTTTTTCTTTTCTACTCATTTTCAATTTAATTTTTAGCAATATTTATTCACATTTTATATCTTATAATTTATTTACTAAATTGGGCAAGTTGGTCAAAAATCATCTTTCAAGGCGAAATGACCAAAATGCCCTCCGTTTGGCTTAAGGAGCCAAAACTGTCTGTACCAATCTTAAAAATTCTCCTAACCTTTTCTTGGCATTCTAAAGCTACTTAGGGCACTGTAACTCTTCTCTGACATCCCAAAAATTATTTCATAAGGTTTCCCTTTAGTTATAGGGTCGACAACTGTCTTTACAGTCGCTTTCCGTTGGGTCACCCATCGCCGGGGTACCGGCTCATTTAAATTTATTGCATTTCATTTCTAAAATTTTTCCTTAATTTTTCTTGGTCTTTATTCAGTCAATTTATGCTTCCTCATTCTAGTTTAAGTGTAGTTCTAGACATTTTAGCTATCCGAACAGACGTTAGTCGTCAGAACAGTAGAATGTACGGACTACCTAATGTGAGGGCGTTATAATTCTCCCCCTTTAATAAAAAATTTCATCCTCAAAATTTACTCAGTGTAAATATTCGAAGAGCTGCTAGCTCCTTATTTCTTCTCCTTACCAGAGAAAATAGATCTGCATTAGTATCACCTCGACTCATATGAATGCAATGCATGTTATGCACACGATCTTATTCTATCTAACGATGCCTATGAATGCCTAAACCTTTGCTCTGATACCAATAAATATAATATTCCTTACCTGGTCTACAGTGTAGCCAAGCAAAGTGTGCTACATTCGGTACCGGAGTACCCTATTCTGTCATGTCGTGTACAATATTAATTCAATTATATTATCCTACATGTAAATTTTTTTTATCCCATTTTATTACATCATTTCTCATGTCAATTATTCATGTACCATATCATACCATTACTCATAAAATTTTCAAATAAAATAAACTTGTATTTCATTCATATAACATTACTTACAATAATGTACAATTTTATATACAATGTAAAATTCAGTTACATATCTCAATCTAATTTATTACATACAAAAACCAAAATACAAAATCTAACTATACATGAGCCTACCAAAAATATCTGATGAGGTGACAACCCACACTATAGCAGATACGGTCCAAGTCTTGTCTAGGCACTACTACTGCTACTGCTCTCCAGTACCAACGTGTGGTAAGAACCAACGCGCTAAGCATAACGCTTAGTGGTGCATAAATAAGGAAAAATAACTAAACAATTTAAAATAATTATTTCACGTATAACCTTATACATAAATATCAATTTTCATGTATTTAAAGTATTTTACATATTTTTCTAGAACTTTGGAAGCACTTAAGTCAATAGGGATCTTTTCTGTGCTTGTATCTCATATTCAGTCTTATAAAATTTATATTAATGGCCATCTCATGTATGTGCATATACCTTATCTTCAGTCATATAAAATTCATATAAATGATTTTCTCATGTACTTATTTATATTTAAGGCTTATTGCTTTTATCTGTGCCCAAGTAACTTATAACAAGCTATAAAGACTGGATACACGGGAGTTTACTAGTCAGACATCCGTATGTCTACACAGTATACAACGGTCATATCAGGCACAAGGCCAGTGGGCAGGCATAAGCCAGTAATAATAAAAATTAGCACTATGGCCATCGGGCAGGCATAAAGCCAGTAGAACAATCATCTTAGATATATGTTATCTGTCAATGATTATCTTGTTGGCAGTACTGCAATATGTAGTCCCTAATTGGTATGCTAATCTATCTATGGTATATAAATGAGTCTAGGCATACTTTGGGCAGAATAGTATTATTAAATATTTATAATTTCATTAATTCATGTTATTTTTATGCTTAACAATTTGTTCTAATTCATTTCATCTCATATGCCTAGTTATTTTATGGACCTTTCTTTATGTCCAGATTTGATATCTCAAATTTACCTAACAATTTAGTCAAGATGTGGCCACTGTTTGGCCATACATCCTTCATGGGAGTTGTTCCTCTATGTGTTATCTTTATTTTTCCTTTTCAATCATGTTTTTGAAGTTTTAGAACTCAAGTTATGGTCAAATAACCATAACTGGTTCACTATCTCTTTCTAGGTCTAGAATTAGGCAGATTTTGGAGTCTATCTTAGTCTAATTAATTGGACCTGTTACAGTCATTTTTAGGCTTAAGGTTTTTCATAGAAGTTATTACCCTATGTCTTATAGTCCCTTGGAAATTTTAATTACAATTTTTCAAGGTTTTTTGAATTAATTATAGCCAAATCACTAGCCTGGACTCATGTGCCCTATGTCTTCATGGTCTATGATCAGGTCAATAGATTTTACTTTCATTTCAGGGTTCTTACATTCCAAATTTGAGGCAAGTCTCTAAATCAAAGTTGGAGCCCTATACCTTAGGTTTCAAGAACAGTTGGGCTCTTCCTAATTAGAGTTTCCTAGTGGGAGATATGACTTAAAGACTTTTCTGGCATTAAGTGTAGTTTGATCAAATTCCAAGTTTTGATATGCTAAATTTTTCTAACCATTTGACCTAGTTTCTTTGGGTTCTGGGTTCTGGTCAAAAGCCCAATATAGTACACCTATGTAATATAAAAATTTTGCCATTGGTTTCATTGCATTTGGATTTTTATAGACCAAGTTATGGCCATTGTACTAAAACTGGTCTAGTGGTCTATGTCCAGGAAATTCCGGGCAGAATTGATTCTGGTCAGTTTCGTTACCTCAATTAGGTCAGTAATTTCATTTGGTTAGAGGCATTTCTGGCCTTGGTGTTCTCAATGAAAGTTGTAGTTCTATGTCTAATTTTTCTAATGGTATAAAATTCAGGTCATTTGGACCTGTCTAGAAGGAGTTATGGCTAAATGAACATGTACTATTCATTTGGCCATTTTTCTAGGTTCAGTGTTTTGATATCCTGACTGGGACAGTAAATTGACCAAGATTTTGACAGAATTTGAGTAGGGTTTCTTCATGAAAAAATGGGGTATTTTGAGTTTAGTTTCACCTCCATTGGCCTCACACCAATTGGAGTCACACAACTTCAGTTATAACTCAAACAAGACACTAGACTAATAGGTCCAAATTTCCTTCATAAGAGAAGCATTCCCAATATTCCATCCTCCTTACTCCCAACTACAATTTATCATTCATAACACTTCAAATGATCAACAAACAGTCTCAATAAGATCAATCTCAAGACATAATACCAAGGTACCAAAATTAATTCAAACCCTAACTCAAAATTTCTCAAATATTTATATCCTACTTCACACACATCATTTTATGTTCAAAGTCTTATAATCACCATCAAACCCACCTATAAACATCTTTAATTACATAAAAACTCATCAAACAATTTCCTAATTCATGGTTGCCAAAAATGAAAGTGGCTCATACATGGATATTTTTTTTCAATTCTTTGAAATTCTAAGTTAATTCATGCTTCTAACATGAAATCTAAAGAGAAATTAAAGAATAGTAGCACTAAACTTTTTGAGCAAAATTTTCCCAAGCTTAAACTTCACTTTCTTTCTTTTTCTAGGCTGCCAAACACTTTCCTAAGAGGTGTAAATAGGTTTTAATGAAGGAAGTCTAGGGTTTAGTGGTGAGAATTCATGGGAATGGAAGAGAGAGATGAAACAACACTCATGGAGGTTGAGAGAAAAGTATGACGGCTGGTTGAAGATGAAGAAGGCAGATTTGTGTTTTTATTTTTGTCTCAATTTATCCATTTTTATTTGATTTATAATGGCTTATTGAGTTGTGATTGGTGGGGGGCATTTTAATGATATCATAATTTGTTTTTTTATTTTTTGTCTAAATTTATCCATTTTTATTTAATTTATAATGGCTTGTTGAGTTGTGATTGATGGAGGGCATTTTAATGACATCATGGTGATGTCATAAGTCCCATTTAAATTATTTTCTTTTCTTTTTTTTTTCTACTCATTTTCAATTTAATTTTTAGCAATATTTATTTACATTTTATGTCATAAAATTTATTTACTCAATTGTACAAGTTGATCAAAAAATATCTCTGAAGGCGAAATGACCAAAATGCCCTCCATTTAGCTTAAGGAGCCAAAACTGTCTGTACCGATCTTAAAAATTCTCCTAATCTTTTCTTGGCATTCTAATGCTATCTAGGGCACCGTAACTCTTCTCTGACATCCTAGAAATTATGTCACAGGGTTCCCCTCGGGTTATAGGGTCGACAACTGTCTTTACAGTTGCTTTCCATTAGATCACCCATTGCCGGGGTACTAACTCATTTAACTTTATTGTATTTTATTTCTAAAATTTTTTCCTAATTTTTATTGGTCTTAATTCAGTCAATTTATGATTTCTTACTCTAGTTTGAGTGTAGTTCCAGACATCCTAGTCATTCGTACAGATGTTAGTCGACAGAACAGTAGAATGTACGGACTACTTAAAGTGAGGGCATTACAGATACCTTAAATTTGAATATGCAGTCTCATTGCTTGAAGGGGACACCTATGAGTGGTATAAAAATGTCCCAAATAGTCTGATGGAGCCTTCCATTCTAACGTGGGGTGATTTTCTTAAGGAGTTCAAGCAGAAGTATATCCTTGACACTTATGTTGATATGAAGCTCCAAGAATTCCTGAGTTTGAAACAAGGGGACAAGTGTCACACCTTAGCCCTCTGTAAGGCATAATATGATTCCGTAGAATACCTAATGCACTATCGAACTTCATATACTAATAACTCATTAAGTACCCTACAAGGGATTTTAAAAACAATTTTCTTATTTTTTAGAAGTGGTGAGCATTTTCTAATAGGTAGTAAAAACATTTAATCAGAGTTTGAAAACTAGTTAAAATTTTAGTACATTTTTATTTTTCTACAAATTTTAGAAAAATTTTGGCAGAGTACCGTCTATATTTTAATAAAACAGTTCTTTAAATACCTATAAAAACACTTCTAATAATTTGTTTCATCAATTCAACAACTACCACAACAAACTTCAATATCATTTCTCAAACCCCAAAATTCAAATCAATAATTCACAACTCAATATTTCCATTCATTTTTCATTAAAGTAAAAAAAAAAATTACATTTATAAACCACTTTACATTAGCAAATCCAAAATGATATTATTACAACTTTATACAACTGCTCATGACCAATTTTTACATATACATACAGTTACATATACAATTATAAACATTACATTCAGGGTATAAATTTATACCCAATAAAACTTTAGCAAAGGTGGCTCCAAGTTCCTCAGCAGCTCACTCTGCTACTTCTCTAGTCTTTATATCTGCGACAGCAATAACAGCCATAGCTGAGTACAATGACTCAGTGGTGCACAACATACTAAAATAATAGTTTATGCATAATTCAAATCACATTTATTCAATTAGTTAACTGAACATGAAAAACATATACAAAATATGATTTATAAATTTTTAGTCCAAACAATTTCATAAAAAAAAACATAGTTATATCATGCCATTTGAAACATATTCATCTCAATAGCCAGAGGCTTATAAGAAATCACAAGACTAGCTAGCTCAAACTATGGGTACCCATTCAAATTTCTCCCTCTACTGGCACACACCTCAACACTTCAGCTAGAGAGGGAATCAAAATTCAAAACTATTTCCTTCCACTAGTCATGCTAGTGAGGTATTCAAATATATGGTCATGACATTATGGTTTCAAAACTATCTTAACAATTTACCAAACATTTATTGCCATTTCAAACAAATACAAGTAAACTTTCAACAAATTAAGTCAAAAGCATAACATGCATTTCAATCACCATTTTGCAATATAAGTAAATCACAATTCTTTACATGCACTTTGCAAACAAATTTTAAAGAATATTTATGCTGTGCACAAACCTTAAGCTAATTGCCTCTTGGCCTTGACTCGATGCTTCGGGTGCTTTCCCGGTATTCTTTTCAACTGAAACACACAATTTTACAGTGTTTCAGTACTATAAATTATCATAAGTCCAAAAATAATTTCAAATCTAACTTTATTATGTTTAATTTGACGTTCTTTGAAATTTGTATTTCGGGGTTACTATTCATGATACTATTCAAGTCAATTTGTTGTCTTTCTAATGCTTAACGGGTATGGAAATTCTAATTTCACCTACATACCACATTTTGGTTAACTAACTTGTTGGTTTTGGTTGTTTTCCTCAAATCTTAAGTCTCTTAGGTGAAATTCCACAATTTCTGATTTGGTGCCCTGTTTTACACTGTTCCATTGGTCTTATTGCTATGGTAATTTGGCTAAGTTTTCTTCATAGAAGTTGTTCCTTATTGTCTTAAATTTATTTTCCTTTTTGAATCACTCCATTTGGAGTTTTTTAGCCCTAGTTATGGCCATTTGAACATAGCTGGCCGAATTTGGTGTTACCCAGAATTATGGGCATTTACTGGTTAATAGCAACTTTTGTGGGTTGACTGCAGGTGAGATTTTGGACAGCTTATGGTCAAATTTTGAGTTTGTTGTCTTCATGAAAGTTGTAGGGATATATCTCATCTTTCAAATGGTAAGAATTCAGGTCATTTGGACCTTCCTAGACCAAGTTATGTTCATTTACATAACTACTGTTTATTTGATCATTTTTGTACAAGTCAGTTTTCCAATTCCAGATTTGGCCTAATTGTTCACTAAGTTATGGTCACTTTCTGGGCATGATTCCTAAATGAAAAATGTGCCATTTTGTGTCTCGTTTCATTCCCAATTGGTCTCACACCAATTGGGTTTGTAAATTTTCAGTTTTGATCCCTGAAAGAGACCTAGGTCATGCAGCCTGTAGATTGACCCTCTCAAATCCGAATTGGAACATGGTTCCAACAATTCATACACACTACAAATAGTCACAATGGACCATTTCTCAACTCAAATAAGGTCAATAACATAACTTGGCCAGTTCTCAAATTTTTCTTTATTTTTTCATATGTTCAAAATCCTAGCTACACTTAAAGTTCAATCTAATGCAATTTAAAGTGTGTATTCATGTTCTACACACCTAATTCACCTCAAATAACCATTTAAAACCATCAAACTCATTCATATCAATTGTAATACCCCTATGTTTGGTAGTGCATTCTACTGTTCCGATGACCAGTGTCTGTCCGAACAGCTAGGATGCCTAGAATTATACTTAAATATTAGCGAGGAGATATAAAATATTGAAAAACAATAGAGAAAAGTACAAGAAAAACAAAGGAAAAATAATATCAATGAAATATGACTAAGTTAAACGATCTGAAAACCGTAGCGATGGGTAGCCGGACCGGTAAGTTACGGTGTAAACCGTTGACTAGCCCTAGACTGCGGGGAATCCTGGAAAATATTTTTAAGACTTGAATAAACATCTATTGAAGTATAAATAACATTAGAAATATCAAAGGAAAATTAATTAATTAATTAGTATAAAGAAAAACGAGAAATCAAAAAAATGACAAAACTCGGTGTTACCAAAAAATCGGGAACACAATCCGAGTAGGGGCATTGTGGTCAATTGACTCCCCGAGTTGACTTTTGACCTTAATGTCCATTAAAAATGAGTAGCATTACACTTTGAAAATATCATGAAAAATAAAAATATAGTACATAATGTAAATAGTGGAAGTAATGAGGCAAACTTGCAAAATTTGAAAACTTTGAATAAACAACTATTATAATTTTCATTAGTGCTCCACTAACTTATGATATTTGACACATATCCAAGCTTTGGACAGCCACCTCCACTAAACAACCTTCTTCTTCATTCTTTTTTCTCCATTGTCGAACCAAGCTTTCTCCAAAGTCTCCCATGGCCGTCCACCATGCAATGGCTAGTCCACCATCATCAAACTATCAATTCTTCTAAGTTTCTTCACTAAAGTTGTTCTATACAACTTGGGCAGCAATTAGGGAGCAAGAAAGATAGGTTTTGGTGAGTTTTTAAGAAGCTTCAAAAGAGGTAAGTGGTTGTTTTCATTTCTTGTTTCATTAAAATTGTAACTAAGGTTGTAGAGAGTTGATTTATGGAAGAAAAGTTGAAGTTTTGATGAGTTAGGTTAAGCTCCATTTCGACAGCCATGGAAGTTCAATATGTGAACTTGTTTTCTTCATGTATTGGATGATTTGGGGTATTGATTTAAGTGTTTAAATGTATTGAAGTTGATTTCTATTTATAAAGTTTGAATGGTAAGCTTGAAAAGTAAAAATGGAAGTTTGATGTGTATGTGTATTTTTTTGGCAGCCTCATGATGAAGATTGAAGTGTTTAAATTCATGAAAAGGTTGTTGAATTATGGTAATAAAAGTGGCAGCTTATGTGTATGGTTGAGTAGAGAATAAATGTGTAATAATTAGGAGTGTTTATGTGTATACATTGTAGGGTTTGGACCTTGTGAATTATAGTTGCATTTGGTGCATTGTGAAATTGTTATATTCTATCCAAGTTGACCTATAATGTAAAGTAATGAATGGTTATGGTTTGTGCCAAATGCAGAATGGTTTGGAGAAGTGAGGATATACTTGGTGAATGTGTGTTTGGTTTGGTGTTTGAAAGGCATGTAGAGGGCAGTGTGCAAATGAGCCTATAAACCTAAGTGTGTGGTTCCAATTGGTATGAGGTCAATTGGAGGTGAAACAAAGCACAAAATGTGCCAACTTTCATGAAGAAAGCCTACCCAAATTCTGTCCAAAAAGTGACATGAGAATTGACCAAATCCGGATTAGTGACTTGAAAACCTGAAAATTCACTATTTGGACAGCGGTTAGTGTTTTTGCCATAACTCACTCAAAACAGGTCCAAATGACCTGATAGTTTTACTATGGATAGATTAGACATGGAGCTACAACTCTTATGAAGACACTAAAACCCAAAAATGACCATAAGCATGTCAAAATGCTTGCAAAATGTCAGGTATAAAAACTGTCGGAACCAGAAATGACCTAAAAATGGCCTAAGTTTGCCATTTTAGTGCAATCTGACCAGCAATAGTTAAATGACCATAACTTGGTCTAGTAAACTCGAAATGACCTAAAATTTGTGGCAAAAGTTCACTATGACATAGACCTACAAGTTTGTAAGTCAGCCTAGAAACCAAAAACTGAGGGAACTAGGTCATCATGGCTAGGTCAAAATAGCATACCGAAATCCAATAAATTGCAATAAAATGCAATACACTTGAAAATGAATTTGGTAACATGTATCAATACTAAAGGACTATAAAATGTGACATATTGGTAACATTAAAATTTATTCCCCTAGAGTACATTAAGGGTCAACATTATAGGTTGACTAAGGAAAGCAATAGTATTAAATAAATTAATTGTTGAACCTTATTGTTAGAGACATTTTAAATGAGTACTGAAACACTTTAAATTGTGTGTTTCAGTTAGCAAAGACTTAGGAAAGGGGAAGGAAACACTGAGTCAGGGCCAAGAGGTTACTCTTCAGAGGTTTGTGCACAACAGTTATTTCTTTTAAATTTTCAATTGAAATAAATTATGACAATTTGTATGTTATTATTTTAAATTGTGGGAAATTGTTTGAATGGAAATTTGATGGATACTTATTACTTGAAAAATATTGCAAATGGTTTGAAACCATAGCTATCATTTATATTTGATTGAATTCCTCGCTAGCTTGTCTAGTGGGACGAATTGACTTTGAATTCCCTCTCTGGCTGAAGTGTTGAGGTGTGTGCCTGTTGAGGACAAATAGGATGAGTACTCATTTATTTGCTAGCTAGCTATGTTATTCCTCACTAGCTATCGGCTTTTGGGAAGAATTGGACTATGGAATCATGATTAAGCTGTGTGTGTGATTTATTGATATTTATTGTGATATTGTGAAATGGAGTTTAAATTCTTTATGACATTCTTTGTCTTTTGAATTTAACTATGATTTTAAGTATCCACAATTTATATGATTTATGGTTTATGGTTTTAAATTGCATTTTCTTAATATTGTGCACCACTGAGACATTGGCTCAGCAATAGCTTTTTCATTGCTGTCGCAGGTAGATAGATAGACAGAGTAGCAGAGTAGGCTGCTTGTGCTATATTTTGAGATTTCGCCGGGTATATTGAGTATACCATATTTTTGTAATTTTTATTATAATGTATGTGCACTGTATGTATATATTGTACTTGGTCTTGAGTAGTTGTAAACTAAAAATGTAAATTATTTTGGCCTGTAAAAACATTGTGACATATTTCTCTTATCTCAGCTTTTGGAAACACTAAAAAATTGATGTTGAATTAAGTTTGACAAATGTTGAGAAAATTGATTTGCGTTAAGCCATATTGGAGTTTGGGATTGAACAAATATATTGGAAGTGCTTTTTACAGGTTTTTGAAGAACTGTTTTATTCTAAATACAGATGGCACTCAGCCAAAATTTTTACAGAAATTATTGATAATTCAGATTTGTTAATTAGCTTACTTCAGTTTAAAAAAAAAAAAAAAATTTACAACTGTCATAAGTGCTCACCACTGTAAAAAGAAATAAGAAAAGGTTTAAAATCCCTTGTAGTGTATTTAATGAGTTATCAGTAGGCGAAGTTGGTAATTCATTAGGTATACTACGGGATCATGTTATGCCTTATGGAGGGGTAGGGTGTTACATGTTTTAGTGGTATCAGAGCTAGTTTTTAAATTCTGTTTTGACCTGTAATTTGAATATTCTTTCTTCATAGTACAACTGCTCAATGTCATTGTTTGATACTTATAGTACATTACATTATAAATATGCACTGACGGGAGGAAATCTCCTTGTGTTATTTGTCCAGGAGGTATAATATCCTCTAATTGACTATGGAAGAAGGGGACCATTCAGTCGATCAATCAATAGAGGCTAAGGTACAAGGGGAAGCCTCAGCCCTTCATAATGTGAGTGGATCAGCCGCACCAGTTCCCTCAGTACCGCAGTTCCTTGCTCAGTTTGCTCAGCAGATGGTTGCAATATTCCAACAGATGGCTGTTAACATGCCTACTCAAGTTCCACTACAGACACCAGTGGTACAACCTCAGTCTTCAGCTAGGTAATATGACAAGCTGATTAAATATGGGGCTACTGAGTTCAAGGGGACAGTAGATCCTCTAGAGGCTGAACAATGGTTGGAGAGAATGCACAGGGTCTTCAAGAAATTACACTGCATAAAAGAGCTAAGATTTGAGTATTCAGTGTCACTACTACAGGGGGATGCATATGACTGGTGGAAAACCATTCCTCATAGTTTGGTGGAACCTCCAGTACTAACATGGAATGACTTTCTGCAGAAGTTCAGACAAAAATATGTCTCAGATGCCTATGTGGACCAGAAGCTACAGGACTTCTTAAGTCTGAAATAGGGAAGTAGATCAGTGGTAGAATATGAAAGGGAACTTTACCACCTGAGCCAGTATGCTGGAAGTCTCCTTTCTACCAGCAGGGATGTAACACCCCTATGTTCGGTAGTGCATTCTACTGTTTCAGTGACAGTGTCTGTCCAGACAGCTAGGATGCCTAGAACTAAACTTAGATATGAGTGAGGAGACATAAAATAATGAAATACAAGAAAAGAAAATACAAGAAAAAAAAGGGAAAATAATAGCAATGAAATGTAACCAAGTTAAACGAGCCGAAAACCACAGCGATGGGTGACCGTACCGAGAAGTTGCAGCGTGGACCATTGACCAGCCCTGGACCGTGGGAAACCCTGAAAAATATTTTTAGCACTTAAAAAAACATCTATTAAAGTATAAATATCATTAGAAATATCAAAGAAAAATTAATTAATTAATACAAAGAAAAATGAGAAATCGAGAAAATAACAAAACTCGGTGTTATCGAAAAATCGGGAATGCAACGCGAATAGGGGCATTGTGGTCATTTGACACCCCGAGTTACCTTTTGACATAAATGTCCATTAAAAATAAATGATATTACACTTTGAAAATGTCATGATAAATTAAAATGGTAGTACATAATCTAAATAGTAAAAGAAAAGAGGTTAAACGTAGGAAATTGGAGATTTTGGAATAAATAATCATTAACCTACATTAGTGCTCGACTAACTTATCACATTTGACACATAACCAAGCTTGGGACAGCCACCTCCACTAACAGCCTTCTTCCTCATCTTTTCTTCTTCATTGCCGAACCAATTCTCCCAAGCTCCCATCCATGGTCGTCCACCATGCAAGGGCAAAACCACCATCATCAAGCCATCAATCCTTCTGGGTTTCTTCACTAAAGTTGTTCTATACAACTTGGGCAGCAATTAGGGAGCAAGAAAGTTAAGTTTTGGTGGGGTTTTGAAGAACTTCAAAAGTGATAAGTGAGTGTTTTCAATTCTTGTTTCATTAAAAGTGTAACCAAGGTTGTGGGTAGTTGATTTATGGAAGAATTTTTGAAGTTTGATGTTTTAATGGAGATGTACATTTTGGCAGCCATGGAAATTCAGTATATGTAGCTTGTTTTTACTTGTTTATGGTTGTTTAAGATGTTGCTATTGATGGCAGCATGGATATGTGTATAATGGTTTGGAATTGGGTATGTAAATGGTGTATGTACATGTGGTTAAATGGTGTAAATGGACTTTGAAAAATTCTGTGTTATAGTGTGCATATTGAGAATGGTTACAAGCTGCCCAAAATGACCAAAATGTGTTGTTAAATGTGTTAATGGTAAGGTACAAACTAGAATTGGCATGAAGGAAGTAGTTTGGTAATTGTTGAATATGTTATTGGTAAGTGATGAGAAGTGTCTAGTAGGGTAATGTGTGTTTTTACATAGAACCTTAAGTGTGTGGCTCCAATTGGTATTAGACTAATTAGAGGTGAAACTAGGCACAAAATTTGCCAACTTTCATGAAGGAAGCTTACCTAAATTCTGCCTAGAAGGTAACTTGAAAAATGACCAAATCCGGATTAGTGACTTGAAAGCCTGAAAATTCACCATTTGGGCAGTAGTTAGTGTTTTGACCATAACTTACACAAAATAGGTCATACATCTACAATTCTTATGAAGACACCAAAGCCCAGAAATGGCCAGAACCAAGCCAAATAGCTTGCACAAGTTCAGGTTCAAAAACTGGCCGAACCAAAAGTGATCTAAAAATGACCTAAAGTTACCATTTTGGTACATTTTGTCTAGCATTGGTAAATTGACCATAACTTGGTTTACACAACTCAGAATGACCTGAAATTTTTCCCCATGTGCATTAAGACATAGAACTACAAGTTTTTAGTTTGGACTAAAACCCGAAATCCGAGGGAACTAGGTCATCTGGCTAGGTCAAATTAGTATACCGAAATCTGGCAAATTGCAATAAAATGCAATATACTTGAAAATGAATTTGGTAACATATACCAACACTAAAGGGCTATAAAATGTGACATATTGATAACATTAAACCTAATTTGCTTAGAGTGCATTGAGGGTCAATATTTTAGGTTGACTAAGCAAAATAATAGAATTCAATAAATTAATTATTGAACCTTTTTGTTAGAGACAGTTTAAATGAGTATTGAAACACTTCAAATTGTGTGTTTCAGTTAGCAAAGACTCAGGGAAAGGGAAGGAAACACTGAGTCAGGGCCAAGAGACATTTATCAAAGGTTTGTGCACAACAGTTATTTCTTTTGAATTTTCAATTGAAATGAATTATGACAATTTGTCTATTATTGTTTAAATTGTGAAAATTGGTTTAAATGATATTTGATGGATACTTATTGCTTAAAGAACGTTGTAAATGGTTTGAAAACACAGCTATCATGTATATTGATTGAATTCCTCACTAGCTTGTCTAGTGAGACGAATTGACTTTGAATTCCCTCTCTAGCTGAAGTGTTGAGGTGTGTGCCTGTTGAGGACGAATAGAATGAGTACTCATATTATTGCTAGCTAGCTATGTTATTCCTCACTAGCCATCGGCTTTTGGGATGAATTGGACTTCGGCAACATGATTAAGCTGTGTGTGTTATTTATTAATATTTATTGTGATATTATGAAATGGAGTGTAAATTTTTTATGACATTCACTGCCTTTGAATTTAACTATGGTTTTAAGTATCCACTATTTATATGAGTTATGATTTGTGATTTAAAGTTGCATTTTGTTAATATTGTGCACCACTAAGACATTAGCTCAGCGATAGCTTTTCATTGCTATTGCAGGTAAATAGACTGACAAGGCAGCAAACTAGGCTGCTAGTGCTACATTGAGTGTTCATCGGGTATATTGAGTATACCATATTTTGCATTTTGTATTGTAATGTATGTTCACTGTATGTATATATTGTTCTTGGTTTTGAGTAGTTGTAAATTAAAATTGTACATTAAAGTTGTAAACTAAAGCTTTAAATTATTTTGGCTTGTAAATATTGTGATATATTTCTTTTATCTCAGCTTTTGAAAATACTGAAAAATTATTGTAGATTTGAGTTGGCAAATGTTGAGAAACTTATTGTGTTGATTGGATATTGGAGTTTGAGGATTGAACAAAATATTTGAAGTGCTTTTTACAGGTTTTTGAAGAACTATTTTATTCAAAATATAGATGGCACTCTGCCAAAATTTTTACAGAAATTATTAATACTTCAAATGTGTTATCTAGTTTCACTTCAGTTAAAAATTTTTTAACACCTGTAAATAGTGCTCACAACTGTAAAAAAAAAGAAGAAGAAAAGGTTTAAAATCCCTTGTAGTGTATTTAATGGATTATCAGTAGACGAAGTTGGTAATTCATTAGGTATACTACGGGATCATGTTATGCCTTACGGAGGGGTAGGGTGTGATATGTTTTAGTGGTATCAGAGCTAGTTTTTCAATTCTATTTTCACCTGTAATTTGACTATTTTTTCTTCATAGTACAACTGCTCAATGTCATTGTTTGACACATACAGTACATTATATTATAAATATGCATTAACGGGAGAAAATCTCCTTGTGTTATTTGTTCAGGAGGTCTAAGATCATCGAATTGACTATGGAAGAGGGTGATCGTTCAGTCGATCAATCAATAGAGGCTGAGGTACAAGGAGATGTCCCAGCCCTACACAATGTTAGTGGATCAGCAGCACCAGCCCCCTCAGTACCGCAGTTCCTTGCTCAGTTCGCTCAGCAGATGGCTGCAATGTTCCAACAAATGGCTAGTAATATGCCTACTCAAGTCCCACTGCAGACACTTGTGGTACAACCATAGTCTTCTGCTAGGTAGTATGACAAATTGATGAAATATAGGGCTACTGAGTTCAAGGGGACAGTAGATCCTCTTGAGGCAAAACAGTGGTTAGAGAGAATGGATAGGGTGTTAAAGAAGCTACATTGTATAGAGGAGCTCAGATTTGAATATTCAGTGTCTCTGCTACAGGGGGATGCATATGACTAGTGGAAAACCATTCCCCATAGTTTGGTAGAACCTTCAGTGCTAACATGGAATGATTTTCTATGGGAGTTCAGATAAAAATATGTCCCTGATGCTTATGTGGACCAGAAGCTACAAGACTTCCCTAAGTCTGAAACAGGGGAGTAGATCGATGACTGAATATGAAAGAGAATTTTCTCGCTTGAGCCACTATGCAGGGAGTCTCCATACTACCAGGAAGGAAAGGTGTAAAAGGTTTGAAACTAGCTTGAAGCCCAGTATCAGATTACAAGTGGTCGAATTCAAACATAACAACTTCTCTGAGCTTATTTCTCAAGCACTATAATTAGAAAGAATTGAATCTGAAGCGGCCCCTGAGAAAAAGAAATCAGAGAAGACAGAAAAAGAGGGAAAGTCAGTAGAACAGAGTTCTAGTGGTCTTATTGGAAAGAGGAAGAACCATGGGAGACACAGCAGAAGTGGTAAAGAAGTCTGGTAGGGGAAGATATTCGAGACAGAAACCTCCTCCATCTGGTGAGTAGAGTACCAGAAGTTCCTACCCTCCCGCCAATGTGAAACTTGTGGAAGAAATCATGGTGGGGTGTGCTACAAGGCCATAGGAGCCTATTATAACTGTGGAGGCACAAGGCACTTTGCCAAAGACTGCACCAGTACTCGCAGAGTTGGACCACCTCCTACTGCTGTTGAAGGGTCAGTTCAAAATCTTGTCACCAGAGGTTCACAACCACCTAGCAGAGGTAGAGGCAGGGGTAGAGGTAGTCCAGCAGGCAGTCAAGGCACAGTGAATCAATTAGAGCAAGGTAATGCTCCAGTTAGAGTCTATGCAATAAGAAAGAGAGAAGAGGCTGAGACATCTGATGTTGTGGCTAGTACCTTCTCAACTTCTAATCAAGATTTATTTGTGTTATTTGATCCGGGTTCTACCCATTCTTATGTGAGTGATAGCATCATTGATTGCATTGCTGTTTCATGTACAAAAATGGACTTTGAGGTGCTAGTAACAAGTCCGCTAGGACAAGAGGTCAGGGTTAATAGAATGTATAGAGATTGTCCTTTGGTGATCCAAGGACATACTTTTTTATCTGATCTCATTGAAATGCCCTTCAGAAATTATGATATCATTTTGCGCATGGGGAGAGGCAGCTATTACCATCAAACATCATTTCGGCTGCACTAGCTAGAAAAATGATCAGAAAGGGGTGTGAAGCCTACTTGGCACATGTGGTAGACACTCAAGTGGGGAGCCCAGTATTGAGGGACATCCCTACAGTATATGACTTTGCAGATGTGTTTCCTGATGAATTACCAGGATTACCTCCGGAAAGAAAAGTGCAGTTTGAAATTAATGTTATGCATAGTGTGGATCCAATCTCCATAACACCATACAGAATGGCACCAGCAGAGTTGAAGGAGTTGAAGGTATAGTTGCAAGAACTACTTGAAAAGGGCTTCATCCGCCCTAGTGTGTCACCTTGGGGAGCGCCAGTATTGTTTGTTTAGAAGAAAGATGGCACTCTCTACTTATGTATTGACTACCAGCAGTTGAATAAGGTGACAATAAAGAACAGATATCCATTGCCTCACATTTATGATCTGTTTGATCAGTTGAAGGGTGCAGCTGTATTCTCCCAAATTGATTTGTGATCTGGTTATTATCAGTTGAAAGTGCAAGAGCATAGTATTCCAAAAACTGCTTTCAGAACTCGATATGGCCACTATGAGTTTCTAGTAATGCCATTTGGGTTAACAAATGCTCCAGCTGCTTTTACGGATCTGATGAACACTATCTTCAGACCATATCTCGACCAGTTTGTGGTGGTGTTTAATGATGATATTGTGATATATTTGAGGAATGCAAAAGAGCATGACAGACATCTGCGGATTGCACTGCAGACTTTAAGGGAGAAACAACTATACACCAAATTATCGAAATGTGAATTTTGGCTAAAAGAAATCTCTTTCTTGGGACATGTTATGTCAGCTGAAGGGATCAATGTAGATTCCAGCAAGGTAGAAGCTATCCTTAATTGGAAGCCACCCAGGAATATCACAGAAATTCTCAGTTTTTTGGGTTTAGCTAGATATTATCGTTGGTTTGTGAAAGGATTTTCTATTTTAGCTTCTCCACTGACCAAGCTGCTTTGGAAAGATTTAAAATTTCTGTGGACAGATAAATGCCAGCAGAGTTTTGATGAGTTAAAGAGGTGTTTGACTGAAGCTCCAGTTCTTACTTTACCTACACCAGGTAAAGAATACATATTTTATAGTGATGCTTCTCACAATGGGTTAGGCTGTGTACTGATGCAAGATCGAAATGTCATTACTTATGCATCACGCCAGCTAAAACCGCATGAGAGGAACTATCTAACACATGATTTGGAGCTTGCAGCTATTGTTTTTGCTCTGAAGATCTAGAGACACTATTTGTATGGGGAGAAATGCTACATTTACACAGATCATAAGAGCTTGAAGTATTTGGGCACCCAGAAGGAATTGAATTTGAGGCAGAGGAGATGGTTAGAACTTATTAAAGACTATGATTGTTTAATAGACTATCAACCGAAGCAAATGTGGTGGCTGACGCCTTAAGTCGCAAGACTATGGCAAGTCTCAGAGTTTCTCCTTCGTCCATGATACATGAATTGAAAGCACAGCATGCTAGTTTGGATATTGATGATGAGGGACAGAAAATAGTTGCATGGTATGTACAGCCAGTGTTGATTGATCAGATCAGAATGGCTGCTCAGAGTGATGATAAATATCAGAAGCTACTGAAAGAAGTCCAGCAGAGCAAGAAACCTGAATTTTCTTTGAGAAATGATGGTTTACTACTACATCAGGGCAAAATGTGCATTCCTAATGATGTTGACTTGAGACAGATCATTATGAAGGAAGCACATGAGTCTCTTTTTGCTATGCACCCTGGTGGAACCAAAATGTACAGAGGGCTGAAAAAGCATTACTGGTGGATGGGTATGAAGAGGGTTATAGTTGATTTTGTTTCCAAATACCTAAATTTTCAGTAAGTAAAGGCAAAACATCAAGTACCAGCAGGTTTGTTACATCCATTGCCAGTACCAGAGTGTAAATGAGAACTAATAACTATGGATTTTGTAATGGGACTTCCGAGGACACAGAATAGTCATGAGACAATATGGGTTATAGTTGATAGACTAACTAAACCTGCTCACTTTTTGCCAGTCCGGATGGACTATTGCTTGGAAAGATTGGCCAGATTATACATATATGAGATTGTAAAATTTAATGGAGTGCTAGTATTGATTGTATCTGATAGAGATCCCAGGTTCACTTCTAGATTCTGGGATAGTCTTCAGAGAGTCCTAGGAACTAGATTGAACTTCAGCACAGCATTCCACCCAAAGACAGATGGCTAGTCTGAGAGGGTAATTCAGATATTGGAGGATATGCTACGGGCTTGTGTGATTGAGTTTGAAGGTAGTTGGGATACACACTTGCCTTTGATTGAGTTTGCTTATAACAATAGCTACCAATCAAGCATTGGGATGCCTCCATATGAAGCTTTGTATGGCAGGAAGTGCAGAACTCCACTATGTTGGGATGAAGTAGGTGAAAGAAAGATGATTGGGCCAGAAATTATTCAGCAGACAGAGGAAAAGATTAGATTGATTAGAGATTGACTCAAGGCTGCATCGGACTGTCAGAAGTCCTATGTTGATCTAAAGAGGAATGACATTGAATATGAGGTGGGTGATAAGGTATTCTTTAAAGTTTCTCCTTGGAAAGAGGATTATGAGATTTGGCAGAAAGGGGAAACTGAGTCCTCGCTTTATCAGACCATATGAGGTTCTGGAGAGAGTGGGTCCTTTGACATATCGGTTAGCATTACCTCCAGAGCTAGAAAGGATACACAGTGTCTTCCATGTGTCCATGTTAAAGAGGTACAGATTTGACCCATCTCATGTACTATCAGTTGAAGAGATTGAGGTAAATCCAGACCTCTCATATGATGAAGAACCCATAGAAATTCTGGCATATGAGGTGAAGTAGCTGAGGAACAAATAGATACACCTGGTTAAAGTGCTGCGGAACCATCATTCAGGCTAGGAAGCTACTTGGAAATGTGAAAAGGACATGAGGAGATAGCATCCACAGCTATTCAGAAACTAATGTCAGATAAAATTTTGAGACAAAATTTATTTTAAGAGGGGGAGAGTTGTAACACCCCTATGTTCGGTAGTGCGTTCTACCGTTTCGGTGATAGTGTCTGTCCAGACAGCTAGGATGCCTAGAACTACGCTTAGATATGGGTGAGGAGTCATAAAATAATGAAATACGAGAAAAGAAAATACAAGAAAAACAAAGGAAAAATAATAGCAATGAAATTTAACCAAGTTAAACAAGCCAAAAACCATAGCAATGGGTGACCGCACCGGGAAGTTGTGGCGTGGACCGTTGACTAGCCTTGGACCACGGGAAACCCTAGAAAATATTTTTGGGACTTAAATAAACATCTGTTGAAGTATAAATATCATTAGAAATATCAAAGAAAAATTAATTAATTAGTACAAAGAAAAATGAAAAATCGAGAAAACAACGAAACTTGGTATTACCGAAAAATCGGGAATGCAACCCGAATAGGGGCATTGTGGTCATTTGACACCCCGAGTTACCTTTTGACCTAAATGTCCATTAAAAATAAATGATATTAAACTTTAAAAATGTCATGAAAAATTAAAATAGTGGTACATAATCTAAATAGTAAAAGAAAAGAGGTTAAATGTGGGAAATTGGAGATTTTGGAAGAAATAATCATTAACCTACATTAGTGCTCCATTAACTTATCACATTTGACACATAACCAAGCTTGGGATAGCCACCTCCACTAACAGCCTTCTTCCTCATCTTTTATTCTTCATTACCGAACCAATTCTCCCAAGCACCCATCCAGAGCCGTCCACTATGCAAGGGCAAAACCACCATCATCAAGCCATCAATCCTTCTAGGTTTCTTCACTAAAGTTATTCTATACAACTTGGGCAGCAATTAGGGAGCAAGAAAGTTAAGTTTTGGTGGGGTTTTGAAGAACTTCAAAAGTGGTAAGTGAGTGTTTTCAATTATTGTTTCATTAAAAGTGTAACCAAGGTTGTAGGTAGTTAATTTATGGAAGAATTTTTGAAGTTTGATGTTTTAATGGAGATGTACATTTTGGCAGCCATGGAAATTTAGTATATGTAGCTTGTTTTTACTTGTTTATGGTTGTTTAAGATGTTGTTATTGATGGCAGCATGCATATGTGTATAATGGTTTGGAATTGGGTATGTTAATAGTGTATGTACATGTGGTTAAATGGTGTAAATGGACTTTGGAAAATTCTGTGTTATAGTGTGCATATTGAGAATGGTTACAATCTGTCCAAAATGACCAAAATGTGTTGTTAAATGTGTTAATGGTAAGGTACAAACCAGAATTGGCATGAAGGAAGTAGTTTGGTAAGTGTTGAATACGTTATTGGTAAGTGGTGAGAAGTGTGTAGTAGGGTAACGTGTATTTTGGCTTAGAACCTTAAGTGTGTGACTATAATTAGTATGAGACCAATTGAAGGTGAAACTAGGCACAAAATGTGCCAACTTTCATGAAGGAAGCTTACCTAAATTCTGCTTAGAAGGTAACTTGAAAAATGACCAAATCTGGATTAGTGACTTGAAAGCCTGAAAATTGACCATTTGGGCAGTAGTTAGTGTTTTGACCATAACTTACTTAAAACAGGTCCAATTGACTTGAAATGTTTACCATGAATATTTGAGACATATATCTATAATTATTATGAAGACACCAAAGCCCATAAATGGCTAGAACCAAGCCAAATAGCTTACACAAGTTCAAGTTCAAAAACTGGCCGAACCAAAAGTGACCTAAAAATGACATAAAGTTACCATTTTGGTACATTCTGTCCAGCATTGGTAAATTGACCATAACTTGGTCTACACAATTCAGAATGACCTGAAATTTTACTCCGCTTGCAATAAGACATAGACCTACAAGTTTGTAGTTTGGACCGAAACCCGAAAACCGAGGAAACTAGGTCATCCGGCTAGGTCAAATTAGTATACCGAAATCCAAAAAATTGTAATAAAATGCAATATACTTGAAAATAAATTTGGTAATATATACAAACACTAAAGGGCTATAAAATGTGACATATTGGTAACATTAAACCTAATTCGCCTATAGTGCATCGAGGGTCAATGTTTTAGGTTGACTAAGCAAAATAATAGGATTCAATAAATTAATTATTGAACCTTTTTATTAGAGACAGTTTAAATGAGTAATTTCTCAAGCACTGGAATTAGAAAGAATTAAGTCAGAAGCGGCCCCAAAGAAAAAGAAATCAGAGAAGACTGAAAAAGAGAAAGAGGGGAAGTTAGTAGATTAGAGTTTCAGTGGTCCTACTGGAAAGAGAAAAAACTTTGGGGGACACAGCAGGGGTGGTAAAAAGTTTGGTAGGGAAAGATTTTCAGGACAGAGAGCTCCTCCATCTGGTCAGCAAACTACCAAAAGTTCCTACCCTCCCCACCAATGTGAAACTTGTGGAAGAAATCATGGTGGGGTATGCTATAAGGCCACAGGAGCCTGTTATAACTGTAGCGGCACAAGACACTTTGCTAAAGACTGCACCAGTACCAGTAGAGTTGGGCCACCTCCTACTACTGCAGAAAGGTCAGTTCAAAATCCTACCGCCAGAGGTTCACAACCACCTAACAAAGGTAGAGGCAAGGGTAGAGGTAGTCCAGCAGGCAGCCAAGGCATAGTGAATCAGTCAGAGCAAGGCAATGCTTCAGTCAGAGTCTACGCAATGAGACAGAGAGATGAGGCTGAGACATCTGATATTGTGGCTGGTACCTTCTCAACTTTTAATCAACATGTGTTTGTGTTATTTGATTTGGGTTCTACCCACTCCTATGTGACTGCTAGCATCATTGATTGCATTGCTGTTTCGTGTACAAAAATGAACTTTGAGGTGCTAGTAACAAGTCCTCTAGGACAAGAGGTCAGGGTTAATAGAATGTATAGGGATTGTCCTTTGGTGATCCAAGGACATACTTTGCTATCTGATCTCATTGAAATGCCCTTCAGAGATTATGATATCATTTAGGGTATGGATTGGTTAGCCAGGCATCACGCAATGATTGACTGTAGACTGAAGACAGTCACTTTTGGTCTCCCTCAGTATAGTGATGTGGTAATACATGAGGAGAGGCAGCTATTGCCATCAAACATCATTTCGGTTGCACTAGCCAGAAAAATGATCAGAAAGGGGTGTGAAGCATACTTGGCACATGTGGTAGACACCCAAGTAGGGAGTCCATCATTGAGGGACATCCCTGCAGTATATGACTTTCTAGATGTGTTTCCTGATGAATTGCCAGGATTACCTCCAGAAAGAGAAGTGCAATTTGAGATTAATGTTACGCCTAGTGTGGATCCAATCTCCATAACACCATATAGAATGGCACCAGCAGAGTTGAAGGAGTTGAAGGTACAGTTGCAAGAACTACTTGAAAAGGGCTTCATCTGCCCTAGTGTGTCACCTTAGGGAGCGCCAGTATTGTTTATTAAGAAGAAAGATGGCACTCTCTGCTTATGTATTGACTACCAGCAGTTGAATAAGGTAACAATAAAGAATAAATACCCATTGCCTCACGTTGATGATCTGTTTGATCAGTTGAAGGGTGCAGCTGTATTCCCCAAAATTGATTTGCGATCTGGTTATTATCAGTTGAAAGTGCAAAAGCAGAGTGTTCCAAAAATTGCTTTCAGAACTCGATATGGCCACTATGAGTTTCTGGTAAAGCCATTTGGGTTAACAAATGCTCCAGCTGCTTTTATGGATCTGATGAACACTATCTGCAAACCATATCTCGACCAATTTTGTGGTGGTGTTTATTGATGATAATTTTGATATATTCGAGGAATGCAGAGGAGCATGACAGACATCTGCGGATTGTACTATAGACCTTAAGGGAGAAATAGCTATATGCCAAATTGTTGAATGTGAATTTTGGCTAAAAGAAATCTCTTTCTTGGGACATGTTGTGTCAGCTGAAGGGATCAAGGTAGATTCCAGCAAGGTAAAAGCTATCCTTAATTGGAAGCCACCCAGGAATATCATAGAAATTTGTAGTTTTCTGGGTTTACTACCGCCAGTTTGTGAAAGGGTTTTCTATGTTAGCTTCTCCACTGACCAAGCTACTTCGAAAAGATGTGAAATTTCAGTGGACGGATAATGCTAGCAGAGTTTTGATGAGTTGAAGAGGTGTTTGACTAAAGCTACAGTCCTTACTTTACCTACACCGGGTAAAGAATACACAGTTTATAGTTATGCTTCTCACAATGGGTTAGGCTGTGTACTAATGCAAGATCGAAATGTCATTGCTTATGCATCACGCCAGCTGAAACAGCATGAGAGGAACTATCCGACACATGACTTGGAGCTAGCAGCTATTGTTTTTGCTCTGAAGATCTGGAGACACTACTTGTATGGGGAGAAATGCTACATTTACACAGATCACAAGAGCTTGAAGTACCTAGGCACCCAGAAGGAATTGAATTTGAGGTAGAGGAGATGGTTAGAACTGATTCAAGACTATGATTACATAATTGATTATCAGCCAGGGAAAGCAAATGTAGTAGCTGACGCCTTAAGTCGCAAGACTATGGCAAGTTTCAGAGTTTCTCCTTTGTCCATGGTACATGAGCTGAAAGCACAGCATGCCAGTTTGGAGATTGATGATGAGGGACAGACAGTAGTTGCATGGCATGTACAGCCAGTATTGATTGATTAGATCAGAATGGCTGTTCAGAATGATGAAAAATATCAGAAGCTACTGAAAGAAGTCCAGTAGGGCAAGAAACCTGAATTCTCTGTGAGAGATGATGGCTTATTGCTATATCAGGGCAGAATGTACGTTCCTAATGATGTTGACTTGAGACAGATCATTATGAAGGAAGCATATGAGTCTCCTTTTGCTATGCAAACCGGTGGAACTAAAATGTACAGAGGGCTAAAAGAGCATTATTGGTGGATGGGTATGAAAAGGGATGTAGCTGAATTTGTTTCCAAATGCCTAACTTGTCAGTAAGTGAAGCAGAACATCCAGTACCAGCAGGTTTGTTACATCCATTACCAGTACCAGAGTGGACATGGGAATGGATAACTATGGATTTTGTTATGGGACTTCCGAGGACACAGAATAGTCATGATGCAGTATGGGTTATAGTTGATAAACTAACCAAGTCTGCTCACTTTCTACTAGTCCAGATGGACTATAGCCAGGAAAGATTAGCCAGATTGTACATAAATGAGATTGTAAGACTGCATAGAGTGCCAGTATCAATTGTATCTGACAGAGATCCTAGGTTCACTTCTAGATTTTAGGGTAGTCTTCAGAGAGCCCTAGGAACTAGATTGAACTTCAGCACGGATTTCCACCCACAGACAGATAGCCAGTCTAAAAGGGTAATTCAAATCTTGGAGGATATGCTACGAGCTTGTGTGATTGAGTTTGAAGGTAGTTGGGATACACACTTGCCTTTGATTGAGTTTGCTTATAACAACAGCTACCAATCAAGCATTGGGATGCCTCCATATGAAGCTTTGTATGGTAGAAAGTGCAGAACTCCCCTATGCTTGGATGAAGTAGGTGAAAGAAAGATGATTGGGCCAGAAATTGTTCAGTAGACAGAGGAAAAGATCAGATTGATCAGAGATCTACTCAAGACTGCATCAGACCGGCAAAAGTCCTATATTGATTTAAAAAGAAGAGATATTGAATATGCAGTGGGTGATAAGGTATTCCTCAAAGTTTCTCCTTGGAAGAGGATTATGAGATTTAGCAAAAAGGGGAAATTAAGTCCTCGTTTCATCGGACCATATGAGGTTCTGGAAAGAGTGGGTCCTTTGGCATATCAGTTGGCATTACCTCCAGAGTTAGAAAGGATACACAGTGTCTTCCATGTGTCCATGTTAAGGAGGTATAGATATGACCCATCTCATGTTCTAATAGTTGAAGAGATTGAGGTATATCCAGACCTTTCATATGAGGAAGAACCCATAAAGATTCTGGCATATGAGGTGAAGTAGCTAAGGAACAAACAGATACCCCTGGTTAAAGTGCTGTGGAACCATCATTCAGGCCAGGAAGCTACTTGGGAACATTAAGAGGACATGAGGAAACAGCACTCACAGCTGTTCAGAGGCTGATGCTAGATAAAATTTTGAGATGAAATTTATTTTAGGGGGGGGGGGGGGGAGAATTGTAACACCCCTATGTTCGGTAGTGCATTCTACTGTTTCGGTGACCAATATCTGTCCAAACAGCTAGGATGCCTAAAATTATACTTAAATATTAGTGAGGAGATATAAAGTTACAATAGAGGAAAATACAAGAAAAACAAAATAAAAATAATAACAATGAAATGTGACTAAGTTAAATGAACCGAAAACTGTAGCGATGGGTGATCGCACCGGGAAGTTGCGGCGTGGACCGTTGACTAGCCCTGGACTGTGGGGAATCTTGAAAAATGTTTTTAAAACTTGAATAAGTATCTATTGAAGTATAAATGACATTAGAAATATCAAAGAAAAATTAATTAATTAGTACAAAGAAAAACGAGAAATCGAGAAAATGACAAAACTCGGTGTTACCGAAAAATCAGGAACACTACCCGAGTAGGGGTATTATGGTCAATTGACACCCCGAGTTGACTTTTGACCTCAATTTCCATTAAAAATAAATAGTATTACACTTTGAAAATATCATGAAAAATAAAAATATAGTACATAATGTAAATAGTGGAAGTAACGAGGCAAACTTTCAAAATTTGGAAACTTTGAATAAACAACTATTATAATTTTCATTAGTGCTCTACTAACTTATGATATTTGACACATATAGAAGCTTTGGACAGCCACCTCCACTAAATAACCTTCTTCTTCATTCTTTCTTCTCCATTGCCGAACTAAGCTTTCTCCAAAGTCTCCCATGGCCATCCACCATGCAATGGCCAATCCACCATCATCAAGCCACCAATTCTTCTATGTTTCTTCACTAAAGTTGTTCTATACAACTTAGACAACAATTAGGGAGCAAGAAAGATAGGTTTTGGTGAGTTTTTAAGAAGCTTCAAAAGAGGTAAGTGTTTGTTTTCATTTCTTGTTTCATTAAAATTGTAACTAAGGTTGTGGAGAGTTGATTTATGGAAGAAAAGTTGAAGTTTTGATGAGTTAGGTTGAGCTCCATTTTGGCAGCCATGGAAGTTCAATATGTTAACTTGTTTTCTTCATGTATTGGATGATTTGGGGTATTGATTTAAGTGTTTAAATGTATTGAAGTTGATTTCCATTTGTAAAGTTTGAATGGTAAGCTTGAAAAGTGAAAATGGAAGTTTGATGTGTATGTGTATTTTTTTGGCAGCCTTATGATGAAGATTGAAGTGTTTAAATTCATGAAAAGGTTGTTGAATTATGGTACTAAAAGTGGCAGCTTATGTGTAAGGTTGAGTAGAGAATAAATGTGCAATAATTAGGAGTGTTTATGTGTATACATTGTAGGGTTTGGACCTTGTGAATTATGGTTGCATTTGGTGCATTGTGAAATTGTTATATTCTATCCAAGTTGACCTATAATGTAAAGTAATGAATGGTTATGGTTAGTGCCAAAGGCAGAATGGTTTGGAGAAGTGAGGATATAGTTGGTGAATGTGTGTTTGGTTTGGTGTTTGAAAGGCATGTAGAGGGTAGTGTGCAAATGAGCCTATAACCCTAAGTGTGTGACTCCAATTGGTATGAGGCCAATTGAAGATGAAACTAGGCACAAAATGTGCCAACTTTCATGAAGAAAGCCTACCTAAATTCTGTCCAAAAAGTGACATGAGAATTGACCAAATCCGAATTAGTGACTTGAAAATCTGAAAATTGACCATTTGGACAGCAGTTAGTATTTTGGCCATAACTCACTCAAAACAGGTCCAAATGACCTGAAATTTTTACCATGGATAGAATTGATATAGAGCTACAACTCCTATGAAGACACCAAACCCAGAAATGACCATAAGAAAGTCAAAATGCTTGCACGAATTCGAGTGTAAGAACTGCCAGAACCGGAAATGACCTAAGTTTGCCAATTTAGTGCAATCTGACCAGCAATAATAAAATGACCATAGCTTGGTCTAGTAAACTTCAAATGACCTAAAATTTGTGGCAAAAGTTCACTATGACATAGACCTACAAGTTTGTAAGTCGGACCAGAAAATAAAAATCGAGGTAACTAGGTCCAAATAGCATACCTAAATCCGATAAATTGCAATAAAATGCAATACACTTGAAAATGAATTTGGTAACATGTATCAACACTAAAGGACTATAAATTGTGACATATTGGTAACATTAAAATTTATTCCCCTAGAGTGCATTAAGGGTCAACATTATAGGTTGACTAAGGAAAGCAATAGTATTAAATAAATTAATTATTAAACCTTATTGTTATAGGCAGTTTAAATGAGTACTGAAACACTTTAAATTGTGTGTTTCAGTTACCAAAGACTCAGGGAAGGGGAAGGAAAACTGAGTCAGGGCCAAGAGGTTACTCTTCAGAGGTTTGTGCACAACAGTTATTTCTTTTGAATTTTCAATTGAAAAAAATTATGACAATTTGTATGTTATTGTTTTAAATTGTAGAAAATTGTTTGAATGGAAATTTGATGAATACTTATTGGTTGAAAAATATTGCAAATGGTTTGAAACCACGGCTATCATGTATATTTGATTGAATTCCTCACTAGCTTGTCTAGTGGGACGAATTGACTTTGAATTCCCTCTCTAGCTGAAGTGTTGAGGTGTATGCCTGTTGAGGACGAATAGGATGAGTACTCATTTATTTGCTAGCTAGCTATGTTATTCCTCACTAGCCATCGACTTTTGGGACGAATTAGACTATGGAATCATAATTAAGTTGTGTGTGTGATTTATTGATATTTATTGTGATATTGTGAAATGGAGTTTAAATTCTTTATGACATTCTCTATCTTTTGAATTTAACTATGATTTTAAGTATCCACAGTTTATATGATTTATGGTTTATGATTTTAAATTATATTTTCTTAATTTTGTGCACCACTGAGACATTGGCTCAGCGATAGCTTTTTCATTGCTGTTGCAGATAGACAGACAGACAGACAGAGCAACAGAGTAGGCTGCTTGTGCTACATTTTGAGATTTCACAGGGTATATTAAGTATACCATATTTTTGTAATTTTTATTATAATGTATATGCACTGTATGTATATATTGTACTTGGTCTTGAGCAGTTGTAAACTAAAATTGTGAATTATTTTGGCCTGTAAAAATATTGTGACATATTTCTCTTATCTCAGCTTTTGGAAACACTAGAAAGTTGATGTTCAATTAAGTTTGACAAATGTTGAGGAAATTGATTTGTGTTGAGCCATATTGGAGTTTAGGATTGAACAAATATATTGGAAGTGCTTTTTATAGGTTTTTGATGAACTGTTTTATTCAAAATACAGATGACACTCTGCCAAAACTTTTATAAAAATTATTGATACTTCAGATTTGTTAATTGGTTCACTTCAGTTTAAAAAAAAAAAAAAATTTACACCCGTCAAAAGTGCTCACCACTGTAAAAAGAAATAATAAAAGGTTTAAAATCCCTTGTAGTGTATTTATTGAGTTATCAGTAGGCGAAGTTGGTAATTCATTAGATATACTACGGGATCATGTTATGCCTTACGGAGGGGTAGGGTGTAACATCAAACCCTAACCCTAGCTAGATAAATTTCATATTTGGTCCCTCAACAATTGTTTTCTTTTCATTTTAAGTTAATATCTAAGTTACTTGAGCTAAACACACAAATAAGAAACCAAAATTTTCAAAGTAAATTGCTTACCTCCACTTGAATGTCCAATTCTTCAATTCTCTTCTTTTTTCCTTTTCTTTGTTTCTTTAATCTTCTTTTCTAGTTGAGATAGCATGTAACACCCCTAAGTTCGGTAGTGCGTTCTACTGTTCCGATGACTAGTGTTGTTTGGACAGCTAGGATGCCTAGAACTACACTTAGATATGAGTGAGGAGACATAAAATAATGAAATACAAGAAAAGAAAATACAAGAAAAACAAAGAAAAAATAATAGCAATGAAATGTAACCAAGTTAAACGAGCTGAGAACCCTAACGATGGGTGACCGCATCGGGAAGTCGCGGCGTAGACCGTTGACTAGCCCTGAACCGCAGGGAACCCTTGAAAATATTTTTAGGACATAAATAAATGTCTATTGAAGTATAAATACCATTAGAAATATCAAAGAAAAATTAATTAATTAGTACAAAGAAAAGTGAGAAATCGAAAAAACAGAAAGTGCCACTTTCACTTCTTCTTCCTCATTTCCATCTTCAAGTCGAATTCATTCTCAAACAAAAACCTCCATTGCCGTCCATAAGTGAACCTTCACCCACCCATGATCCAACCATGGAAACCTCAATCTCCCTTCACTAAAAGTTGTCCATACACCTTTGGCAGTAGATAGGCAGCAAGAAGATCAAGTTTTGGTGAAGTTTTGAAGAGTTTCCAAAGTGGTATGTAGGTATTTTTGATGCTTGCTTCATTAAAGTTTGTGTGGCTGTTATGGGTAATTGAATTGTGGAAAGATTTTTGGAGTTTGATGTTTTAAGGGAGATGTATATTTTTGGCAGCCATGGAAACTCCATAGGAAAAGTTTATCCTTGCATGTAAATGGTATATTAAAGTGTTGATGAAGTATTTATATGTGTAGGAATAAATTGGGTAATGTATACTAAGTATATGTGGAAGTACACCTAATTTTGGAAGCTTGGAAATTAATTCAAGGAAAGGTACAATTTGGCAATGTAAAGTGTGGACCAAAATATGTTGCTTCATGGTTTGGTTTATGGAATATTATTATTGAATTATGGTACTTGTTACGGCAGCATGTATATGTGTATAAGAGTTTGAGTTTAGACATGTAAATGAGCTAGGTTATGTGGTTAAATTGTTTGTAATTTGAACTTGGAAAATTCTAGGCTATAATGTGCATATTGAGTGTGGTTGTAAGCTGCCAAAATGACCAATAATGTGTTGTGAAATGTGTTTATGTTCTGGTACAAAACAGAAATGGCATGAATGTGTAACTTGGTAATGTTAAATGTGTCCTTTGATGAGTGATGGACAATGTGCAACAGGGCAGTGTGTGTTTTTTATTAGAACCTTAAGTGTGTGGCTTCAATTGGTATGAGATTAATTGGAGGTGAAACTAGGCACAAAAAGTGCCAACTTTCATGAAGGAAGCTCACCAAAATTCTACTTGGAAGGTAACTTGAAAAATGACCAAATCCAGATTAGTGTATTTAAGGCCTGAAAATTTACCATTTGGGCAGCAGTTAGTTTTTTTGCCATAACTCACTCAAAATAGGTCCAATTGACCTAAAATTTTTACCATGAATAGTTGAGACATATATATACAAGTCTTATGAAGACACCAAAGCCCATAAATGACCATAAGCAAGTCAAAGAACTTGCAAAATTTTGGGTCCAAAAACTGGCCGAACCTAAAATGACCTAAAATGACCTAACGTGACCAATTTTGGTACATTCTGACCAGCAATAGTAAAATGACCATAACTTGGTCTAGTAACCTTAGAATGACCTGAAATTTTGCCCCGCATGCAATAAGACATAGATCTACAAGTTTGTAGTTTTGACCAAAACCCGAAAACTGAGGAAACTAGGTCATCCGACTAGGTCAAAATAGTACACTGAAATCCAGAATTGCAATAAAATGCAATATACATGGAAATGAATTTGGTAACATGTACCAATACCAAAAGGCTACAAATGTGACATATTGGTAACATTAAAACCTAATTCACCTAGAATACATCGAGGGTCAACATCTTAGGTTGACTAAGGAAATAATAGAATTCAATAAGTTAATTATTAAGCATTATCGTTAGAGACAGTTTAAATGAGTACTGAAACACTTCAAATTGTGTGTTTCAGTTAGCGAAGACTCAGGGACGGGAAGGAAACACTGAGTCAGAGCCAAGAGACAGTTATCAGAGGTTTGTGCACAGCTAGTTTTTAACTGATTTTGTTGTGAATATTTCATATGATTAAATGACATATTTTTCTTATGTATTATGTTTAACAAGCATTGGATTTAGTTCAATGATTATTGAAATTGTTATAGTATGTATGAATTTAGCTTTATGAAATGGTATTTCAACAAGTGTTAAGCATTGTTGCAAATTGAATAAGTTATGTTTTGAAAATTTGTGATAGAACATGTTTTGAATTGTGATGGGCAATTTGCATGAAAAAATGCAAATTTATGATTTGAATTGTGATGACCATAAAATTTATTGGATATTGGAATTGACTTTGAATCGAATTGTATTGTGATTTATGCTCACTGAAAGGATTGTGATATTGTTTTATATCTCACTATAGATGCTTGACTAGATTATTACCCGTTTCTCTCATTTGTTGAGAAGACAATGGAGTTAGTTATGTTTTGATTACCATGGTACGTGCACAGGCTTAGATTCTCCTCTTATTAGAGGTTAGATCTAAGTTTTTTTTTTTTTTTTATGTTATGGCCTTTGCGAAAGATTCATTATTGTGATGTGTACTGTGCACGATGATTCGACCTCGCCGACCTTAGGGAGTTAGAATCCGATTCGACCTCCCCGACCATAGGGAGTTAAAATCACCCCGAAGATGGCCTTTTCGGATTAGTCTTGCATAGTTAGTGAGATATAGAATGGTTTTTGAGATACAAAATGGTTTTTGAGATATAGAATGGTTTTTGAGATACATAATAGTTTTTGAGATATAGAATGTTTTTAAATAGTAAAGAATTGTGATTTCAATTATGATTTATGTATAATTAATTTTGTTGGAATTACCTTAAATGGTTAGTTATGATTTGATAAATTGAATTTCATGATCAAAGTCATTTTATACAAATGATTTACATTATTGGCAATGAATATTTTGAGTTTTGAAATTTGATGAGTATTCAGATTTCCAAATTATTTGCTGTAAATTTTGTCAATGTATATTGTACTATGTTTTAAATTATAGTTGTGCACCACTGAGTTCACCACTCAGTGATAGCTTTGTATGCTATCGCAGGTGACAAGAGCATTGAGCAATTGAGTAAACTTCTTTGAAGACACATTCAGATCAGCTCCAGGTATAACCATGCACACGGGTTTTGATGTATGTATGTAATAATATGTATGTAAATTATTTAAGTAGTTGTATAAAAACACTTGTAAAATATTTTCGTATGTAATTAAATGTAAATTATTGTAAATGTAAATTTTAGATTTCATTTACTTAAATAGTTTTGTAATATAAATTTTGAGTCTTGTAATCAATAAAATATTTCTTTATGATGAGATTAATTTGAAAATGAATTGATTGTTTATTGAGAATTGAATTGTGGATGGAAATGAAGTTATTGGAGTTGTATTTGAGAAAATATATTGGGAGCATTTTCTTTTGCAAGATTGAAGAACTGTTTTCTCAAAATGCAGCCGGCACTTTGCCGAAATTTTGAAAAAAATTTTATAACACCAGATTTTAATCGATGACTTAAATTTCACAAAAATTATTTTAAAATCCCTTGTAGTATATCTAATGGGTTATCGGTAGGCGAAGTATGGTAATTCATTAGGTGTACTACGGGATCATGTTACATCTTACGAGGGAGTAGGGTGTGACATAGCAAGCTTTTATGGAAAATTTTGGGGGAATTTAGGGTTTTGTGTATGGAAAATCAAGCTTGAATCAAGCTTCCATGGTGGATTGTCAATGGAGGTGGCAATGGAAGGGGCAGCCAAAACTTAAGGAAAGGGAAGAAGTGATTTTTCTTTTTATTTTTTAGGTATTTTAAGTGTAATTTTATGCATTTGACTTGGTCAAAAAAAGTTGAGAAAATAAAATTAATTTTTGACATCACAATGATGTCATCCACGTGATGCCATATACCTTTTTCTTTTCTTTTTCAATTTTCTTTAATTTTTCATTAGTTCTTTAATTTAATACTCGATTTAGAAACTTTTATTTCTCCAATTTTATTGGACAATTTGGTCAGGAGTCAGCTCCATGGGTGAATTGACCAAATTGCCCCTCGGTGGTTCAATCCGGTTTGCAAGTTATTTGATATTTCTTTCGGATCCCTGACCAAATTATTTAACCTGCTTAACAATTCTTTTTCTTGATTTTCTCTTTTCCACAGTGTTCGCAATAGTCCTAAGGACCGCAGCATCACATTTTACAATTTGAAATTTGAGTTTAGACTGATCTCGTAGTCATTCCCGAGAAGGTCACCCATCGCTATGACTCCCAGCTCATTTAACTTCTTGTGTTCTATTTTTCTTATTTATACTTAACTATTTGGCAATTACAAATTATTTGCGTTTAGGGCTTAACTAGGTGTCTTAGACATGGTTCTACTTCTCTTACTTATCCGGGACGACACCGGTCACCGGAATAGTAAAATATACTAGGCTATGCAAATAAGGGTGTTACAATTCTCCCCCCCTTAAAATAAATTTCATCTCAAAATTTTACCTGGTATCAATCTCTGAATAGCTGTGGGTGCTGTCTCCTCATGTCCTCCTCTCGTTCCTAGGTAGCCTCCTGGCCCGAATGATGGTTCCACAGCACTTTCACTAATGGTATCTACTTGTTTCATAGCTGCTTCACCTCATAAGCCAAAATCTCTATGGGTTCTTCCTCATATGTGAGGTCTGGATTCACTTCAATCTCTTCTACTGGTAGTACATGATCTATTCCTCATCAACATGAACACATGGAAAACATTATGTATTTTTTCTAACTCTGGAGGTAGTGCCAAACGTTATGCCAAAGGACCCACTCTCTCCAGAACCTCATATGGCCCAATGAAATAAGGACTCAGTTTCCCCTTTTTACCGAATCTCATAATTTTCTTCCAAGGGGAAACCTTGACGAATACTTTCTCACCCACTGCATACTCAATATCTCGCCTCTTCAGATCAATATAGGACTTCTTCTGGTCTGATGTAGCTTTGAGTCTATCTCTAATCAATCGGATTTTCTCCTTAGTCTGCTAAACAATTTCGGGCCCAATCATCTTTCTTTCGCCTACTTCATCCCAACACAATGGGGTTCTACATTTTCTGCCATACAAAGCTTCATATGGAGGCATCCTAATGCTTAATTGGTAGCTGTTGTTGTAACCAAACTCAATCAAAGGCAAGTGTGTGTCCCAACTACCTTCAAACTCAATCACATAAGCCCGTAGCATGTCCTCTAAAATCTGAATTACCCTTTCAGACTGGCCATCTGTCTATGGGTGGAATGCCATGCTAAAGTTCAATCTAGTTCCCAGGGCTCTCTGAATACTACCCCAGAATCTAGAAGTGAACTTAGGATCTCTATCTGATACGATGGATACTAGCACTCCATGCAGTCTTACCATCTCATCAATGTACAACTTGGCCAATTTTTCTAAACTATAGTCCATCTTGACTAGCAGAAAATGAGCAGACTTGGTTAGTCTGTCAACTATGACCCATACTGCATCATGGCTCTTTTGTGTTCTTGGAAGTCTTATCACAAAATCCATAGTTATTCTCTCCCATTTCCATTCCGATACTGATAGTGATTGTAACAAACCAGCTGGTAATTGATGCTCTGCCTTTACATGCTGATAAGTTAGGCATTTGGAAACAAATTCTGCCACATCTCTTTTCATACCCATCCACCAGTAATGCTCATTTAGCCCTCCATACATTTTTGTGCCACCAGGGTGCATAGCAAAAAGAGACTCATGTGCTTCCTTCAAAATGATCTGCTTCAAATTAACATCATTAGGAACACACATTCTGCCCTGGTGAAGCAGTAAGCCATCATCTCTTACTGAGAATTCTTGTTTCTTGCCCTATTTAACTTCTTCTAACAGCTTCTGATACTTCTGATCATTTTAAACAGCCATTCTAATCAAATCAATCCACACTGGCTGTACATGCCATGCAACTGCTGTGTGCCCCTCATCATTAATCTTTAAGTTGGCATGGAATACTCTTAAATCATGTACCATAGACAAGGGAGTAACCCGCAGACTTACCGTAGTCTTACGACTTAAGGCGCCAGCCACCACATTAGCTTTCCCTGGCTAATAGTCTATCAGACAATCATAGTATTTTGTCAACTCTAACCATCTCCTTTGTCTCAAATTCAACTCCTTCTGAGTGCCCAGACACTTCAAACTCTTATGATATGTATAGATGCATCACTTCTCCTTATACAAATAATGTCTTCAGATCTTAAGAGCAAATACAATAGCTGCAAGCTCCAAGTCATGTATCAGATAGTTCCTCTCATATAGTTTTAGCTGGTGTGTTGCATAGGTAATGACATTCCACTCTTGCATCAGTACACAGCCCAACCCATTGTGAGAAGCATCACTATAAACAATATACTCTTTACCCAGGGTAGGCAAAGTAAAGATTGGAGCTTCAGTCAAACATCTCTGTAGCTCATCAAAACTCTACTGGCATTTATCCGTCCACTGAAATTTCACATCTTTTCGAAGTAGCTTAGTAAATGGAGATGCTAACATGGAGAACCCTTTCACAAATCGACGATAGTATCAAGCTAAACCCAGAAAACTGCGAATTCCTATGATATTTCTAGGTGGTTTCCAAGTAAGATAAAGAACAGCTTCTATCTTACTTGGATCTACCTTAATGCACTCTGTTGATACTATGTGCCCCAATAAGGATATTTCCTTTAGCTAAAATTCACACTTTGACAATTTGGTGTATAGTTGTTTCTCCCTCAAAGTTTGCAATACAATCCGCAAATGTCTATCATGCTCTTCTGCACTCAATGAATAAACTAATATATCATCTATGAATACCACAACAAACTGGTCAAGGTATGGTCTGAAGATAGTGTTCATCAAATCCATAAATGCAGCCGAAGCATTAGTTAACCCGAATGGCATGACCAAGAACTCGTAATGGCCATAGCGGGTTCGAAAGGCAGTTTTTGGAATACTCTGCTCTTGTATTTTCAGCTGATAATAACCTGATCTCAGGTCAATTTTGGAGAACACAACTGCACCCCTCAGCTGATCAAATAAGTCATCAATATGGGGCAATGGGTATCTATTCTTTATTGTCACCTTATTCAACTGCCGATAGTCAATGCATAACTGGAGAGTGCCATCTTTCTTCTTTACAAACAACACTGGCGCTCCCCAAGGTAACATACTATGGTGGATAAAGCCCTTGTCAAGCAACTCTTGCAACTGCACTTTCAACTCTTTTAGTTCTGCTGGTGCCATTCTACATGGTGTTATAGAGATTGGGTCCACACCAGGCATGACATCGATCTGAAACTACACTTCTCTTTCTGGAGGTAATCCTGGCAATTTATCAGGAAACACATCTAGAAAGTCACATACTGTGAGGATGTCCCTTAGTGCTGGGCTTCCCACTTGGCTGTCTATCACATGTGCCAAGTATGCTTCACACCCCTTTCTGATCATCCTTCTGGCTAGTGCAGCCAAAATAATGTTTGATGGTAGTAACTACCTCTCCCCCATGTATTACCACATCACAGTACAGAGGGAGACCAAAAGTGACTGTCTTCAGTCTACAGTCAATCATGGCGTGATGCCTGGCTAACCAATCCATGCCCAAGATGATATCATAATCTGTGAAGGGCATTTTAATCAAATCTGACAGAAAAGTGTGTCTTTGGATTACCAAAGGACAATCTCTATAGATTCTATTAACCCGAACCTCTTGTCTTAACGGACTAGTTACTAGCACTTTAAAATCCATTTTGGCACATGGAACCGCAAGGGAACTAACTATGCTAGCACTAACATATGAGTGGGTTGATCCCGGATTAAATAGTACAAATACATCTTGATCAAAGATAGAGAATGTACCAGCCACAATGTTAGAAGTTTCAGCTTCTTCCCACAGTCTCATAGTGTAGACTCTGGCTAGAGCACTCCTTTGTGCTGACTGGCTAACAGTGCCCTGATTGCCAGAAGCATTGCCTCTACCTCTACCTCTACATCTTCCTCAACTAATCGGTTGTGAACCTCTGGTAGCAGGACTCTGAATGGATCCTTCTACAGTAGTAGGAGCTGGACCAAATCTAGGGGCACTGGTGCAGTCCTTAGCAAGAGGGCCTTTGCCTCCACAGTTAAAGCAAGCTCTTATTTCCCAATAGCATTCTCCCCCATGAATCTTGCCACATGTCTCACAGATGCAGGGGGTCTTTGTCTAGAGAATCAGCCCCTTCCAAACCTTCTACCTCTACCTCTGCTTGGTCCCCCAAATTTCTTCTTCTTTCCAGATGTACCACTAGGACTTTGCTCTACTGACTTTTTCCCTTTATCTTTCTCTGATTTTCAGTATTCTCTAATTTTTCTTTTACTGGTGTCACTTCTAATTCAATCCTTTCCAACTCAAGTGCCTGAGAGATGAGCTTAGAGAAGTTACTGTGCCTGAATCCCACTACTTGCATCTGTAGGCTGGGCTTCAAACCTGTCTCAAATCTCTTGCACCTTTCTTTGCTAGTAGACAAGAGACTCCTAGCATAGTGGCTTAAGCTGGAGAACTCCCTTTCATACTCTGCCACTGATCTATTACCTTGCTTTAGACTCAGAAATTCTTGTAGTTTCTGATCTACATATGCATCTGGGATATATTTTTGTTTGAACTCTCTGATGAGGTTGTCCCAGGTCAATACTGGCAGTTCAGCTAAGCTATGGGGGGTGGTCTTCCACCAGTCATATGCATCCCCTTGCAACAAGGACACTAAGAATTCAAATTTTAGTTAATTTGGGCAGTGCAGCTTCTTAAACATTCTATCCATTCTCTCTAACCACTGCTCTACCTCTAAAGGGTCTATTGTACCCTTGAATTCTGTAACCCCATATTTTAGTAGTTTATCATACTTCTTGGCTGGAGCCTGAGGTTGCACCACCGATGTCTGGAGTGGAGCTTGAGCAAGCATACTTCCAGCCATTTATTGGAATATTGCAGCCATCTGCTGGGCGAATTGTGTAGGAAACTACGGCATTTGTGGGAATAGTGCCACTGAACCACTGACATTTTGGAGGGCTGGGGCTTCCCCTTGGGCCTCAGCCTCTACCGATTGCTCAATTGAGCGGTCCCCTTCTTCCATTACAAATCGGGTGTAGGATATCTCTTGAACAAATAACACAAGGAGATTTACCACCGTTCATATTTATAATGTAATGCACTGTATGTAACAAATAAGGACATTGAGCAGTTATATTTATCAAAGAAATAGACAAATTCACAAGTCAAAACATACTTTAAAAATTTACTCTGATACCACTAAAACATGTCACACCTTACCCCTTTGTAAGGCATAACATGATCCATAGAATACCTAATGAACTACCAAACTTCACCTATCAATAACTTATTAAGTACCCTACAAGGGATTTTAAAAATAATTTTTTTACTTTTTAGAAGTGGTGAGCATTTTCTAATAGGTATTAAAAACATTTAATTAGAGTTTGAAAACTAGTTAAAATTTTTATCCATTTTTATTTGTCCGTAAATTTTAGAAAAATTTTGGCAGAGTACCGTTTATATTTTAATAAAACAGTTCTTCAAATACCTATAAAAACACTTCTAATAATTTGTTTCATCAATTCAACAACTACTACAACAAACTTTAACATCATTTCTCAAACTCCAAAATTCCAATCAATAATTCACAACTCAATGTTTTCATTCATTTTTTATTAAAGTAAAAACAAATTACATTTATCAATCACTTTACATTAGCAAATCCAAAATGATATTATTACAACTTTATACAACTATTCATGACCAATTTTTACATATACACACAGTTACATACATAAATATAAACATTAAATTCAGGGTATAAATTTATACCCGACAAAACTTCAGTAAAGGTGACTCCAAGATCCTCAGCAGCTCATTCTGCTGCTCCTCTAGTGTCTATATCTGTAACAGCAATAACAGCCATTGCTGAGTACTATGACTCAGTGGTGCACAACATACTAAAATAATAGTTTATGCATAACTCAAATCACATTTATTCAATTATTGAACTGAACATGAAAAATATATACAAAACATGATTTATAAATTTTTAGTCCAAAAAATTTCATTTAGGAAGTCTCAAAACAATTTCATAAAAAAAACACACAGTTATATCATGCCATTGGAAACATATTCATCTCAATAGCCAGAGGCTTTTAAGAAATCACAAGGTTAGCTAGCTCAAACATGGGTACCCATTCAAATTCCTTCCTCTCAAATTTCTTCCTCTACTGGCACACACCTCAACACTTCAGCTAGAGAGGGAATCAAAATTCAAAACTATTTCCTCCCACTAGTCATGCTAGTGATGTCACACCTTACCCCTCTATAAGGCATAACATGATCCCGTAGAATACCTAATGAACTACCGAACTTCACCTACCGATAACTCATTAAGTACCCTACAAGAGATTTTAAAAACCATTTTCTTACTTGTTGGAAGTGGTGAGCATTTATAGCAGGTATTAAAAACATTTAATTGAAGTTTAAAAGCTAGTTAAAATTTTTGTCCATTTTTTTTGTCCATAAATTTTGGAAAAATTTCGACAGAGTGCCGTCTATATTTTAAGAAAAAAGTTCTTCAAAAACCTGTGAAAACACTTCCTATAATTCTTTTCATCAAAATCCATCACTACTAAAACACAATCAACACAATTTTTTTCCCAAACTCCAAAATTCAAAACAATTCTCAATTCAATTGTCTTCAAAATAATACTACATAATTTCATTCATATTTCATTAAAGTAAAATCAATTTACATTCATCAACCCAAAATTTACATGAGAAAATCCAAACTAATATTATTATAAAATATATACAACTGCTTAAGATCAGTTTATACATGTACATATGGTTACATACACAAATATAAACATTACAATTAGGGTATAAAATTATACCCGATAAAACCTCAGGGATGTAGCTCCAAGATCCTTAGCAGCTCACTCTGTTGCTCCTCTAGTCTCTATATCTGCAACAGCAATAACAGTCATCGCTGAGTATTATGACTCAATGGTGCACAACATACTAAAATAACATTTTATGCATAATTCAAATCACATTTATTCAAATACAGTACTGAAAATGAAAGATAGATATAAAACATGATTTATAAACTTTTAGTCCAAACAATCTCATTTAGGAAGTCTCAAAACGAATTTCATAAAAACACAGTTATATTATGCTATTCAGAATAATATTTATCTAAATAGCCAAAGCCTTATGAGAAATCACAAGACTAGCTAGCTCAATCTATGCGCACCCATTCAATTTCTTCCTCTATTGGCACACACCTCAACAGTTCAGCCAGAGAGGGAATCAAAATTCAAAACTAATTCCTCCCACTAGTCATGCTAGTAAGGCATTCAAATATATGGTCATGATACTGTGGTTTCAAAACTGTCTTAGCAATTTATTAAACATTTATTGCCAAATCAAACACATACAATTAAACTTTTAACAATTTAAGTCAAAAGCATAACATACATTTCAATCACCATTTTGTAATATAAGTAAATCACAATTTATTTCATGCACTTTGGAAAGGAATTTTAAAGAATATTTATGTTGTGCTCAAACCTTATACGAGTCACCTCTTGGCCTTGACTCGATGCTTCGGGTTCTTTCCCGATATTCTTTTCCACTGAAACACACAATTTTATAGTGTTTCAGTACCTTAAATTATCATAAGTCAAAAAATAATTTCAAATCTAACTTTAATATGCTTAATTTGATGTTTTTTAAAATTTGTATTTCTGGGTTACTATTCACGATACTATTTAAGTCAATTTGTTGACTTTCAAATGCTTAATAGGTATGGGAATTCTAATTTCACCCACATACCACATTTTGGTTACCTAATTTGTTAGTTTTGGTTGTTTTCTCAAACTTCAAGTCTCTTAGGCACAAATTTCAAATTTTCAATTTTGGTATTCAGTTTTGTACTGTTCCATTGGTCATGTTGCTGTGATAATTTGGCTAAGTTTTCTTCATAGAAGTTATTCCTTATTGTTTTAACTTTATTTCCCTTTTTGAATCACTCCATTTAGAGTTTTTTAGCCCAAGTTATAGCCATTTGAACATGGCTGGCCAGATTTGGTGTTACCCATAATTCTGGGCAAATTTTGGATTATGGCAGTTTTTTTACATTGACTGCAGGTAGTTTTTTAAATAGGTTATGGTCAAAATTTGGATTTTTTTCTTCACGAAAGTTCTAGGGCTATTTCTCAGCTTTCTACTGGTAAAAATTGAGGTCATTTGGACCTTACTAGTCCAAGTTATGATCATTTACGTAACTACTATTCATTTGGCCATTTTTGTACAGGTCAGTGTGCCCAATTTCGGATTTGGCCTAATTGTTCACTAAGTTATGGTCACTTTCTAGGCATGATTCCTTAATGAAAAATGTGTCATTTTGTGTCTAGTTTCATTTCCAATTGGCCTCACACCAATTGGGTTGGTAAATTTTCAGTTTTGATCCCTGAAAGAGACCTAGGTCAAGCTGCCTGTAGATTGACCCTCACCAATCCGAATTGGAACTTGGTTCCAACAATTCATACATATCACAAATGGTCACAATTGACCATTTCTCAACTCAAATAAGGTTAATAACATCATTTGGCCAATTCTCCAATTTTTCTTCAATATTTCACATGTTCAAAACCCTAGCTACACACAAAGTTCAATCTAATGCAATTTAAAGTGTGTATTCATGTTCTACACACCTAATTCACCTCAAATAACCATTCAAAACCATCAAACTCATTCATATCAAACCCTAACCCTAGCTGGATGAATTTTCTATTTGGTCCCTTAACAATTATTTTTGTTTGATTTCCCTCAAATCTAAATTAATTCAAGTAGATATGCATGAATATAAAGAGAAATCAAAGAATGGATAACTAACCTCTTTGTGTGGCTTTTCTCTCTTCCCAAATTCCACTTCTTTCTTATTTTTTTCACTTCAAATCTTCTCTTCCAATGGCACTTAGAAGGTTTCTAGGCTTTTTACTAAGATTTATGATAGAAATTAAGTATTTGGAAGCTTAAGGCTTTGGTTGTTAATAGTGGTTGAGGGAGAAAGTAAGAGAGAGAAAGTGAGAACGTTTTTTTTTTGTGAAGAAGAAGACAATTCTTTTTATTATCTTTTGAATTTTTAACTTATTAATACATAATTATCCCCAAAATTTCAATTTTTAAATATTAGGTTTATTACATCATGCTTATGTCATGCATGATGTCATAAACTTTTTTATTTTTGGGTTTTCCATTTCTTTTTCATTTCTTTTCCATTTACTTCTTTAATTTAATTCTTGATCCTAAAATTTTCTTGTCTCCAATTTTATTGGACAGTTAGGTCAGGAGCCAGCTCTAGGGGTGAATTGACCAAATTGCCCCTCGCCGGTTTGATCCGGTTTGCAAGTAATTCAATATTTCTTTCATATCTCTAACCTAATTATTTGACGTACTTAATAATTCTTTTTTGTGATTTTCTCTTTTTCATTGTGTTCACAATGGTCCTAAGGACCACAGCATCAAATTTTAAGATTCGAAATTTGAGTTTAGACTGACCTCGCAGTCATTCCCGAGAAAGTCACCTATCATTGAGACTCCCAGCTCATTTAACTTTTTGTGTTCTATTTTTTTCTTATTTATACTTAGCTATTTGGCAATTACTAATTATTTGTATTCAGAGCTTATCTAGGTGTCTTAGATGTCGTTCTAATCATCTTAATTGTCCGAACCGACACCGATTACCAGAATAGTAAAATGTACTAGGCTATGCAAATAGGCATCTTACAATTCTCCCACCCCCCCCCCCCCTTAAAATAAATTTTATCTCGAAATTTTACCTGGTATCAATCTCTGAACAACTGTGGATGCTGTCTCTTCATGTCCTTCTCTCGTTCCCAAGTAACCTACTAGCTTGAATGATGGTTCCACAGCACTTTCACTAACGGTATCTGCTTGTTTCGTAGCTATTTCACCTCATATGCCAGAATCTCTATGGGTTCTTCCTCATATGTGAGATCTGGATTCACTTCAATCTCTTTTACTGGTAGTACATGAGATGGTTCTGATCTGTACCTCCCCAATATGGACACATGGAAGATGTTATGTATCTTTTCTAACTCTGGAGGTAGTGCTAAACGGTATGCCAAGAGACCCACTCTTTCTAGAACCTCATAAGGCCCAATGAAACGAGGACTCAGTTTCCCCTTCCTACCAAATCTCATAATTTTCTTCTAAGGGAAAACCCTGAGGAATACTTTGTCACCCACTGCATATTCAATATCCCTTCTCTTCAAATCAATATAGGACTTCTGACTATCTGATGCAACTTTGAGCCGATCTCTAACCAACCTGATTTTCTTTTTAGTTTGCTGAACAATTTCTGGCCTAATCATCTTTCTTTCACCCACTTCATCCTAACACAGGGGAGTTCTGCACTTCCTGCCATACAAAGCTTTATATGGAGGCATCTCAATGCTTGATTGGTAGCTATTGTTATAAGCAAACTCAATCAGAGGCAAGTGTGTGTCCCAACTGCCCTCAAACTCAATCACATAAGCCTGTACCATGTCCTCCAAAATCTGAATTACTCCCTTAGACTAGCCATCTGTCTGTGGGTGGAATGCCATTCTGAAGTTCAATCTAGTTCCTAGGGCTCTCTGAAGACTACCCCAGAATCTAGAAGTGAACCTAGGACCTTTGTCTGATACGATGGATACTGGCACTCCATGCAATCTTACTATCTCATCAATGTATAACTTGGCCAATCTTTCTAAACTGTAGTCCATCTGGACAGGCAGAAAATGAGCAGACTTGGTCAGTTTGTCAACAATGACCCATACTGCATCATGGCTTTCATGTGTCCTCGGAAGTCCCATAACAAACTAGCTGGTACTTGATGCTCTGCCTTTACTTATTGATAAGTTAGGCATTTGAAAATAAATTCTGCTACATTTCTTTTCATACCCATCCACCAGTAGTGTTCTTTCAGCCCTCTATACATTTTTATGCCACCAGGGTACATAGCAAAAGGAGACTCATGTGCTTCCTTTAAAATGATTTGCCTCAAATCAATATCATTAAGAACACACATTCTACCCTGGTGAAGCAGTAGGCTATCATCTCTCACTGAGAATTCTGGTTTCTTGCCCTGTCTGACTTCTTCTAATAGCTTTTTATACTCCTGATCAGTCTGAGCAGCCATTTTGATCTGATCAATCAACACTGGCTGTACATGCCATGCAACTGCTATCTACCCCTCATCATTAATCTCTAAGCTGGCATGCAATACTTTCAACTCATGTACCATAGACAAACGAGAAATTCGTAGACTTGCCATAGTCTTACGACTTAAGGCGTCATCCACAACATTAGCTTTTCCTAGCTGATAGTCTATCAGACAATCATAGTCTTTTATCAACTCTAACCATCTCCTCTGTCTCAAATTCTACTCATTCTGAGTGCCCAAATGCTTTAAACTCTTATGATCTGTGTAGATGTGGCACTTCTCCCCATACAAATAGTGTTGCCAGATTTTAAGAGCTAACACAATAGCTGCTAGCTCCAAGTCATGTGTCGAATAATTTCTCTCGTGTGGTTTCAGCTGGTATGATGCATAGGCAATGACATTCCGCTATTGCATCAGTGCACAGCCTAACCCATTGTGAGAAGCATCGCTATAAACTGTGTATTCTTTACCCAGGGTAACTAAAGTAAGGACTGGAGCTTCAGTCAAACACCTCTTTAACTCATCAAAACTCTACTGGCATTTGTCCGTCTATTCACATCTTTTCGAAGTAGCTTAGTCAATAGAGATGCCAACATGGAGAACCCTTTCACAAATCAGTGGTAGTATCTAGCTAAACCCAGAAAACTACGTATTTCAATGATATTTCTGGATGGCTTCCAATTAAGGACAGGTTCTATCTTACTTGAATCTACCTTGATGCCCTCTGTCGATACTATGTGCCCCAAGAAGGATATTTCCTTTAACCAAAATTCACACTTCGACAATTTATCATATAGCTCTTTCTCTCTCAAAGTCTGCAGTACAATCCGCAAATGTCTATCATGCTCCTCTGCACTCCTCGAGTAAACCAATATATCATTTATGAATACCACAACAAACTGGTCGAGGTATGGTATGAAGATAGTGTTCATCATATCCATAAAAGCAGCCGGAGCATTAGTTAACCCGAATGGCAATGGCCATAGCGGGTTCTAAAGGCAGTTTTAGGAATACTTTGCTCTTGTACTTTTAGCTAATAATAACCCGATCTCAGGTCAATTTTAGAGAACACAACTGCACCCCTCAATTGATCAAACAAGTCATCAATGCGGGGCAATGGATATCTATTCTTTATTGTCACCTTATTCAACTGTCGATAGTCAATACATAAATGGAGAGTTCCATCTTTCTTCTTAACAAAAAATACTAGCGCTCCCCAAGGTGACACACTAGGGCGGATAAAGCCCTTATTAAGCAGCTCTTGCAACTGCACTTTTAACTCTTTCAATTCTACTAGTGCCATTCTATATGGTGTTATGGAGATTGGGTCCACACTAGGCATAACATCAATTTCAAACTGCACTTCTCTTTCCGGAGGTAATCTTGGCAACTCATCAGGGAACACATCCAGAAACTCACATACAATAGGTATGTCCCTCAGTACTGGACTCCCCACTTGGGTGTCTATCACATGTGCCAAGTATGCTTCACACCCCTTTCTGATCATCCTTCTGGCTAGTACAGCCTAAATGATGTTTGATGGCAGTAATTGCCTCTCCCCATGTATTACTACATCACTGTACAGAGGGAGACTAAAAGTGACTATCTTCAATCTACAGTTAGTCATGGCGTGATGCCTGGCTAGCCAATCCATGCCCAAGATTATATCATAATCTCTAAAGGGCATTTCAATCAAATATGATAGAAAAACATGTCCTTGGATCACCAAAGGACAATCTCTATATATTCAGTTGACCCGGACCTTTTATCCTAATGGACTAGTTACTAGATCTTCAAAATCCATTTTGGCACATGGAACCGCAAGGAAACTAACTATGCTAGCACTAATATATGAGTGGGTTGAACCCGAATCAAATAGTACAAATACATCTTGATCAGAGATAGAGAATGCACCAGCTACAACATTGGAAGTCTCAGCCACTTCCCGCTGTCTCATTGTGTAAACCCTGACTGGAGCACTCCCTTGTGCTGACTGGCTAATGGTACCCTGACTGCCAGAAGCATTGCCTCTACCTCTACCTCTTCCTCTGCTAACCAGTTGTGAACCTCTGGTAGCAGAACTTTGAATAGATCCCTCAGCGGTAGTAGGAGCTAGCCCAAATCTATGGGCACTGGTACAGTCCTTAGCAAGATGGCCCGTAGCCCCACAGTTAAAGCAAGCTCCTGTTGCCTAATAACATTCTCCTTCATAAGTCTTGCCACATGTCTCACAAGGGTGGGGTGGATATGAACCCTTGGTTGACTGCTGACCAGATCTTGAGGGTCTCTGTCCGGAGAATCTGCCCCTTCTGAACCTTCCACCTCTACCTCTGCTTGGTCCCCCAAATTTTTTCCTCTTTCCAGATGTACCACTGGGACTTTGCTCTACTGATTTTTCCTTTTATCTTTCTCTGATTTTTCAGTCTTCTCAGATTTCTCTTTCACTGGTGTCGCTTCTAATTCAATTCTTTCTAACTCAAGTGCCTGAGAGATGAGCTCAGAGAAGTTACTGTGTCTAAATCCCACTACTTGCATCCTCAGACTGGGCTTCAAACTGGTCTCAAATCTCTTATACCTTTCTTTGCTGGTAGACAAGAGACTCCCAATATAGTGGCTTAAGCGAGAGAACTCCCTCTCATATTCTGCCACTGATCTGTTATCTTGTTTTAGACTCAAAAATTCTTGCAATTTGTGATCCACATATGCATCTGGGACATATTTCTGTCTGAACTCTCTGATGAAGTCGTCCCAGGTCATTACTAGCGGTTCTTCAAGCTGTGGGGGATGGTCTTCCACCAATCATAAGCATCCCCTTGCAGCAAAGATACTAAATATTCAAACTTCAGTTCATCAGGGCAGTGCAATTTCTTGAATACTCTGTCTATTCTTTCTAGCCATTGCTCTGCCACTAGAGGGTCTACTGTACCCTTGAATTCTGTCGCCTCATATTTCAACAGCTATCATACTGTCTGACTGGAGCCTAAGGTTGCACCATAGAAGTTTGGGGTGGAGCTTGAGCAGCCATACCCCCAGCCATTTGTTGAAACATTGTAGCCATTTATTGGGCGAATTGTGCCAAAAATTGTGGCATTTGTGGGGCTGGTGCCACTGACCCACTAATATTTTGGAGAGCTAGGGCTTCTCCTTGGGTCTCAGCCTTTACCAACTGCTCAACAAAGCGATCCCCTTCTTCCATTTCAGATTGGGGGTTAGGATATCTCTCGAACAAATAACACAAGGAGATTTCCCTCCATTAGTTCATATTTATGATGTAATGCACTGTATATAACAAATAAGGACATTGAGCAGTTGTACTTATCAAGAAAAGACACAAATTCACAAATCAAAACATATTTCAAAAAACTCGCTCTGATACCACTAAAATATGTCACATCTTACCCCACTGTAAGGCATAACATGATCCCGTAGAATACCTAATGAACTACCAAACTTCACCTATCGACAACTCATTAAGTACCCTACAAGGGATTTTAAAAACCATTTTCTTACTTGTTGGAAGTGGTGAGCATTTATAGCAGGTATTAAAAACATTTAATTGAAGTTTAAAAGCTAGTTAAAATTTTTTTCCATTTTTATTTGTCCGTAAATTTTGAAAAAATTTCGGCAGAGTGCCGTCTGTATTTTAAGAAAAAAGTTCTTCAAAAACCTGTGAAAACACTTCCTATAATTCTTTTCATCAAAATCCATCACTACTACAACACAATCAACACTATTTTTTTTTCCAAACTCTAAAATTCAAAACAATTCTCAATTCAATTGTCTTCAAAATAATACCACATAATTTCATTCATATTTCATTAAAGTAAAATCAATTTACATTCATCAACCCAAAATTTGCATGAGAAAATCCAAACTAATATTATTACAAAATCTATACAACAGCTCAAGACTAGTTTATACACGTACATACGGCTACATACACAAATATAAACATTACAATCAGGGTATAAAATTATACCCTATAAAAAGTCAAGGATGTAGCTTCAATATCCTCAGCAGCTCACTCTGTTGCTCTTGTAGTCTCTATATCTGCGACAACAATAATAGTCATCACTGAGTACTATGACTCAGTGGTGCACAATATATTAAAATAACATTTTACGCATAATTTAAATCACATTTATTCAAATATAGTATCGAAAATGCAAGACAGATACAAAACATGATTTATAAACTTTTAGTCCAAACAATCTCATTTAGGAAGTCTCAAAACGAATTTCATAAAAACACACAGTTATATCATGCCATTCAGAAAAATATCTATCTCAATAGCTGAAGGCTTATGAGAAATCACAAGGCTAGCTAGCTCAAGCTATGGGTACCCATTCAATTTCTTCCTCTACTAGCACGCACCTTAACACTTCTGTCAGAGAGGGAATCAAAATTCAAAACTAATTCCTCTCACTAGTCATGCTAGTGAGGCATTCAAATATATGGTCATGACACTGTGGTTTCAAAACTGTCTTAACAATTTACTAAATATTTATTGCCAAATCAAATACATACAATTAAATTTTAACAATTTAAGTCAAAAGCATAACATACATTTCAATCACCATTTTGCAATATAAGTAAATCACAATTCATTTCATGCACTTTGCAAAGGAATTTTAAAGAATATTTATGTTGTGCACTGTCACACCCTACCCCTCTGTAAGGCATAATATGATCCCGTAGTATACCTAATGAATTACCAACTCCGTCTACTGATAACCCATTAAATACACTACAAGGGATTTTAAAAACTTTTCTTACTTCTTTTACAGTGGTGAGCACTATTTACAGGTGTTAAAGACTTTGGTGAACTGAAATGAAACAACTAACTCGTTTGATTTATTTGGAATTTCTGTAAAAATTTTGGCAGAGTGCCATCTATTTTTTGGACAAAACAGTTCTTCAGAAAACCTGAAAAAAAAAAAAAAAAAAAGCCTTCAATAATTTTCCAAATCTCAACTCCAATACATTTCTCAACACAACAATTTATCAACTCAATTCCATAGAAATTTTTCAAAGTCTGAGATAAGGAAATATAATACAATTTTTACAAGTCAAATAACTCATAATTAATTTACAACTTCAAGGTACAATTTGAATTTACAACTGCTCAAAACCAAAAACAAAATGTACATACAGTGTCATACATTCTGATACAAAATGCAAAATCTTGGTATACTCATTATACTGTAATCCTCATTGGATGTATATGCGGCCTAGTCACGCCACCTGTCTCTCTCTACTGCGACAAGAATAAAAGCTATTCTTTGAGACAATGTCTCAGTGGTGCACAACATTAACCAAATACAATTTAAATCACAATTCATAAGTCATGTAAATAGTGGATACTTAAAATCATAGTTAAATTCAAGACAGTAATTGTCAACAAGAATTTAAACTCCATTTGTCAATATCACAATAATTTTCATAAGTTAGATCATGTTTGAATTCAAAAGACATATATGTCAATGAGAGTTTAAATCCATTTCACAATCTCACCATACATATCAATATATCTCTCACTTCTTAAGCCTGAGACATAGTTCTAGTCGTGCCAAAAGCCAATTGATAATGATGTATTCAATTCGTCCCAAAAGTCGATGACTAATGAGGAATAACATAGCTAGCTAGCAAAAATATGAGTACTCATCCAATTCGTCCTCAACAGGCACACACCTTAACACTTCAGCCAGAGAGGGAATTCAATTCGTCCCACTAGACAAGCTAATGAGGAATACAATCAATATACATGATAGCTGTGGTTTCAAACCATTTCCAATGCTTTTAAATCAATAAGTATCCATCAATGTCATTCAAACAATTTCTCACAGTTTCAAATCATTTACAATGCTTTTCAAGCAATAAATATTCATTCAAATACATTTCCACAATTTAAAACAATAATATACAAATAGTCAATATTTATTTCAATTGAAAATAATTCAAAAGAAATAGTTGTTGTGCACAAACCTCTAATATTTGTCTCCTGGTCTTGACTCAGTATTTCTTTCCCTTTTGCTGAGTCCTTGTTAACTGAGAAACACAATTTGAAGTGTTTCAGTGCTAAATTAATTTGCCTCTAACGATAATGTTCGATAAACAATTCACTGAATACTTTTGTTTGCTTAATCACCTAATATACCGAGCCTCGATGCGTTTTAGGTAAATTAGGTCTTAGTGTCAATAATATGTCACATTCGATAGGGTTTTAGGTTTGGTACGTGTTACCAAACTCAATTCTATGTATATTGCGTTTTCTTGCATTTTATTGCAAATTGCTGGATTTCGGGATACTAGTTTGACATAGCCGGACGATCTAGTTTCCTCGGTTTTCGGGTTTTGGTCAAAACTACAAACTTGTAGATCTATGTCTTATTGCACGCGGGGCAAAATTTCAGGTCAATCCGAGTTAAGTAGACCAAGTTATGGTCATTATACTACTTCTGGTCAAATGGTATCAATTTAGGTCAATTTTAGGTCAATTTGGCCAACTCTGGTTCAGCCAGTTTTTGGACCCGAACTTGTGCAAGTTGTTTGACTTGCTTATGGTAATTTCTGGTCTTTGGTGTCTTCATAAGACTTGTAGTTATGGGTCTTAACTATTCATGGTTAAAATTTCAGGTCAATTGGACCTGTTTTGAGTGAGGTATGGCCTAAACACTCACTGCTGCCCAATTGGTCATTTTTCATGTCCTAATTGCACCTAATCCGAATTGGTCATTTTCTTAGGTCACCTTGCAAGCAGAATTTTGGTATGTTTTCTCAATGAAAGTTGGCACATTTTGTGCCTAGTTTCACCTCCAATTGGTCTCATACCAATTGAGGTTACACATTTAAAGTTATAGGTCTATTTGAACACTGTCCTCTATGTGTCTTTCAAACCCCAATTCAAACACACATTTAACTTGCTCTACCTTAAATCCCCATACCCAATTCTGATTTTATACCATTCCATATTCATTTATCACTTCTTACTATGGTCAATTTGGACAGAATACAAACATTCTCAATACATCAAATACAACCCTAAACCACAAAGTCCAAATTTAGCAATATATGTACATAAATACACCTAATCATTACATATAATTTCCACTACTACTTTACATACACATTCATCAATTCTTCTATGTCAACATTCTGCCAACACTTCCATCAATACATACATTTATTCAAGTGTCCCCAAGCTGCCGAAATCTTCTTCAACACCAAATTGCCCTACAATTCATCAATTCTCATCCAAGTGCCAAAAATCACCATATAAATATGAAGTAATTCACTAGGTTATTAAATCATCATGATCAACACCATTTCTCATCAAATATATGCACAAATATCTCATCAAATACATGACTCCATGGCTGTCCAAAATGAACACAACAATAACTCTTCAAACTCAAAATTTTCTTTCACAAAACCAACACCCATAACACGCACACAAAACTTAACAAAGCTATCTTCAAAAACACTAACTTACCTTATGGTTGGAGCTTGTTAAACCTTGCTTAAACCTCTCAAATTTGGTATCAAACTCTTCCTTGTGATGAGTAGACAAACTTTCATGAAGCCACTTAAGGGATTGGAGTTGAAAATGGAGAGTTATGAGAGCTTGCATGAAAACGTTAATGGTGGATTCTTCACCTCTTCATTTCGGCTTGGATGGGAAAATGGGGAAGATGAAGTTGCTGCTGGAGATAGTGGACTTACATCAGCCCCATTTAGTGTTTAATTAATCCTATAGTGGTCCACTAACTAGGTTTAAATCATATAATAATCTAATTGTTCACTTAATCCCACATTAACCCATGATTTTAGCTATTTACTTTAGGTACCACCAAATTAATTTTTCATTTCATTTTCTAAGTGTAATATTATTTATTTTTAATGGACATTTAGGTCAAAAGACACTTCGGGATGTCAAATGACCATAATGCCCCTGTTCGGGTGGCATTCCCGATTTTTCGGTAACACCGTATTTTGTCTGTTTTTCGATTTCTCACTTTTCTTTGTACTAATTATTTAATTTTTCTTTGATCTTTCTAATGATATTTATTCTTCAATAAGGTTCTATTTAAGTCCTAAAAATGTTTTCCAGGGTTCCTCGCAGTCCAGGGTTAGTCAACGGTCCACGCCGTGACTTCCCAGTGCGGTCACCCATCGTTAGGTTTCCCGGCTCGTTTAACTTGAGTACCTTTCTTTGCTATTATTTTTCCTTTGTTTTTCTTGTATTTTATTTTCTTGTATTTCATTATTTTATGTCTCCTCCCTCATGTCAAAGTGTAGTTCTAGGCATCCTAGCTGTCCGGACAACACTGGTCACCGGAACAGCAGAACGCACTACCGAACTTAGGGGTGTTACAATTCTCCCCCCCTTAAATAAATTTCGTCTCGAAATTTTTACCTGGCATTAGTCTCTGAACAGCTGTGGGTGCTGTCTTCTCATATCCTCTTCACGTTCCCAAGTAGCTTCCTAGCCTGAATGATGGTTCCACAGCACTTTAACCAGGTGTATCTGTTTGTTTCTCAGCTGCTTCACCTCATAAGCCAGAATTTTTATGGGTTCTTCCACATATGAGAGGTCTGGATTTACTTCAATCTCTTCAACTGACAGTACATGAGATGGGTCAGATCTGTACCTCCTTAACATGGACACATGGAAGACACTGTGTATCCTTGCTAGCTCTGGAGGTAATGCCAACCGATATGCCAAAAGACCCACTCTTTCCAGAACTTCATATGGTCCGATGAAACGAGGACTCAGTTTCCCCTTTCTGCCAAATCTCATAATCCTCTTCCACGGATAAACTTTGAGGAATACCTTATCACCCACTGCGTACTCAATATCTCTTCTTTTCATATCAACATAGGACTTAATGATGCGATGCGACCTTGAGTCTATCTCTAATCAATCGATCTTTTCCTCTGTCTGTGGACAATTTACGGCCCAATCATCTTCCTTTCACCTACCTCATCCCAACATAGGGAGTTACGCACTTCTGCCATACAATGCTTCATATGGAGGCATCCCAATGCTTGATTGGTAGCTGTTGTTATAAGCAAACTCAATCAAAGGCAAGTGTGTATCCCAACTACCTTCAAATTCAATCACACAAGCCCGTAGCATATCCTCCAATATCTGAATAACCCTCTCAGACTGGCCATCTGTCTATGGGTGGAGTGCTGTGCTGAAGTTCAATCTAGTTCCTAGGGCTCTCTGAAGACTACCCCAGAATCTAGAAGTGAACCTAGGATCTCTATCAGACACAATTGATACTGGCACTCCATGCAGTTTTACAATCTCATATATATACAATCTGGCCAATCTTTCCAGGTTATAGTCCATCCGAACTGGCAAAAAGTGAGCAGACTTGGT